>NW_026713071.1:1477786-2216679 GCF_030625045.1 Achroia grisella
TATAATTTTAGTCAAGATATTTTATTTATAAGGCTTACTTAATTCTCTATACAATTCAATTACTTATAAAAAATATCACGTTTTTTTATAAATATAGTTATAATCACATACTTCATTTGAAAAGAATAAGAGCTGAGTTTCTTGTCAGTTCTTCTCACCTCGAAATCACTACGAAATATTGGTAGATTTAAATCATAATAGTCTGTAATAGATTTTGACACTAAGGCTGTTCATTAACTTATTTATTACATGTTTCTAGCTTTAATAATGACAATACTTCCATACAATCTGTCATATCCCCATCCTCCACCGGCCTCGGTGGTCTAGCGGTTTAGCACACCGCCTTACTACCGATGGTCGCGGGTTCGATTCCTCGCACGGCACAAACATTTGCATCCATGAGTATGATTGTTTATATACTTGAATATATACATAATATACAAAAGAAAACACCTAGACCGATACAAAAACTCACACTTTTGAATACAAATATTTAGTTGTGCAAGGAATGTAACCTGCAAACATTGGAAATAATGCAGTGTCCTAGTCGAACCCGCGACCATAGAAGTAAGGCGGTGTCCTAAACAACCAGACCACTGCGGCCGTCATTAACTATACTAATCTACTACATAATAACTATCAGTCTTAAAATTGGCTTTAAACTGGTTAATATTTCAGATGAATATTTTCATGATATAATCATCGAAATTTTACAATTTGAGCTCCTCCATAACTTCTTCAGCTTCGGCGCGGAGATTCTCCACTTTTTCTATTAACATCATCTGAAAGTTACCACATTAATACGTGAAGCAAAAACTTTGTATCCCTTAGGCAAATTGCGCGGACGGAAAAATATGACATTTCGCACACTAGAGTGCGAATGCAGTTTCACATGCGTGTAATTTATAGCCTATATGTTATTCTGATGTATAAGCTATATTATTGTAAAGTTACATCAAAATCTGTTCAGTAGTTTTTGCGTCAAAGAGTAACAAACATCCATACTTACAAACTTTCGCGTTTTATTACATTACTAGGTTTTACCCGCGACTTCGCTCATTGAATAGAAAATATTCGATTATTTTTTAAATAAAAAGTATCCTATGTTCAATCTAATGCCTCCAAGAACATGTTTACAAAGTTTTATGATGATCGGTTTTTAGTTTTTGAGTGTAAGCGTAACAAACATACCTACTTTCACATTTATAATATTACTAGCTACTCGCCCCGGCTTCGCACGGGTGTACATGTATTATATATATAAATCTTCCTCTTGAATCACTCTATCTATTAAAAAAAACCGCTTCAAAATCCGTTGCGTAGTTTTAAAGATTTAAGCATACATAGGAACGGACAGACAGCGACAGCGACTTTGTTTTATACCATGTAATGATAATAATGATTAAGAATTAAGATTAAGATATTGAGACTCCTTCTGTATACAAACAATCGTACTCATAAATACAAATGTTTATTATGGCGCGAGGAATCGAACCCGCGACCATCGGAAGTAAAATATGTAGACGTAAGTCGTAAAGTCGTAAATTAATCTTACTCTGGCAGCACTGATGAGATGGTTAGCAGCTGTCCTGGAGAGGTGAGAGATGGAAGAGACGAGGTCATCCTCTGATGCTTTCGCCAGATCCTCTATTGATTTATAGCCCGCTCGCATTAACTGCAGTGCCCGGGCCTGTGTAAACAAACAAACAAATATATATAATCTTAATTTTTTTTTTTATATAACACAGGGGACAAACGAGCATGCGGCTCACCTGATGGTAAGTGATTACCGCCGCCCATGAGCACCCGCAACACCAGGGGAATTACAAGTACGTTGTCGGCCTTTTAAAAAGGAATAAGCTCTTTTCTTGAAGGTTTCAATATCGTATCGGTTTTTCGGCAAAAAGTTTTTAGAAACGGTTTTCTAGAATATTTTGCCACGCACTACCAAACTGTGGAGGACCGCCATTCATCAGATGATCAGGATGGTATAATAATATTTTAAAAACACTTGCTCGTAAAGTGGATTTAATTTCACTGGTTTTCAATATATGAAATAGATCATTAAACGCGCGTGCGTCTAAACGCAAATAGTGGAGTTATATTCCAAATCCGCACTATTTGCGTTTTTATTTTTATTTAATTTTGAAATGACAGCGCGGAGCCGTTATAAGTAGGCAGAGAGGAGAGAAAGTAGTGAATTCCGCATAGAGAACCCTCAGAGAGGTCACTGCTGCTAGAGTGAGCCACCGCTGTCGGAGTTCCGGTGGACTGAAACAGCGATTCTGCGACTCCAGCTCACGATGTTGGATGAGGGATATTTTAGACTTTTTAATAGATAGATAGATAGATAGATATATCGTTTATTTGTTTGTTACTAGTCACAAACATAACATGTTCATAAGAATATAAAATACATAATACAACATAAGATTTATAGAATTGTGTTATTATGTGTGATCTGTAGCAATACAAAAGGTCGAAGCTCAGCGTGGAACATTGTTTAGGGAACAAAACACTGATTTTCAGCTTCAACCCATTTGAGGGTACGTGAAAATAATAATTAAAATAAATATAAAATAAACAGGAGCAATATTATTGGTGATTGTCTGTGCGGTGGTTGTATAATAAAAATAATGTAAATAGGTCAGAGTATAATTTGATATAATTTTAACTGAGTGGTAAGGATCAACAAAAAGAAAAAAAGAAAAAAAGAAAATATGAATAAGAGTAACATAGAAAAAAAAAATATTAAAAAACCATTACGTGAGATTACAACCGCTAGCCAAGAAATTTCTGTGGAATGCCTAAAATTTGTTTTTTTAATAAGTATTCTTTGTGATGTTTTTTACAACTGTGTACGGTAGTTAATGAGTAGGAGTCTCAGTATCCCCTTACTTCCCCGGGACGGGCAGGTCACTACCATGAGGGATTTTCTCCAAGCAAATAAAAGTGGATTAGAGATAAGGTGCGAGTTCCACCAATGTTAAATCCCCCATCATTGTGGATCCGCCCGCAGGAACGGTGGCTGAGAAATATTAGCTTCTGGCATGGTTAATGGCAAATAGTGTGACAAGAGAGGCGGCTACAGGAACTATGGGTCCGGACCCATCCCGGCCGTCAATCATCTCGTGGGAGGCCCGCTCCTGCCGTGACTCTGCCCTATAGTCTCAGCGGTTCAAGTCCGCCCACACAACAGAAGCCTAGATGGGGAGTCGCATCCCGTATTCCGGTGCGACTCCTCCTTGGTAGGCAGGCGGGGGAATTGGGAATAGTGCCCCCACGCGTCGAGGAGGGCCCTCTGACGGACAGGTCTCCATGAGGGATTTACCCCAAGGAAAAGGAAAGGGAGGGATATTGGAGATAGAATAAGCAAGGTAGAGAGGATATAGAGTAGCGAGCGACCTTCTTGACGGCGGGCAGCTGTAACAGCCGCTGCAGCTGCGGCGCGGCGCAGTGCTGCAGCCGCGGACACAGCTCCGCGAACAGCGCCGCCCACGCCCACAGCGGCTGCAGCGCTGCACTGAAGCGGGCCGCGCTCGACGACAGCGCTGTCGCACTGCTCACCACAGACTGCACCGTGCCGCGCGGGATCACGTATCTAGTGGTATTTAAACTACTATCAATACAAAAGCAGAGGGAACTATAATTCAATGGGATTTATGTTTTTGATATGTACTTTATAATAATAATCCTGAACAATTATATATATTAAAAATAGAGCTGAGTTTCTTGTCAGTTCTTCTCATCTCGAAATCATCCCGAACTGACTGTAGATTTGACATATCATAAGATATGTATGAATATAGATTAAATTTGAATTAACACAGCGCCATCTAGTTCCAAGCTTAGCAGCTCTTGTGTTATGGGTACTAGACAACTGAAATAAATACTTAGATATATATACATATTGTAAATACATACATAATATACATAGAAAACATCCAGACCGATACAAACAATCATACTCATAATACTTTATATTAAATCAATATTATTTAATATTTATTTATTCATGAACAATGTACATTGTATTTGAATGTTGATATGATGGTTGATAAACAGCGCAAATATATATATATAAATAGCCCAAAAATATATATCAAGCTTCTTTAAAAATGACAATACTGTCATACAAATTTTCATCTCCTTTTTCAACCCTTTACAACCTTTTTATATCGCATTAAAAAGTAGCCTATATCCTTTCTCAGGGTCTGGACTATCTGTGTACCATACATACATACAATACTGAGTTCAGAGTCTTTTATATGTACAGAAATAAATAAAATTGAAGCGTCTGTTTGTAATTTAAAATTTACAACTTTTCAATATATACATATAATAATGTGTGTATTTCATTTCTTAGTTTATTATTTTAGTTGCTAGCTGGCAATTTTCTAAATTAGAAAAAATCTAAAAGTTACTCACTTTTCAGCAACGACGTGGAACGGAACCTGCTTCCACAGGTCGTGCAGCATCAGCGCGAGGTAGAACCGGCACAACACTCTCTCCGGCACATTCTATACGAACATTATTCAAACCGGATTTTAATTTCATAAAGCCTCAGTAGTACTTAATATGTTTATATCTATTGTATGTATTAATATATTTTATATTTATTAATATTTATTTATTATATATATACTTTTGTAATATAACCTCATAAGTGTTGAATGATATTGTTAAGTTGTTTCATTAAAGTCAGACCGAGCACCTAACATATCAATTATGTGTAATGATATCTTCTGAACCACACGATACAGACTTGCATGTCTAGTGTGTGGTTCGCCGTAATGTGTATTGAATGTAAAAGTGTTTCATTGGCCAATAAAGTTTATTATTATTATTATTATAAATTAAAAAGAGATCTGTACAAAATTTTCTGCGTGGGCGCATCCTATTAATGGCGCTGAACATTTTCCTTTATAAGATGTGTTTCAGATTGACGGGTAATATAACATAGAAATAACAGATTATGAATGCATAACATTTTTTTAACGTAGGAAGTATGTAAGTCGCGTTCCACGTCGCGTAGAATTTAACTTTATTTTCCTAAAATATGGAATTAATTTAAAATAAAAGTAGTCTATGTTGATTATCGCATGCCTCTTACTTGTTACACTGTAATTATTTATATAAAAAAACATCTATTAAAAAGAGCAACACACAAGTTTCTTGCTCATTCTTCTTGTGATGAATCTGCATTCCGAATGAGTGGTAGAATCAATATGACTATATATGACTATTCAAAAGTGCTTGTAATGAGTTTATTTGAATAAAGATTATTTCTATTTCTATTTCTATTTCTAAGTTACTCCTTATTACATCAGCTACCTGCCAAAAAAAGTTCCATCTAAATCGGTCCAGCCATTTCAGAAATTAGACAGACTGAGAAAAATTGTAAAAAATATTATTTTGGTGCATGTACCCTACAATAAATCTGTGAGTGTTGTGTAGTGGGTTATTATACAAGTATAGTGTACTGACCGTGATGGACTTGCCAGTGATCATGCGCATCGCGTTCACCTCCGTAATGCCCAGCACTTTCGCTGTCTGAACACCCTCTTCATCCAAACCGCTGTACTGTAACAAATAGCAGATATGTGTAAACATTTTATTTATCTAACTAGCACTTGCACTTGCACTTGCGACTTCGTCCGCGTGGAATTTAACTTTATTTTTCTAAAATAAAAGTAGCCTAAGTTACTCCTTATTACATCCGCTACCTGCCAATAAAGGTCCTGTTAAAATCGGTCCAGCCATGACAGAGATTAGCCGGAACAAATTGACCGACAGACAGACTGACAAAATTTGTAAAGTGGTTTATTGGTGTTTGTACCGTGTTCATATTTACTACATGCAGTAAAAACGGTTATTTCAATATTACAAATAGACACTCCAATTTTATTTATATGTATAGATGTATAGACTAGCGTCACTGAATATATTGGTTTGATAAAACTTTTAAGAGTAAAACTATCGAAGCTATATACTAATATTATACATGTTAAAGTAGGAATGTTTGTTACTCTTTCACGGAAAAACTACTGAACCGATCATCATGAAATTTTGTACACATGTTCTTCAAGATATCAGAATAAACATTTAATTTACAAAATGCAAGCGAAGCCGCGACTAAAAGTTAGTTAAAAAATCAAGTGTTTGCAAGTAATATTGAACCTTACCAATGTGTAATAGTGTCTATAATCGGGCTTAATGCCAGCGAAGTCATGTGGCGTCTCTAAATATATTAGTTTGTTTAACTTTTAAGAGTAACCCCATCGAAGCTATTATAAATAAAGTGCAAGAAATATTGGACCTTACCACTGTGTAATAGTGTCTATAATCGGGCTTGATACCAGCGAAGTCATGTGGCGTCACTAAATATATTAGTTTGTATAACTTTTAAGAGTAACCCAATGGAAGCTATTATAAATAAAGTGCAAGAAATATTGGACCTTACCACTGTGTAATAGTGTCTATAATCGGGCTTGATGCCAGCGAACTCATGTGGCGTCACTAATATATTAGTTTGTATAACTTTTAAGAGAAACCCCATCGAAGCTATTATAAATAAAGTGCAAGAAATATTGGACCTTACCACTGTGTAATAGTGTCTATAATCGGGCTTGATGCCAGCGAAGTCATGTGGCGTCACTAAATATATTAGTTTGTATAACTTTTAAGAGAAACCCCATCGAAGCTATTATAAATAAAGTGCAAGAAATATTGGACCTTACCACTGTGTAATAGTGTCTATAATCGGGCTTGATGCCAGCGAAGTCATGTGGCGTCACTAAATATATTAGTTTGTATAACTTTTAAGAGTAACCCAATCGAAGCTATTATAAATAAAGTGCAAGAAATATTGGACCTTACCACTGTGTAATAGTGTCTATAATCGGGCTTGATACCAGCGAAGTCATGTGGCGTCACTAAATATATTAGTTTGTATAACTTTTAAGAGTAACCCAATCGAAGCTATTATAAATAAAGTGCAAGAAATATTGGACCTTACCACTGTGTAATAGTGTCTATAATCGGGCTTGATGCCAGCGAAGTCATGTGGCGTCTCTAAATATATTAGTTTGTATAACTTTTAAGAGTAACCCAATCGAAGCTATTATAAATAAAGTGCAAGAAATATTGGACCTTACCACTGTGTAATAGTGTCTATAATCGGGCTTGATGCCAGCGAAGTCATGTGGCGTCACTAAATATATTAGTTTGTATAACTTTTAAGAGTAACCCAATCGAAGCTATTATAAATAAAGTGCAAGAAATATTGGACCTTACCACTGTGTAATAGTGTCTATAATCGGGCTTGATACCAGCGAACTCATGTGGCGTCACTAAATATATTAGTTTGTATAAATTTTAAGAGAAACCCAATCGAAGCTATTATAAATAAAGTGCAAGAAATATTGGACCTTACCACTGTGTAATAGTGTCTATAATCGGGCTTGATACCAGCGAAGTCATGTGGCGTCACTAATATATTAGTTTGTATAACTTTTAAGAGTAACCCAATCGAAGCTATTATAAATAAAGTGCAAGAAATATTGGACCTTACCACTGTGTAATAGTGTCTATAATCGGGCTTGATGCCAGCGAACTCATGTGGCGTCACTAATATATTAGTTTGTATAACTTTTAAGAGTAACCCAATGGAAGCTATTATAAATAAAGTGCAAGAAATATTGGACCTTACCACTGTGTAATAGTGTCTATAATCGGGCTTGATGCCAGCGAACTCATGTGGCGTCACTAATATATTAGTTTGTATAACTTTTAAGAGTAACCCAATGGAAGCTATTATAAATAAAGTGCAAGAAATATTGGACCTTACCACTGTGTAATAGTGTCTATAATCGGGCTTGATGCCAGCGAACTCATGTGGCGTCACTAATATATTAGTTTGTATAACTTTTAAGAGTAACCCAATCGAAGCTATTATAAATAAAGTGCAAGAAATATTGGACCTTACCACTGTGTAATAGTGTCTATAATCGGGCTTGATGCCAGCGAAGTCGTGTGGGGTCACCAAGTAGAGCAGATGCAGGCTGCCCATGAGAACGACACTTTTGGACGCGGTGTTCAGATCTTCCAACAACTGTTTCGCTGCTTCCAAACTTAATCCACCTACGAAAATAATTGAATCCAATCCTTACTAATGTTATAAATGTGAAAGTAAGGATATTTGTTATGCTTTCACGAAAAAACTACTGAACATCATAAAATTTCATGAATCATGATCTTAGAAATAAAACATATGTTATATATAGTTACCACCATTGTACATACCATATTCTGACAAATAAATATATTATTATTATTATTATTTTTCTTGTAGTACTTTTTTTTCTCTTCTTTTATGGATTTAAAAGAAGGTAATACTCACCTACACGGGCCTTAGCCAAGTGTGGGAGAGGTTGTGCTGGGTGAAGATATTATTATTAGAGGTATTAGAATGAACATAGGATACTTTTTATTTAAAAAAAACTATTTTTATAAAATTAAAAACAAAAATATCAACATTTTGCAATACTTCAGCGCTATCTCGCAGCCAGTAATGAAGTTATTGAATAGATTCAATGCGAGTGAAGCCGCGGGTAAAAGCTAGATTATGTACATACCTTACCATTATTATCAATGCAAAAGTTTGTAAGTATGAATGGATGTTTGTTACTCTTTCACGCAAAAACTACTTACTGGATTTTGTTGAAACTTTACATATAGACTATAATTTAAAAAGACATTGTGTAAATTTGGCGACACATAATGATAAGTGTGGTGCAGAAGAAGACGCGCGGGTCAGCTAGTGTATAACAATCTAGAGACACTGAGAAAAGGTAGACTTATCCCTAGAAGACTGTAACTGTGCCTTGGTCTTCCGCTCCCTCTGTCTCCTCTATTTTTCCCTCAATAACAATTTTCACATATTTATCGTGCCGTAACAAGTGTCCTAACATATTTTCTATATATTCAATATATGCCTTTTTTCTTTAACCCTCCTTCATTTCTTATGACGTGAACATACAATCTGGTAAATTTAAACAACTATCTATTGAATGTTTGTCCCGTGCAAAGCCGGGTCTAACCGCTAGTTGAAACACAATAGTACCTTTTATAGCGGCGTCTCCTAGCGAGCTGACAGTGAAGCGGTCTGCTTTCTGCTCCAGGGCTCCGCTCTGTACCAGCGCGGACAAGGATTCATCGCAGAGCGTCTCCAACTCCGCATCATCACTGGAATTACAACTTACGATTATATGTTTAGCATTTTTTTTAGTTATACAACAGTTACGAACTATACCGTTACGTGCTGATGGTGCTAAATTTGAATTTAAATGAATCTATATTAATGTAAACATGTACATTTCTTTGAAAAGAAAGTTTCTTGTCAGTTCTTCTCATCTCGAAATAATTCCGAACTGACGGTAGATCTATACATATAAATAAAATTGGAGTGTCTGTTTGTAATATTGAAATAACCGTTTTTTAGTACATGCATATGAATATAAATACGGTACATACACCAAAATAACATTTTTTACTATTTTAGTCTGTCTGTTGGTCTATCTGTTTATTCCGACTAATTTCTGAAATGGCTGGACCTTTTGTTTTGGCAGGTAGCTTATGTAATAAGGAGTAACTTAGGCTACTTTTAACAGTTTAGGCGGCCCGCACGTACCTGTGGTGCGCGAGCAGGGTGCGGCGCAGGAGCCGCAGCAGCGCGGGCCGCGAGGTTGCGAGCCGCAGCGCCGCGCCGCCCAGCAGCAGGGCGGCGGCCCGCACGTACCTGTGGTGCGCGAGCAGGGTGCGGCGCAGGAGCCGCAGCAGCGCGGGCCGCGAGGTTGCGAGCCGCAGCGCCGCGCCGCCCAGCAGCAGGGCGGCGGCCCGCACGTACCTGTGGTGCGCCGAGCAGGGTGCGGCGCAGGAGCCGCAGCAGCGCGGGCCGCGAGGTTGCGAGCCGCAGCGCCGCGCCGCCCAGCAGCAGGGCGGCGGCCCGCACGTACCTGTGGTGCGCGAGCAGGGTGCGGCGCAGGAGCCGCAGCAGCGCGGGCCGCGAGGTTGCGAGCCGCAGCGCCGCGCCGCCCAGCAGCAGGGCGGCGGCCCGCACGTACCTGTGGTGCGCGAGCAGGGTGCGGCGCAGGAGCCGCAGCAGCGCGGGCCGCGAGGTTGCGAGCCGCAGCGCCGCGCCGCCCAGCAGCAGGGCGGCGGCCCGCACGTACCTGTGGTGCGCGAGCAGGGTGCGGCGCAGGAGCCGCAGCAGCGCGGGCCGCGAGGTTGCGAGCCGCAGCGCCGCGCCGCCCAGCAGCAGGGCGGCGGCCCGCACGTACCTGTGGTGCGCGAGCAGGGTGCGGCGCAGGAGCCGCAGCAGCGCGGGCCGCGAGGTTGCGAGCCGCAGCGCCGCGCCGCCCAGCAGCAGGGCGGCGGCCCGCACGTACCTGTGGTGCGCGAGCAGGGTGCGGCGCAGGAGCCGCAGCAGCGCGGGCCGCGAGGTTGCGAGCCGCAGCGCCGCGCCGCCCAGCAGCAGGGCGGCGGCCCGCACGTACCTGTGGTGCGCGAGCAGGGTGCGGCGCAGGAGCCGCAGCAGCGCGGGCCGCGAGGTTGCGAGCCGCAGCGCCGCGCCGCCCAGCAGCAGGGCGGCGGCCCGCACGTACCTGTGGTGCGCGAGCAGGGTGCGGCGCAGGAGCCGCAGCAGCGCGGGCCGCGAGGTTGCGAGCCGCAGCGCCGCGCCGCCCAGCAGCAGGGCGGCGGCCCGCACGTACCTGTGGTGCGCGAGCAGGGTGCGGCGCAGGAGCCGCAGCAGCGCGGGCCGCGAGGTTGCGAGCCGCAGCGCCGCGCCGCCCAGCAGCAGGGCGGCGGCCCGCACGTACCTGTGGTGCGCGAGCAGGGTGCGGCGCAGGAGCCGCAGCAGCGCGGGCCGCGAGGTTGCGAGCCGCAGCGCCGCGCCGCCCAGCAGCAGGGCGGCGGCCCGCACGTACCTGTGGTGCGCGAGCAGGGTGCGGCGCAGGAGCCGCAGCAGCGCGGGCCGCGAGGTTGCGAGCCGCAGCGCCGCGCCGCCCAGCAGCAGGGCGGCGGCCCGCACGTACCTGTGGTGCGCGAGCAGGGTGCGGCGCAGGAGCCGCAGCAGCGCGGGCCGCGAGGTTGCGAGCCGCAGCGCCGCGCCGCCCAGCAGCAGGGCGGCGGCCCGCACGTACCTGTGGTGCGCGAGCAGGGTGCGGCGCAGGAGCCGCAGCAGCGCGGGCCGCGAGGTTGCGAGCCGCAGCGCCGCGCCGCCCAGCAGCAGGGCGGCGGCCCGCACGTACCTGTGGTGCGCGAGCAGGGTGCGGCGCAGGAGCCGCAGCAGCGCGGGCCGCGAGGTTGCGAGCCGCAGCGCCGCGCCGCCCAGCAGCAGGGCGGCGGCCCGCACGTACCTGTGGTGCGCGAGCAGGGTGCGGCGCAGGAGCCGCAGCAGCGCGGGCCGCGAGGTTGCGAGCCGCAGCGCCGCGCCGCCCAGCAGCAGGGCGGCGGCCCGCACGTACCTGTGGTGCGCGAGCAGGGTGCGGCGCAGGAGCCGCAGCAGCGCGGGCCGCGAGGTTGCGAGCCGCAGCGCCGCGCCGCCCAGCAGCAGGGCGGCGGCCCGCACGTACCTGTGGTGCGCGAGCAGGGTGCGGCGCAGGAGCCGCAGCAGCGCGGGCCGCGAGGTTGCGAGCCGCAGCGCCGCGCCGCCCAGCAGCAGGGCGGCGGCGCCGGCCGCAGTCAGTTCGCTGCGCGCGGCCTGCAGTCCGCCGCCGAGCACGGCTCGCAGCTCGTGCCAATCGCTCAGCGCGCAGATTATTATACTTTCACCTGACATCACACATACAGAACTAGCGTCACACATACAACAGCTGTGTTATTTATAAGTAACATTAAGTGAAATCCACGGCAACGCTTTCTTTATAATTAATTTTATTCTCTCTCTCTGTCCAACACATGTTCCCAGTTTATCTGAGGTCGGGTCTCTCTGTACATCTGCGCCAGAGGACTCTGTTCTGTTCTGTTCTTTTCAATTTCAATTAGTTTTATTGTTGTCTTAACACACTAATATATATATGTATATAAAGACTGTGAATTAAGTAAGCCTGCCTGCTTAGTAACTTACATTAATTTATTTATTTATTTATTAAAGGAAAACCAAGGCTATTCAAGTACATCTTAAATAAAATCAATATATATGTCATAATAAGCCACTGACAGGCTTTCACTAATAACAATAGACTAATTCTTAAAAAATTTACATCACTACGTATAAAGGCATTATAAAGTTAACAGAGAATATGAAATTAATTAACAAGAGTACAGTAACAAATAGTCAATTTATAGAAATATATACATATACATGATTTTCAATAATAATTAATTGTTATTTAAAGAAGGGCTCACTTAGTTGGTGTCTCGTTGATTTAATATTATTACAAAATATATCTATATTAACTGTTTTAGATAGTTTATTAAAATTGTTGCTAGCTCGCCAAATGAATTCTGCTTATAGTTCGATGACACTAGGGGAACAGATAGGAGAGGATTGTGCCTTGTTGATACTCGTGGTACATTAATGGATAATTTACCCAGGAGATTCGGGCAGTCGACAGCACCAGAGGCTATTCTCATGAGATTTAAGTTACGCTTAAATCAGTAATAGCTGACGCAACTCATTTTGGCTGCATCAGTTTTTTTTTCTTTTTATATTATCTTTAATGTTGGCAATAAATATTTTATCTATCTAATAATATGATAGGATATGGACCTGCATCGGTGGCTCCGGCTCGTCCCGCGCGGCCCGCCATCTGCCGGTAGGCGGCGAGCGACAGCATGCGGCGAGCGAGGCGCGGCGCGCGGACCACCACACGGCGCGCCGGAAGGTTAACACCCGCCGCCAGCGTCGACGTGCAGCATAGCACGCCTACCACGCCCGCCCTACGACCACAATACACATTACGACTTCCACAGAAAGGCGGAAAGAGAATTGTTAGGAATATGAACTCTTGATCCCATTGCTAACAATCTACCATGCCAGGTTGACCTCTACGCGCTGCGCTGGAAACCATCGTGATAAATTCTAGGTCAATTTATCACGATGAGCTAACTGACCTAACTCCATGCTCATTTTATCATCCTCCATTGGTGCCCCGCCAGCGTATACCGTTAGTGCAAGCGAGTACGTCATTCCATTATCAAATATAAAAAAACCTCCACCGAAATTACACCTGTCACCTTCTCAGAAATCCCTCATCATTTAGGGACCTCATTTAGTCGCTATGCCCCGCCCACTGTGGAAATGCGCCAATCGAAGTTAATCGGTACGTCGTGCTGATGAATTCTGATTGGTGCAGCTCGTTTCCACGTTTAATGCGAAATGTTGATAATATAAATAATGCGCGAGGCAACAGAGACCACTCAGCCACCATGGCACCAGCAGCCATCTGCCAGGTACCTGAAGGCGTGCTCGAGCAGCGCGCGCTCGTCTTGTGCGAGTCCGGCGTGGTGGTAGGCTATGCCGGCCCGCACGGCCGCACACAGCGCGCGGTCTCCTCCTTCCGCCGCCAGCGCGCGCGACAACGCCAGCCGCTCCGCCGCACGATGTCGCAACATCTGTCTACGATACGGCGTCTCATTACACTTATTGTTTTTACCAGGGACTTCACAGGCTTCACGGTTCCGAGGATTTGTAAGTATATTGTATAGTCTAGAGATTTAGCGCACCGTTTTATTTATTCTATAGCTCATCCTACCTTTCACTCTTGCCCCGGCATCGTATATGGTAATCCATCAAAGATATAAATATTGTAACGACTGTGTTAAAACCACAAGGTTCTAAGGGTACTATAAACCAAAACTCGTGTATATAAGGTTTATTGGTCGGTTTCAAATACAGGTACAGCTACTTTAATATTATAAATAACATATGAGAAATCAATAAAACGAAACAATAGCGCGTTTCAATTTTGTTACAGCGCCATCTATTGGCGTTGAATGCAAACACTATTGTTTCACTGATACAATCTATTAAAATTTTAACAGATTGAAAAAAAAGTTAAAATGCTATACTGAATACGTACTTTCTCTGAAGCTTGCAGAGTAATGCGGCGACGTTCTCGCAGTTGCGTTTGGTGGGGCAGAACACGAGGCACGAGGATTGCGGCACCACCTCGGACACGAGGCCGCCCAGCAGGTCGGGGTCCAGCCGCGTCGCAGCAGCCGAGTACTGCCGACACCCACATTACAAGGTCACAACACGAGGCACGAGGTACTGCCGGCGACACCCACATTACAAGGTCACAACACGAGGCACGAGGTACTGCCGGCGACACCCACATTACAAGGTCACAACACGAGGCACGAGGTACTGCCGGCGACACCCACATTACAAGGTCACAACACGAGGCACGAGGTACTGCAGGCGACACTCACATTACAAGGTCACAACACGAGGTACTGCCGGCGAAATCCACATTACAAGGTCACAACACGAGGCACGAAGTACTGCCGGCGACACCCACATTACAACGTCATAACACGAGACACGAGGTACTGCCGCCGACACCCACATTACAAGGTCACAACACGAGGCACGAGGTACTGCCGGCGACACCCACATTACAAGGTCACAACACGAGGCATTACTCACAAAACGAATACTTAAATAAAAAATATACATGGCAATAATTGTTCATGAACGGGATTTTCACTTAATGTTAGACATAGACACCTATATAAGTACACAACGAAAATAAACTGGCTCAAAAAAAGAAATACAATGGAGTTTCTTGCCAGTTATTCTCAACTGAACCAGTATACTGAACTGGACGATATGGAAAACAATATTAATACAAAAAACTTGACGTTCATAAGCGGCTAAAATGTTCCACTTGATTAAATATTTTTTTACTTTATTTCTAACTAGCTACCCCGCGCAACTTCGCCTGCATCACACTTACTTAGCATTTACCATTATATTTCGCCCAATTTATATAATATATTTTTAAATTATAGCCTGTATGTTATTCTGGTATATCATTATTTATTACATAGTATAAAACAAAGTCGCTGTCGCTGTCTGTCCGTCCCTCATCATCATCATCATCATCGCAGCCCGGAAGACGTCCACTGCTGGACATAGGCCTCCCCCAAAGATCTCCACGACGATCGGTCCTGCGCTGCTCGCATCCAATGCCTTCCCGCGATCTTGACCAGATCGTCGGTCCACCTTGCTGGAGGCCTTCCCACGCTGCGTCTTCCGGTCTGTGGTCGCCACTCGAGGACTTTACTGCCCCAACGGCCATCTGTCCTACGAGCTATGTGCCCTGCCGTCTGTCCGTCCCTATGTATGCTTAAATCTTTAAATCAACGCAACGGATTTTGAAGTGTTTTTTTAGTATATAGAGTGATTCAAGAGGAAGGTTTATATATATATAATACATGTACATCCGTGCGAAGCCGGGTCGAGTAGCTAGTAAGCTATATTACTGTAAAGTTTCATGAAAATCCGTTCAGTAGTTTTTGCGTGAACGAGTAACAAACATCCATCTACACTCAATAAGATAAGATTGGTATGTACTAACATCGTACGCCAGCGTCCTCTCTGGTACTATCTCGAAGGCGTCTTCCCCGTGGCCGTCCTTCCACACGATCCTGTGCAGCACGTCTCCGAGCTTCACGTACTCCGTCAGCTCGACCGGCCGGAACTGTCTCTCGAACACGTCCGCGTCCAGAAACCTGGCTATCTCTGGCAGGTTGCCGATTGTAGCACTCATACCCACTATTTGGATGTCCACTGTATACAATCAAATAATTTTAACTAGCAGTACCCTCGGTTTCGTCCGCATGGAATAGTGATCTTGACGAAATGAAGAGAAATATTAGTAATCCAACCCAAAAAACCCAAAGAAAAAAATGTCATGTTTTTCAGCCTATAAGGGGCTAAAACGCATAAATAGACAAAAAAATACGGGAACTTAGTTTTCTACCCGGGACAAATTATCAAAAGACAAATTGTCTAACGTAGATCGATCGATTTAATAATAAAAACGGAGCACGATTCGAATACGGGACAGAGTCAGTCCCGCCGGGACATTTTAAACTAAGCCTAAAATACGGGACGTCCCGGGAAATACGGGGCGTCTGGCAACGCTATTGTTGATGTACGTCGGTAAAGGGGCCCTTAGGGGGGGGGGGGGGATTGTTAGTAATGTATCTGATAACCCCATTGCTAGCAATGTATCAGGTTATGTATACTATATCAGGTTAACCTCCACGCGGTTCCCCCTGGAAACCATCGTGATAAATTCCTAACTTGTCACGATGGGCTAATTAACCTGACCTCATGTTCTTATCATCCTCCACTGGTGCCCCGCCAGCGTAAACCGTTAGCGCAGGCGTGTGCTCCATTCCATTATCATACATAAAAAGGGGCCTCTTAAACCTACACCCGTGTCACAAGTCCAGGAACTGCTTGGAGTTTTCCACTCTATCATATGATGGACCCAGACCAGATCAGCCGCACGGTGACGCCATGGTAGTTCGTCTCTCTCTAGTGAAGAAGCCGAAGTTATTATCATGCTTGGTAAGCCAATGTTCTCTCTTTATATATCACAATGATAAAGCATACGGCCCATCTGATGGTAAATAGTTATCGTATTCCTGAAATACCAGAGGAGTCACATGCCTGTTAATATACCCTTAAGAAACCTTAATATACCGTTCTTGAAAACCTCATGCTCTACTCCAAAACATCTTCCAGCACTAGAACTGCTGTCGCTTCAGTAGTATGTTTACTTAGTGTATTTTATATAACTCACTATGGTTTATAGGATTGAACTGATCCTATATCGCTTGGCAAAATTATAAACATAACTAAAAAAAGCTAATTTAGTTTTTTTATAAATTAAACTAAATTAGCTCTTTTTAAACTTTCGTGTTTAATATACAATATTTATATTATTAAAGGGTCTAAATATGAAACGTCGAAAGAGGTAAATACCTTTATTTGCCATGAAATTATTAGTGTTAAGACCCGGTTAATAATATTAAACTAAATTACTTACAGTCAGCAAAGAGAACAGTAGACAATAAAATCTCCAAAGAACTGCCACGACCTTCTTCCCCAATGAGATGCAGTTCATCAACCTAAAAAGGAACAGGGATACAATTTTAAAATAAAATACCTGATGATACAATGGAACTTTCTCGAAGACACCAGTTGAATAAATTAAATCTTTAGTGTTTCTAGTCCTTCACAAATGTGGAGGTGGTAGAACGGAGTGGAACCTTAAATGAATTTTTAGTATCTAGTAATGTGACAATATCTATATAATAGATCTAAAGAAATTGTTTATAATAATGTAAATTTAAAAAAATTAACGGTAGAAGTTTCAATATTGATTGTCGCATGCCTAATCCTTGTTAATGTGTATACTTAGACTAACATTTATATAAAAGAGCAACACGCAAGTTTCTTGCTTGTTCTTCTCATACTGAGTCTGCATTCCGAATGAGTAGTAGAATAAAAAAAAATATGACTATTCAATAGTGCTCATATTTAGTATATTTGATAAGATAAGATAGATAGATAGATTATAGTTTTTATTTATATAAAGATTATTTTTATTTCTATTTCTTACTCTACCACTTAAAAATTCTTCAAACATTTATATAATCAACTAGCTGTCCCGGCAAACATTGATTTGGCATATAAATTAATAACGCTATAAAAAAATAGGGGTTGGTGATAGAAGGTGAAAATTTAGAGTTGTATGTATTTTTAATGACAAATAATAAAAAATAATGTTAGGGGTGGACAACCCTTATCCTTGAAAAATAGATAGTAGCCGATTCAGATCTACTGAATATGCATATAAAATTTCATAAAAATCGGTCAAGCCGTTACAGATGAGTATGATAACTAACATTGTGACAGGAGTATTTTAGATATAAGATAGTGCTTACTACAATTAAACCGATCTCTTGCAGCCGATTCAACTCTAAAAGGCTCCGGACCAAAGCCAGACCTTTCTCAATGGTCGCTATATAAATGCTGTTCTTTTGCCGCCTCTTTTTAGGTGGCAAATGACCTTTTCCGCCAGCATATTCTTCCACTAAGAAGTCTAGCTGTACAGCAAATGGAGAAAGTGACCAAATCTGAAAAATAACATAGTAAATCCGATGTAACTTAGATGTAACATTCATTCATAATTTAAGAGCTACACTCGAGTCAGTGTCTGTGAAAATTACAGCATTCCGCCTGCCTATGTGTCCAATTATCTAAAATCAGTTATCTAAAATCACATAAACAAACATACATTTAATGAATCCATCTATACTAATATTATAAAGAGAAAAGTGAGGTTTTAGAGGATAATCTCTGGATCTATTAAACTAATTTGAAAATACTTTCACCATTAGAAAGCCTCATTATTTTTTAGTGTCATGGGGTAATAACATCATGCTATGACCAATAGGAGTGAAGCTGCAATGGCGAAAATGATCAGACAAAGTTACGTAAAACAAGTAGTTATAAAGAAAATAAAAAAAGAACAAGTTAAGAGTACAACCCCCTAGGTGCAACTGCAACTACCTACTTGTTACACAATTGGCATGGCATACAGAGATTGTTCTTGGAAAGTATGTCCCAATACTTTCCAACAGTTGGTACCTCGAAAGATAGGCAACCAAGAGGTAGGACAATACAGGATGGCAAGTGGATGGACATTGTACATTAATTGTGAACAGGGATAAGTTAAAATAGTTATGAGTTGAATCAATTGAGATTCTGAATTGTAATTAGAATTAAATAAATTAATTTAACTTTCTTTCTCTTTTAAAGAACCCATAAAGGTCTAAGAACATATATTACTAGTAAATAACAATAAGACAACTAACCTTTTCTTGGACAATAGCAACGAATGGTAATATGAACAAGGCATTGCGCTTTCTATTGAGAACTTCCCGCAGCATCAGCACCTCTGCCACTAAGGTCTTGCCACCACTGGTCGGTAAGGCATAGATCAGGTTACGTCTCTCTTTAATGGCATCCATATTTAGGCACTCTTCTTGCCAATCTACAAAGGTAAATGCATTTATTTTGAGCTTAATAAATTACAATTGACACAGCACCATCTAGTCCAAAGCTAAGCATAGCTTGTTTTATGTTATGTTGTTTTATGTTACAACTTATATATTTTTTGTGTATAACATACATCATATGCATTCCAAAAAACAGCAATATTCATATTATTAATACTAGATTTAAAGACAAACTTGCTGTCCCCAAGTATCGTTCTTTTAAGTCAATAGGTCTTTTATGGGAATAGGTATAAAATTTTACAATAAGATACCAAAGGCTATATTGGAATTACCCTTAAATAAATTTAAAACATCTGTTAAATCATATTTACTAAGCAAGGCTACTCACTAAACGATTACTATATGGCAATAGTTTTCATGTTTGGGATTTTCATTTAATGTTAGACATAGATACCTACATATATAAATACCTATGCATTGTAAATAAACTGGATTTTAAAAAAAAGTAATTCAATTGAGTACTTGCCAGTTCTCAATTGGATCTATATACCGAACTTGAAGTTCATAAGCGGCTAAAATGTCCTACATGAATAAATTATTTTTGAATTTGAATTTGAATATATATAAAATTCTCATAACACAGGTTTCTACATTGTACTCCTCTGAAACCGCCTGACCGATTTTGATGAAATTTTATATGTATATTCAGTAGGCCTGAGAATAGGTTTATAACTAATATTTAGACTCCTAAGTGATAAGGCTGGCCCACCCAAAAAAAAATTTTTTTTATTGACAAAACTTTCATTTTTATTTTTTTTTTATTATATGGTATTAAAAAATACATACAATCCTAAATTTTCACCCTTCTATCACTCACCCTTCTATTTTTAAATAGCGATATTAATTTGTATGGCAAAACAACATTTGCCGGTTAGTTAATAATATACATAGAAAACACCCAGACCGATACAAACATACTCATGAATACAAATGTTTTTACTGTGCAAGAATTGAACATGTATTTTAATCAGTAACTCAAACTATAAAATATATCACCTGGCTGATATAGACAAGTATAATTCAAAATTAATTTTGGATGGATATTTGTTACTCTTTTACACCAAAACTACTGAACAGATTTTGATGAAACTTTACACTAAATACAGCTTATACATCAGAATAACACATAGGCTACAAGTTCCAACTGGGTGAAACCATCATATCCTGGAGCTAGAAGGCCGGCAGTAGCTCTATGATGCAGATGAGTAGAAGTTTCCAATGGAAGGCCATTCTACATGATAGCATCACCAAATATATTTGCTCATAGTCTTAGGACTGATTGCAAATTTACTCAGAGAAAAAAAAACATTAAAACTTAAAATAGTACAATACCATAAAATTTCTCTATATTTCTTAAAGTTTTAAATAATTTTTTCGTAATCATTGGTAAACCATAGAAAGTAGTTACATCATTATAATTTTGTACAGGCTTCAGTTTGGGAAATTCGTTTACACATTTTGTTAGTTTATCATCGAGTACTACTCCGCTTTCTCTGATGTCCAGCAGAAAGGAATCCTTAGTTTCAAATAATGAACTCTTATCCTTATTAATTTTATCAATATCACATATAGACTGATTTACTATATTAAAACTCTTTTCAATATCTTCTCTTAAATTATTCTCACATTTTATCTCATCTACATGATTGTTATCTGTACAATTTTGATCCAATTTTGAGGTAAATAAATCACCTGACAAATTAATTTCATTAACTGATTCATGTTTATCAAATACTTTATCATTAAGTAGCGCAACTGGTAATGATTCCCAGTTATGTACATCTTCAGGTACAGGACTTTGTATACCAGGAGAACATAGAACACTAGAGTTATTTCGCGAAGATTCGTTCAAATATTCCACTTGATTGCACGGCAACGGTGGAGATTCACAACCTCCCGGTGTATTAGCTAGTGTACTCGTTATCTGAGGATGAACCGGTGTATCGTTTATTGTATTTTCCATATTATACCGTCTTAAAACGCGACCGGTACCGAGACGTCGTCGTTTTGGTGTTGACGTGTTCTCCTGGGTTAATTTGTACATCGGATATATTTATAGGACTAGTGTAAATTTAGATAATAACATATAACACAATATTATGATTTCAATTCATGTAAAATAAAACATATGTTTTATTTTCAAATAAAAATTCAAAACTTTCAAAAGACTTAAACTTAAATGACATTTAATAATACTGATATTTAATTGATTGACGACTGACGTAGAAAACACAGAGCCAAAAGATTGAATCAGAATAATCACAGATAAAAGAAATGATGTGCTTTACATAGGTATGTAAGAAATAATTTCAAATTAAACGTTTTTGGCTGCTTTGCGATACTCGGCTTTTTTATATATGGGCTGTAGAGAATATGTTATTATGTTATGAAAATATAATAAAAATCATTTAATTATCTTTTAGTTTACGATTAATTCAGTCATGTATATGTTGGGGTAGTAATGTATTTTATACATATTTTATTCTATTTTTGAATGTATTTAATTTATGTATGAATTACATGATCATAGTTCGAGTAAGATGGGGTAGCCAAAAACATTGTCTACAATATATGGTCATATTTCGCTTAATATATAATTTGTTTTTTTTGGCAGTGTTTTCCGTTACTAAAAAATAACTGACTTGTGCATATTTAGGCTTATTTATAATACCTACTTTAGGAAAGTACCGAAGAGAACTAATCTTACCATTAGGCAGAGTAAACAACTGTCTATGCCTCACAAAATTTTTTATCATGACGGTGGCCAGGGTGAACCGTGTGGAGATATGTGTGGATGGAGGTAAGATAATTATATACAATACACCAGCTGTGCCCACGGTTTCACCCGTATGAAATTTTAGCCTGAATTATTCTGATGTATAAATAAGCTACATTACTGCAAAGTTTCATCAAAATCCGTGCAGTAGTTTTAGCATGAAAAAGTTCCAACAATCCACCAATCCATCCATACTTACAAACTTCCGCGTTTATAATATTAGTAAGAACCTGGAAGGCACTCAAAGTTATAGTCTTTTTTAAATTTAATTCGAGGTGACAATGAATGTTATTGTTAATGATTTTATGAACGGGAAAAATTTAGTTCAAACAGTAATGAGAATAGAAGAATTTTGACGGCCTGGGTGGCACACCGCCTTACTTCCGATGGTCGCGGGTTCGATTCCTCGCACGATACAAATATTTGTATTCATGACATGAATATGGATATATTGACGATAATGATCATGTTTACATGGAATACGTCAGGACGTATATGAATGGAATGAGATAATTTACAAATTACAACTTTGTTAAAATAATGTGTTACACAAAATCCTTCATGGAGACACCGCCCTGGGGAAGGCAAACGGGTATTGTGAGAATCCTACACACTAAGAACTCCAAGATGTCCCCCAGCGCCATATGCAAATTACAACTTAGTTAAAATAATGTGTTACACAAAATCCTTCAAGGAGACCCCGCCTCGGGGAAGGCAAACGGGTATTGCGAGAATCCTACCCTCTAAGAACTCCAAGATGTCCCCCAGCGCCATGTGCAAATTACAACTTTGTTAAAATAATGTGTTACACAAAATCCTTCATGGAGACACCGCCCTGGGGAAGGCAAACGGGTATTGTGAGAATCCTACACACTAAGAACTCCAAGATGTCCCCCAGCGCCATGTGCAAATTACAACTTAGTTAAAATAATGTGTTACACAAAATCCTTCATGGAGACCCCGCCCCGGGGAAGGCAAACGGGTATTGTGAGAATCCTACACACTAAGAACTCCAAGATGTCCCCCAGCGCCATATACAAATTACAACTTTGTTAAAATAATGTGTTACACAAAATCCTTCATGGAGAACCCGCCCCGGGGAAGGCAAGCGGGTATTGTGAGAATCCTACACACTAAGAACTCCAAGATGTCCCCCAGCGACATGTGCAAATTACAACTTAGTTAAAATAATGTGTTACACAAAATCCTTCATGGAGAACCCGCCCCGGCGAAGGCAAGCGGGTATTGTGAGAATCCTACACACTAAGAACTCCAAGATGTCCCCCAGCGCCATATGCAAATTACAACTTAGTTAAAATAATGTGTTACACAAAATCCTTCAAGGAGACCCCGCCTCGGGGAAGGCAAACGGGTATTGTGAGAATCCTACCCTCATGATGATCATCAGATGTCCCTCATCCAGCGCCATGTGCCGGAGACGCGGGATCGAATGGCAATCCACCGCGACGAATGTTAGACGCGGACTGTCCTAACGGAACCCTGGTCTGAGGCCGCGAGGTTGATTAAAAGTACGTCCTAATGTTACTTTTTCTTATACCGTCTAGTTTCTTTCTTTTGCCTAATTTATATTAGGGTCTGTTCGGGTTACGAACACAGATTAGACTATTTGCTTTTGCAATAGCATTGCTGGTGGTCAGTGTGGATACTCTATTCTCTGAATTGAATTTAAAAATGAATCTGTTAATGTAAACATGTACAACATTTATTTGAAAAGAATATGAGCTGAGCTTCTTCTCATCTCGAAATCATCCGAACTGACGGTAGATTTGACGTACCATAAGAGTCTGTAATAGACCAACATGAATAAAGATATTTTGAATTTTTGGAATTGTAAGGTACGATAGGACTAAAGTACCAAAAATGGATATAAGTCCCTAATAAAGAATAAAAGAGCCTTTATTTATCTCATTATATGAAAGAGAAGAGAAGGTTACACTTGTCGATCGGACTTGACCAGCTGTTGCGAGTGGCCGTTGCACTTGCAGGTGACGCCGACGGAGACGACACCGCCGGATTCCCTTCAGAAACCGGAGCTGGCTCGTAATCGGCTCAAAAATGACCGCCGCTATATTTATCCGTGGGGGGACGGGTGGGGAGCGCCCGTGGCCCGCGAAGCGCCCGCACCGTTCAGAGCCGCCCCGGTCGCCGCGGACTCCACATTCCAACGTCGCTGTGCTGCCGGTCCAAGAACCAGTGCGAGTGACTGAGTGACCGTCTTCTACCCGTGCGACGTAAGTGCCGTGTCTAGTGCTGTGTGCTAGTGCTGTGGAACATTCTGGACCCTGTGCCACGGGACCCGAAAGACAATAGGTGTTGTGATGGGGTGATCTAAAAATATACGCGCCAAAAGCGGGCGGCGCGGACGACGCTGAAATAGAAGCACCATGTATAGCGCGTATTATGTTACAGCGCGCGCAGTGTAACCGTATGCGTTTGGTGCTTCGCGCGGAAATTCTATGGAAACTCGGATATATTTTTAAGGCCCCATTACACTATACAGATATTTACACTCTACGAGGCAAAAACTTCCATTTTTCACAATTTATAAAAAAAAGTATAGAAATGACGATAAAAATACGAGTTGTTAGAAACGAACATTTAACTATATTGGTACCATTTGCAAACAACTTTGTAGATATAATATCTAAATTTTGAACGGAAATCGTCTACCACATTAGTACATTACATAATTAAGTAGGTATGTAGTTAAAACAGCAGGAAAATCTTTTTGATATGTTAATAGTGAAAATTGCTAACTCCTATAATAGTGAGAAGTGTTGGGATATCAAATAAAAACCAAATAACACTCAAGAAACTGACAGTAGAAATATGAAAATAAGTTTTTAAATCTATAATATAAATATATATAGTTTAAATTACATTCCTTGTGACTTTCAAACTGATTAATATATGATAATCGTTCCATATTGATATTCAGTGAATATTTCAGTTACACCTGTATTCTTAGGTATATAATGGAAACATTAAATCAGTAAATGGTGTAACGGAAACAATAAATTAGCATCTAAAAATAATAATAAAATATATTTAAATTTCATTTATAACGTATTCTCTAATACAAATCATAAATATGATAAATCAAGTATCTTTGCGGATATATATGTCAAGAGAGAAGATTTAGGTCAGAACGGAAATGAAATTAGTGAAGGCGGAAGATGACCCAATTACCTGACACAAAGCTAGTTCTTCTATTAAAGTTATTATTAAACAAACATAAAATTAAAAAAAATATAATATTAAATTCCAATTAAATAATATAATTATTTTTATACACAATAAAGTTAAATACAATAGTCTACTACTTAAATTTAAATAATTCGTTAAAAGTATAAAAATAGGTTAAGGAAATTTCCAACAATAAATAAGTTGGTATATCATACATACTCAAAATTACTTAAAAAAACTTGGAGTGACAAATTTGTTAAGTAGATTTATTAATACAGTACAAAATAAATTGCATTAAATTATTAAATTTACATAGACTTTTAATACTATAGAAAAAAAATTACTCTATTCCAAATTGGTACTCTCTGTCTCGAAAGATCATTAGCGATTCAGCTTAGAAATGCTAATGTCAAAAGAACCTTTTCATAGTACTTTTGTTGTCTCTATATTGTGTGACTCGTGAGAAAAAAAATATAGATATTTTGTAAAAAAAAAGAAAAACAAGAAACGTAAAAAATTTAATTTGGAATCTACTCTATTATAAAAAAAATCCAAATTAAAAAAAAATAATGGAACAAATTTTCTGCTATTAACTAAATTAATAATTATAATCTGTAGAAAAATTGTTTGGCTGCTCGTAATTCGAGTCGTAAGCCCCGTTCGCCGTCAGTTGTATGCGAGAAATCCAATTTTACACAATTTGAACGCGTGCCAGCGTTGGCTGCGCGCTGTAGGTGTACTTAATGGCTCGAAAGATAAAACCGAGCGAAACTAAAAATAAAATGTAGACTTCATAAACATCAACCACGTTTCCTACGGTCACGATGAGCGCGCCCACGCATATTTTTTTTTTGTAATTTTTGGCGCAAAGACAAAACGTTCATTTCAGATGAAAAAAAAATGTTTATTGTAATGATCGGAATTTAACAGATTGAAAAAATGACGTAATATTATCGGCATGTTTGAAAAGAATTAAATTCGCATTTATGTCCAACAGAGTAAGAATAAATAAGTGAAATAATTATGATAAATAATTTTAATAAAGAATAATTATTATTTGATTATATTATAGAGTTTAGTTTAAAATAGTATCAAAATCTACAAGACGCTATATATCCGTAGACCAAATTTCAGTTTTTAATTTCAGAGCATGCTTAAAACCAATTATATCAAAATCTACTATTAAACCGTTCCGCATAAAAAATACAAAGCAAAACCAAGCAGCATAATAACTATCTCAATGTAATAACATGTATTAGGGGTATAAAATGTCCATCTTTACAACTGTCAAATTCTTAGTTTATATCACACATTAGCCACTCTACGGCATATATTTATAGATATCGCTATCAAAAACATTCATAGAGACAATGTAAATCCAATTGATATAATACCAGCTTCCCGCCCCGGCTTTGCACTGGTGTACATGTATTATACATATAAAGCTTCCTCTTGAATCGCCTGTCTATTGCTAAAACTATTGAAATCCGTTGCGTAGTTTAATAGATCTGAGCGGACAGACAGCGGTAGCGACTTTATTTTATACTATGTAAAGATTGATAAATCGCCAATGGAATTACATTTCTAATTCTCTAATTATTGGCCACATTACAAATAAACAAAGACATACCTACGTAACTACTAAAGCTTGCCAATAAATTGCAGTGTAATACTGCTATTTATTGGAACTTTTTTTTTTAATGGCATACATGCTGGCGACGACCAGATGGTAAGTAGCTGCCTATATATATGAACACTACGGCCATCACGTTATCACGGAACGCCCGTAATATCGCTCAAGCATTAGGTTCATATTATTTCAGTACCGTATTGTATCCTGCAACAAAAACACAGCTTACAAGCAAACTACTTGCTCGCTGAAATAGGTGAGACTAAAGGTAGCCACGCAGACGACTTTGAATAAAGTCTGCCTCGGTCCAGTTAAAAATACCATAAGAATTGATGCAAAATACTAAAGTGTACTAAATTTATTTATGTATTTCAGACCCAATAAACCACCAACATGTCTGACGAAGAGGAATATTCGTAAGTATACAAAACATATTATAAACATATCAAATAAATACACAAGTAGAACAGAATTTTTTAAACACATATATACAGACAGAGAACCAAAAATCTCTACGATATACAAATATTCAATATCCGAAACTTGGGCGCTGGCAGAAGATGAATTGTGCATTATAACCATTGGATAACCAACGGAAAATCCATAGCTAGATAGACAAATTGAAACTGTTTAATTACTTGTATGGAATTAAACTGTACGAGATCAAATAATGCATATCTGACGCATTTTCTGTCTACGTCCATGATACCAAAAGTGTTACCAAGTCACTAACACCAATGTGATAATTGTCAATTCCTGCATTATTTGTGTCAGATGCCTGAGATTCCATCAATTCCTCACTTCATTTATACCCAGTGTTAACCCCCACCTCTGTTCCACAGTGGCTCCGAGGAGGAGGAAGTAGAAGAAGAAGTTCCGGAGACGTAAGTTTATCATCAATATGTCAACATCTTCAATCTATCTTCAAAGATCTAGTTCTGTTTAGATGTGTTTGGAGTTTGACCACTTGAGCTTTCATGGGCCTGGTTTATTACTTTGCCTTGGCGAAACTGTCATTTTCAAAACTATTAGAGGTCAAAGCAAACCTACGTAAATACATCGAGATTCAGTTTCTGTACAAGGTGTGGACGATTTGAGGCATGATCGCAAGTGTGTCCCCCAATTTCTTCGAGCTCCCAATTCTTGGGCTTGTTGCACGCCCTCACCAAATCCTATTATCTCTTTTGTTGCAGGAAGTAAGTGGCGTGTCCTTTTGGTTCCGGCACTCACATTAGCTTGGCTCATTTAGGCTAAGTTTAGACGCTATGCTAATGCTTCCAACGCTTAAGTTGTCGCCTCTATTGCTTTCAGATAATCACTAAACAATTAGGTGCTGCCGCGCCGCAATACCGAACTTCATTAACCCTTGTCATGATCTAATATCTGACAGTGTGATCCTGTTGGAGAGGTCAGTACTGGACTGATCGTCTACTAGTTATATAATAATGGACTATACTCCAACTGGACTGGATTTTACTTTATCTCGTATGCATTTTAACTCCGTAAGCTTCTTGTATTTTTTATTCGTTATTTTTTTACAAATTGTTCGAATTATAATTGTGTATATTTCTTTTTCCCATTGTGTTCATCGTCGTGCCGTTGTTGCTCCGTGAAGACCCGCCCCGAAACAAGAGTAAGTACACAGATTATGCACGTTATGTACAACGCTTCGCTTAATAGCAGAGAATTATGTATTGTGGGCATAAATTTGGAATGATTGGCATACAATAACATTTACAGTATCTGGCGGATACCTGCCCGCTTGTTGGATTAAATTACTTCAAAATTTTTTGGGATTCTATAGAAGTGTACATTTACATTGGCTTCTAAGGCAGTGTTTGTGTCGTGGATGCGCAGAATAATTTTTTCACCGCTTCATTTGTTATTCTCTTTGGACCCCTAAACTATTTACTGTTACTCAATGAACCAAAGGGTGAGCCCCTTCAATCAGAACAAGAAATATTTGTGGTACGGTATTGAGTATCGGCATTAGTGGGGCTATTTTGTGACATTAGAGGCTGATTGTTGTTTTCTGTTTCTAGGAGTAGACCATCGATCGCGTAAGTTGCACCGCTCTCTGTGGTGTCACTAACTATAATCCCAACATTAACTGGAAACGGCGCGTGCGCATCTTTTACGATCGCACCAAAATTCCGGATTTATCATCGCACCAGATGACCGGCCGGTAAACTTATAACTGCGCAACGTCAGCGGGCTATTTATGTCGGTTGGTAGGCAATCTATTTTCGTATACCACCACGCTGCGCCCGCGCCGTTTCGAAGGAATGAGAATTCGGTCAGCAGGCAACTACCTGTTCGAGTTGCCTCGCCGGATTCCTAGATAATTGCATGAACAGAGTATGATTTCAGAGCATGAATAATACAATTATCTATAATATGTATATGTACAACATCTCCATAGTAATTGTTATTCTAGTCACGATGTAAACCCCAAAAATTACATAATACCCAAGTGGAAACCATACACGCTTTAACGACAATAATGCCAAGACAATAATATGATAGACAGATAGACAATTAGTATATGGAAAACGATTTAATATTATATTAAAACACAGATAATCATATAACAGAACAAGTGTTAACAGTCGTCCTTATGTTTATGAAAAAAATGAGAATAATAGCTAAACCATAACTATATGTACAAAATCTAAACTACTGCTTGGACGCTACTAAAATAGCGTTTCAGCAGACGAACTTATACCCTAACGTAAAACAACAAACAAACTGATAAACTCAGCCACCGTAACCTATATATTTTATGTATTGTAGCCGTTTTATAACGGTTTTCTAACATTTAACAATTGCAGAATTGATATATCGAGTCGCTAATGGTCTTAATATTTTCACAGGGGTGAAGGAGATCCAGAATTCATCAAGGTGAATATTTGATTCTGTTTTCTTTTATGTTAGAAATGAGCTTGTGGTTAACCGTATTTCCGGTTGAAGTTAAATTACAGGGTATATATAGCACATTAGACCTCAACAATGAATAAACACGTACAATAGATTATATAATAGTAAATACATAAAAAAGTGTATCTATTTGTAAAGTCCAGCTCTCTATAGCACAAATCTATGGTACCTATCACTAAACGATCTATAAACGACATTTAACTAATTGCAGCGTCAAGACCAGAAGCGGTCGGACTTGGACGAACAGTTGAAGGAATACATCAACGAATGGCGCAAACAACGGGCCAAGGAGGAGGACGAGCTCAAGAGGCTGAAGGAGAAACAGGCTAAGCGCAAGGTGAGACAATCTTTCCATGTTTTGTTTATCAAACTGTCAATGATCAGTATTTCTTACTTAAATTATTTGGTAAACAATTCAATTAAATCATTCAGTGAAAACGGTTTTGGTAAAGATATTTTATCCATTCATACCCTCACCACCAGAATTCAGGATTTAGAGGCTATTTTAAACTAATAACGTCGTGGTAAACGTAACATTTGACAGACTACATAATTCTATTATTTTATTTAAAGTATTCTTATAACAAAATAGGTCTCGCGCGCTGAGGAAGAGAAACGCCTCGCGCAGAAGAAGAAGGAAGAAGAAGAGAGGAGAGTCCGCGAGATTGAGGAAAAGAAACAGCGGGATATCGAAGAGAAGAGGCAACGGTTGGAGGAAGCAGAAAAGAAACGCCAGGCTATGCTCCAGGCGATGAAGGAATCCAGCAAAACCGGACCAAACTTCACCATTCAGAAAAAGAGCGACAACGTAAGTTTATATCGTATTTAGAGTTTGCGAGTATAACTAGCGTATGTTAGAGTGAGAAAGAGTAGGTTTGGAATCGTGAGGAAAAGTCCTGACCGCATACCTTGAGACAAGCAAAATGGCACAAAATAAGTTATTAAAAATATATATCATCAGTATTTCCTATTACTATGTCGCCAATAAATAATTCTCGTGAAGTTTTGACAAAAATAGCATAATTAGCATGAGACAACTTATGAAAGGGAGAGCAAGGCCAAGCGGAACTCTATGTATTAGTAGTAAGGTTGATGAGACCTTTGGCACTGCATTTAAAATAGCATTTAATATTACCTTTATTCAAATAAATTCAATTAATGCATTTTGAACTCATTTTTTTATTCTAACGCTTATTCGGAATTAGGAACTATTGAACCAAGAAAGGACGAGCAGGAAACTTGTCTGTTACTCTTTTAAATAAATGTAGTAATCATTTTACATAAACAACCAAATCGCAGGAATTAATAAGAGTTAAAATATTAAATAAACAATTAGTTAAAGAACAATATAAATCAGTCGTAATAAGACACCTAATTTTTATGTGTTGACCAAATTTTAATCACTGTCTTTTCATTTTTCTGTATAAGTTGTGGTAGTAACCACAGAGTCATGTTGAAAATCTATTAACAAAACTAATTATATTATTGTTTATGATGACAGTTCGGCCTGTCCAATGCTCAACTGGAACGCAACAAGACCAAGGAGCAGCTGGAGGAGGAAAAGAAAATCTCCCTCTCAATCCGCATCAAGCCCCTGAACATCGACAACCTCTCAGTAGACAAACTCAGACAGAAGGCCACCGAACTCTGGGATTGCATCGTCAAACTCGAGACTGAGAAGTACGATCTCGAGGAAAGGCAAAAAAGGCAGGACTACGACGTAAGTATCGCTATGTTTTGTCAAATTAGGTGTTACTTTGCGGAAGTACACTTCATTGCTTAATAGATTTGTATTATTTTGTCTAATTCCGCTATCATTAGCATGTGTAAGACCACAAATATTCCATACGGAAAGCGGGTAGGTTTCCGCTGCTTATAGCGTTACGACCTTCTCTATTGGTGATAAAATTCCGATGATTATTGAATCTATTCCAATTTGCACCACTTGTTTCGCTTTTCAACGTGGCATCATCAGAAATGCATTAAAAGAGTTTGCATATAGCTTTGAATTCTAGTGAAGTCTCCGAATAATCAGAGGACTTAAACAAAGTAATATACTTTGTTTAAGTCCAATTACAAATCAATAAGTAAGTAGGTATTGCTAACTTTTGACCCTTTTAATGCAATATAAGAATTGGATTAAGTCTATGGCAGTATTATATCAAAATTCCTAATAGATAAATTATTGAAGATGTCTTTCTATAGTTTACTAGCAACGATCTATAACTTCGCCTACAGATGCCAAAGTTAAAAAGTACCTCTCCAAATCAAATGGCTATATGTTAAATTTCATATTGACGGACAAATTTAGGCCTATAATATTTTTTATTAGTTTGGATTTTTATTTCTGTATTAGTTATTTACCTATATTTCAATAACATTTGAGTTTTATGGTCTATATTAGATATATCATCATATTCAAAATATCAACCGACTGGTATTCGATTGTTTTCTGAACTGTAAGTGTAACAACGCAGTTGCAGTAATGCAGTTGTAACAACTAAATGTGGTTCTTTGTTAACAGTTAAAAGAGCTCAAAGAAAGACAGAAGCAACAGTTGAGGCACAAAGCCCTCAAGAAGGGTCTCGACCCAGAGGCACTCACAGGCAAACATCCGGTAAGCACGTAATAATATCACTATATTTACAATCTAAATACAGAAATGCCCTTCTGCGTAAAGTTTTTTTTATTGATGGAATGGTGCACCCGCCTGCGCTAACGGTTTACGCTGGCGGGACACAAGTGGAGGATGTGGATGTAAAAAGTATACGCTGGCAGTATCCACTTCTTGAATATTCCATGGCGTCACCAATAAATATATCTAACAATATATATTTTTTTATTATTGTAATACAAATAATATGAGCCTGGGAACTAAATTAGGTGCAAGGCCTATATCTCAGGAGACCAGAAGATCAAATAAACAAATACAAATAAACTTACTGTAAGCATTTTTTTTTTCTACGACTCATTCAGAACGCAGACTCGTCACGAGAAACTTGCGTGTTGGTCTTTTAAATAAATACAGAACTATAGTTCTGTATTACATTTTTAGATGTGGTGTGAATACAAATTGCCAAATAGCAAAATGTATATAGATCTTTGCCACTTATTATCTAACTAGCTGTGCCCGCGACGTCGTTCGCGTGGTTATCAAAAGCACTTCATACATATTTTTTGGGTAACTTGAGTTTAACCGTTTACGCAGCGCACACAACGGAAACCCTCAAATAACTTTCCCCTTTTTGCAACATTTTTCACTGATGCTTCGCTTCTATTGGTCATAGCGTAATGTTATATACCCTAAAACCTTCCTCGACAAACGGACTATCCAACACAGAAAGAAGTTTTCTATAACCTGCAGTTCCTGAGATTAGAGCATTGAAACAAACAAACAAGCTTTAAAATATTAGTATAGATGCGCTATCAGTCGTTCTAATTTCATTTTGTTTTATTTTGCAGCCCAAAATCCAAGTTGCGTCCAAGTACGAGAGGCGTGTCGACACGCGGTCTTACGACGACAAAAAGAAGTTGTTCGAGGGTGTAAGTATACATTTAACATAAACACTGACTGAAACACTACGTATCTTGTTATTGACGACGTCGGTGGTCTAGCGGTTAACCGCTGACTTACTTCTGATTGTCGTTGGTTCGATCCCTGCAGAATACGAACATTGTTGAGTATGATTGTTCGTATTGACCAGGGTGATTTTCTACATGTAGTATATATGCATGTAATTACAAAAAAATGTATTTATGTATTTCTATCACACGTTTAATACCCATAGTTCTACTTAGTTTGGGACTAGACGAATCTGTGTGAATTGTAATCTAATAAGAGTTAAATTTAGAATATTTTTTTGTATAGGTAATATCTTTAACAGATGTTCCAAATTCGAGCCACATAAAAGTAATGAAGTAACCATCAAATTCAGTGTAACCGAACTTTGGCAGATTAAAAAACAGCTATGTTTCGATGGAAGGGTGATATAGGGCAGTGCAATTACAGGGTTCATATTTCGTAGTTGAAGGGTTGTCACATGATGACGGGATGCTCGTGGTACTCTTACCACTTACCATCTTTGGGGCTGTAAGCATGAGGTTTTCTCGTGACACTACGGCATGGGGATTTTAAAGAAGGGTATATTAAAGTTTCTAATATGTCGGCAATGCTCACGTGACACCCATGGTGTCTCAGGTGTCCGTAGGCTACGGTAACCCTTTACCATGAGCTGGACCGTATGCTTGTTTGCTACTAAGGCAGTATAAAAAAAATTACCTTTTCAATTAAAATTAGGAAAGTTGAAAATATACAATTTAAATGCAGGGCTACGATACCCAAACCGCTGAATTATTGGATAAGATGTGGAACGAGAGGATGGACGAATTCATGAACCGGACAAAGAGTAAGCGTGCACCGTGCACTAGTCCCGTCGCCCGGTAGTCCTCACAACTCGCATGTACTTGACCTTCCGTCATTCCGTCCACGCTCGTATTTATGGGAATGACATCCAACCTCGTACATGAACATACAACCCTTTGGTACAATCGGCCACAATAAAATAGAAATAATCTTAATCGAATTTCAAATCAAAAATAATTTATTCATGTTGCAAATTTTAGGAATATTTGTTTTCCTACTTTTATTTAATGTAAGCAATTTTAATCTATTTAAAAGTTTATTTTTATTATTAAAAAAAATCTATCAGTACATTCCGAATACATTAAGGGTTAACTTTAATGGAATCTTAATTACATCTAATACCTATTTTAAAATCAATATTTATTGTTTTTTGTATTCATTAAACCTTAATGGTAAATATATTGTGGTAATTCTCTATTAACTAAATTTTATATTTATGGTCGTATTTTATGCCATACCATTTAGACCATTCGAGAAAAAAACCAAATTCTATCTCTCTCTCTCTCTCCCGTATATCTCGACGCCTGGTAAATTAAAATAGTTTTCACATAAGATTCTAACATTCATAATAATTCGTTGTTTTTGATAGCGCGCTCATTGTTTTGTTGTTAAAGACAAATGAATTAATTTATTGTCGCCGACTGTACCGACCACATATTACAAGAACGTGTGTGATGCACTGTCCATCCAAGCACGTCATTTCCCCGTTTATGAATATTCCCGTGTATGTATGTATATTGACCCCGGTGTTAACCATTCATCTAGGACCTAGAGAAATTCAACAAGGACTTCCTGGAGAAGGTGTGGCACGAGAGGGCAGAGCAGTTCGGTGGCAGGCAAAAGGGTAAGAACATTACATTCACGACTGCATCCCAGATGGGGTAATCAGAGATACTGTAAACTTGATGTGCTCACATTTTTCTGGGTATACTTGTATTCAATTTCAATTCGAGCTTAAAATTTTCTTGAATTAAGACAATCATTTTAAGAAAACGTTTCTTTCAATTTATATTTTGTTAACGATGTTTTCATCGCCAGAGAGTTAGTCAAAATTTTTAATTAAATTACAACATATTTTTTGCTCATAGCCCGATTCGAACTCACAAAAGTTCAGATAAATAAACCTAATTGTAACCATTATGCAATGATGCTCTCAGATTTTTAATTTGAGTATTAAAACAAAACTACTATACAAATAACGCTCTCAAAGAGTCTTAAATTACGAATATATTTTTTTCGAACTACTCTAATGACATTGGCCGCAGCTGGCCTTTACAGCTTCACCAGACGATAGGGTACGAGTGCAGATGGCACTCCAAACCAGCGTAAGGACTTATAGAGCGGCTGAAAGCCAATTCCCGCCTGACTGTATAAACGATTATGCAATAACAATCTCAAAGAGACGTAGAAGGACTTATGGACGACTGAAGGCCAACTCCTGCCTGATGAATAAACTCCTATACAATAAACATTCTCCAAAATTACGCAATCTTTTTACAAATTACATTTCAATTTGTTAGTTCTTAAATTTAATTAGAAGTGAGACTTTACGCTTTAAACACCCTTCAATATATATTAATTATTTACATACATACAAATAATTCATAGAATGAAGTACTTTTTGGTCCTTTCCTTTTACATTTGTAATTAACGACAATTTTTTCATTATTGTTTGAGTTTTACTAACTATGTAGATTTTCCTGAAATATTTATTTCAATCAACGTTTTCCACTCCCCCTATTGAAGAATGAGCATAGAAATGACGACTTCTTTCATTCTTACGTTACGAATGTACGAGAATATAATGGCAACACTATAAGTACAAATTGCCGTTTCTAATCCCATTCTTTGACCGCACAGATAGTACATATAGTATGGATATGACATTATAATTATAAAAAAATAATTTAGGATACCAATCAAATCAAATCATCTGACTTTTATGGTATGTCAAATCTTCCGTCAGTTCGTAATGCTTTCGAGCTAAGAACTAACAAGAAACTCAGCTCTTCTTAGCAAATGAACTTGTATAATTACAAATATACAGTATTGAAATACTGTATTTTTGTCAAAAAGAAATAGAACAGACCAATGATATTATAGCTCTGGAGAAGACATAAGAAATAGAAATAATCTTTATTCAAATAAACTTAATATAAGCACTTACTCATCACAAGAAGAATGAGCAAGAAACTTGTGTGCTGCTTTTTAAAATAAATATTGATTTACTTATATTTAATTAACAACAAGGATTAGGCATGCGACAATCAACATAGAAACCGCTACGCACTTCATTTCTGTTCAATCAGATAACATTGTCAGCGCTATGAATTTTAAGTTAGATAAAAAACGTATATAAAAATTCTGAATATGTTTATATACATATTTTTGACTAGTGATGTTACTAAATATTCCTACTAGATATATTTAGTAACATCACGTACGTCACAGGAAGCAGTGTCTAATATGTTTAGTAGTACCACAGATAAGATAATAATTCAATACTAATAGAACAAATAACACAATATTACATAGTAATTATTAACTTCGGCAATAGAACTAATTAAATATTTTAATTAATGATTATGAATTTCAAAATAAAACCTTACTTCAAATCACTGCCAACCTTGTACGGTTGCTGTCATAATGATAACTGTATCAATATACAAATAACAGTATATAAAGTTCTAATACCAGTACTTGTGTTCCACAGCGAGACTGCCCAAGTGGTTCGGCGAGAGGCCCGGCAAAAAGAAGGGCGAACCCGAATCACCCGAGGGCGAGGAAGACGTCAAGGCTGAACCTGAGGACGATGAGCCCCTATATGAGCCCGAGCCCGAGGAAGAAGAGGAAGAGGTAGTCGAGGAGGAAGAAGAGGAAGAAGAGGAGGAAGAGGAAGAGGAAGAAGAAGAAGAGGAAGAAGAGGAATAAGTTAGTATACAGTTTATTAGGATATATTTTCAACTCTCTAGTGGTGTTGTTATACACGCACCAGTGGCGTAACAATAATTCTATTGTCAGAGTGGATAAAACAGAGAGAACTTTATGAATGGCGTAAACCGAGAAATAATCTATCATTTTATACTAAAACAATATGTTTAGTGAGTAGTTTCGGGGACCATTCAATGCAACGAAACAATCAAATGTTTCCTATTTATAATATTAGTAGAGACAGCTGTCTAGCTAGCTAGTACTTATTACTACTAGCTTTTGCCCGCAGCTTTGCTCGCGTTAATTTATCCCCTTAGGGGTGGAATTTATCAAAATCCTTTCTTAGGGGATGCCTACGTCATAGTAGCTTTATGCATGCAAAGTCTCAGCCCGATCGGTTTAGAATTGACAAAGTTTCATACAAACTTTCATCCCCTATTTTATCCCCTTGAGGGTAGAATTAATCAAAATCCTTTCTTAGCGGATGCCTACGTCATAACATCTACCTTCATGCCAAATTTCAGCCCGATCCGTTCAGTGGTTTGGGCTGTGCACTGATATATATATTTAGATATACGAAAGTGTCTCCTGTCTGTATGTTTGTTACCTTTGCATGCCTAAGCGGCTAACCCTGGTGCGATCAGCTTGTTTAATTTTAATACTTTATTGCAACAACATTACAATGACATAAAATAAAAAACAAAACATTGAAAATAATAAGTCCAACGGTCTTATCTCTAATACAATCTCTTCCAGACAACGGGTTAAATGTAACATTTTATATGTATGTAAATAAATTTAACACAGAGATCTCTTTTAGAGATAAGTGTGTAGTTTTGTATTAATTAATTTAATTTAAACACCTCAGTTATCTCTAGAAAAACCGTTTATTTCGTAACTTGTCTTAAATCTATCTTTTGTACACACTCAATGCTCTATGGGTCCGGAGTAGCCATAGACTTTATCCATATATTCTTTTAAGTCGTTTATCACTAATACTAAGTCCTCCCTTGTTAACATTATTTCTAATGAATATATATACATTTAGTGTGTAATAAATAATATATATTGTTACAGATATGAGTAAGTGACGACCAGGGGACTATACTGCCGACACGGGCCGGCCGCGTCGGGCTGTACTGTTTTGTAACCAATCCATTAACTTATTTCTATTATAAATTAATTTTATTATTTATACTGTTGAATCATTCGTTACGGAACATGCACTTGCATTGTACAACGCCGCACCTCTATCTTAGGGCGTTACAATAAACTAATTTATTTCATAAGGCTGACTAGTTTTTTATTTACACCCACATATTATAGTCTCCAGGGTCATATATTATATGAAGACTAGCTACTAGCCCCGGCTTCACACGGGTGTACAAGTATTATATAAACATTGCTCTTGAATCACTCTATCTATTTAAAAAAAAACCGCCTCAAAATCCGTTGCGTAGTTTTAAAGATTTAAGCATACATAGGGAAGGACAGACAGCGACAGCCTTTGTTTTATACTATGTAATGATTATATATTAAGGAAGGTGTTACATATGAATGTGGATGGTTATCAGGCAGAGGAAGGCCGAAAAAGATGGATGAACTGTGTGAAAGATGATATGGTAAGAAAGGGAGTAAATAACGCGATGACTGCGAACAGGGATGAATGGAAGAGATAAACATATTACGACGACCACAAATAAATGGTAATAAAGCAGATGATGAGGATGATATACTCTCCAGGTGTTCAAAACTCGAACAGTTCTTTATTTTTTATACTACGACGGTGGCTAACAAGCTTACGGCCTATCTGATGGTAAACAGTTACCGTAGCCTATAGACGCCTCAAACACCAGGGGACGCATCATACACCAAAATAACATTTCTTATAAATTTTGTCTGTCTGTCTGTTTATTCCGCCTAATCTCTGAAATGGCTGGACCGATTTTGACGCGACTTTTTTTGGAAGGTATCTGATGTAATAAGAAGTAACTTAGGCTACTTTTATTTTTAAAAAATAAACTTAAGCTCCACGCGGACGAAGTCGCGGGAACAGCTATTATCAATAATTATACTTCTAAATATATATAACTCAAAGGTGACTGACTCAGCTCACTAAGTCAAAAAACTGTCACCCGCAATCATCCTCACGGACAGCAAGTCATCGCTGATGGAACTGTCCAATCATAACAGCACCAATCATCTTTGTAACAACATCTTTAAATCACTCCATTTAGCCAAACACCACAACATCAACATTTCATTCATTTGGATCCGATCACACATCGGGATATCTGGCAATGAGGAGGCCGACCTCGCGGCCAAATCAGCAGCCAACTCCCATTCATCCCCCTCATTCTGCAAATTCCCCCTCAGCTACATAAAACATCACTTCATGCAGTTAAGTAAAGCCGAACTAGAGGACTTATACGACGCGACAGACAATTGCCAGTATACCAAGCAGTGGTGCAGCAACTACGCTGAGCTGCTGCTTGTGATACAGGCCTTCCCTCCAAACTTTCATTTCACCCAGCTTCTCACCGGTCATTCATACTCCAAGTCATACCTCAAACGGTTCGGGATCACCTCGGACGACAAATGCCCTTGCAACGATGATGCTCCGCAAACTATGGAGCATCTCGTCAAGGAGTGTCCGAGGTTTGGTCCCACGAGATCGACCATGAGACGGCCTGTAGCATGGTTCGGGTCTCAGAACCATTCCATCTCCCATCCATCATCAAACATCAATCAACCATCGACACTTTCACATCACACATATCATACATCATTCACAACCTCAAACATTTTAATCAAACATAATCATCATCACCAACATTCCCATACCTCCATCATCATCATCATTCTCATACCATCATCATATCCATACCATCGTCATCCAAACCACCAACGTCTTTATTTTACTTTTCGTTTTGTTATTTTGTTTAATCTTCTGTTATTTGTTTTGTTTTATCTCTATTGTTGTTTTGTTTTGTTCTTTTATTCTTGTTTTATATTGTTTTGATTGTCTTCGTATTTTTTATTTTTTTTTGTTGATTTTGTTTCTTCGGTAATTTTGTTTTATGTTTTGTTATATAAATAATTGTATATATTTCTAAAAATGTATATATTTCAATAATAATATTCTAATGACACCTACTAAAATCAAAACTTGCTAAATCATAATAAACTCTGCTGAAGCGAGCGTAAACCACAGGCGCAAACGCTAAAGTATTGAGTACAACAAAGATATTCTCAATTTGGGAAAAAAAAAAAAAGCTCACTAAGTCAGTCTTGAGGTGACTGACTTAGCTCACTAAGTCAGTCACCTTTGAGTTATATACTTATATTGTCCACGCACAGCTCAAACCACTGGATTTAACGGGCTGACATTTGGTATGCAGGTACATGTTATGACGTAGGCATCCGCTAAGAAAGGATTTTGATTAATTCTACCCCCAAGGTGATAAAATAGGGGATGAAAGTTTGTATGAAACTTTGTCAATTTTAAACCGATCGGGCTGAGACTTTGCATGCATAAAGCTACTATGACGTAGGCATCCCCTAAGTAAGGATTTTGATTTAATCAGTGTTCGCAACCTGAACAGACCAGTTCCCATAAGCAGCACTCGTTCACGAGTATGACGTATGTAGGTATAGTATGAAGTAATAAAGAAAACTGCCATATTTATTAATTTTTAATACCTTTAATTCAATTATATAATAATTCAATTTTATTCAATTATATAATATTCATAAACTAATTACACGAATCTAAACAACATTACCTCGTTACGCAGATAATATATCGTCCAATACGTACCTACACTACGAAACGATAGATGCACTGTAGGGATGAAAACTTACAAATACCCAGCCGCAGCTGGCCTTTACAGCTTCACCGGATGATAGGGGGCGAGTGCAGATGGCACTCCAAACCTCTGGAAGGACTTATGGAGCGGCTGAAGGCCAACTCCCGCCTGACGAATACGACTTTAGTCTGAAGGCACCGCTAGAGGTTCGAACCTCGGCTCAGGCGTTGTAATTTCGATCCCCGTTTGAATTGGACGAGGGATCGATCGGACGGGGATATATTTCAACTGTTAGAGTGCCGAGTAGCGCGATAGCGCTTTCCAGGGAAGATATGATCAGATTTAGACTTCTTTTTTTTTTGAGGAGATACAGATTTTTTTGCAGGATATGGCCTGTGTACATACAGCCGTCAGCATTTGACACTGCTCCACGTCCATATAACGCTTACACATACAATTTCCCCTTCAGTACACCAAATACTCACAAGTAAGCATCAATCCGCACTCAATCGTCGTGTATTCAATAAATCAAGCTGGAAAGCTGCCCGGACTTATCATTTATACATCTTAGCATCCAGATTGTATGGGTCACAGCAAACTCATACATCTTTATGGTCCTTCGAGCCGGATATCAACGATTTTTCTTGGCATTATTAGGCATAACATGAGTAAAACCCCATGGCACTAACTGTTAACAATTCTTTCTTTCAGTAATTTTACCGATAAAAATTAGTGTTGATTATAGTAAATCTTTGTTAATACAGTTTGTCTCTCTATATTTCGACTAGGTATATAGTAGTAGGTAATACTAGTATAACTAGACGAGTCATCTTATGACCTCGCCTAGGCTATATTCTGAATGTGTACTACAAACGAGTTTAAAAGTAATTACAGTAAACTTGCAAGTGGCGCAGTTATAGTAACTACCTGTATAGTACCTGTAATTTTTTGTCAACCCATCAACTGCAATTGGAAATATTATAATGTATGTATGATCACATTTATTGTAGGAAGTCAGTTGATATTTTTAATACTCCCAATGTTTATAGTAATTTTATAATAATAATAACTATTCAATTAAGATATATCGTACATATTTATTGTATTAATTATGTCTAAGCGGCGGGCGTCAGTGTGGGCGGCTTCTGTGGTGGCGCCTTCTGCATCGTGTTGATCTTGTCGCCCAGGCTGAGGGCCATACCCTGCGGATACAATGTATTTTATTACTAATCAAGTCCACGGAATCCTGGCATTAAAATCAGGTTCAAAATAAAATAAACATAGGATGAACGGAACAGAAAACCATATTACGCCGACTCCAAGTAAATGGGATAAGGAAAAAGCAGGTGATATAAAGTGTGAAGAACCTGTGTGGACACGTGCGCATCTGCGGTCTTGGCGCACTTGTACCTAGTACATGTGCACGTGTGGTAGTATCTGCGTCTTGGCGCGGATGCACACGTGTCCTAGTACCTGCGTATTGGCGCGGATGTGCATGTGTGGTAGTACCTGCGTGTTGGCGCGGATGTGCACGTGTGGTAGTACCTGCGTGTTGGCGCGGATGTGCACGTGTGGTAGTACCTGCGTGTTGGCGCGGATGTGCACGTGTGGTAGTACCTGCGTGTTGGCGCGGATGTGCACGTGTGGTAGTACCTGCGTGTTGGCGCGGATGTGCACGTGTGGTAGTACCTGCGTGTTGGCGCGGATGTGCACGTGTGGTAGTACCTGCGTGTTGGCGCGGATGTGCACGTGTGGTAGTACCTGCGTGTTGGCGCGGATGTGCACGTGTGGTAGTACCTGCGTGTTGGCGCGGATGTGCACGTGTGGTAGTACCTGCGTGTTGGCGCGGATGTGCACGTGTGGTAGTACCTGCGTGTTGGCGCGGATGTGCACGTGTGGTAGTACCTGCGTGTTGGCGCGGATGTGCACGTGTGGTAGTACCTGCGTGTTGGCGCGGATGTGCACGTGTGGTAGTACCTGCGTGTTGGCGCGGATGTGCACGTGTGGTAGTACCTGCGTGTTGGCGCGGATGTGCACGTGTGGTAGTACCTGCGTGTTGGCGCGGATGTGCACGTGTGGTAGTACCTGTGTCTTGGCGCGGATGCGCACGTGTCTTCGTACCTGTGTCTTGGCGCGGATGCGCACGTGTCTTCGTACCTGTGTCTTGGCGCGGATGCGCACGTGTCGTCGTACCTGTGTCTTGGCGCGGATGCGCACGTGTCTTCGTACCTGTGTCTTGGCGCGGATGCGCACGTGTCCGACGACGGGTGCGTTGGCGCGGTGTAGCGGCGTCTCGATGCTGAGGTTGGCGAGCGCGTCCTCCCCGAAGATGGAGCGCGCGTACAGGTTCGCGGCCATGAACCCGCACTGGCCCGACAGAGCCTGCGCACAAACAGACACACACACCTTCGTGTTATACAGTAACATCACACAATTACTCCACTACAGAGTCTTATGATATCTCCAATTCCTCGTTCCTACCGTCAGTTCGGAATGATTTCGAGATGAGAAGAACTGACAAGAAACTCACCTAGTATTATTTTCAAATAAATGTTGTACATGTTTACAATAATACAGATTCATTGTTAAATTTGATTTTGGGAGAATAAAGTGATCACCATCATTCACCGCTATTGCAAAAGAAAAAAGTCTAATCAGTGGTCGTAACCTAAACAGATCAGTCGAGTCAGAGGTTCCGTAAGAATAAATAATTTTCGATTTGATTTGATTCCACTGTGTTGCTGTTTATACATATAAAAGTAGTTTTTTAATGTTGTTACCTTATTAGGAGTTAGACACTTCATGTTGGTGGACGATAGCAGATGATCCAAATATTCACGAAGGTCTGTAATGTTTGTGTTAACAGCCACCTGCAAATTAAAATATACAATGTAATAAATAAAAAAAAAAAAAATCTATTTGTAAATACTTTTGCATTCATTATATACACTACACAATATTCTCTTTGTCTTTTATATATAGTAGCCGTATCCCTCTTTCAATTATACTTACAAATCTTAGAATGTACGATATAGTCGAGGAGACCCGGGTGCCCCGAGACACAGTCCTTCAGATTCAGATAGTACAGGCACCAGTAATCCACAAGTTGTTCGTGGTCAAATGGCTTTGTTACACTGTATATTATGGCAATGTTTTTGTGGAGAAAATAAATGTATTATTTATGCACTCTTTGTCTCTTATAGTAGCCATATCCCTCTTTTAATTGTACTAGTAATTTATAAATTTTAGAATATAAGATATAGTGGAGGGAACCTGGGTGACCCGTGACACAGATTCTTCGGATACCCAGTACTAGTTCTCTACAAATTTTTCATGGCCAAATAGCTTTGTATATTATGGCAATGTTTTTGTGGAGAAGATAATCAAATTTAAACAAAACCAAAACCGAACCTTGTTCTCCCACTCGAACTCTGCCCACATCTGGCGGAAGTCAGCGTCGCTGCAGTCGGCGGGCTGGATGTAGTCCACGATGTCTACGTGGATGTCGTTCAGCACCACCACGCCGCGGTCCATAGACGCACCGCTCACCTCGTACACTGACCACAAATAATCGTAATCCATATTGCACGGTGCTACAAAGCATTTCTTGTCGCAAGTCTCATGCGACATGCGACCTTATGATTCTACGAGTCCTCTGACTTGCAAAAACACCGCGCGCGCAGACATCGTCCTCATATCGATAATAAAATGTTATCAATTTTTTTAAATTACACTAGTTGCCCACCCCGGCTTCATACGCGTGTACGTCTATACTATATAGTCCTCTTTTCGAGGAAAACTATATAGCTATATAACATTACGCTACGACCGATAGGAGCTGAGATTGCAATGAAAAATATTGCATTATTATAAAATGAAACGCAGACGAAGTAGCGCGGGTCAACTAGTGTATTATACATATAAACCTTCCCCTTGAATCACTCTATCTATTGCTAAATCTAGTTTATTTTTGCGTTACTTGATTGGTATGCGTTATTGAGATTGTTGAGTTTGGTTTGTCAAAAAACGAAAAGGACAATTTTTAAATTCAAAGCATTGAAACTGAAATATTGAATATGTTAAGAAACGAGTGCCACTTACCAATGTTCCCAAAAATGATGGCATTCTCAGTGGAGGCGACCTTGACGTGCGCCTTGATGGAGGTGAAGTCCCTCGGACCGAGCACCACGCTGGCCGGCCGCTCCACCAGCCGCAGGTCGCCCAGCGTGGCCAGCTCCACCGTGCAGTTCACCAGCGTGTCGTCTGTGCCACCACGTCACATCTTTTATATAACATTTTACGGCCGCGAGTACAGATAGCAGAGAATACCTTGGCAGTAAATCTACCAATAGTTATTAATTTACTGCTCTCAGATGCATTGCATTTAGGAACACAATAGCTACCTTTATATGTACGCTCTTTCTCGTGTTACGCAAGCCTAGTATAGAAGGACTGCTGCATTTGCACTGTCCCCAATAAACATTGCACGCGGCACCAAATGCTTGATCAGCAATGAGCATCACGCCATATCGCGTCATGCCTATAGTTACATTTCATTTTTATAGAATTATATAAATCAATCATATTCTGTTCTAACATCGAACTATAAGCATTGTAATTATTATTTTATATTAATAAATTTAAGTTAAGAAAAAGGTTGGATTTTTTTTACAACCTCCGGCTGTAGAATCCATAATTGGCGCAGTCGGTAGGATACTCATAAAAAAATATATATATATATATATTTGAGTATTCGAATTCTACGGGATTTCTACAGTGGAGTTATTCAAAAATTCGAAAGTGTATCAAGATCCGCCTGTACCTGCTCTACGTTTGAGTAATATGCAGTAAGTACTTAGAATCTTTCTCAGTCCTTACTTCCCATACTTTAATATATTTTAATATTATTTTATGTGTGTAATTTTAAGTATCCAAGATTTTTCATCCTAGAGAATCACGGAATATTAGGATAGGTAGTAGTAAGTCAAGTAATAGTAGAATTAATATTTTAGACCAACATAGAAATTTACATATAGAAATGAACAGCAGCGACATCGATACCATATATAAGTCCCTTAGGTTAGTGCCGGAATTCGACGGCAATCCACATATTTTAACAAGATTTATTAATATTTGTGACCAGTTAGTTTTAACACACTGTAATACTGAACCGGGCAATGAACTAGCTAATTTAGCGTTAATTAACGGAATCTTAAATAAGATTTCGGGACAAGCTGCTAGACTTATTAATTCTAACGGGTTACCAGAAAATTGGCAGGGTATTAGGAGTGCATTAATCAATAATTTCGCCGATCATCGTGATGAAACAGCTTTATACAGTGACTTATCTGTACAGACGCAAGGTTCTAGCACCCCCCAGGAATTCTACGAGCGTTGTCAAAATTTATACAGCACCTTAATGACATACATATCACTTCACGAATCAATTCAAACAACTATAGAGGCTAAACGCGCGCTTTATAAAAAGCTTACTCTTCAAGCGTACTTACGTGGTTTAAAAGACCCCTTGGGTTACAGGATACGCTGTATGCGCCCTGAAACCATAGAAAGAGCCCTTGAATTTGTTCAAGAGGAGCTCAATACCTTATATATGCAACAGCGCTATGAAAATACCGTACAAAAAAAGGATTGGCAACAAGCTCATAATTCGCATAACTTACCCCTAAATAACTTTATACCGAAATCCATTCCTTTCAATATGCCGGGACCGTCTAGACAACAGGGTTTCAATACACGGCAATCTACAACTCAACCGCAACCAAACCAAGGGTGGAAACATAATGTACTACCACACGGATTACCACCACGAGGTCCCACTCGTACTCAACAAATTATGCGCGCACCCCCACCAAACTATAACCCTCAAAGTAACGTTTTCCGACTTCCTAACAGGCAGCCGCCTCAACAGTTTAATTTTAAAAACTCGCCGCGCCCAATGAGTGGTGTTAGCACGTATGTCCCTAAAGTATTACCTCCTCATGGACATGACTGGCGAAAATTCGGGAACCCGCCGCCTAGTAACTATTTTAAAACACGCGAAGCAAACTTCAACGAATTTTATCCCGCATATACCGATAATTATAGTGACATTTATTATTATCCGGAATACGAATATGAAAACTGTTATAATTACGACCAATATAATGATTATTACTTTAACACCGAACAAGATTTCAATACCGATATGCCGGTAATGGAAGAGGTTGAACAAGCATCACATGTGCAGGACAATTCAAATTTTCAGGAAGCTATAACATCAGAAAAACCAAAATAGAGTTAAATTTCCATATACAAAGACAATTAGGGTATATTCAGATTAGTAATCCACCTCTTAAATTTTTAATTGATACGGGAGCAAATCAATCTTTCATCAGTCCAGAAGCTGTACAAAAGTATTTCAGTCACATTCCTCTTAATTACGAACCATTTGAAGTAACAAATGTACATGCTACCAGTAAAAATGATTACTCTATTAACTTGCCTTGTTTCCCAGAATTTAACGAAAATGATAATATAAAATTTTTTATATACAAATTTCACCATTATTTCGATGGATTATTAGGCTTTGATTTGCTTGACATATGGGATTCAAATATTGATTTAAAAAATAAATTACTAATCACTCGTAATACGCAGATACCTATACAGATGTATGATTCACGTAACGTAAATCTCTATGAAGAGATTATACCAGCAAACTCTTCAAAATTAGTTAGATTACCAGTAAATACCAAGGATGGCGATGTACTAATTGAAAATCAAATTATTTGTAACTGTTTAATTTCCGATTGCGTAACAAAAGTAGTTAATAATAGAGCTTGGGTCGAGTTAAGTAACACTACGCGTAATGATATTGTCTTTTCAATGGATCGACCAATTGAAGCTGAAATATTTAACCATGAATGTGAAAATACTGAAACTTTATCTGATCGTACTAAAGACGTATTATCTCGCCTCCGTACAGATCACTTAAATGAGGAAGAAAGAATTAATTTACAACAATTACGTGCAAACTATGCTGATGTGTTTTATCTTGAGGGCGAACCACTTACATTCACCAACAAGATCAAACATAAGATAAAAACTACAGATGAAGTTCCAGTACACACAAAAAGTTATAGATATCCATATGTTCATCGACAAGAGGTTAGAGACCAGATTCATAAGATGCTTGAACAAAATATCATAAGACCATCTGACTCTGCATGGTGTTCACCGATTTGGATAGTACCCAAAAAGGCGGATGCATCAGGGAAAGTCAAGTGGCGTCTTGTCGTTGACTTTAGAAAGGTTAATGAGAAAACGATTGATGACAAATACCCCATACCTAATATAACAGATGTTTTAGACAAACTTGGAAGGTGTCAGTACTTCACTACTTTGGATTTAGCTAGTGGATTCTATCAGGTAGAAATGAGTTCAGAGGATATTCACAAAACTGCTTTTAATGTAGAGAACGGTCATTACGAATTTTTAAGAATGCCAATGGGTCTTAAAAATTCACCATCAACTTTTCAACGAGTTATGGATAACTTGTTGAAAGACCTTCAAAATGACATATGTCTCGTATATTTAGATGACATAATAGTATACAGTACCTCACTACAGGAACATATCCTAAATTTAGAAAAAGTATTCACTAAATTAAGAGAATCCAATTTTAAGATACAAATGGATAAGTCTGAATTTTTAAAATTAGAGACTGAGTTTTTGGGACATGTTATATGTAGTGAAGGAGTGAAGCCTAACCCTAATAAAATCCACGCTATTGAGAATTACCCCTTACCTAAAACTACAACTGAAATCAAACGTTTTCTTGGCCTTCTAGGGTATTATAGAAAATTCATACCAGATTTCGCACGCCTCACTAAACCGTTAACTCAATGTCTAAAAAAGGGTTCAAAAATAACATTAGATCAGACTTATATTAACTGTTTTAATCATTGTAAGAAACTATTAACTAATGATCCTATTTTACAATATCCAAATTTTGATAAAGAGTTTTTGTTAACAACCGACGCATCTAACGTCGCTATCGGTGCAGTATTATCTCAAGGACAAATAGGTTCTGACAAACCTATTGCATATGCGTCCAGAACACTCAATTCTAGCGAGCTTCATTATAGCACTATTGAGAAAGAACTTTTAGCTATAGTTTGGGCAACAAAGTATTTTAGACCATACTTGTTTCGCAGGAAATTCAAAATTATAACGGATCATAAACCACTCCAGTGGGTTATGAGTCTCAAAGAGCCCAATTCGCGTCTTACCAGATGGCGATTAAAATTGAGTGAGTACGATTTTACAGTAGTTTACAAACAAGGTAAACAGAATACAAACGCCGATGCGCTTTCACGAATTGAAGTGCATAATGACGAACTTGTGTCTATTATAGTTAATCCCTCTGAAAATGCACCAACCGTAGACGAATCAAGAACATTAACCGTCGCGGATGCTACAAGTAATTCTAATACTGTTACTGTGCATACTGACAACGAAAATCCAATTTTAGAAATACCCATAACAGACGAACCATTAAATAAATTCACGAAACAGTTAATTCTAAACATCGTAGGCGATATTAAAGGCAGACCGATTTTAACAAAACCTTTCGATACTCATACACGTATATCAATACAAATATCTAAATCTAATCTCGAACAAGATATCATTAATGCTATAAAAGAATATGTTCATCCAAAAATTAAGACAGGTTTACTTATAAATCCATTTCTAGATATGTACACTATAGTACCTATTATACAAAAAACATTTAAAAATTCATCTATGAATATTTTATTAACAAAAAAAGAAGTTGAAAATGTAAGAGAATATCTGAGGCAACAGGAGATTATTAATAAGTACCATGATGGAAAGACGAATCACCGTGGCATTAACGAATGTCATTTAGCTCTATCTCATAAGTATTATTGGCCGAAAATGCGTGAACAGATTACTAAATTTATTAACGAATGCACAGTTTGTGGTCAAGCAAAATATGACCGCAATCCCATCAAACAACAGTTCAGAATTGTTCCACCAGGCACAAGACCATTAGAATTAGTTCATTTAGATTTATTAACTATACAGAGTGAGAAATTTCTAACTATAGTAGATGCTTTTTCTAAGTATGCGCAAGCTTACCACTTAAGGGAAAAAAAATCGAAAAATTTTTTTTTGTCTTATTAAATTCTATAACATCTCTAGAATATTGTCCTAAATTTTCAAGTTGATCCGACTAATAGTTTCGGAGATACAGCCTTGAAAAGGTGGACGGTCGAGGTCAGGTATAGGCTGAGGGCGCAGTAGGTAAAACGCAGCTGCAGCTCATCTATTGTTAGCTGTAATTCTTGTCCCTTTTTTTCTTTATATAAGGTAAACTACTGGAAAATATTTCATTTGGTGATTTCTCGTTAAACTACGAAGTTCATTTTGAGGTTATAAGTGTTTGTTGTGAATTTTATTCGATAAAAAATGCCGTTTAAAGTGTCTAGAACCCAGATAACGGAAGGTGTTCGTATCAGCATTATTATTAATTATGCACGGTATGGACCTAAAACTTGGCCCAAATTGCCATGAATATGCCCGAAATATGGATGAAAACCGGGTGACCGCAGCCGAAAAGAAGTCTACCAGCGAGACTCGTGAAGCCAGGATTCGTCATAGACTGGAGCAAAAGGATGCCCTGGACAATGCAGGTGCAGCAGGTTCTCTACTTTATGGCCCAGGAATCGACGAATCAATGTAAGTTAAAAAAAATAAAAAAAAATACTATCTTTTATTGTCTCTTAAAACTTTAAACGCGTTTTTCTCAAAACTATGTTTTCAAAGACGGTTGTCAAGATTTCTCGCGAACTACTCAACCGATCTTGATGAAATTTTACACAGGTCTTCGAGATATCATTTACAAGGTCTTGAACGAAGGATTTTTTTTTATTTTAATTACAACTATTTTAAAAAAAAAAATTACTAGAAATTTTCATCGAAATTTGCATTTTTTTTATAAAAACGTCTGCCAAAAATCCAATTTTCATTTATTTTTTTTTTCCTTCGTCCAATACCTAGTTTATTGTCTTTACTAAAACACGTATTTTTTATTTTTATTTCAGATGATCCTGAAAGAAGTTCTGCTGACAACGCGGAGGCACCTTTTTTCCGAGGGACTGCCGGAAATGGCGTCGTAATGACCGCCATTTTGATATTTTTTTTTGACAATTTTGCAAAATGTTTATTAAATATGTATCTTTTAAATAAAAAAAAATTCATTAAAATATTTCATTTTTTATATGTAAAAAAAATTATTGAAAAAAGGCCGTTTTTTGCCCGAGGAAACCCATGTAACCCCTTAAGGGATGGCACAGCCATCAGTGTCGTGCAAGGGTTGTTAAACTTTTGTACACATCATGGCGTACCTCTAACCATAGTTACTGATAATGGACCGGAATTCACCAACCAACTTATATCAGAATTCGTCAGGGTTCATAAAATTCAACACCACAGAATAGCTCCTCATACACCGAATGAGAATGGTATCGTAGAAAGATTCCATTCAACTATTCTAGAGCACCTTCGTATATTAAAAATAAATAATAAATCTGAATCGGTAATAAATCTTATGCCATATGCCCTTCTGGCTTACAATAGTAGTATACATAGTTTTACAAAGTGTAAACCGATTGAAATTATAACTGGCCATTTTGATCCTCGAGATCCATTTGATATAGATCTCTCAACTCATTTATTACAGCAATATATGAATAACCATAAAGATAAAATGAAATTAGTATATAACTCAGTTCATGAACTCTGTAATTCCTCCCGTCAAAATATTACTGAAAATCATAATAAGGATCGTGAAACTGAACTTCAGTATTCACCAGAACAACAGATTTTTGTAAAAAATCCTTTTGCTTCCCGACAAAAATTAGTGCCCCGTTACACACAAGACGTTGTAATGGCAGACCTTCCTATACATATTTATACTAAGAAAAAACGTGGTCCTGTAGCTAAATCTAGATTAAAAAGAGTCCCTAAAAGCGCCCAATTGTTTCAGGACGCTCCTGGTCAATAGTAAAAAGTATAACGAGGTAATGAAATCTCTCCAAGATAATGAAAATAAAATAGTATCTGAATTTAATGCACATGTTAGTTTATCTAAAGATTGGACTGCTCAGTATTCTAAAATCATAAGTAATATAGTAACAAATCAGAATAAGATATACATTTTAGTAGGTAAGATAAAAGAAAACGAAGCTACACGAGACTATGATTTAGTAAAATATGCCCATTTATCTCAAATTATAGATATAGTAAGCGATAACTATAATTAACTATAATAGCTTTTATAAAAACTTCTACTATGCACCATTCTGTCTTAGATTCGTATACAATCCGCACTATGATTAATAACCTAACTACTATATATGGTACAGATAAAGTAGTAATAGATTTAGTACTAGAGAAATATATGATATAATTAAGTTAGGTTCATATTATATAGATAATAAAATAATATATAAGGTTCCCATCATCTATCCTTTTACGTATGATATGTATAAATTATGTATAATATCCAATAATCACCACGAGATCTTATCACCACCCCATCCGTTCCTTGTTCTTCATGAGAAAGATTTTAAATACATAGAGACAGAATGTCCGAAGACGAGCAGATGGTACTTATGCGGCGCACCCAGCAATATGCAGAATCAATCACCCCAAGACTGTATCCAGAGGCTCATCACCACGCAGCAGCGGGACAGCACATGCAACCCCATCACTGTTTCACTAACAAAATTAGCTTACGAGAAACTCAACGATAGGCACTACAGTGTGAGTTTTCCAACTCCAACGAAAAGACATTTATCCTGCGGACAAAACCTTTGCAAAACCCTGAAACCCGCATTCAAACTGAATTCGATCAAACTGGATCACCTGCATGAAACAAATATGAAGATGTCAATAGCACCTCCATTGACACTGCAGACAGAAAATAACAGCGGTATATATCATACGACTATACCGATATATGCAATACTAGTAAGTGCTTGCGTACTTGCTTGTGGCATTACATATTATAAATTCCGCATAAAATACCTCAACACCAGGCAAGCTCATCCAGTCAACCATATGGAAATGGAAGGAATCTACACTGTTCCTGAAACAAGGAGAGTTAACCCAGAGCAACCCCCAGCTCAATTTACGACAAACGTCTTCAATAGTCGCTGTTCTACGAGGGGAGGTGTTACGCAAGTCTAGTATAGAAGGACTGCTGCATTTGCACCGTCCCCAATAAACATTGCACGCGGCACCAAATGCTTGATCAGCAATGAGCATCACGCCATATCGCGTCATGCCTATAGTTACATTTCATTTTTATAGAATTATATAAATCAATCATATTCTGTTCTAACATCGAACTATAAGCATTGTAATTATTATTTTATATTAATAAATTTAAGTTAAGAAAAAGGTTGGATTTTTTTTACAACCTCCGGCTGTAGAATCCATAATTCTCGTGTAAATAACGTTCAAGCGAGAAAGATTGTAATAATGCATTGATAACGAGAGAGACCGCATACGTCGTCAATTAGTGTATTCCCGCGTTCTTTGATCGTGATTCCTTTAGCGCTTTTTTATAATAATTAATTATCACTACTAAGTGGCGGATATCTGATAGATCATAGACATAATTATAGATTTATACATATAAGGTTAGTTTACAGTTATTTAGAAGCTAAGTTCATACTGTCTCGACACCTCGTTGTTTATATTATAAAATGTTCAAACCGTTTAAAGTTAGTTCCAATAAAGAAATAGAAGCAAGCACATGTATTTTAATTCTTTGCAAAATAAATAGTGCAGAATCAAGCAATCGAAAACGGACCCTATTGTAAAGAACAGGCAGTTTTGCAAAATAATATGTGGAATATAAAAAAAGAGTGAATACAAAACAGATAAAAAAATCACGATTGAGCGCGCTGGCTTTCCCGCCAAACTCATAACACAAACTCTCTTACCTTGGGACTAGATGACGTTGTGTAAATTGTTGGTATTAATATATTATTATTATTATGAACACGTACGTAACATTCCTGGTGTTTCAAGCGTTCATAGGCTACGGTAACCATTTAATATCAAATGCCTGTACGTTTGTTTACTATTGCGGGTGAATGATACGAGGTTGTTGGTCGAGACGATGTATATTACAGATGATAATAAACTAACAATATATTCATAGAAATAATGATCTTATATACTAAATAACAATAGGAAAATGTAAGGTGGGGTGACACAGTTTAGACACAGCAGTGCTTAGTACACAATATTGAATTTGTCTTACTAGACATTATTAAATGCAATTATTATTTTGATGTATCTAGGTGACTGTGTCCCATATTTACCATCATAGTAGTATAAAAAAAACTGGTTAATAACCGGGTAGCTAACTCACCGGTTTGGTTAACGATGAGTACGTCGAGCACGATGTCGTACTGGTTGACGGAGACGATGGCCTCAGCGTACACGGGGTCCGAGAAACCCGTCAGCTGTGTCACCTTCGACAGCTTGCCACGCTCCTCGCTACCTGTACTGCGTCCTGGAGGAGAGGGTACAATTTCTTTGAACAACATGTATTTGAAACGTGTAGAAGTAATTAGAAATAAAGGGCTTATGTATATGTAATAATCTTTGGTCCTTCGAGTCGGATTATTATTATTTTATGACAATTTACGGCAAATGCAATGTGAGGAAGGTATGGAAACGTGTAAGTACGTACCCTGCAGAGCCTTGGAGAGTGAGAGGTCGAACATGTCGTGAGCGGCGGCAGCAGCGCCGGCTCCTGCCAGCGCCGCGAACTGTACACCTGTCTCCACCGACACAGAGTGCGTGGCGCGGGCCGTCTCCTGCGGGGAGCAGACCAATAAGATAAGTACAATACATATGGATCCACGTTAAGATCGAGGATGCGGAACAGATGGATTATAAACTAAAAAGGTATGAGTTCAATTACGTTTAGTGGAAGAATACATACTCTGTGATAGAGTACTCTGTGATCATTATATCCAACAATCTTTTCTACGAATGTAGAGGCGAGTGCGTCAGCAGCGCGGCCCGCACGGGCGGCGGCCTGCACTACGTACTACGTACTACGTACCCGGGCGGCGGGCGGCGCGTGCAGCAGCGCGGCGAGCGCGGCCCGCGGCGTGGTGAGCAGCGCGGCCCGCACGGGCGGCGGCCTGCACTACGTACTACGTACTACGTACCCGGGCGGCGGGCGGCGCGTGCAGCAGCGCGGCGAGCGCGGCCCGCGGCGTGGTGAGCAGCGCGGCCCGCACGGGCGGCGGCCTGCACTACGTACCCGGGCGGCGGGCGGCGCGTGCAGCAGCGCGGCGAGCGCGGCCCGCGGCGTGGTGAGCAGCGCGGCCCGCACGGGCGGCGGCCTGCACTACGTACTACGTACCCGGGCGGCGGGCGGCGCGTGCAGCAGCGCGGCGAGCGCGGCCCGCGGCGTGGTGAGCAGCGCGGCCCGCACGGGCGGCGGCCTGCACTACGTACTACGTACTACGTACTACGTACCCGGGCGGCGGGCGGCGCGTGCAGCAGCGCGGCGAGCGCGGCCCGCGGCGTGGTGAGCAGCGCGGCCCGCACGGGCGGCGGCCTGCACTACGTACTACGTACTACGTACTACGTACCCGGGCGGCGGGCGGCGCGTGCAGCAGCGCGGCGAGCGCGGCCCGCGGCGTGGTGAGCAGCGCGGCCCGCACGGGCGGCGGCCTGCACTACGTACTACGTACTACGTACTACGTACCCGGGCGGCGGGCGGCGCGTGCAGCAGCGCGGCGAGCGCGGCCCGCGGCGTGGTGAGCAGCGCGGCCCGCACGGGCGGCGGCCTGCACTACGTACTACGTACTACGTACTACGTACCCGGGCGGCGGGCGGCGCGTGCAGCAGCGCGGCGAGCGCGGCCCGCGGCGTGGTGAGCAGCGCGGCCCGCACGGGCGGCGGCCTGCACTACGTACTACGTACTACGTACTACGTACCCGGGCGGCGGGCGGCGCGTGCAGCAGCGCGGCGAGCGCGGCCCGCGGCGTGGTGAGCAGCGCGGCCCGCACGGGCGGCGGCCTGCACTACGTACTACGTACTACGTACTACGTACTACGTACCCGGGCGGCGGGCGGCGCGTGCAGCAGCGCGGCGAGCGCGGCCCGCGGCGTGGTGAGCAGCGCGGCCCGCACGGGCGGCGGCCTGCACTACGTACTACGTACTACGTACTACGTACCCGGGCGGCGGGCGGCGCGTGCAGCAGCGCGGCGAGCGCGGCCCGCGGCGTGGTGAGCAGCGCGGCCCGCACGGGCGGCGGCCTGCACTACGTACTACGTACTACGTACTACGTACCCGGGCGGCGGGCGGCGCGTGCAGCAGCGCGGCGAGCGCGGCCCGCGGCGTGGTGAGCAGCGCGGCCCGCACGGGCGGCGGCCTGCACTACGTACTACGTACTACGTACTACGTACCCGGGCGGCGGGCGGCGCGTGCAGCAGCGCGGCGAGCGCGGCCCGCGGCGTGGTGAGCAGCGCGGCCCGCACGGGCGGCGGCCTGCACTACGTACTACGTACTACGTACTACGTACCCGGGCGGCGGGCGGCGCGTGCAGCAGCGCGGCGAGCGCGGCCCGCGGCGTGGTGAGCAGCGCGGCCCGCACGGGCGGCGGCCTGCACTACGTACTACGTACTACGTACTACGTACCCGGGCGGCGGGCGGCGCGTGCAGCAGCGCGGCGAGCGCGGCCCGCGGCGTGGTGAGCAGCGCGGCCCGCACGGGCGGCGGCCTGCACTACGTACTACGTACTACGTACTACGTACCCGGGCGGCGGGCGGCGCGTGCAGCAGCGCGGCGAGCGCGGCCCGCGGCGTGGTGAGCAGCGCGGCCCGCACGGGCGGCGGCCTGCACTACGTACTACGTACTACGTACTACGTACCCGGGCGGCGGGCGGCGCGTGCAGCAGCGCGGCGAGCGCGGCCCGCGGCGTGGTGAGCAGCGCGGCCCGCACGGGCGGCGGGCCTGCACTACGTACTACGTACTACGTACCCGGGCGGCGGGCGGCGCGTGCAGCAGCGCGGCGAGCGCGGCCCGCGGCGTGGTGAGCAGCGCGGCCCGCACGGGCGGCGGCCTGCACTACGTACTACGTACTACGTACCCGGGCGGCGGGCGGCGCGTGCAGCAGCGCGGCGAGCGCGGCCCGCGGCGTGGTGAGCAGCGCGGCCCGCACGGGCGGCGGCCTGCACTACGTACTACGTACTACGTACTACGTACCCGGGCGGCGGGCGGCGCGTGCAGCAGCGCGGCGAGCGCGGCCCGCGGCGTGGTGAGCAGCGCGGCCCGCACGGGCGGCGGCCTGCACTACGTACTACGTACTACGTACCCGGGCGGCGGGCGGCGCGTGCAGCAGCGCGGCGAGCGCGGCCCGCGGCGTGGTGAGCAGCGCGGCCCGCACGGGCGGCGGCCTGCACTACGTACTACGTACTACGTACCCGGGCGGCGGGCGGCGCGTGCAGCAGCGCGGCGAGCGCGGCCCGCGGCGTGGTGAGCAGCGCGGCCCGCACGGGCGGCGGCCTGCACTACGTACTACGTACTACGTACTACGTACCCGGGCGGCGGGCGGCGCGTGCAGCAGCGCGGCGAGCGCGGCCCGCGGCGTGGTGAGCAGCGCGGCCCGCACGGGCGGCGGCCTGCACTACGTACTACGTACTACGTACTACGTACCCGGGCGGCGGGCGGCGCGTGCAGCAGCGCGGCGAGCGCGGCCCGCGGCGTGGTGAGCAGCGCGGCCCGCACGGGCGGCGGCCTGCACTACGTACTACGTACTACGTACTACGTACCCGGGCGGCGGGCGGCGCGTGCAGCAGCGCGGCGAGCGCGGCCCGCGGCGTGGTGAGCAGCGCGGCCCGCACGGGCGGCGGCCTGCACTACGTACTACGTACTACGTACTACGTACCCGGGCGGCGGGCGGCGCGTGCAGCAGCGCGGCGAGCGCGGCCCGCGGCGTGGTGAGCAGCGCGGCCCGCACGGGCGGCGGCCTGCACTACGTACTACGTACTACGTACTACGTACCCGGGCGGCGGGCGGCGCGTGCAGCAGCGCGGCGAGCGCGGCCCGCGGCGTGGTGAGCAGCGCGGCCCGCACGGGCGGCGGCCTGCACTACGTACTACGTACTACGTACCCGGGCGGCGGGCGGCGCGTGCAGCAGCGCGGCGAGCGCGGCCCGCGGCGTGGTGAGCAGCGCGGCCCGCACGGGCGGCGGCCTGCACTACGTACTACGTACCCGGGCGGCGGGCGGCGCGTGCAGCAGCGCGGCGAGCGCGGCCCGCGGCGTGGTGAGCAGCGCGGCCCGCACGGGCGGCGGCGCGCTGCTGGCGGACTGCACGCAGCGCGCGCCGTGCTCGGTGTCGTCGGCCGTCATGCCCGCCGCTCCCGGCGTGCCTGCGCCTGCGCCAGTACCTGCGCAGACCACATCCACCATTTAGCACTCGCACGAGGTTCGTGTTCTTCAACACGTTTTATCCCGTTAACAGTGCGTATTACAAAAACGTGGCGAGAACAAACGACGTTATTCTAAAGTCTTTTAATTTCTAAAGAAATCTAGAGTTTTTTTGGTATTATTGCATGAATGCGTCATTGGAAAAGTATTGCACTGATAGTAAAAAAAATGTCTTGATTAAATTAAAAAAAAGAATATAATGGAGTGAATAACAGATTAATTGTTTGTGGAATATTTCAAATATGGAACATATCAATGGAAATTACTGTATCGTGTACGGTACTGTTCATACCTGTACGTACTGTACGTACATACGTGAAGAGTACATACCGTGCGTCTTGTGGTAGGCGAGCAGCGTGGCGGAGGCTGCGAGCGCGCGGTTGGCGTGCCGCACGGGCAGCTTGAGCGCGAGCCGCGCCAGCGCCGAGCACGCGCACGCGGCCGTGAAGCTGTCGCCGGCCCGCAGCGCCGCGCCCAGCGCCGCCGCGCCCGCCTCGCCCGCCGCCGCCCTGCGCACGCGCACGCATCCACCACTAGTATCGTTGCTGAATTATATAATACACAATCCGACAACCCTGAGCTCGTTAATGAATGGAAGAGCACAAAATCCGGCAACCCTGAGCTTGTTGCCGAATAGGAGAATTCAAAATCAGACAACCCTGAGCTTATTGCTGAATTGGAGAACACATAATCCGACAAACCTGAGTTTGTTGCTAAATTGGAGAACACATAATCTGACAACCCTAAACTTGTTGTTGTATAAGAAAATACACAATCCAACAATCCCAAGTTTGTTGCTGAATGAGAGAACACAAAATCCGAGAACCCTGAGCTTGTTGCTGAATTGGAGAACTCATAATCCGACAACCCTGAACTTATTGCTGAATGGGGAACACAAAATCTGAGAACCCTAAACTTGTTGCTGAATAAGAAACTACACAATCCGACAACCCTGAGCTTGTGGCTGAATAGGGGGGACCAGACAACTCAGAGTTTATTGCTAAATGGTAGAACATACAATCCACCAACCCTGAGTTTGTTGCTGCTAATTGAGACAATATACAATACGACAACCCTAAGTCTAAGATACATATATTAAAATTTGTTACGGTAGAATTTCGGCCACTGGGCTATTACCAGAATACATAAATATTAACAGGAAAGAGTGAGAAATTAGTAAGTAGTGATATATAACTTACGTAGGCAAGTTGAAGGCGGACTGTGTGGCGTAGGTGCCATCGCTGGTAATTAGCTGCCGCGGCGCCAACTCGGGTTTCGGCTGGGTAACCTCCTCCTCCTGCTCCTGCATACAAGAACATAAATTTCTTAAAGCATATATAGTTGCGTGCAAAGTGCTTTCACAAAACCGAAAAGCTATTATAAATTCAAATTGTTCTGCTTTAAGTTTGTTCATATATATTTATCATGTTGTAACATATGTTGTCGATGAACCCTAACGACAGAATACCTTGATGTCGTCCAACTATACAGTAGTTTAGTACTGTATCTGTAGTCAGACAATACTTTGATGTCGGCGAACTGTATCGACAAAATACCCTGATGTCGGCGGACTGTATCGACAAAATACCCTGATGTCGGCGGACTGTATCGACAAAATACCCTGATGTCGGCGGACTGTATCGACAAAATACCCTGATGTCGGCAAACTGCATGTACACAATACTTTTGAGTCGGCGAACTGTATCCACACAATACCTTGGTGGTGGAGGCGGAGGGGGGGATGACGGCGTCCAGCACGTCCAGCGCGGCCAGCGCGCGCTCGTTGTTGTCGGCGAACTGTATCCACACAATACCTTGGTGGTGGAGGCGGAGGGGGGGATGACGGCGTCCAGCACGTCCAGCGCGGCCAGCGCGCGCTCGTTGTTGTCGGCGAACTCCGCCAGCAGCCACAGTGCTGACCGCACGACCTTCCCTACGCGGATGCTTGGCAGCGTCTCCAGAAGTTTCTGTATCATGACATTTGTAATAAATGTTTATAACAAGAAAACATATTACTCGAATGAGATTAGTTCTAGCAATGTTAAGAAACTGACCGTAGTATTACTTATTTAAGTCATCTTATATCCCCTAGGACATTAGTTGCTGTCGTCAAATATCGGCTCATTAGCCACAGCTCTACTCTCTCTGTTTACTCCGCAGCATCTACGCAGGGAATATCTCCCTCTCTAACGTTTTACAGATCATGTGCTCTCGGCGCGTGACAACAGTTGCTTTAATTCTCTACTACTTGTATTACACAATACACTTTATTTTATAATGTGTGGTGTTAAAATGTGCTAATGATTATGGAAAGTGGACTGTATTAGATTTTTTGGATGAAAGGAGGCAAGGTACCTGGACCATTCGATGGCCGGAGGTCGGCCGTCCTCTCGTTCTTTGTGCTATGCTGTACTAGCACACTACTACACTTCACAAGGTACAAATATTCTCTATTTGCAAATGAGTCTATATCTTGACCAAAAATACTAATTATGATGCATATGAAAAAACTATAGTACGACGACGGTACAACTGCCAGTCTCGCCGATCGGGCTCGAACAGAGCACCTCTGTCCTTTTCAGATGCCTTGCTAAGGAAAGAGATACATTTGGAGAGGACGTAAGGAAAGGAAAATAGGTATACAGGCGCAGTTATTACTTGTACTTTTTTGTGCCGTGGCGAGTCAATAAATTGGTATTGTAGTGTGGCAAGATACCTGGTAGACAAGATCCCGCAGGTGGTCGAAGTTGTGGAGCGCGACCCGGAGGAACTGCAGCACGTCGGCGGCGGCGGGCTCGGAGCCGTCGCCCACCATCTCCAGCAGCGCCGGCGCCACGCTGCCCGCCACCTCCGGGAACTGACCGCACCACACGTGCACGGTTTATTACAAACGCTTCCACACAAGTTTTTTTTTTTAAATACAATAAAAAAATACTCCGTATATATCTCTTATACGATAATGATCTGGTGAAATTCGTATCGTGCATACTATATTCTACTACTCTATTCTATCTCGTTCTAATTCATTCGATCCATTTTTCAGGTCAATCAAATTCTGTTTTTTATTACTAATAATGTAATTATGAAATAATTTATATAGGAACTAGAAAAGGAAGTGACGTATTGTCGTCTTTCATAAAAAGAAATTTACATTTTACTGTACATAAAAACAAAACAAAAATTGCTAAATAAGTTCATCCGGTCACAGGGGCACCAATTTAACAGGTCGCGTCATAAACATTCAGCAATATCTTGGGAAAGAAGCATTCGGAGGTCGTGGTGGAGATGGTGAGGTGTACCTTGACGGCGGCCTTGTGCAGCGCGCGCACGAGCAGCTGTCGGTAGGTGGCGGCGTGGTCGTGGTCGGCCGACGCGGCACGTGCAGCCTCCTTGCGCAGCACGCCCACCAGCTCCTCCGCGTGGCGCGGACCCACCACCTCCAGGGCTGCAACACACGCTCCGTTACAACGCACTCTGAGGACTACTTTACGAGACTAAAGAGGACAATCTTAGGAGGCTGAGGGGGACCACTTTAGGAGGTCAGGAAGGAACATCTTTAGGAGGCTTGGAGAGCACCTCAAGAAGCTATGGAGGACAACTTTAGGAGGTTGCGGTAGTTTGTGGAGCGAGTAAGAAAGAACTTCAAGTGGCACGCGCTCCAGAAGAGGAGGCGTTGCAGAAGTGCTGCTCGGCACCGAAGCCTTCTCGTTTCGTCTTTCGTCGACGTTTCGTCCTAGAAGAGGGAGAGAGCACGTCCAGGCCAGCACCCGCAGCACGTCACTCACGTACCGAGGGCGAGCGTGTGGCGGCGCACGTCCAGGTCGGGCGCGGCCAGCACCCGCAGCACGTCCATGGCGAGGTCTGGCAGCGCGCGTGCGGCTGCCTCTCCGCCTTCGTCCCGCAGCGCTGCGAGTCGCCCGACCACGATCAGCTTCACGTTGTTGTCGCTCTCCTTCACGATCAGGTCGATGTAGCACGCCGCCGCCGCCTGCAGACAACACACAATATTCCACTCTATATCATCTACAGCTCGATTTCAGATGAATATGAAAACATGTCTCGAAAAACCATGTAACCCTCCCACAACCCTCAAAAAAAATCCTTTGGGTCGGTCCATTAATCGTGTAGCTCGAAAGGGGGAGAAGGGGTTCGGCAACAATCTTCGTGATTGTTGCCGAACCATATCACAAGGGGGGGTTTAAAAATGATAAAAAAACATCATCGGTCTTATTACAAAAAATCTGTTAAAACTCGGACGAAACGTGGTCTAAATGGTCGAGGTGTAAACCATTCCTAAAGTTAATACTTGGAATAAACCTAACATTGTTACGAATCCAGATCTAACAGAGGACTACTTAGTACTACAGTTAAATCGTTCATTATGTATTACATACAGAAATCAGTCACTCATGTCTGTTAGCGTACAATTACGTTCCGTTTTAGCAGAACACTGAAAAGATCAAAAATATTATTACTTCAAATAAAAATGTATAAACTAAAAATAAATTTATTTCCATTTATCTATGTCTTCATTATAACTATTTCATTAATATATAATATTTGTTAATGTACTATTAGGCTGAAAATAGGTTTTAAATTACAAGTAGGAGTCCTATACGGAGAAAAGGAACGGCGGGATATTTTTATTGGATCGATGCGAACGGTGTCTATTTCAAAGTCAAATGAGTGAAAACATAACAAATACCGTCTTTTATATATTTTTATTATCGTAAAATTAGCTTTAAATATTTTTAGTTAATATATTTTTAATTTAGTTAAAATATTTTTCGAAAAACAACAACTTAAAATACAATTTTTAAAATGGAGTTTTATTTTTTGCATTTAGACCACTGTTAAACTAGGGACATCGCAGGTCTAACTTTAGACCATAGACGAATCACGATTTAGAGATAAACTTCATTTTGTAATAAGGAATACATTGGTGAATGGTTTATTACTAGTGCTAAACCAGGTTTATCTTTTTGTAATAAGGCCGCAAGTAATTTATAATAGTAATAATTAATAGGGCCTAATTCAAAGTAATTAAAATATCCTTTACATTACCTGAAAAACTACAATAGAAATAATCTTTATTCAAATAAACTTAATACATGCAAGTATTATTTTTTTAATCTATCACACATATGCAGTACAACAAGAAAGAGCAGGATACTTATTTGTTGTTCTTTTACAGAAACACTGTTCAACTTTGCATATTTAAGATTTGACTATCACTAAAATGTTTGATTTAGTGATTTAAAGATACAAACATTAAAGTTTATACATACATACACCCATACATCCCTGACTGCGAAACCAGACAATTGCACTATATCATTGGACAAGACTTACATCCAGCGGCTAGTGTTATATGCTGAGATGAGGATAATAAGATTAAACTCACCTTAAGAGCGGCAGGAGCACTAGAGAGTGTGACCAGAGTGCCTGCAGCCTCGTACCGAACTGCAGGGCTGGTCGAGTTGAGTAACCCATATACAGTCCGAATGAACCGCGATCGTTCTGATGGGTTCGCGTGGCACACCTAGAAGTTAAACATACAGAAAATATTAATTACCTTGTTACAAATCTATTAAATGACAGAACGCGGACTTTTACGCGCTATTTTGAGGACATTTGCACTCATTTTTACATATATAAATTTATGTTTAAATTGGCGCCGGTGTCGGAGAGGTTAGAGTAATTGTTAGGGAAATTACTCTCTGCTACCAAAATGTTAGGGAAAGTACTATGTATATATATATAGGGAAAAATATTTGGAAACGTCTGTCTCGTACCTGTATGGTTCTGCGGATTTCTTGGGCTTCTAACGGACTCTAATATAATAATCCGTGCTTACGATGGTACAGGGTAGATTTTGAACAGTAATCGTCTGTCGTGGTATGGGCATGTAATGCGTAGGAATGAAGATGTTATCTTAAGGAAAGTTGTGGTTCATATATTATGAATATAGATGGTTATAAGGGGAGAGGAAGACCGAAAAGATGTATGGACTGTGAAAGATGATATGGTAAGAATGGAGTAAATAACGAGTTGACTGCGAACAGGGATGAATGGAAGAGAAAAACATATTATGCCGATCACAAATAAATGGGATATAGAAGAAGCAGATGATGATGATGATGATATACTTTTTTTTTTTCCTTTTCTCTTTCCATCTGCCATTAGCCTTATGGCTATAATCAGATATATTGATTTTTTTTTATTTTATGATATATTTTTGATGATATACATTTATGTTTATATTTATAGTATGAAGGTATCCTAGCAGCATACCACCTCATCACGGAATATTAGTTACCTCTACTCAAAGACCTATTAAATACCATACATTAATGATTCAATTTTGTTAGATTTTTTTATTTGTCTTTTGTTTTATGTGACTTGAATAAACATATTTTCTTACTTTCTTTCAAAGTCATGTAAAATATGCCATATTACAGAAAACTATTAAAAATAATAAATAACATGTAAACAGATAATATAAACAAAATTTATGTACCTTATAAATCAACTCTACAATAACCAACTGAAGAATATCTCCAAAGCCATGAACATTGTCGAGTCTGGAAGCGAGATAGGAGAGTGCTCTCTCCTGGTCTGCGTGGAGAAGCATCAGGAAGGCATTCCTCTTGCATGACATATCCTGTTCACCTTCCAAAAACTTGGCAACGAGCTCTGGTGCATCCGGGATCAGGAACTCAAAGTTCCTAGTGGAAAAAGAAAATATTATACAATTCAATCCTGTCATTTATATAGACAAATTAAACCTTAATACATTTTTTTATTTAATTTCTATCTGGAATGAGCCCTTCCAGCTATAATAACATTCTGTGGTAGGTATTAGGAGAGATTAAGTACATTCAGTGAGGTGCCATCTCATTTATTTGTTTATCTGAAACAGTTGGCTAGAAGAGGCCTTCTAAGTCTAGAATCTAGATGGACAGTTATTTGTATCCAGTATATTCAAAGCTGGCTGGTTCTTATGGCCTTATCGGCCTTTATATCTTGCACGGGCTTTCTGTATCTCTTCTTTGACAGATGACATTTCTAGATTTGTTTGTATTTCTGTAGACATTACGAAGCAGAGAGCTCTAATTTTGGTGATTACTGCTTTGCTTTGTAAGTGTTGAAAAATTTCTATGTGCAAGTGTGAAGCCACACCCTATTGTTTCATAGCATATGTCCACACTGGATGTTTGACACCAACCAGTAGTTGTTGAGGATGGCACCTGTGACTCTACTCTGAGGTTTATACTGCTCACAGCTGATTTGCTACTACTGTACAAGAAGTAATTTCAAATTTTATACTCTCATTGAAAATGACTTACCGGTATATAGTGAAAATGGCAAGTACAGCATTCCTCCTGACATAGGAGTGCCTGTGTTCCAGGCAGGCTCTGATGGCTGGCATCAGAGGTTCCAGCAACTCGGGCTCCTTCAGTTTACACAAGAAGCGGAGGGTGGAGCCACGGATGAACTCATTAGGGTGTTGAAGATCCTACGAAGATGTAATATATTACTGATAGAAGTTAAGAATTTATCTTACTAAAATTATAAACATGGAAATGCATGAGTATAGATTGATGGATGTTTGTTACTCTTTCATGCAAATACTACAGTAGATTTTAACGAAATTTTACAATAATATAGTTTATATATCAGAATAACACATAGGCTATTCCATAGGGAGAAATTAGAGCACATCTAGTGTTATACAAATAAAAAAAGTATGAAAACTATAACTATTATAGTAGTCACAGATCTCACTCCTATTTTAGCATCTTATAAATCAAGGTACCCGGCGACTTACTCAGAATAAATAATAATCTACAGTCTTGCAATATCTTGCTATCTGTTGCAAAAATTTTTTTATGAAAAGAGTTCCTCTCCTTTCATATAAAAATTGTTATTTCTCATCTCTAAAAATAATTCAAAATTTAATTTTGACGATCGCTGTGATCTAGCCGATTAGCTCACGCCTTATTTCCGCTGGTTGCTGGTTCCATCCTCGCATGGTACAACAATTTGTATTTATTAGTATGTTTTTATAAAAAAATGTGTTTATGTATTTATATCAGTTTTCTAGCACCCATAATACAAGCTCTGCTTAGCTTGGGACTAAATAATGTATATATTGTCCTTTGGACAATATATACATTATATTTCTTATTAATTATATTATTATCTTATTAATATTATAAATGCGAAATTTTGCGAGTACGGGTTTTGTTGAAACTTTACAGAGCTTAACATATTTATAGATTTCAAATTATAATTAAACACCCACCTTCCTGTATGCATCACACACAAGAATCATCTCCTGCATCAGCTTGCCATCTGGAGTTGTTTTGGGTACAATCTCCCAAAATATGAGGAGCAACTTCTTGATGGTATGATCCTGCAGTGGCAGCACAAACCTAATGATGATCATTAAAAGCCCAGGGATCTTCTCACCCGAGAGAATGATACCTATTGTCTTCTTTAGAGCTTCTATTTTCTTCTTTGTATCACCTTTTTCTGGAAGAATAATAAGAGTCGTATGACGTAAAATGCTTATGTATAAATTTGGAATCTATTAAACATTCAAATACAACAATTATTTGAATTTTCAATAGTTTTCCTAGGTTAGTTAGTTGTTCCTAGGCTAGTTTTAATTTTCATTCACAGAAACTGAATTAAATTTATTATTCCTTCAATTTTTGCACATCTTGCATTTTATACTTTCTAATTAAAAGACTAAATAATATAATAATATTCTTTATTCAAATAAACTTTATCTATAGTCATTCATTTATATTTTATGGATAGAAATATGGGCCAGAAACTTGGTAATTATAGTCAATGAGCCAGAGTCATTTCATCAATCATTTCCTCTTGCCTTAAAACTTATAAAATGATTAAGATAGTTGTATTATGAAGCCTAGTGAAAGTTAGCTGAGGTTCTGAGGGTGGGATGATTACATAGGTGTCTATGTCTATCATTAAATGAAAATCTTGTACATGAACAATTATTGCCATGCACACTTGTGAGCAATAGGCTTTGATTATGATTTACTATTAAATATGGACTCCTGATCACAAATATTAAAAAAAAAAATTTCGGTACTATTAAACTTATAAACTATAACTTTAAAGTTCATTTCAGTTCTTATTTAGGAATCTACTGTTGGGCGATGGTGATTTTTGCACATTTTTATTATACATTTAGATAATTATAAAAACCACATATTAATAACTGTAGTAATATATTGTGATATATCTATAATTTCGGTATCAAACATACATACCTAGATCAAGTTTCAATTGCATCTCATTATGTGGCTCCGTGTCTGTGGGGAAGTTGATCAGAGTGTAGCATGGTTGCTCCACACTCGCCATGCTGACATGCAACAAAATCATTTAAAAATCAAAACAAACCATGATCCTGCACTGGTGCGACACAGCCTACACAAGGACAAGAAAACACCCTCGAGTTATACAGCAACCAACACACTATTATACAAATAAGCTACGACCTTCTCCAGTGGTGATCAAATTCCGACCATTATTGAATTTACACCCATATTGCGACACATGTTTCGCCTCTGAACGAGGCATCATCAGGAGTTAATTAGAGTTCGGATACAGCTCGGAAGCCTAGTGTTGACTCATCGGCGACCAAACCGCGACTGAGTCAATGAGTCAACTATCGAGTAGTGAAATGGACTTCTGCAAAATAACACCTAATTCGATTAAACAAAAAAAAAATTACAGATTCATTTTTAAATTCAAATAGGAAGCAAATAGTGTAATTTAACTTTTATTACACTGTACATTGATTCTACTATTCTAATACTTCAATGATTCTACCACTCATTCATAATGCAGATTCATCAAAAGAATAATGAGAAAGAAACTTGTTTAGTCCTCTTTTGAATAAATGTTGTTCTAAGTAAATACATATTAACAAAGATTAGGTATGCGACAATCAACATAGAAATTGCTCTACTCTCATTCTTTCAGTACCCCAGGCATCTCTATAGATGTTTCACGGTAGATACTAGGATTATGTGAACATAACCAGTAACTTCACTGCTACTTATACACCATGCAAGATATTTAAACAGCAACACGGGTTGCAAAATAATCTGAAAGACAATATTGTAGTTTTAACTGTTATAACCAGTATAGTTTTAATTAGACAGACATTAGGAAGAGTACATTGTGATATTACAGATTTACAAAACATTGCAGTGCCTCCATAGTTTCAGTACATAAACAGAGATGGACGTCCTTATGTACTAGAAAAATCAAATAATTATATTTTAAGTCCATAAATAATATCAAATCAATTAAGTAAATATTGTACATACAAATTAATAAAATTTGATCCAGCAGTTAGAAGATTAGTGACAGTAAGAAGTTGATAACATACCTGAATTTTATTTTATTGAAGCCGTGATACACAATATAAAACACTATATAGTTATTATATCAGAATATATCACGAAATATAAAACATTCAATATTTGTTGTAAAACTGTAGTAAATTAGTAATTATTATAAGTCGGCTTCAATCGGTAATGATACGTGTACATATTGGACATACAATATACATATAATGTCAGTCAAAAGTGACAGTAACAAGACAACTCATAGTCAGTCGGTACTGTCAGTATTAGAATGTATTTTACAGATTATACTTATGTTTTATAGATTGACGGCAGCTATACTAGCTGTGCCTGCGAATTCACCCACGTGAAATGAATAAAACGTGAAACCTTAGATATTCTTATTCATATTTAATGATTCAACACAAAAAGGCCAAAGAAAATTGTTCTAGCTTAAAAAAAATACTGATTTTTATAAATTTTGAATGACATATCTATTTGTATAAAACTTTTAACCTTTTATAACCCTTTTTTGGAATTAACAAGTATCATATGTCCTTTCTCAATATTTAGAGTAGTTTAGACAATTTACTATACGTACCAAATTTCATTACAATCGGTTCAGTAGTTTTGATTTGAAAGCGTGAGAGACAGGCAGATGGACAGACAGACAGATTTACTTTCGCATTTATAATATTACAACGGATTTTTGAAAATAATTACATTAAAAATAATGCGTCGCGTATGTTTTGTACGAAACTGGGATACCAATTATTAAGTTATACAAGGAATATGTTCAATTTGAAGATTTTTTCCGCATTTACATACTTGTTTCAGTTACAAAAAAAATTGTATGCAATGTAGTGTTATGTACTGTGGTGTCAATCAATTTGTCAAATCGGAGAGTACCGATTTTCGTTTTGTATCTTAAACTATTAATTAGTCTGTATTTGATGAAAATAAAAATAAATACTTCATTGATTAGTTCTATATAAACGTTTATTTTATTTATATTTTATACGAAACTACCAGAGTAATATTTTGCAATCATGGACGTTTTATTGACGCTTTTTTATTTATTATTCTCAATTTGCGTGGTATATCCACCCACCGAGTTCGTATCTGCTGGGTTCACGATCCCTCAGCTGTTTGAGAATTACTTGGGTTCGGAAAACATGAACTTTGTGGGTTATCACATGAAGAGGATTACCATAACTGCATTTATACATACAATGTTACCAATGGGATACGTGTTGACGATGTGGTGTGGTGGTCATATAGATGAGTGGCTGGTGTCAGCATTGGCAGGGTCATCTCTGGTGCCCCTGATGATGATCTACAGGATGCTGTGCTGGTGGGAGTACGGCAGCTCGAAACATCCAGCTGTGAAGCCACTGTTGCCTTATGTTCAGCCTGGCCAAGATTGGAGGGTGGTGGCGAATCTTCTCAATACTGAGTTTAGAGAGTAAGAATCACTTTTATTAAGTACTAGCTGTACCCGCGACTTCGTCCGTGTGGTTGTTAATTTTATTTTTCTAAAATAAAAGTAGGCTAAGTTACTCGTTATTACATCACCTACCTGCAAAAAAAGTCCTGTCAAAATCGGTCCAGCCATTTCAGAGATTAGCCGGAACAAATAGACAGAAAGACAAATTTTGGTGTAAGTACCGTATTTATATTCATATGCATGTAATAAAAAACGGTTATTTCAATATTACAAACAGACACTCCCATTTTATTTATGTATAGATTAGTAAGTATATTTGGTAGTGTACTACATGGCATAATAGTAACGCACACATTCAAGGTGGAGTCAAAAGGCAGACTGATTTTATACTGAACTTAAATTTATGTTATCTGGAGAGGTACTAATGGAAGTGTCTCCAGTGTTAACAGAAATATTAAAAGTGTATGCACAATATCTTTATTCATGTAGATCTACTACAGAGTTCTATATTTTAAACTATATATAACTGCCAGCAATTTTGATTCATGTTTTTGCTTACATATTATATATTAAAATTGATAATATATTAACTTTTCAGAGTGGACAAGGTGACTGTACCATTGACAGCTACAAGCAAGATTGTAGCCACAGAGCACTGGCTGATAAAAGTTACCCAGTACAAACTGAACATTATAGGACAGAGTGAGTGCTCTCTAGTGGCCACTGCTGTGAGTATCTACGTATAGAGTAGAATAAATAAATAACCCTGAACAATTAACACAGCGCCATCTAGTCCCATGGTAAGCAGAACTTGTATTGTGGGTACTGATATAAATAGAATAAGAATTTTTGTGAATACTTACATAATATACATAGAAAACACACAGACTAATATAAACAATCATGCTCATGAATACAAATGTTTACACTAGGTGACGAATCGAACCCGCGATCATTGGAGTAGTGTGCTAAGCAGTATGCTAAACTGCTTGACCACTGAGGCCGTCAAAACGCGTAAAACAACAAACTATTATAGTAGCCATAAAGTAATGTCAGCTTACCATGGGACTAGATGGCGCTGTATTAATTGTCCAGAGTTATTAACTGTATTTTTCTAAAATAAAAGTAGCCTAAGTTACTCCTTATTACATCAGCTACCTGCTAAAAAAAATCCCGTCAAAATCGGTCCAGCCATTTCAGAGATTAGCCAGAACAAACACACATACAGCACAGTACCGGAGAAACCGCTAAACCACCAAGACCATAACAATTCTTCAATTTCTTCACCAGACTGACAGTCACAACCTGACGCAAACAGGAGAAGATGAGGTCCAATATGTGAACATCGTGGTGATACCCACTGACGAGGACTTGGAGCGGTTCACCTTCCGGATCTCGACGATAGCCCTGAGGGACCTTCAGCCGCGGCTGGCGAACCCCGTGCGTGTACCGGAGCACATTTCCCTGCTGCCAACCCTCATCGAGAGGTTTATCGCTGTATTTAAACTTAACATTGAACAGAATCCTATATACTTTGTTGACCAGGTAAATCTCTCATATTATATATTATATTAAATGTACACGCGACTTCGTCCGCGTGGAATTTAACTTTATTTTTCTAAAATAAAAGTAGCCTAAGTTACTCCTTATTACATCAGCTACCTGCCAAAAAAAGTCCCATCAAAATCGGTCCAGCCATTTCAGAGATTAGCCGGAACAAACAGACAGACAGACAAAAATTGTAAAAAAAAATATTTTGGTGTATGTACCGTATGTATGTAGTAAAAAACGGTTATTTCAATATTACAAACAGACACTTCAATTTTAGTTATATGTATAGATGTATAGATTATAAAATAGAATAGTAAATAACTTATTCAAATAAATTTATATTGAAGCACTTTTGATTAGTAATCACATTTTTTTTTTCAATCTACCGCTCATTCGGAAAGCTGTCACATCACAAGAAGAATGAGCAAGAAACTTGCGTGTTGCTCTTTTAAATAATTTTGTTGTTACATTTTTAAATTGAAGTGTATTACTGACTATTTGAGTATTTTATTGAATTAGACTAGCATTAATTCAATTAAATACTCAAATAGAGAAAATATTAAATGTACAATCAACTGGTTGAGAACTAAATAAGAGTGAATCAGTGGTAGCGATTAGAGCAGACCAGTCTCTCTGTGCATTTTCTACCGCATATATCACGCGGAGTGTTCTGAGGAATTGTTTGGATTAATACCAGCTGCTGAGTTTCACCACCGTACCACCGCCAGAAACTGAAATACCACAGTGCGGTTTTCTAGAAACTTTTTGCCTCGCACAACCTCATTGTGGAATCACCTTCCAGCAATGGTATTTCCGAACCAATACGATATTGAAACCTTCAAGAAAAGAGCTTATTCCTTTTTAAAAGGCCGACAACGTACTTGCAATTCCCCTGGTGTTGCGGGTGCTCATGGGCGACGGTAATCACTTACCATCAGGTGAGCCGCATGCTCCTTTGTCCCCTGTGTTATAAAAAAAACTCCCTACAAGCAGCACTCGTTCACGAGTATGACGGATGAGCCAGCCAGCACTGCACTCGCCCATAATTTTGGGGAGCCGAATAACCCATGAAATAAAAAAATAGCTATTAAGTCTGGCAAATGTCTGTCTATGTCTTTTAGACTGTGTCAAATTAAAATTAAAATGTCTTTATTCATGTAGGTTTATTACAGATTCTTATGACATGTCAAATCTACCGTCAGTTCGGAATGATTTCGAGATGAGAAGAACTGACAGGAACAACTGTGTGCCTTATTAAAATGATATAACTTGTTTGTCTAGGAGCTGGAACTCTGCATCGGTTGCATGCAGAATCCAGCGGATGTGAAGATCACACGCCGCTGCTTCTCACCACCACCGCAGGCCGGGAACGGTCCACAGCAGTGTCAGCAATGCAACTGCAGGTACTAACCCGTTTCTATTTATTTACAATTAACTAACTAAAACGCAAAATGCCGCAGGACCTTGTCAAATAAGCAGTGCATATATGAAGTAAAGTAGGATGTGTGTAACACATACCGAGCCTGTCACGACGAGATAACCCAACAAACATACTACTTAATGTTAATGTTAAAAATAAAAAAAAAAAAAATTACAATTAATTCACAATATATGTTTGGGAAGTTTGTAACATGAGCTCGGATTAGTACCAGCTGCTGAGTTTCACCACCGCATCACCTGCCAGAAACTAAAATACCATCCTGATCATCTAGATGAATGGCGGTCCTCCACAGTACGATTTTCTAAGAAACTTTTTGCCGCGTACAACCACATTGTGGAATCACCTAGTAATGGTATTTCCGAACCGATATATCGTATCGGTTCGGAAATACCATTGAAACCTTCAAGAAAAGAATTTATTGCAAAGGCCAGCAATGTACTGGCAATTCCCCTGGTGTTGCGGGTGCCATGGGCGGTGGTAATCACTTACCAAGCTCGTTTGTCTCCTGTGCTAAAAAAAAAGCTTCAGTATCAAACATTCTTCTCACTAGTGAAGAATGAGAACTCTTAAATATTAGCCCTTAGATCTCTGTGGTTAATGTACAGTAAAAGCAACTGCAGGTCAGTTATTCCCATTTATTTACACAATATGTGTTTGGGAGGGTTGTAATGTTTGTGTGTATGTGAGTTTTATAGTAAAAAACATTTCTCTTGTAGTGTAGGTATTTTGGATCTCTCCTGGGTCTTCACCAACATATTTTAGCAGCCACAAACTTGTTCGTCAAGTAGTATTAGAAGCTAAGTCAATTTGATAAATATACCTACATAACGCCAAAAAGTGTGGAGTGTGGCATAAGTGTGGTGAGTGACGGCAGGGTGCTGTGGTGCGCGTCGTGCATGGCGCGGTGGTGGGCCACTCGTGCTACGGGCCCGCCCGATGGCTGGCTGGGCGGTCGCTGCACGTGCCCCGTGTGCCGCGCTCACTTCTGTCTGCTCGACGTGTGTCCGGCGCGCCGCTCGCAGTCCACCTAGGCGACTACGTGCCCATTACGCTCGCTACGGACAACGACAACACCCTAGCTACCATTTAGCCTCTTGTCCCACCGACTGATGCGTTGCTAGTCTCTAGTTCCACCAACTAATGAGTCGGTTCCCTCTAAGTGCCACTAAGTTACGCGACGCTAGCCTCTAGTATCTAAGTAACGTGACACTAGTGACTCATGTGTCTTAGTAACGTGACGCTAGTCTCTAGTTCCACCAACTAAAGCATGGATAGTCTCTAGTACCACCTACTAATGCGTGGCTAGCCTCTAGTACTATCACTTAGTGTGTAGCTAATCCCTAACGTCATCAACTAGCTCGTGGCTACCCTCAGTGTCACCAACTAACGCATGGCTAGTCTCTAGTGCCATCAACTAGGGCGTGCATAATCTGTAGTGCCACCAACTAACGCGTTGTTAGTCCCTAGTGCCACCAACTAACGTGTTGCTAGCATTTAATACCACTATAATATCTTACGTCGAGTCTTGAACATCTACGTATTATTCAATTATACATAATTATAACAATCGGTGTCTATTTATGTAAGCATAATTGATAAGAATAGTAAGGCAATGAGTCTAGTGCCACTACCCATGGTAGGTTCTAACATCTAGTTCTAAGTTAGTGTCATATTCTAGAACTATATTTAGCGTATAACGCAACAGCCTAGTGTGTAGTATATATGTTATATTGGATGGATGTTTGTTACTCTTTCACGCAAAAATTACTTAACGGATTTTGATGAAACTATACAGTAATATAGCTTATACATCAGAATAATAACATACTATACATGCGGATATAACCGTGGGCACAGCTGATGTTAACTAATATCTAAATGCTGGTTGAAGCTCTTTGGGAACAGGGTTCTGGAAGTGGATACTTTGATAGAAGAATTATTTTTAGGACTTTCTAAAATCCGATTGATGTCAATTCTTTGCTGTATATGAAAAACTTATGAGGTAAAATTATCGATGTAGTTTAAGAATCTTCATGAAGTAGTTATATCCTTCTCCTAGCTATTACTAATGGTTTTGTTATGTCCTTTTTCCATTTATCTTTGAGCACAATTTGCAAGGTAGAGGAATAAATCAGTTTAATAATTAAAATGATACGATGTTTAAGTTTATATTGAGTTTAAACTACAATTATGATTATAAAACTTTTATAAAATTGACTCGGTCATTACATATAAGCAAAATTAGCAAAAATCACTGGATCTTACCACCTTTTATTTATTTTATTGCGTTCCCAATTTTCGGCAGTGTTTCAACTGTCACGATCTCTCTAATAAACTCTGTAAACTCTAGAGCACCGTGTAGATGGTAAATAAAATATTATTTACCATACCACAAAATAAAAGTGAATAAAACGAGGAAAGATTCTGGATATTTCTAATTTTACATATAAATAATGATTATGGTGTGTTTATTTTTAGATGTACTTGCCGCGATGAGAATATTTTAAAAGTAAAAAATGAATTTACAAACGGAATACTATGATGTAATCTTAAGCTTTAATTCTTAATGCATAATAAATTGTTTTTATTTTCTAATTATATTTATATATTTGACATTTTTTTGTATATTTTTCTAAATGAAATATATTTATTGACTTTTTATAAATATACAATGTAATTGATACTTATCTATTGTTGTATATAGAATAAGTAATAAATAATAAAAACATCGTACGATATACGTGCGTATTTAACACACTCGGCTCTATTACGCCCTCGACAACGGCTCGGCCTGAAATACCGCCTCGTGTGTTATAACCACCATAACGCACTTATATCGTAATATACTAATAAATATTCATTTGTTTATATGGAGGCATGATATCTTAGGACTCCGGAATGCAACGCGTGATGGACTTCACGTGATAGGACGGTAATCACATATCATCAGGTATGCAGTAATGTTGTTTGTTATGCTATAAAAATAAAAAAAACGCCGTCCTTTGTCCGTGCGTATAGATAGGTCGTCAGCTTATTTACGGACCTGTTAAAAAAAGAATAGAATAAATAAAGCGTTATGTCCAATATTATGATACTGGCATCGTGACCACAATTTTCCTGGACTAAAAAATAACCAGTGGCTTTCTGTTAAAACTACTAGGTAAAATCTATTTTTTACTTTTAAAGTGTCAAAATATAGCAAAGATGCTACCAAATTTTCGCATTTATTTTATATTAGTTAAGATGTACTTATTAATTTTTACCTTTTTTTATTTATTACCAAGTAATATCGATTCATATCTATCTTCACGCCAGATCCTTTACAGGACAGGCAGTGAGATCAATTACGATTGGTTTCTATCCTTCAACACAACTATTATATTATTACAGTTCCAGAGACTCTTGACACTCCTCTTGAAACTAATAAAAAAGTTGCCTGTGTATTCCCAGTACCTGCATGTAATACAATACTGAATTTACTCAAAATTAAGAATATTTAGAAAATCTGCTCTAATACTGTGACATTAAAGTCTAATTCCAAAAAAAATCACTTAATCCATTGTTGTATTAAGTAATGTAATAATCTCAGGACAATTCACACAGCGCCATCTAGATCCAAGTTAAGCTAGCTAAAGCTTGTGTAATGAGTACTAGATAACTGATACATATACATAGATATTTTTTGTTTTTTTTTTGTAAATACATACATATTATACATAGAAAATACCCAAACCGATACAAACAGTCATATTCAGGAAAACAAATGTTTGTGCCGTGCGAGGAATCGACCCCCGACCATCGGATGTAAGGTGGTGTGCTAAACCACTAGACCACCGAGGTCGTCAAAAGTGTTAAGTGTGCATAATATATTCACTTTCGCATTCAACTGTTTTAAATATGAGATATTATCTTATATATGGTTTCAAGTTACATACATTCATTACGAATTTTTATGGTATAAAAACCTATGATTTAATATAAGATTTAACGACATGTTAAATAAGAATTTAGTTATTTAAACTACCCTGTTTAATAAACTTTATTTATGTAGTTAACCGGGTCTTAATACGATTAATTTTATGGTAAATAAAGGTATTTACCTCTCGCGACATTTCGACCTGATTGCATTAGTGGTCATGTGCTGACCACATCAAAAAACCCAGTTACCAATATAAAGAAGCATTTATTATATTTACCATTAGCGTAGTTTGCTCTGTTGCCTGTCGCACAATATATTGCGTAGTACATATTGTTTTAGAATAAGAAACAATCGCTTAAAAAAATAGATATTATGAAAGTTTAATATAGAACGTAAATTTATTTTGGCTCAAAATTGATCTGATTGCCATTTTGTTTTTAATGTTGTTTAGTTGGTAATAAATATTTATCTCTAACTTGTAGTTTGGTATAATATATATACCTAAATGATGTGACACGTGTATACCATTTGCAAATATATACACCAAATATTTGTGTAAAAATTCGCCACTTTTAGGCGAACATGCGAATTCAAGTGTGACACCATATCGTATTTATGAAATTTTTATATACTGTTTTGCATGATTTTTATATTGTTTAACATATAAGATGAAATGTATACTACTATCGAAATTATATTTATATACCTATTGACATGACATGGACCTGTATGATCTCTCTGCAAATGATTGTACAAATTTTATTTCAACTATTTATATATAAGTTTTTAAACAATTGACGTTAAAAAATTTAATAACATATTATAATTGCAATTGATTATCAGCTTTCATAATATGAATGTTAAGGATTAATTTTAAATGCTATCTATGTACTGAATACCAAAATTAGTAAAAACAGTAGTTATGTATAAATAAATGCATTTAATAAATTCAATTTGTGTTTCATTTCTACAAATTTGATCGCAAAATAATAATCTGCATTGCTGTGAATGTAAATGTAATGGATATGGTTCATTTTTGCTTATGGGGTTAAGATATTACGACATTAAAAATACGAACATTCGTCTGTACGTTTTATTATCTGTGGTACAAACGTTGTTTTGCCATATAAATTGAATACGCAATTAAAAACTAGGGGTTGGTGGTAGAAGGGTGAAGTTTTACGGATGTTTGTATTTTTAATGCCTAATAATAAAAAAATAAAAAAAATTGTCGACAAAATGAAATATTTTTTTTGAGTGAACCACCCTTAATACTTTTGGGTACAAAAGTTAGTTATAAACTAATTATCAGAGCTACTAAAGATTTTTTAAGAAAATTTCATCAAAATCGGTCAAGCCGTTTCGGAGGAGTATAAATGGAACTTTGTCACGAGACTTTTATATATTAGATTATGAATTATAGATGCGTAGATAGGGAGGTAAGAACAGAGGCTTTTTGCCACAACTATAACCTGGTATCATCTTACAGCAATGGTATTTATAAACTGATACGATATACGCCCCCTATCCGTTGAAGAAGAAAAGGCAAACAGAATTCCATTATTATATTTTTTTAATATATAATAATAATAATCTGAGGACAATTCACACAGCGCCATCTAGACCCACGTTAAGCTACCTAAAGCTTGTGTTATGGGTACTAGATAACTGATACAAGTACATAGATATTTTTTTTTCGTAAATACATACATATTATACATGGAAAACACCCAGACCGATACAAACAATCATACTCATGAATACAAATGTTTGTGCCGTGCGAGGAATCGAACCCGCGATCATCGGACGTAAAGCGGTGTGCTAGACCGCTATACCACCGAGGTCGTCGCTATAATAATGGAATGGTGCACCCGCCTGCTAGCGTTTTGCTGGCGGGGCACCAGTGGAGGATGATAACATGTCAGGTCAGTTAGCCCATCGTGATAAATTTACTAAGAATTTATCACGATGGTTATCAGGGGAACCGCGTGGAGGACAACCTAACATGGTACATTGCTAGCAATAAGATCATCAGTCCACATTACTAACAATCTCCTTTCCCCCGGCAGCATTAGAATAATTCGAAAAAATACAATAGAGTTTAAATAAATAAATAGGTTAATTTTGGGCATAGATTAATAACACATTTCGCCCAAATGAGAAACAAATGTCTATGAATTTAGATCGATCAACACATAAAATATGAGCAATTAACAGGTATTAAGTGGATAGTGTTTAAATGGTGTCATTAAATAGGTATGAGTGTGGGGCACTGTGGGGTGACCCTATCCACCATAATATGCATACACCTGATTTTTATCTAAAATTGCATAGGACATGTTATCATAAAACACTTTATTAGGGTGTACGTCCATGTACATACTTTATAGCACTGTAGTCTGAATACATTTTTAAGAGTTTAAAACTAAAAATTATTCTCTATACCTATATGTATATTAATAATATCTAGAGCAAAGCCTTTTACTCACTAAACGATTACTTGAATGACGAGCGTGCATGGCAATAGTTGTTCATGCACGGGATTTTCATTTAATGTTACATAGACATAGACACCTATATAAATAAAAATTGTAAATTGGCTTTAAAAAAATATAATAAATTCAATTGAGTTTCTTGCCAGTTCTTCTCGATTGAATCTGTATATTGAACTGGATGTTAGGGGAAATAAATATAATATAAAGAAAATTGACGTTCATAAGCGGCTAAAATGTCCTACACGAATAAGTGATTTGTTAATTTGAATTTATCTCAAGACAATTCACACAGTGCCATCTAGTCCTAACGTATTAGTATGTAATATTATGTTATCTGTGGTATTAGTTTGTGTTATGGGTACTAGACAACCGATATAAATAAATTCATTATTTTAAATGCATAAATAATATACATAGAAAACATACAGACCGATAGTAAAAATCGAACTCATGAATACAAATGCTTGTACCATACTAGGAATCGAACCAGCGACCGACGGAAGTAAAGCGGTGTACTAAACTGTTAGACCAGCGAGGGCGTCAATCATTAGTGTGCTCGCACCCTTATATGTGCTTGTATCAAATGGAATATTACAGTGAGTGGAACACGAGGTCCAGCTATGTAGGTACAGAATTGTATTCATATTGTTAGAGTAGGTACCCTGTAATCTATATAATAGGACTTAGAACGTATGTGCAATCGCTAATTATTAACAATTGAAAAAAGTTTTATAAATCGAAATTCAAATTTTTCAGATAATTTTTTTTTTTTCTATAATGCAAGAACACTTTGACATAACAGTTGCGAAGATTGTTAGAGTAGGTACCCAGTAGAGGCTAGGCTTTATAACGTGTGTGCTTTCTTATTTTAAAACAATTAAAAAAAAATCCTATAATGTTAGAATCATTTAACAGAAAAAGTTACAAAATATTCAATTGACTTCTATCCGCAATCGGCAACTGAAATGATTGAATGTTACAGTTCGAAGCAAATTGTATTCCCAATTGCACATGTAAAATGGTCTATACCAGGCATCAAACCGTCGGCCTGCTGTAATTTGATGGGATACTCATTACCTAATGATTTTTAATCAATCATATAAACCAGAAGGTTTTCAACCGAGCGGAAATAATTGACGACAAAAGCTTCTAGCTCGCGGACTTCATTATAATATAATACATAGCTCAATACACGTATGTTAATTACATAAAATATTCTTATAATAATTCATGTGAAGATTAAAATTTTGTAAACTGCACTGATTTCATCATGAGACCGTCCATACCTCGTCGAGTCATCAAACGTTACTTGGACACTACCACACTCCACGGCTTCAAGTATTTACGCTCCCAGTATTACCAGGATCGGTAAGTAGATATAGCAGGTTCGATTCTAAAGAGTAAAGATTCCAGACGGAAATAATAATACTATATAACGTACAGTGCCATCTAGTCCCACGCTACGTAGAGATTGTGTTGTGAGTAACTAGACTACTGATATAAATAGTTAGATATTTTTTTAGAGGAATCCAACCTGCGGCTATCAGAAGTAAAGCGGTGTGCTGAAGCGCTAGACGCTGGGTAGATATATTTTTGTAAATGGATACATAATAAAGAAAACATCCAGACCGATACAAATAATCATACTCTTGAATAGTATTCATTTGATTTTACGTTATGCATTTGTACCGTGCGAGGAATCTAATCCGCGACCATCGGATGAGATGCGGTGTGTAAGCACTAGACTACCGAGGCCGTCAAATGGCAACTGAGCAATGGTAACAAACAATCCATCTACATTACTAACAAGCCTTTCCTCCACATGATCTTGTTAAAATTAGTGAATTGAGAATAGTAAAATAGAATAGAAAATCATTTATTCAAATAAACTTACATTGAAGCACTTTTGAATAGTCATCACTTTTATCTACCGCTCATTCTGAAAGCTCATCACAAGAAGAACGAGCAAGAAATTTGAGTTTGATTGTTTGTAATTCTTTATACATATTATTTATAGGATACATATAACTTAGAAAGTAAATGCGTACAATGGCGAACTTATCCCAAAAGAGGGATTTCTTTCAGGCAACCTTTGAGTGGATGTTGATTTTTTCAATAATTTAGTTGTAACTTTACATTTTTAATTTGAAACAGTTTGTAATTACCAACAGTTTTAATTGGTTAATTTTGTTGATTCAGTATAGGCTGGATATTAGCTTGCTTCGCCGGTGCAGTGTGTGCAGGATTCCTGTGCGCGACATTCTGGGATCGTTTCCGTCATCACTCCACTGTGATGGTGTTAGAAGACCGCCGCTTCGACATGGGAGCTGATGATGGCCACATCTCTTCGACGGGCATGCCGCAGCTGATCGCCGTGTGCCATGCACCGGAGGCGGTGGCTGGTGCATTTGTGCGGCAACTGTACTTTTCTTTTATATCCTTACTTATATCTTTTATATCTTTACTTATCTCTTTTATACATAACAATCCATCAGGCGTCTGAGAGCAACCGATGGCGACAGCTGGTCGACAAGATAGTGTAAAATCGCGATCCTCAGCAGTGAGGGAACGATTAAGAAGAATCTCTTTTATATCCTTACATGTTATACTTAGGTATCTTTTTTATCTATATATACAAAAAAATTTGGAGTGTCTGTTTGTAATATTGAAATAACCGTCTTTTACTGCATGCATATGAATATACTACATACACCAAAAATTACATTACTTACAATTTTTGTGTCTGTCTATCTGTTTGTTCCGGCTAATCTTTGAAATGGCTGGACTGATTTCGACGGGACTTTTATTGGCAGGTAGCTGATGCAATAAGGAGTTACTTAGGCTACTTTTATTTTAGAAAATTCCACGCGGACGAAGTCGCGTGAACAGCTAGTCGTTTATAAAAATCTTGACAAGACCTTCAGAAGGGTGACGAGGGCGTGTGTGGGATTTTTATCCACAAAAAAACTACAAGGTGTACCTATCAACGCTATTGTCTCAGTCGTGAGGTAGCTTTATCATTCTACCGTGACTTCTGCGGCGTTAACCTGCCCTGTAGATAGCGTAAGTCAGGCCCCGTTGTTAGGGCGACCTATTTCTCCTTAATCAATTATTTGCCCTGCAATGTAGATGGTGTAGGTCACGCCCCATCTCGTTGTTAGGGCGACTTATTTTGCCCTACTCAATTATTTGCCCTGTAATGTAGATGGTGTAGGTCACGCCCCATCTCGTTGTTAGGGCGACCTATTTCGCCCTACTCAATTATTTGCCCTGCAATGTAGATGGTGTAGGTCACGCCCCATCTCGTTGTTAAGGCGACCTATTTCGCCCTACTCAATTATTTGCCCTGCAATGTAGATGGTGTAGGTCACGCCCCATCTCGTTGTTAGGGCGACCTATATCGTCCTACTCAATTGTGGAAGAGTGTGGGTAAACGCACACGTCTCCGGGGCCAGTTATGCCCCGGAGACGTGTGCTGCATACACCAAACTTAGAACAACTTACGCTTCTCCATCTAATTGTAACACAACTTGTCTTATAGGTACTAAACAATTAATATAAATAATTACATAACACATTGAAGACCGCATTGAAATCTTATCTCACAGAGGGATCGGCTTTTTTTTATTGTTACTTTTTTAAATATGTTTTTAGTGTACAATAATTTGATGTAGACATTATTTAACCCCTAGATTTATTTCAATTAAAGGATGGTGGGTGGACTCGCGGACCCAACATGTAAATTAACTTTCGTTGCGGAGTGATCCATGTGGACATGCGGTCTTTAACGTGTTAAATACGCTTTTTTTGTCAACACCATATTAATACAAATAATTATATTCAGGAATAAAAATGTTTCGATGTATGCGCCATTCAAAGTGTTTTGATAGAAATTTGATTTGAAGCTAATGCGTCAAATAGTGCTGCATAGGTAATTTTCTCACTTCATATGTTTGGAGTTCGCACAAAAGTCTCGAAATTTCAAATAAATAAATCAAAATAAATGAAACCCTCACGATCATCGCAAAGTATATGCTAAACTATCAGATCACCCGATACTCAGTTTTAGTAAAAAGGGGTAGGTACAAAGTTTTTGTTTCACGTCTAAATATAATAATAATAATACTACGCAATTTACGTCATTTAATCTCAAGCTAAGCGGAGCTTGTTATGGGTACTAGACTTATTAATATCTAGACTAATGTTTAGTAAACAGGTAGACAACACAACTCGATTGTCTGGCACTATCTCCAACATACTATGGAACAAACCGGTGGAGGCGGAGCAACTGATACTGCTGGATCAAACCCTGGAGCGGAATGAAATACGACTCGTTGACGGTCTACTAAATTACACCTCGGAATGCAGCGATGTCCTCATCGTTTGCAGATGGCAACACCATTATGTACCATGCGAATTACTCTTTGTTAAACAATTGACTAGGTGGGGCGTTTGTTGCGTCATGGATGAATATAGGTAAGTAATTTCTTATATATAAACTTCGTCAAGTCTTCTCGTCGTTTCTTCCACAAAGCCTTAAAACAAAGGTATATAATCAGTGCGTTCCATCCTTTATGACTTACGGTGCCGAAACGTGGACACTGACGATACGACTGGTCCACCAACTCAAAGTCGCTCAACGAGCTATGGGAAGAACTATGTTTGGAGTTTCTCTGAGGGATAAAATCCGAAATGAAATAATTCGCCAGAGACCTAAGGTCACCGACATAACTCTTCATATCTGTAAGTTGAAGTGGCAGTGAGCTGGTCATATCTGTCGTAGAACCGATGCTCGCTGGAGTAGGCGTGTTCTAGAGTGGAGACCGCGAATTGGCAAACGTAGTGTAGGACGCCCCGCAGCTAGGTTGCGGGTAGTAACTGGATGAGAAGGGCTGAAGATCGTGCCCAGTGGCGTGCCTTGGTAGAAGCCTATGTCCAGCAGTGGACTGTAGTGGGCTGATGATGATGATGATGATTTTTTTACTACAAATATTGAGCAATCTCATATGATGTTAAGTGATTGCGGTCTAATCTGTTACACGCAAGCTTAAACAGTAAACATGGTCCATTCATTCTTGCCTTGAAACACCAAAGTTGTAAAAGGTAGGAAACACTGATGCTGGGAGAGAGTTCCACTCCTTAGCTGCTCGCATGAAGATGATACAAATCAGCTGGTACGAGTAGCAGAGATCACAATTATATATGAGCGGAGCCGCTCTCTACGTCTTGTTGTCTGGTGGTGGGACGGAAATTTGTTTTAATTTCGGTCATTAAATGTGTTACAAACGAGTGAGGCGTTATAAATTATATTGTTGAAAAATTATCACTATATTCTAAGCCAAAAATTCACATGATTTTAGCTTCACTGTCTCAGGCAAACAGAAGTACCCGATATAAAAAAAATGGTGTAGAAATACGACCAGTCTCCTGGTTACTCTGATTCTTTTGTAGTCAAAAAATATTGCATCTTGAGAGTTTCTGAGTAAATCCGAAACATTCAATTAAATCGATCTCTTCTCGTGTACTTCAAAGTAGTTCTAGAAAAGTTATATCGTGTCAGTGTTATATTAATTTCTCCCTTGTTTAGAGAGCTCTAAATTTCTATGGTATTCTCTGACATTGCAGATTACATAATCAAACCACGAACCGATTGTTAGATGACATGGAAAATACTAGAATGTTAGATTTAGTGATGAATCACTCTAGGATTGAATCGCCTCTACACGGCTACGCTGTAAGTAGTAAAAATTATCTTACTTTATTAATTATGGTGTCAGTATGTCGATGGGGCTGCCGCTTTACTGCAGTGGATCTGGCATGTTCGCTCTTGTACGAACGATGACTATGCCATGATATTGTAAGAACAAAAACTGCATCTTTACTTATCAGAACGCGTGTGGGCATCGACAACATCCCTCGATAGTTCCCCCGTCCAATTCATACGGGAATCGAAATTACGACGGCCTGAGCCGAGGTCAGAGAGATAGTATCCGTCAGGCGGGAGTTGGTCTTCCTTTGGTTTGGAGTGCCATCTGCACGCGCCCCCAACCATCCCGCGAAGCTGTAAATACCAGTTGCGGCCAATAGCATTAGAGCAGGCCAAAAAACACCCGATATGCAAAATTATAAAGGCGTATCGGAGGAGTTTGGTATTTTTCAGTGTCGTCTAGATTTGAACTGACGACGTTAGGATTTTATAAGTCGAGTTTTTTCAATTACATTTTTTTCAGTCGAGTATTTTTTTTAACTGAATCAAATATAACGTTTCCTCTCATGACACTAATGTCAGTACTAATGTTAGTACTGCAGTAGGTACATATAGATAAATTAATTAAACCAAGTTCAAGTGAATAATAATAACTTGACTAAAAAAAAATTTCAGATGATCACAAAGTATTCAGGGGAGGGGGGAGTGGAACCCATGTATATTCAGCGAGGATACGCCTACCAAGTTCAGCTAATGTTCACGTTATTGCTGGACGGAGTTGCAGATGCTGACAACATAGTTGCTGGCAACTGCGTATCAGATAATAGTTACTCGAGGGACGAATGCGAGGTTGTTTTCTATTGATAATAATAATAATAATAATAATCTCAGGACAATTCACACAGCGCCATCTAGACCCAAGTTAAGCTAGCTAAAGCTTGTGTTATGGGTACTAGATAACTGTTACATATACATAGATATTTTTTTTGTAAATACATACATATTATACATAGAAAACACCCAGACCGATACAAACAATCATACTCATGGATACAAATGTTTGTGCCGTGCGAGGAATCGAACCCGCGACCATCGGTCGTGAAGCGGTGTGCTTGACCGCTAGACCACCGAGGTCGTCAATAAGTTGTTATTTCAATTCACCAGAATTTTATCACAATGAACAGGTAGGACCTGTCCAAGTACCTTATTATTATATTATTTATTGATTCATATTTTTTATTCAGTTAAAGTGCCTCGAAAATAAATGCGGATGCTCAGACCCTCGGCTCGAGCGGACTCTGCCCCCCTGTCCACTGACCAAGACTGACTGTTTCGCACCGCCTATTAACGGTAAGCTTCACTTTTATATATTTTAATTTAGGAGCTTTCAGGAAGCTTGCTTTTATTAATAATCTTTAATATATAAAATTCTCGTGTCACAGTGTTTGTAACAAAATCAGCTGTGGCATAGAAAATTATTTGTCTATGAAGAGCTAAATATAATCTGTATATTATAGGAAATACAAGTTGCCAGTGTCCTTTCCTATGCGAGGAGTACGTCACGGACTTGTCTTTGGAAGGTAGCCCCATTAAGACTCTGGATAACTCTATAGATCCTATACAGTAAGTGGTGAAAGCTGACTGTAAATCAGCACTCAACTCATTGAGATTATGCTTACCTCAGCAACAGCTGAGGCATTTCTCGTTGTCAACTTTATAAGCTTTTTTAACCTTGTCTATTCTTTTAATGTTTGGCAATAATGGTAATTACTAATTAGATAGTAATTAGATCAAAAATCCTGAAAAGGCCCGTAACTCACCTGTAATTCCCCTCACCATCAGATTAACCGCAAACTCGTTTGTCCCCTATGTTATAAAAATACCTACCTACTATTACTACTCACCATGTCAATAAAAAAACATTTTAACGGAATAAAATTTGTTCACAGCCGAGGTTTGAACATTACCACCTCAATAGTGGTTCATTTTCAAGTAAAACTGCGGGACTGTAAAGTAATATCACAAATACCAACAGAGACCTGGCTCACTTTAATGTGTAAGTAACATGTACTCATTTTATACATGACTAGCTGTTCCCGGAACGTCGTCCGCGTGGAATTTAACTTTATTTTTCTAAAATAAAAGTAGCCTAAGTTACTCCTTATTACATCAGCTACCTGCCAAAAAAAGTCCCATCAAAATCAGTCCAGCCATTTCAGAGATTTTCCTTTGGTCCTTTCTGGAAATTGTTGTACATGCATTTCTGGCGAATTTACCTTGATGTATTAACTAACCTGACTTCCTCTTAAAATCCTCCACTGGTGCACTGCCAATGTATATCATTTTCAAAAGTAGCGAAAGAGTGAACAATGCAAAGATTTTGTATTTTTCAATAATTTCTATTTCTGATACAATTTTCTTCTCTTAGAAATATATATTACTAGGAACGGTTTTTATACTGCTAATAAAGTACAACCAATTGAGTAAATAGTCACTATGTTTATAATTATCTTATAAATTTCAGCTGCACTGGGAGGAGTATTTAATATGTTCCTGGGAGTGGGGCTGTTCAGTGCATTAGAGCTTCTATATATTATACTTCTAAATATACCTAATATAATAAGGTCATGTTGTAAAATTAATAAAGTTCTAGTACATTGAATTGCTATAAACAAAAACGAAGAAGAATAGCAGTTATCGAGTCTACTTATGTATAGTTTGTTATCAAATGTTACCCCAGAAAATACAATGGAGCAAAAGTATATCACATTTTATTTAATATTGTCCTTCTTCCATTCTCTTACTCAAGTGCCGTAGCATAAGGGGCGGTACAACTAAAATATAAGTAGGTAAGGTTTTTTGCAATTTATAAAAAAATATTAAGTTACCTAAAGATACAGACGGGAAAAAAGAGTAAAGACCGCGCTATGTCACTATCCGACATAGTAATTAAAACTATTAAGCAACATACGAGCGGGACGCAAACTACGATTGCCGCACAGTGAAAATCTTGACGGTTCGTGGCGATAATTTTATTAGAAAAATAAAATTTCAAGATAAGCGTTTTCTGTTCTGTGGTCCGTAATCAGTGTTTCTGTCAATGTCATAATTTAGTCAATCAGTCAGTCAGTTCGAGTTTTGATTGACTGAACACGTTTGAATTTTAACACAAACAATGCACTATTTTGTGAATTATGCTGGTTTTAAATTGTTTTTATTAATATAAATTAAGAACTTGTTCGTGTGAATACTCTTTTACTACTTTTGTATTATTATATGTAAAAAATAAAACATAACAATGTCGTCGTGGAAAAAGGCCGCAAAAGCCAACCAAAAAACTCATAAAGAGAGACACCAACCAAACTCCAGAAGACATTTGGGACTTTTGGAAAAGAAAAAAGATTACAAGAGACGTGCAGACGATTATCATGAGAAGGGAGAAACTCTCAAATTACTGCGGAAGCGGACGCTTGACAAAAATCCTGATGAGTTTTATTTTCACATGATAAATTCAAGAGTCAAAGGTGGAGTGAGTATATAACCTTATTTTAAGTTTTTGCTTTATCTCACCAACATATAACACCACGTCCTGACTTTGTCGCATTGCAATATATGTAACATGCGATCTTTGTACATCTGAAGTTACCTATACAATGCTAAATACATTTGTGAAATAGTTGCACTTTTAGATTAAAGAAAAAAAAAATAGTTGCATGGGGTTTGCATATTATTGTCTATACATACACAAACTCACAATTTACACCTGGGTTGCAAACCTTAAAATACTTAGCCTCATGCGAAACAATAAAAAGTTTTGTATATTGCTTTGACTATTCTCTCACATCAGTCTTTTACATTTGTATATGAAAATGCCTTCATACTGAATGATAAAAATGTCATATTTGTGTGAGGATGTTTGTAAGATTGGCATACTGGCAATAACAGACTAAGCATAGTGAAACAGCATTTATCTTCCCATATTTTTAGTGTTAGTCACTTTTTAAGTGTTAAGAACAAAGAGATATTACTATATTGTACTAAGAAAATGTAGGTAACTTCATTAGACAAACTCTTACATATAGACAATGCAGCATAACTACTTTAAATAGATATAATCTTTGAGATGTACTTAAAATTATAAAAATAAAAAAAATGTACATATAATTAATAAAAATTTGTATGCCAGGTCCACCATGAATTAAAGAAAGAAGAAGAAGACAGTCCAGCGCAACTGAAGTTGATGCAAACCCAGGATATTAGGTACATCAATATGAAGCGTACAATGGAAAGCAGAAGGATTGATCGTTTACAGGTATTTTGTAAAATTATTTTATAAAAACATGAAGGAAACTAATTTACTTTTAACTCTACTAATTTGTAGTAGAGTTCTTTTATTTATTAAATGAACACATGGATATGGCGTTAAATCTAGCATATATGTCATGTATTAATTGAATAAGAAACTTTACAAGTATTTCTTTTTATGGATGATAATAGAATGATGCACCTACATGTATTAATGGTTATCACCAGTGAAGGATGATAAAATGAGCATGAAGTCAGGTCTGTTGGTATATCTTGGCAAATGGTAATGATTTCTGGAAGTTTAAGAAATTGAAATAATGTTTATTGTCCATGTTGAACAGTAGGTAGGTCAACCTGATGTAGTACTTGCTAGCAATGGGCTCATTAATCTACATATTAAGAATCCTCTTCGCCCCAATTTGCTAATATTATTTATTCTATAATTATATTATATATTTTTATATTACCATTAATAATTGATTACTTGAATGATGAATCTGCATGACAATAGCACGGGATTTTCACCTAATGTTAGACATAGACACCTACATACGTATGCAATGTAAATAAACTGGCTATTAGAAAAAAAGAAATTCAGATGAGTTTCTTGCTAGTTCTTCTCAATTGAATATGTATACTGAGCTGGATAGTAGGGAAAAAATGTTAATTCATAAAAATTGCCCTTCATATGCGCCTAAAATGTCCTACATGATTAAATGAATATTAATTTGATTTGAAAAAGAGATATTGTTTTGTATATAGGCCTCTGGGATTATAATTTAATTTGTATATTTCAGAGTGAACTTCATATGACAGATGTGGCCGACTCAACCCCTAACACGCACATATTCTTTGTAGACGAAGGTGAGGAGAAAGACTTTGACGTAGCCAAAAGACTGGACACACATCCAAAGCTGCTTGGCAGGAAGTCAAACCGACCGAGGCTGTCCGATTTGGATAAAATAAAAATACCACTAATTGATAGCGAAGTGAGTTGTAATGTTGTATATATACATTTCTGTATTTTACATTTATGACAATTTTTTAAAGTATTGTACACTATATTGTTACTTTCAAAGTATTTGTAAATATAAGTAAAATAGGATGTGTGTCACATACTGAGCATGCCATGATGTGAACCCAACGAACATACTACTTAATGTTCAATTGTGACAGATTGGTAAATGAAAAAACAAAACAAAATAGTGTTTGAAACTAAGCTCCTCTAAAATGACTTGACTGATTCTTATAAATTTTTGTGTGTATTCAGTAGGTCTCAGCTCAGCTATCAGCTATACTATTGATTTGTACGTTCTGATTTTATGGATTGTGTGTGCTGTTGGTTTTGAAAAAACTCCTAAGTGATAAAGGAGGTCCGCCTAAAATTTTTATTTTATTATTTTGACATTTTTTGAAAATTTTTATGGTTCTTCATCTGTGTGTATTCTACACACAACCCTAAATTTTCACTCACCATCAACCCCGATTTCCATTTATATGACAAAACAATGTTTGCTGGGTCAGTCATGGAGATTTGTAATATTTCTTAATAACTAATTATTCTCTATGGTTAAGGTTAAGATCTGTAAACGTATATGAAAGGAAAATAAAAATCCACTGAAATTAAAATCAAATTTCATTATTTTCTATTTTTAATTCCTTATTATCAAAAAGTATTTTATAGCATTCGAAAATAGCATAATTTCAAATATTGCATTTAATTTCAGACATCTAAAGCTATGATAGGAAGTAGAAAAAAGAAGTACAAGGAAATGGCTAAGAGAATTGAAAGAGAGAAGGAGCTCATGGTGATTCAACAGAAGATGGAAATTAAGCGTCATTTGCAGTCCATAAACCAGATTAAACCCAAACGCATAAAGAAGGGAACCAAACACTCAGCACCTGTATATGAGTTCCAATATGTTAGAAAGAAATAAAACATATGGTTATAAGAATATTTACTCTTTTTTATTTCGTTTTCAATAAATAATTTTGTTATATGTTTAAAAAAACTGAGATGCACTGAGATTGTCTCACTCTTATTATACATATATAAAATAAATGAGCATTTCTCACAAATAATTAATTATAAACAAGATTTTTCTTATAACTACAACACTCATATAAGACTGTATATTTTTTCTTTCGCTTAAATAATAGAAATTCACATTATAAAACAGTCTTTCATACACTTGTTACAATTTAAAATAATTATGTCAATATTGGCGCCAAAAAGTAGAAAAATTTTAATTGGTCTGTGTTTTTTTGTATATACATTTTTTTTCATTTCTTTAGGGCAACTACTCACAGAACATACAGCTATTTTCTTAATTGACGATACGATATTTTTGATATCAATTAATTTAATATTTGCTATACGTCTATATGTCTACGTTTTGTTGATTATTACAGTTTAGAAACGTGTGTGGCACGTAACATTTTTTTCTAATGTAAAGTTATTAGTGGTATAAAACAACATCCAAAATTACATAGATGTTATTTCAGACACTGGTACTTATATATTTATTGTTAAAGTTTTAACATTTTATAAACTTATGAAACTAAGTAAGTACAATATTTGTATTGTAAATTCTGTCGGTAACAATACTTAAGCGCTATTCGATTACAAGCTAATTTCACATAATATATCTTGCAGTAATATTCACTTTGTCAAAAAGTGAACTATTTACTCAAACAATTCATATAAACATGATTATTACAGCCAACTATACAATAAAATACTGAATTCGTTTCGATTACATTCCACATTGTCAACATAACAAGTGCATCGTTATATTTGTACGTACACTTAAGAGCATTATTATAGCTATCTCGTAAACTATGCGTTACCTGTCAATTTATAATTCTTTACAGAGTATAAAGTCGCAGCCGCTGTCACTTCGCTTATATCTTTTAAATTACGCAACGGATTAATGCAGTTTTCAGTAATAGATAGAGTGATTGAAGAGGAAGGTTTATATGTATAATACATGTATATCCGTACGAAGCCTGTTGATACCAAAACCATACTTTTTTTTCTGTGGTTATTCAACTAGAACCATCAATATATTTAATAGGTTTGATGAATATTTTGAGAATCGCCCCCGTATAGTATTTTGAATATATATTTGAATTCAACGTGGCAATGACGGATTCAAACGAGTCCGACAGCCGGCGATGGGATCTCCCCTGTATAATATTTTTAATATATATTTGAATCTAACGTGACAATGATGGATTCAAATGAGTCCAATAGACGGCGGTAGGATCGCCCTCTGCCACTTTGGATTCAACTATACATAGGTAAAGTGTTGCGTTTGAGATGCTATCGACAATTGACAATACTTCTGGCTACCCTACCTTCAACACTACAGTTCTGACGGTACATTTTCTATTAAAATTGACAGCTAATGCAAATAATGCGAGAGTACAATATTAAATGTTCGACTAAGGTGGTAACTTCATGGTAACCTGTGGATTGTCTTTGGTTCACTAACTAATCACAAACAAGTATCACCACAGTATGCACTTGTGTTCGGGGTTCATGGGGGAACCCGTGGGGCACTGCCAGGCTTCCGCGAACTCCTTGGAGTTGCTGAGGGTGCCAATCACGCGGATCTTGTTGGGGCTGTGCACCCCTTCCACCATCTTGGATTTGAGAGCGCCCACGGTTGAGTTGCCGCACCATATCTGAGAAAATCGGAGTTTGTAAAGTAACTTAAAGGGGAAAGTCACTTTTATATTATTTGACAAATACATGCTTGGATATGTTATTGAAGAAATACATGTTTAATAGCAAATTTGTTGTTATATCTGTTCAAATAGCTACATATATAATTATATTAATATTAATTGATAATTGGCATTTTTTAAATACATATAACAGTATTATTTTAAATCGCAACACTTCAGAAAATGTAGATAAAAAACTTTGGTCCTTCGAACCGGATAATATCGGTAGGTAATTTAAATGTAATTTAGCATACCACTTTACTTGCGACGGTTGCGGGCTCGATTCCTTGCTCGTTATAAACATTTGTAATCATGAGTCTGATTGTTTGTATAGGTCTGGTTTTTTTATTATGTACGTATTTACACAATCTAAGTATTTAAACCAGTTGCCTAGTGCCCATATCACAAGCTCTGCTGAACCTGCGACTGGATGACGTGTAAATTGTCTAGGGGTACCTGCGCAAAACCGAGGAAGAACAGTTGCTCGGGCGAGAGATGCGGCAGGCCGGGCAATGCGGCTGGCCGGGTGGCTGAGCGGCGCCGATACAGAGTGTAGGCGCGGAGTGCCGCTCGTAGGCCTCCGTTGTCTGCGATGTTTTCACCTTGCGTGTTGAACCCGTGCACCTATATATATAACACTCAATTATTTATTACTAACTACCCGCCCCGACTTTGTACAGTTGTCCATATATATATACAGATCTATAAGAGATTGCTTTGTGTGCCGCCGCTAATATGAGCTTGATAAGGCAGCTTTTTGTTAGCATTGTAGCGCGGTGGTTGTCCTCATCACTGTAACATTATACATGTGCTGTGATGAGGTGTCGCTACATAATATATTATTTGTTGTAGTATGTAGGTAGTGAGTATACCAGTAAAATGATTGCACTATTTATTAGACAATATTAAGTTTATCGGTATTTGCTACATGGTTTATTAATAACGCGTCAAGTCGACGCGGAGGGGTGTAGACTGATTTTACACTTAACTTAAATCTATTTTAATGGAAACAAACTAAGGGAAGGGTCCCGAGTGTTGACAGAAATATTACAAGTGTAGGCACAGCATACTTTTATATTAAGTTCTCTTTTGTAAATATATGATTTTTATACACTATAAAAAGTACTATATTGATTATTATACATATAAACATTGCTCTTGAATCACTCTATCTATTGCTGAAAATTGATACCACTGCACTACAGTAGTACGCGTTTATAATATTAGAAGTTTGTGAGTGTAGATGGATGAATTGTATTTAAATTCACACAGAATTGAAATCTATGTTACCTGGAGAGATACTAATGGAAGGGTCCCGAGTGTTGACAGAAATGTTACAAGTGTAGGCACAACAAATAAATTATGTAGTCACCTCATCACATTTATACATATAAATAAAATTGGAGTGTCTGTTTGTAATATTGAAATAACCGTTTTTTACTACATGCATATGAATATAACTACGGTACATACACCAAAATAACATTTTTTTCAATTTTTGTCTGTCTGTCTGTCTGTTTGTTCCGGCTAATCTGAAACGGCTGGACCAATTCTGACGGGACTTTTTTTAGTATGTAGCTGATGTAATATGGAGTAACTTAGGTTACTTTTATTTTAGAAAAATAATGTTAATTCCACGCGGACGAAGTCGCTGGTACAGCTAGTCATATATAATGCTACAGTGGTGAGGTTATAACCATCGTGCTACAGTAATAATGATATTTAGGTATTTGTGTGTACCGTATAGTTGGGGAGCTGCGGCAGGTGGTACTTGCTGTACTGGTCGATGATGCACTGCACCTTCCCGTGGTAGTGCTCCAGGGTCGCCGCCGACCACCACTGCTTCAGGTTACCCTCCTCGTCGTAACGACGACCTATCAGATAGAACATGCAGTGAATCAGAATAGAAAATATATTAATTCAAATAAGTTTAATGTTGTAAGTAGAGTCAGATGTGAAGAATAAACAACAATATCATTTGAGACTTTTATATTAACCAACCAATCTACTACCAATATAATATAACAGATAACTACCGATATCAACAATAGGACCTACCCCTGGACACACACAACGCCATCTAGTTCCAAGGTAAGCACAGATTGTATTATTGACCTCGGTGGTCTAGCGGTCTAGCACACGGCATTACGTCCGATGGTCACGGGTTCGATTCCTCGCACGGCACAAACATTTGTATTCGTGAGTATGATTGATTGTATCGGTCTGGGTGTTTTAAATGTATAATATGTATGTAATAACAAAAAAAATATATCTATATGGTGTAGTGTATTTATTTGTATTATAATCATTTCACATCATTACCTCTTTTCATGACAACTGGCCGCTTACATACAAGACAGACACGTTCCATATTTCTACCTATATTTACATATACCTATAAAATATTCTCATGTCATCCGTCACTCGCCACATACAACTATAATTGTAATATTATTTTCTAGTATCGATTTCTATAATTTTCCTTTTGTTGAGGGTCTATTTTATTTTCATTATTATTACTACCGACCCCATATCTACATATTCGTATCAGTTGTCTAGTACCCATAACAAAGCTTTAGCTACCTTAACTTGGGTCTAGATGGCGCTGTGTGAATTGTCCTGAGATTATTATTATTATTATGGGTATTAGACAACTGATAGATATCCTTATTACACATTTTTTTTTGAAAATAATAATAATAAAATCTTACCTTGATCATCGAAGCCATGCGTTACTTCATGACCCATTATAGCACCGATAGATCCATAGTTTATGGCCCTGGAAATAGAGTACAGTTTATTGATATATATTTCTTAAGAAATTATAACTAACAACTAGCTTTTGCCCGCGGCTTCGCTCGCGTTATTTTATCCCCTTAGTGGTGGAATTTATCAAAATTTATAACTCTCTTTATGTAAATACTCTCTGTAAACACCGGGTTGTCTGTAAGAGATTGCTGATAGCGATGAGACCGCATTTTGTAAAACATATTATCATTGTTTTGTACTTACTGTCCTATGTTTATGTATGTGCAATAAAGAGTTATAACGCACGAGTCTTTTATAAGGTGTTGTAAGTGCTGACAGTAAAATATATCAATTTATAAACCTCGTTATAAAGTAATAAAACAATATACTTACTCAATCCCATTGCCATAGAAAGGTGGCTGCAGTATACCGGCCGGGAACGCTGCAAAACAAATTAACATTTATGTGAAAAAAATAAACATCCATATAAACAATAATAATAAAAAAAATACAAATGTTTGTATTTCGCTAGGAATCGAACCTGCGACCGTTGATACTAAATCGGTATGGTAAACCACTAGACCAGGGTAGGCGAACCTTTATGCTTGATGTATAAAGGTCATATAAAGGTCGCCTACGTGCCATTTTTTCCACAAAATGTTTAATGGTTCATTGACGTGCCATCAAATAATTTTGTTTTTCTGATTATTTGGAAAATAATAATAATAAATACTATCAAAAATATCTATGAAATAAAGTAAACAAAAGAGGTACATTTTGGATTGTTTTCATTACACGCATAAATTAAATTACTTTAAAATTAGTGTGACTTCTATTGCTGCAGGTTAGATGACAAATAATTTATGTCAAGCTTGTACGATGTTACTCTTAGCAAAATGCATGCTGAACTGGATTCATGTGTCAAACGGTTTCTAACCGAGTTTTTAATGTTATCTCTGAAAATAATGACTCGCAGGCATAGTTAGGTGAAAATATTGTAAAAATACCATGAACCAGCTTCTTCAAACGGTTTTTTGATCGACGACGTGCCCAAAATATTGTGTCGCGTACCCTCAATGGCACGCGTGCCATTGGTTCACCTACCCTGCACTAGACCATTGAGTCAGAATTATTAAATAAGTACTTACTGACTGAATTGAGGGTAGCTGAATAAAACGCGTTAACCGTAGTCGCGGTGGCCACCCATCTGTAAAACATATGAGTTTCAATCTAAGAAAATAGTATGAAATTAATATACCTTGACTTCAGTTATCTAAGTAAGTTCGGTCTACCATGAGGCAATGAGTTCGAATTTGGCAGACACGAATAAAAATAATTACATTGCAATTTGTACTTGACTCTCGTGTGATGATAATACTGATAACAAACTGATAGATTTTTACTAGTTTTGCTACGTTACTGTTATTAAGCTGTAATAAATATATAATATAGCCTTCCTTGATAAATGAGCTATACATAACTAAAATAATTATCAAACAAATAATAATAATAATTTTCAACTGGTTTAGTACATCCAGAGGGGGGAACAGGGATTGAAAAGTAATGTGGATTGATAACCCCATTGCTAGCAATGTACAATGTCAGGTCGACCTCCACGCGGTTACCCCTGGAAACCATCGTGATAAATTCCTAGTGAATTTGTCACGATGGGCTAACTGACCTGAGCTCATGCTCATCTTATCATCTTCCACTGGTGCTGCCAGCGTAAACCGTTAGCGCAGGCGGGTGCACCATTCCATTATCATCCGTAAAAAAACAGCAACTAGTATCAGTATAACAGCCTGTATTAGATGCCATTATTAAATATACTTGAATAAAGATTATTTCTGTTTATACATGACATGACATCAATACAATGGATATACTTATATGTATTTGTGTATTAAAAAGATTAATTTATGATATTTGAAATTTTTGTTTAGAACCGTGCAGAGCCGGGGCAGGCCGCTAGTCGTATCTAATAAAATCGTAAATTGGTAAATATATTAGTATATATTATAATATAATAATAAATAAATAATAATCTCAGGACAATTAACACAGCGCCATCGAGACCCAAGTTAAGCTAGCTGAAGATAAAAAAATTATACCCTACAGCTTTTAACTTCAACTTTACCATATAGACAGTTTCAAAAGAGTTAGTGATTGCACCAATAAAAGCTTACGCAACAATAACAAACTGATTTTACCTAAATGTCGTTTGGCTAAAGTTAGTAATTCGTTTTATGGCAATTGCGTAAGGTTTTACAATAAAATACCAGAGTCTGTTATAAATCTGCCAGAAAAAAGATTTAAATGTCAAATAAAACAGTTCCTTTGCAAAAAAGCTTACTATAAAATTGAAGAATTCATTAACGATAATAATGTTTTTATAGAAAAACTTTAAATCCATAGTACTGACAATATTATCTGATTACATTAATAATGAGTACGTAGCGATTTCTATGTTGATTATCGCATACCTCTTACTTGTTACACTGTAATTATTTATATAAAAAAAATCTATTAAAACGAGCAACACACAAGTTTCTTGCTCATTCTTCTTGTGATGAATCTGCATTCCGAATGAGTGGTAGAATCAAAATATGACTATTCAAAAGTGCTTGCAATGAGTTTATTTGAATAAAGATTATTTCTATTTCTATTACCCCTGTATAATACCTATTAGTAGATTCCTAACGTTGCCTCTGTACAATATTTGCGTGGAAAAAATATTTAGAAAAACAATTCACCTGTTCCTATCAGGCTTCTCCCTCAATGACTCCAAGGACTTCTTGACTGCTGCCCATGTCAACTTCAAATATGTCTCGAATAGATTGCCTTCCACCACTTCTGCCTGTAACATTGAATTTTTAATCCTGCATACATCACACAGGAATGGGTTTAAACATCTATTCTCACAGCGCCATCTAGTTCCAAGTTATGCAGAGCTTGGGTTAATATTTTTCATTGTCAGCTAGAGCTGATATAGTACATAGATACATTGTATTTGTGTATAAATTCATAATGCACATAGAAAACACCCAGATATAAACAATCATACTCGTGAATACAAATGCGAGGAATCGAACACATGACAATCGGAAGTAAAACTGTGTGTTAAACCGCACCGAGGCCTTTAATGTATATACATATATTTATTTATTTATGTATTGTATTATAAAGAGCATGGATAACATATAAATAATCAAAATTAACAATAAATAAATAAACAATCTCAGGACAATTCACACAGCGCCATCTAGACCCAAGTTAAGCTAGCTAAAGCTTGTGTTATGGGTACTAGATAACTGATACATATACATAGATTTTTTTTGTAAATACATACATATTATACATAGAAAACACCCAGACCGATACAAACAATCATACTCATGGATACAAATATTTGTGCCATGCGAGGAATCGAACCCGCGGCCATCGGAAGTAAGGCGGTGTGCTAAACCGCTAGACTACCGAGGCCGTCAAAATAATGATATGTTATATATATAAAATTCTCGTGTCACAATTTTAGTTACCATACTCCTCCGAAACGGCTTGACCGATTATTATGAAATTTTATATGCATATTCAATAGATCTGAGAATCAGCTACTATATATTTTTCATACCCCTAACTGATAAGGTTGGATAACCCTTTCATTATAACCCCTAACATTTTATTTTAATTTTTGGACACAATTTTTATTTTTTATTTATTTATAATGTGGCATTAAAAATACATACAACCCACTCTTCTGTCATAATCGCTATATTTTAATAGCGATTTTAATTTATATGGCCAAATAACGTTTGCGGGATCAGGTAGTAAAATATAAATGTATTAAACACGAAAATTTAGAAATGGGTAGTGACATACATACAAGTTTCTTGCTCATTCTTCTTGTGATGAGTCTGCATTCCGAATGAGCGGTAGAATCATAAAACCTTGACTATTCAAAAGTGCTTATATTAAGTTTATATGAATAAAGATTATTTCTATTTCTATTTCTACATACGTGTTTGTAGTGTTTATCGAGCTGCTGGTGTGTGAGCAGCCAGGCAGGGAACCCGACGAAGTTCCGTATGGCCTTCAGCTTGGAGAGCGTCTTGAGGCGCGTGCTGGTGTCCATCCACTCGAGCTGCTGCACGGCCGCCGCGAACGCATCGCGCACGTCCTCCACCATCTCTATCGCCTGACGAAGCCACAATGCAGCTCATTATAACAACGCAACTCACTACAAGCAATTTTCTAGACAATCGTACGATATTTAATAGAGACAGAGATAAAAAGACAATATCGAGTATCTTATATCGAGCACCGAGTATCGAGTACGTATCGTGTGTCGAATATTGAGTACATGTAACAAATTCATTCCCCTTTAATACGTGACATGTCACTTGTTCGTTCACTTTGAGTTTGTGACATGTGACTTGTTCGTTACCTTTGAGTATGTGACATGTGACTTTTTTAGACAAACGTATATTTAATAGAGACAGAGATAAAGAGACAATATCGAGTATCTTATATCGAGCACCGAGTATCGAGTACGTATCGCGTGTCAAGTATCGAGTAAAGAGTATTAATACATGTAACATATTCATTTCCTTTTAGTATGTGACATGTGACTTGTTGGTTCCCTTTGAGTATGTGACATGTGACTTGTTCATTCCCTTTGAGTATGTGACATGTGACTTATTCATTAACTTTGAGTATGTCACATATGACTTGTTAGCTCCCTTTGAGTATGTCACATGTGACTCGTTCGTTCTCTTCGAGTGTGTGACATGTAACATGTTGGTAGTGTTACCTTCTGCCTGGAGTCGTGGTCGAAGTGTCTCTTGACGTAGAGGTAGCTGAGCGCGACCCCGAAGTTAGCGTTGACGTTGGCGGTGCAGCTCTTCCAGCGCGGCGTGCGCTGCTGCAGCCCGAACACCGCGCGCGAGAACTCGAACCCGAGGTCTCGGAACGAGGCCAGCGTCATCGGAGCCACCGTCGAGAACACGCTCCACCACAGGAAACGCTCTGCAAGCAACCATCCACATATATTAATAAGTAAACGACGCCTCGGTGGTCTAGCGGTTTAGCACACCGCTTTACTTCCGATGATCGCTGGTTCGATTCTTCGCCCGGCAAATATTTGTATTCATGAGTATGATTGATTATATCAGTCTGGGTGTTTGATATGTATAACGTGTATGTATTTATTTACGCAAAAACATATATCTATGTACTTGTATCAGTTATCATACCCATAACGGATAATGTTGCAGTTATCTTTTATTACTATTTTTTAACTTTAAATAAACCGATAATGTCGCGCTTATCTTTGATTGCTATTTTTAGCTATAAAAGAAATCGACGATGTCGCTGCTATCTTTTATTGCTATTTTTAGCTATAAAAGAAATCGACGATGTCGCTGCTATCTTTTATTGCTATTTTTAGCTATAAAAGAAATCGACGATGTCGCTGCTATCTTTTATTGCTATTTTTAGCTATAAAATAAATCGACGATGTCGCTGCTATCTTTTATTGCTATTTTTCTATAAAAGAAATATGTCGCTGCTATCTTTGATTGCTATTTTTAGCTATAAAAGAAATCGACGATGTCGCTGCTATCTTTTATTGCTATTTTTAGCTATAAAAGAAATCGACGATGTCGCTGCTATCTTTTATTGCTATTTTTAGCTATTATTGATATTATTAGCTATAAAAGAAATTGACGATGTCGCTGCTATCTTTTATTGCTATTTTCTAGCTATAAAAGAAATCGACGATGTCGCTGCTATCTTTGATTGCTATTTTCTAGCTTTAAACAAACCGATAATGCCGCGGCTATCTTTTATTCATATTTATAAAAGTAGTAACTAAATTTGGAACTCACCGATTACGACAGTCTCAGTGTCTGATAGCAGGGTTGCCAGCTTCTGGAGATACGGCAGGTCCATCACGATGATGCGGTCCTGGTGCGGGTGGAGGGTGACGCTCGTGTTGGCGAACACCAGCTTCAGGTAGCCGTCCCAGTCGTGCTGCAAATGGCAATTTCATTTTATTTATTGGCTTCGTACGAGTATGTATGTACCTATACATATAAACCAGCCTCTTAAATTAACCATCAACTGAACAGTTTATGAGGCAGTTTTAGGGATATAATTTGTTACGGTTTTCTGTTAATTAGTTGAAATCTATGGGACACAGTCACCTAGATACATCAAAATAATAATTGCATTTAATAATGTCTAGTAAGACAAATTCAATATTGTCTACTAGGCACTGCTGTATCTAAACTGTGTCACCCCACCTTACATTTTCCTACTTTTATTTTGTATATAAGATCATTATTTCTATGTACACATTGTCAGTTTATCATCATCAGTAATATACATCGTCTCGACCAGCAACATCTTATTTATTACCCGCAACAAAATACATATGCGAAGCTGGGACAGGTCGTAGTTTATATAATTAGCTATCTGTCCCTGTTTCGCAGCTGCGTATATGTATACATATTAACCTTCTTCTTGAATCGCTCTATCTATTGCTAACAACTGCATTAAAATCCGTTGCGTAATTTAAAAGATCTAAGTGAAGAGACGTAGCGAACTCTGAAAAGGGCGAGCACAATAGATCTATGTAGGTCGCTGTGCTACAGGTGCTACACATCTGACAATAGCCCAAACAACCCAATAAAAAAAAAAAAAAACAAAAAAAAAAAAAAAAAAAAGTGAAGAGACAGAGAAAGCGACTTCATTTTATACTACGTAAAGATTTTACGAACAAAATTATATGGCGGACTTAATGCTTAATGGCATCTTCTACCAGACAACAGTCGCGCTGATCAGAGATAACAAGGCGATGCAATTTAATAATAGATATTAGTACCTAATAATAATAAAATAGTAATATCTTTGGACAATTCATACAGCGCTACCTAGTCCTAAGGTAAGCAGAGCTTGTGTTATGGGTACCTAAATACATTTTTTTATAAATACATACATAATATACAAAGAAAACACCCAGATCGGTACAAATAATCTTGAATAGAAATCGAACCATCGGCAAATAGGCATACGGCCCGTCTGATGGTAAACAATTACCTTAGGCTATGGGCGTCTGAAATATGAGAGGAGGATGATGATACCCTTCTTCAGAAACACCATACTGTTTCTACGATCACGACAGGTAGTTCCACAACCTGGATATTAGCGAGGAGTACCTCATCTAAGATTGCACTGTCCTTGACTATATTGAGTGCACTTGCGTTGGATCGTGGTGTAAGTAAGATGTTGGTATGGTACCTTCTTCCAATGGGAAGAGGTGTACATAGGCCGACCAGCGCCGTCAGGGTTGTGGAAGGTTACTTGCGCACTCCCGTCACTCTGACAAAATGTTAATAAAAGGAACATCTTGGGGTTTTTATGAAGAGCCGGCAGTACCCGTCTTCCTCCCCCGGGGCGGGTGTGTCACCAAGAGGATTTTTCCCAAGTTAAAAAAAAAATGGTACCTCCTTCCAGTGCGCGGGTCCACCGCTGGAGCCCTGCACGAACTGCTGCACGCTGACCTCGTGGAACAGGTGCGTGCCGCTGCGGCGGACCTCCACAGGAGTCATTATCTATATGTTATCATTATATATTTATTCATATATAACTTGTTTAAAACCTTACGTTAAAAAATCTAAAAATTTTTATAAGCACTTTTGAATAGTCATATTTATTTATTCTACCTAGTCAGAACTCGCACTAGAAGAATGAGCACGACACTTGCGTGTGCTCTTTATATTTCTTTTTTCATTGTGTGTGTTGCTCTTTTAAACAAATGTTGTTCAGAATGTTGTTCATTTTATAGAATTTTGTGTGAATAAAAAAATAAAAGTCTAGTAATATCTATACATATAAATAGAAATGGAGTGTCTGTTTGTAATATTGAAATAATCGTTTTTCACTACTGCTTATGAATATATGTAAATACGATACATATACCAAAATAACATTTTTTTAAATTGTTGTCTGTTTGCCTGTTTGTTCCGGCTAATCTCTGAAATGGCTGGGCCGATTTTGACGGGACTGTTTTTTGGCAGGTAGCTAATGTAATAAGTAGTAACTTAGGCTACTTTTATTTTAGAAACATTATTTTATTTTAGAAGAATAAAGTATAATTCCACGCGGACGAAATCACGGGTACACCTAGTTCCAAATAAAAGCAACTTAATATGAATGACTAACCTTAGCGAGGCTCTTACTGAAGTTGACAATATCATCAGCAAACTTGGCAGCATCAGTGTCAGGGTCTGCGATGGTGATCATGTCTTTTATGTACTTGTGGTACTGGGCGAGCTCGTGGGCGAACTGCTCCGGCTGGAGTAGATACCGGTCGCTGAACCCAGGGGACACTTGTTCGATCTGATTGAAAACATTCATATTATTTGCAGATATAAATAAAATTGGAGTGTCTGTTTGTAATATAGAAATAACCGTTTTTTAATACATGCATATGAATATAAATACGGTACATACAAAGTATGTACAATCCCAGGACGTCACTGTACACTACAAAAACTAGGACATGTTCTAGGAAAAAAGGACGGCTGGCGATTCTAATCGACGTACGTATAATTAGTAGAAATTACGGGTTCTTACAACGTTTATTTTTTAATGAGTTCCCGATATTTCAGCAGTGTTTCAACGGCCTTGATCACGGGTAAACTGAAGAGCAGCGGATAGAAGGTAAATAAAAGATGGTAAGATCCTGTGATTTACTAATTATAATATAAATAATGACCGCGTCAAATTTAAAACAAATTCAAATTCAAACAATTAATAAAAATGATGACGAAACAATAGCTTCTTATTATAATTATATTTTTTAATTTATAATTATATTTATATAATTATATTCTAATTAATACGTCAGAATAATACATAGACTATAAATTTCAGCTTGTTATGTTAATAAATGCAAAATTCACAGTGTTATAAGGACCCGCACGAAGTCAGGGCGTGATATTAACTAGTGATAATATTGTACATATTCTAGGTAATAAACGTTAATCAAATTTGCAACTAGAGGCGTCTGAACATTAGTGGAGTGTCATTGAGGAATTTCATATTGTCGCATTGGAATTAATTTATGACACAATATCTTGAACAATAATGCAGTTTGATAACGTATATAGATCACGTAGGCAACCTAAGTGAAGTCCTATTTATTAAATAGTATGTATTAACAATACCATCTAATCAAATCAAGTCAAAAATCATTTATTCATGTAGGACATTTTATCCGCTTATGAACGTCAATTTTTTTATATTTTTTCCTACCGTCCAGTTCAGTGTACAAATTCAATTGAAAAGAACTGGCAAGAAACTCAATTGAATTTCTTTTTTTTAAATCCCGTTTATTCACAATGTATATATAGGTGTCTATGTCTAACATTAAATGAAAATCCCGTACATAAACAACTATTGCCATACACGCTCGTCATTCAAATAATCGCTTAGTGAGTGTTAGGCTTTCATCGGTAAATATGATTTAACAGATGTTATTAATTTATTAAAGAGTAAACAGTATCTAGTCCATTACTAACAACTCACCACAACCCTGTTCCTGCTGGTGTTCCTCACATCCTCGGCCACCTGCACGCTCAGCAGCACATTGAGGCCGAGCATTCTTCTGCCCGTACCAGCGGTCATCTCCCAAGTGAAGTTGACGCCGGCCTCCTGCGGCGGACGGGGCGGTAGACCCAACTTACCCAGGATACGCTCAATAGGCTTGATGCCGTCTACTTCGAGTTTTTCTGTGGAAGACCAAATGTTTTAATATCATTAAATATCTCCTTTGAAAAGTATACACTCTGTAAAAACCATCTCTCCTAAGAATATCCTTCAATTCTTCTTCCTGACGGGCTTGAAAAAGGACGAGCACAATAGATCTATGCAGGTCGTATTGCTACAGGTCCCTTTAGCACCGAGTCTTTTAATAAATAAAATTAATATACATATCTCGGGCAAATCACACAGCCACATATAATTTCAAGATGAGCAGAGTTTGTGTTATGGGAACTAGACTACTGATATAAATACATAGATACTTATTTTTTATAAATACTTAGGTACATAATATACATAGACTACACCGGACCCTACAAATAGTCATACTTATGTATACAAATATTTCTGCCGTGTGAGGAATAGAACCCGCGACCGAATGTAAGGCGGTATGCTAAACCGCTAGACCACAGAGGCCGTCACTAATATTGTATTATAAAGAGGAGAGATTTGTTTATTTTTCGTTTGTAATGGATAATTTTAAAAATATTTGACCAATTTTAGAAGTTTTATCTACAAAAAACAATATCAGGCATTAACATACGCAGTACTAAACTATATCTAGAATACTCATTATTATTTTCAGAACTTTCGATTTCTAACTGTGCGCGATATTATAAAAACGCCTGATAGAATGTAGAAAGCAATAATTTAAATTGGCACTTATTAGATATCATAATTCCTCAGAAGTTATAATCAGGTGGTCAGGTTTTCACATGTTTCATGGTCCCTAATGGTAGCGGAAATAAACAAAATAATATTGTTTTTTATACTACGACGGTGGCAAACAAGCATACGGCCCATCTGATGGTAAATGGTTATCGTAGCCTATGGCCGCCTGAGACACCAGGGGTGTTACGAGCGAGTTGCCGACACTTAAGAAACCTTAATATAAATTCATTAAGTAAATATAGATAGATAGATAGATATATCGTTTATTTGTTTGTTACTAATCACACACAACATGTTCATAAGAATAGACAATACATAATACAACATAAGATTTATAAAATTGTGTTATTATGTGTGATCTGTAGCAATACAAAAAGGTCGAAGCTCAGCGTGGAGCATTGTTCAGGGTACAAAACACTGATTTTCAGTTTTAACCCATTTGAGGGTACGTGAAAATAATAATTAAAATAAATATAAAATAAAAAGAGCAATATTATTGGTGACTGTCTGTGTGTTTATAATAAAAATAATGTAAATAGTTTAGAGTATAATTTGATATATCTAACTCACCAACATCAACACAAGTCCTGTACAAAGATTTCGCTTTTAATACACTCGTGGGGAGTCCATCTTCGTCTTTGGCTTCCAGCAGTTCCCTCAGATCTGACACCAGTTGTTCCCGGAGCCTCGCCAGCTGGTCCCAGGACGTAGACCAATCCGGCACTGGGTTTTTTTTGATCCAGCCTCCGCACGCGTACTCGTAGAAGTCCTTGCATGGATCCATGTCTTTGTTTAGGGCTTGGAGGATTCGTGATGCTGTAAATGAGAATGTTGGATGTCAGTGACTAATTTTCTAGTATTCTACCATTATTTACGTAAGGGTACGTTTCAGATTCAAAGTGGGACATAAAATTGCTGGTAGTACTTTAATCCATAGGAATACCTTTTTTTAAGATGAATGATGACAAATCGATGTATTATATATTATGTACTACTGTTCCCGCGACTTCGTCCGCGTGGAATTTAGCTTTGCTTTTCTAAAATAAAATAATTTTTCAACAATAAAAGTAACCTAAGTTACTCCCTATTACATAAGCTACCTGCCAAAAAAAGTCCCGTCAAAATCGGTCCGGCCATTTCAGAGATTATCGAGAACAAACAGACACACAGACAAAAATTGATAAAAATGTTATTTTGATGTATGTACCGTATCTATATTCATATGCATGTAGTAAAAACAGTTATTTCAATATTACAAACAGACACTCCAATTTTATTTATATGTGTAGATGAGTAGATGTCTTGTTCAAAATAAAAACTATTGGTTATTATATACATCTGTATTGCTCTATTTAAGTGTGTACTTAGTATAAAGTATACTGGAAACTTTGAGTCTTAAATCAGCCCTGTTTTCTTATACCATGTAAATATATGTTTTATAATATTCTTTGAGTTTTTCTTCTCTGCTACAAAAGTTAATCAATCGTGTAACAAGAATAATGTATATGATGTCAATGAAAAATTAAAGATGATTGTAATTGCTGAGAAAAACTGTGATTTCTATCGTCAACATTTGCGATGGGTCGTCTTAATATCAGTTGTATAATACCTATAACACAAGCTCTGCTTACCTTGGGACTAGATGACGTTGCGTCAATTGTCCAGGGAATAAAAAAACCAACTCCTATAACAGTAATATCCCAGGATAATTCAACACAGCGCCATCTATTCCCAAATGCAGAATTTGTACTATAGTTACCTAGTATAAATTGATAAAGTTGTTTAAATATACTTTTTTTTTAAATACATACATAATATACATAGGAAACACAGACTAATAAAAACAATCATACTCATATACATTTTGTATCGTGCGAAAATTGAAACCGTTGCATATATGTAAGTTGGTGTACTAACCGCTAGGTCACCGAGTACGTCATGATACGAAATATTTATTTATTTTAATTCTAAATTACGTTCTGACGGTCGTTGATGAGTACTTTAAAACAAGTTCATTTAAATTATTTATTTAATTCTAACTTACAACAACTTACAAAATTAACCTATTCGCGTTCGCGACTAAATCTAGAGTGACCGTCCACCTGTCTTCCTTTTGTTCTCGTACTTATTGGATGCCGCTCATTTCTCAGAGTCATCAACTGTTGGAAGGTATTGGGACATACTTTCCAATAACAATCGCTGTATCCAATTGTGTAACTATAGGTAGGTAGTTATATGGACTTCGGGGGTACTCGTAACACCTATCATTATAAAATATTTAAATGTAATATAACAAAATCATGAGTAATTATAACAGGTGTAACATAATAAATGTAACATTGTAACATCGCATAACAAACATTTATTTATGAATCCACGAGACTGTAATTGTAACATAATTAAGAGCGATCCAGTAAATAATATGATTAAGATGAACTGCGTATCATCCGATACATATGTGCGTAATTTATGTTATTTACCATTTGGAAATGCATAATGTAAGTATGTTTTTTTTTTATTAATAATAGGATTGCGCTTGGTATTACCTCATCTGATGATAAATGATGGCAAGATCTAGGATGTAGCGCGCTTACCCAGAAGATGATTAAAAATGACGCAGTTTATTTCTATTTTATTATTTTTTGTTGGATGCTAATGGGATGGAGCACTCTCCTGCACTAACGGTTTACACTAGCGGAGCACCAGTGGAGGATGATAAGCATGAGGTTAGTAGCAGTTAGCACATCGTGTGACATTCACCAGGAATTTAGCACGATGGCTTCCAGGGGAAGCTGCGTGGAGGTCAATCTGTCTATTATTGCTAGCAATGGGATAAAAATATATTTTAACATTTAATTCAATTAATTTTGGAAGACAGTTTCGTATTAATCCAAATTTAACCGTATAACGCTCTTAATTCACGCGGGTAAATATATATATATTTTTTTAAACCTCTTATTTATATATATATAATTTTTTCGTGTCACGTTCTTTGTCCGCGATGAAGTCCTAAACTACTGAATCGATTTTATGAATATTTATATATATACTCGATATATTTGATTCTAATAAAAAAAAATAGATAAATACTAACCCTTAGGTTGCCCACCTTAAAAATAATCTCATATTTTGACACATTTCTTATTTCATTCGACATTAAAAATACATACCCTAAATTTTTACCCTTCTACCCCTATTTTTTAATAGCGATGTAATTTATGGCAAAACCACGTTTGCCGGTACAGTTAATAAATATATATGTAATCATTTGAGGATACACATTCTTATGTTAATGCCATGGTGTTTATGTCGTATGTAATATGATAATGGGCGTTTATAATTAATTTCTAGCTCTGTTTACATAATTATATTAAATTACTGCGACGTGTGGCATCATCAATCGGGATTATAGTAGCCCATTATTATAATTATATTTATTATTTATGTTAGTACAGTCATTTGCAACAATATGTAGAGTATTGTAAACACTTTAATAGTTACATAATGATTTATGTAAACGATTAATAATTAATAATTTGAGTAAATTAAGATTAATATGTGTAATGAAAGCGATTAGTAGTAGTACTATGTATGTACGAGTATAACGTAACTATAGCTATCTGCGGACTGTAGCTCTACTTTAACCTTACTAATAAATCCGAAAGTAACTCTTTTTATCTGACGCGCTTTATCGCCAAAACTACTAAACCGATTTTAATAAAATTTGATACACAGATAGTATATATTAAAAAAAAAATGTAGGATGTTGAAAGGGGAGATGAACGGTTGCATGGAAGTATCGTTATTTTTAAAGCTAGGAGCTTGAAACTTATTTTTTAGGCTGTTTTTAGGTTGATTAAAAATAAATAATTACTCATACAAAGTTTGTAAAATTTTAGCCTTAAGGGGGTAAAACAAAATAGGGTATGAAAGTTTGTATGGGATATTCGTCATTTTTGAAACTTGAACGTTGAAAGTTTCGTTTGTTATTTCTTTTGCTCTTTCTTTATTTGGTCAAGGTTATTATTCCAAGCGGATGAAGACTCAATCACAAGTAATCTAAAATATATTAACTTTATAGTTTTATTAATTGACTAAACAAAAATTTATTAAATTTATTTATTATTATTTAGGATATTGCGGTGCCTTGATCTGGGGATCGTGGTAGCATAGTATTCGCTATGCCATGCAAAAAATATTCTCTGATGATCTTATATACATGAGTTTACTACTACGCATCTGTAAATTACTGTTAGGTTTCTATAATTGTTGTGAACATCGCAGTGTAATTGCTATAGTTATTTTTATGTGTTTGTATAATATAATGTTTATGCGTCTATATTATATAATAATTATATTTGTATATAGGCATGTATGTTTATACATATACATTTTTAGTGGTAGTTTGTATCTGTATTAAATCACTTTTTCAACTCATTCTAATGTACATCGCTACGATTCAAAATTCAAAATATTTTTATTCATGTAGGTCTAATATAGACTCTTATGATATGTCAAATCTATCGTCAGTTCGAAATGATTTCGATATGAAAAGAACTGACAAGAAACTCAGCTCTTATTCTTTTCAAATAAATGTTGCAATTTCGATTTACGTAAGTGTATATAAATAATAAAACACTTTTAATAGTATTTGTTAATTTATTTCCACTCAAGAGCCGCCTACTTTATTTTTAGTAACACTCTAGCATAAGATTGTCTGAAAGAGATTGCGTTACTGATATGTAAGACATTTTGTCTTGCTTATTTCTTCAATCTTGTTTTTTTTATTGTATAATATTTTAATGTAGATTTAATAAAACATTATATATAATATAATATAGGTATATGTATACGTCTAAAACTCTCTGTACCATTTGTTTTTATGGAGCACTCTAACGGCCCATCAGATGGAAAGAAATACCCGCCTATACACAAATAGTAAAACCACAAATCCATAAATACCTTATGACGTTCTTCGAACCCTCTCATGCGTCAGAGCCTTATAATATCCATCGCAAATAGACAAAAATAACAATCTCATAAAATTGTAAAAACATGTTATTATTTTTTTATTGTTATTTATATTATAGATTTATAATTTTCCATTTAATATTTAGTATGAGCGAATTACGTATTTGAATTTGGCAGAAATTTAATCGCAAAAAGAGTAATAATCTGTATGTTGACATAATATGTTATTGTTTGTTTTTTATTTACTAATTTTAGATTTTGTTATTTCCACTGAGTATTTTGCGACGGTTGTTATCTATTGCGATCCTCGCAAAATACAAACATTAGAATTAATTATTATAATTATTTCTAAGAGGTCAGATTATTTGATATAATTATTATTATATACGAGTTGTTTTTATTAATATAATATTTCTAAAATAAAAGAAGCCTAAATTTCTCATTATAACAACATTAGCTTTTTGCGACTGAACCTTTCGTCAAAATCGGTTGAGAAGTTTCATGTATTAGCAAAAATAAACAGACAGATATATTTTTTAAATTTATTAACTGATGTAGGCACCGTAATACTTTCATTTTTTCATGCGGTTAAACACAACTGACCACTTTGTTTAATTGTCATAGGTTGACAATTAAACAAAGGTTCAGTTAAGATCTATATTTGTAAAGTTGTGACTCAAGTGAAACGTATTTTTCTTGAAATAAATATTATTATTTTTATTATTATTATTTATTTATATAAATTTAGGTATTTATTATTACAGGTAAAATATATGTGTTACAGAAAGTGAAACTCTGCTTCACATCATCATCATCTGCTTCTTCCTTATCCCATTTATTCGTGGTCGGCGTAATATGTTTTTCTCTTCCTTTCATCCCTGTTCGAAGTCATCTCGTTATTTACTTCCTTTCTTACCATATCATCTTTCACACAGTCCATCCATCTCTTTCGGCCTTTCTCTTGTCTTATAACCATTCACATACATATGTAACACCTTTTTTTCCCTAAAGAGAGATAATAATTTACTATTGTCACACTTCGTTGATCTTCCTAAAGGTACAGATTCGCACTAAGTTTGCAAAACGTCAGAACGTTATATGTGACTGTTTAGGTAAATCGCAGTCATAAATCTTTAATTACATGCTAAAATAAACCAACATTTGTCGTGTAAAAAACCAAGTGTTGATCATTATCAGATTTTGCCAAGTTTTTACAAGTAGTATAAATAATTGTATGTATCTTACATGCGTCTTAATTAGTCGTAAAGAGTTCGTCAGTTTTTATTATTGTTATTATATGCAAATGTAGGGGCCGTGAACTTAGTTAACACCTAGTCTGGTCATGCTGAGATCATTTGTACCTATTATCCTGTATTTTTTTATGTATACTAATGGCGGGGCATCAGTGGAGGATGATATGATGGGTATGAGGTCAGATCAGTTAGCTCATCGTGAAATTCACCAAGAATGTATCATGATGGTTTCCCGGGGAAGAAACGCGTGGAGGTCAACCTGACATGGTACATTGCTAACAATAGGATCATTTTTTTTAATTTAGGGACTTTTGTACAATCTAAAAGTATATGCCAGTCCTATTGTACCCTAAAACTAATCAATCAGTTAGTCAATTGTGGCAAACTAACAAGGAATTTAATGAACATAATCGTTGGTAGAGCCGCGTTCATCTCCCGACATGTTCAATGTAAAAATTAAATTGCTAGCAATGGTGTAACAATCCTCATGCTGGTATAGTTAGATATTCTCACCTGTGCCGACACACTCCTCGCTGATGCAGGGTCTGGGTGTCCTGTACTCGGTGAGTACCAGAACTGTGGTGTAGACAGCCAGCGCGACGAGGGACAGCCCCAGCGCACCGATCAGGACGGACGAGCATCGGACCGTGCGTTCTCTGTAAACATATAATATATATACTTTAACATAGTCCTCGTAAATTCAAACGAGGATCGAATTACTACGGCCTAGGCAAGGTTCGAACCCCTAGCGGTGCCCTAAGACGAAAGTCGTATCCTTCAGACAAGAGTTGGCCTTCAGCAGTTGTATAAGACCTTGTGCGGGTTTGGAGTGCTATCTGCACTTGTCCGGTGAAGCCGTAAAGGCCAGCTCCGACCAACAGCATTAGAATAGTTAAAAAAGTCAAATTAATTTATTTGCATATGATTATAATATATTATGTCATGAGTCATTCATGCTCGCTTAAAAGTACAGACAAACGGCAGTGTGTTGGGACGGGCATTGGGTTCTTAAAAAAATATTGTATGACTATTCAAAAGTGCTTATACTAAGTTTATTCGAATAAAGATTATTTCTTATATTTTACACTACTGGAGAGTTAGTGTTTGATGTCGACAAAATTCGAAGACACAGAAATTATTAGGTCACGACGTTCTTAATATTTTTGTTAGAATAAAGTGTTATTTGCAGATTGCCCCCTACTATGATTTATATTATTTTGTTTAATTTCGTTACCATTAGCATATGTGAGAACACACAAATTTAGTGAGGAAACCTGACCACCGCACCGCTACAGTAAGCGTTATGACCTTCCCTATAAGTGCTATTAATCTTACCAATCAATTAATAAGTGATATCATGGGTCTCACATAAATCGTTATAAGATGGTGCTTTTCATATAAATGGGAACGGTTTACCACTTATCATTAGATGAACCGTCAGCTTGTTTACCATTTTTTATGGGTGATAATGGTGCACCACCCGCCTGTGCTAACGGTTAACGCTGCCGAGGCACCAGTAGAGGATGATGAGATGAGCGTGAAGAGGTCAGTTAGCCCCTCGTAAGAAATTTACCAGAAATTTTTCATGATGGTTTCACGGGGGAACCGCGTGGAGGTCTACCTAACAATGTATCCTACACTGTTAGCAAAAAGGTCATCAGTTCAGTCATGTGAAACAATCCCCTTTTCCACAGCTTGTTTACATAAAAATAAAAATAATCTATAAATAAACTATAATAATAATGTAATAATAATAATAATATAATATTAATAATAATCTCAGGACAATTCACACAGCGCCTTCTAGAACCAAGTTAAGCTAGCTAAAGCTTGTGTTATGCGTACTAGATAACTGATACAAATACATAGATATAATTTTTCGTAAATACATACATATTATACATAGAAAACATCCAGGCCGATACAAACAATCATACTCATGAATACAAATGCTCGTGCCGTGCGAGGAATCGAACCCGCGATCATCGTAAAGCGGTGTGCTAGACCGCTAGACCATCGAGGTCGTCGACTTAAAACAGGAAGAGAAATTTTCATCATGAGGGAAACTTTAGGGATAATTTTATAACTTGTTGAGTTGCTCATAAAACTATAGGTCGTTGCGTCAACCAACTGTAAAAAGATTGCGATTTATGTTATTTGCAACGATATAAACATAATGTAGGCAAATTAATAGACTCAGTAACTCACAGAACTGACGAGAAAATAGAAACGAGTTTTTTTACATTTCCTATTTACTTCGTAGTATTACGTTTCACTAAGTTTCAATAAGAATATAAGAAACTTTTAATAAGTTACAATTTTAAGATTTGTAATAATTCTATATTTTTTATGTGTTTAAAAGCAAGGTGTTCTATAAAATTAATACTAGTACTCCAGTATTGTTAATAACAAGTTATTGTAATTGTTCATGTGGAATATAGAAAATATGTATCTAATAATATTTTGCTGTAACATTATAACAAAGCTGTTAATGAAATGTTTTTTAGTAAATTATGTCACGCATACAAAAATAACCCCTCCAATCGATTCTTCGTCTAATTCAAACGGCGATTGAAATTACGACGGTCTGAGCCGAGATTCGAACCCCTAGCGGTGATCTCAGACTAAAGTCGTATCCGACAGGCGGGAGTTGGCCTTCAGCAGCTCCATAAGTCCTTCCAGAGGTTTGGAGTGCCATCTGCACTCGCTCCCTATCGTCCGGTGAAGCAGTAAAGGCCAGCTGCGGCCAACAGCATTAGAGTAGGCCGAAAAATAATTAACACTAATAATATGTAACGATGTATCATTACATAGTATACAACAAAGTCGCTGTCGTATGCTTAAATCTTTAAAACTACGCAACGGATTTTGAAGCGGCAGGTAGGTTTTTAGTAGATAGAGTGATTCAAGATTTAATATTTAATACATGTACACCCGTGCGAAGCCGGGGCGAGTAGCTAGTGTAATATATAAGTTGAAATATTTTTTTACTATAACTTAATAATTGAAATGTCTCAAGTCCCCAGCTTACGTAGTCGGCGCGTGCGCACCTCAGATCAGTGCTTCCGCAACACCGACAGGCGCGGAACTCAATCTAATAGCAATTGTTTTGTATCCGCGGGACAATTTCACTTTCGTTCGGTACGGTACTAAATACGTACGGAAGGTAAGCAGGGACTGATCATAGTTTATACTGTTTATGATTTATAACTTTCAATGAAAATAATATTCTATATTAACTTAATGGTATTCTAAATAATATTCTATGAGAAAATAACATTCTATGTTAAGTTAATGCTACTGATATTAAGAACGCAAAAGTTTTTTAGGTCTCTGTACTTTTTTGTAATGGATGATAACGGTATGGTGCACACGCCTGCGCACTGTATAGTATGCGTTGGCGGCACTAGTGATGGATGGTAGGATGAGCATGAAGTCAGGTGAGTTTTAGCATTTCGTGTTCACGTTGTTTTCCAAGGGAACTGCGTAGGTTGAACTGACATTATAAAAACGTTATCAAAAAAAGAATTAAACAGCCAGGTTATCAATGTTGACCCTTCCAAGGTCAAGCTGTTAACAGTAATGTCACAATGTATTCGGATGAATCGTAATGATTTTTAACAGTGATATCAGGTAAACAGTTCGCAGGAGCTGGTCAACATTTTACCAAAATTTCTTTTTTTTCGATTTCTATAGGACCTTCTGCAAAAATCGAGTATCTAAATCGATATAGGTAAATTTTGGTGCGGCATGTTTTGTCGTACAGTTATAATAGCCGTTTGTAGCACAATACAAACAAACTGCGTCGGAATTCGGACAAAAATTTGCATAAACAAACGGCAAAACACTAGTACGTCGTTCGATTTCGAGTATTACATATTCTGGACATGAGTCAGAAAGTCTGTGTTGGTAGATTATCATACAAGCTCATCTTGCTTTTCATAAATTTTACCCAAAATCCCTCTAAATTATAAGCTTTGAAGAAAATTCCTACACACAACTATCTGGTATCAGCAGTCACTACTAACTTGTTTTATTTCTCAATAAATGGCTGATCCTTAGTTGTATATTAATATATGAAGCAAAAACTTTGTACCCCTTTTTACGAAAATTGAGCGCACAGTGTAGTTTGAAAGTTCCCACACTTTTCAGCCGCTGTTACTCCAGTCAGCTCGTGACCACGGCTAGTGCAACCTGGTCGAAAAGTCGAGAGAGGTAAATACCTGCCTTTATTTGCCATAAAATTAGTTCGTGTTAAGACCCGGTTAATAATATAAATACTATGTTTATATTAGATAATAGATTTTCATGTCGATCCTTGATAGAATTTCCCCCTTTTGCCTGAAATTTACCTAAATCTAACGCGTAAACTCACAATCTGGCATTGCTGCAGAAAACGAATCACTATCAGATCGTCATTTAGGTAGTTTTTGTCGCATCGGAACGAGCTATTTGTCAGTTGTTCACAATACGAACATTTGCATAACCGCATGGCACAATGCACGAGACGAATGGAGCACTGTTTTGTTGCATTCATGACGCTTTCTATTAAACTAGATTTACTACATGTTGTAACGGTTGATCTAAAAACGGCACAGAAAACTGACTGTTCTATATACTACTATCGACCAGTCCCGGCGTCGCACGGATGCATTATAAATCTTTGAAATTCTCGGCCTGTTCTGTACTATAACATGCATGTATTATAAATATAAGGCTTCCTCTTAAATCACTCTATCTATTGCTGGGAATTGCATCAAAATCCGTTGAGTAATTTAAAAGATATAAGCGAGCGCGACAGCGACGGCGACTTTGTTTTATACTATGTAAAGATACATGATTTTTGATTGATTGATTAAACATTTATTGCCAATACTCAAAATAATCGAATACACAAAATAAAAAGAAAAAAACTGTAATAATAAATGAAAATAAGATACTTATAGACGTTTATTACAGCAGAGCACAGTGATAAAATTATTATAAAACAATTGTATAAAAATAATTCTCATATTTTAAACATGGGTAAACGAATATAAAAAACTGCCAGTCATTCTCATTGTAACAAAAACGTATAAAGTTGGCAATAGGCTGCCTCAGCTGTTGCTGATATAAGTACAACCTGAATGAGATGCATGAGGTGCTGGTTATCAGGCAGCCCCCATTACTCATAAAAAATAACTTTACAGACGTATATTTCTACAGAAGTGCTGTCGCAATAAACTGTTTTTTTTTTATGGAACTGGAATGGCAAACTAGCTGACAGATCCCCTGGTGGTGAGTAGTAAATATGGCGTCATGGATATTATCATCATGTGACTCCCTAATAAAAAAAACTCTGGAATAGCAACATATGTAGTAGTGCAATTTTGGAGTAATTTTTTTATATCCCTGGACAATTGTGTATTGTCCAGGGCTACCCCTGGACAAAGTCCCAAACTCCATCTAGTCCCAAGCTAAGCAGAGCTTGTTACAATGTATATACTACATTAATACTATACAATTAATACATATGCTTTGAGGTATTTAGACGCCCTCGGTGATCACGCGGTTTACACTTCCGATGGTTGGGGATTCAATTCCTGGCACGGTACAAATATTTGTATACATGGATATGATTGTTTGTACTGTTCTGAGTGTTTTCTATGTATAGTAAGTAGGTATTAAAAAATATGTATTTGTTTATATATTTCAGTCGTCTAGTACCAATAACACAAGCTCTATTTAACTTGGGACTAGATGGCGCTCTGTGAATTGTTCTGGTGTTATTATTATTAATATTATATTTGTACATATCTATTTTAATACGACTGGAAATAAAAAAATATTTAACATTATTTACATCGTTTTAAATAAATTTAAAAATAATAATAAACTCAGTATAATTCATACAGCATCATCTAAACCCAAATTAAGATAGCTTGTGTCATGAGTACTAGATAATTGATACAAATACATACATAGAATTTTTTTGTAAATACATACATATTATAATAAGAAAACACCCATACCGATGCAAACAATCATACTCATGAATACAAATGTTTGTAGCTTGCGAGGAATCGAACCCGCGACCATCGGACGTAAAGCGGTCTGCTAAACCGCTAGACCACTGAGGTCGTCGTAGGTAATTATGTACCTACGCAATCATGTACCTATAACCACAGATAACACAATATTACCTATAAGTAACTATACGTAAATAAAGGAAAATACTCCAATTTTATAAAAAGATCTAATTCGAAATACATAAATTTAATTTACGTATGACTTTCCTGTTTTTTTTTGTATGATTTCTGACCCGTATTATTCAAACTTACTTGGAAATTATTTGATAGTCTTCATACATTTCGTTTCTTTTTACGTATGACTGGGTATTTTTTACGATACAGGTCCTATAATGTGGTTTTATAATACGCAGATGCTAATATTTCCTTATACTAAGTTTCCTTTACTCAAGAGGAACAATTTTTTATTTATCACATAGGTAGTAGTAACACGTGATTTTATAGTTTTTACGTATTATATCTATCTAGTACCTTCTTGTCGGGTTATCTACTTACGAGGTACACAAATAACTGAGTCTCAATTGACACTTTAACGACCTTAGCACACAGCCTTACTTCCGATGGTCGCAGGTTCGATTCTTCGCACTTCACAAACATTTATGTTCAAGAGTATGAATCGGTTGTTTGAATCGGTCTGGGTGTTTTCTATTTATTTCAAAATTATATATTTACTAGCTTTTGCCCGCGGCTTCGCTCGCGGTAATTTATCCCCTTAGGGGTGGAATTTATCAAAATCCTTTCTTAGGGGATGCCTACGTCATAGTAGCTTTATGCATGCAAAGTCTCAGCCCGATCAGTTTAAAATTGACAAAGTTTCATACAAACTTAATCAAAATCCTCTCTTAACGGATGCCTACGTCATAACATCTACCTGCATGCCAAATTTCAGCCCGATCCGTCCAGTGGTTTGGGCTGTGCGTTGATAGATCACTATGTCAGTCAGTCACCTTTGAGATATATATATTTAGATAACAGTTGTCCAGTACACATAATACAAGCTCTGCTTATCGTGGGACTAGATGCCGCTGTATTGTGGCGGGTTATTATAATTTATATTATTTTGTTAATTTCCATTATTCGTCTGAAACCGGTCGCTGAGACTTTTGACTCCTTCCAAAGAAAGATTGTAGGTAAAATACGAGTACGTCTAAATAGAAGGCAGTTTTTGAAGTTCAATTCGTTGAGGTTTTATATTACAATAATTAAAATACCCGTGAGATCCTAAGACAGGTCGCTAGCTTATTTATTATCCATACATCTATACATATAAATAAAAATGTAGTGTGTAATATTGAAATAACCGATTTTTACTACATGCATATGAATATAAATACGGTACATACACCAAAATAACATTTATTACAATTTTTGCCTGTCTGTCTGTTTGTTCGGGCTAATCTCTGAAATGGCTGGGCCGATTTTGACGGAAATTTTATTGGCAGGTATGTTGTAATAAGGAGTAACTTAGGCTACTTTTATTTTAGAAAAATATAGTTATACTCCACGCGGACGAAGTCGCGGGTACAGTTAGTAATAATATAAAAAATGTTGACGGACTGAAATCAATGTTCTGACTTTATCAAAACCTGGGTCGTCTAATCTTTCACTTTCGCAACCTGTATTCTTGGATGCAATGAAAAGCTTGGGTAATTTAAAATATCGTCTTTACTTGGAGATAGATTATCTCGTGTCATGCGCTAGCGCAACTGTTCGGTAAAAGTGCGGGCTATTATGTTACGCGTTCACCTCATTTAACATAGTAGTGTAATTCATACGTACTATGATCTATTTCATAATACATAACGTTTACGGTTCATGTATAAAAGTGAAATTGACGGCCTTAGTGATGTAGCGGTTTAGCACGACGCTTTACTTCCGATGATCGCGGGTTCGATTTCTTGTATAATACATAAAAATGAATTTCGAGTATTTGAAACCACTTGAAAATCATGCAACAAGAAATAAAAGTTATTAATGCAGGTACTTAATTTGATATTCGAAATTTTATCTCAGCCGATGTCACCGACCTGGGGACCTGACTTGGGTTGGGTTGGTCAACTTTTATATGTTGTTGTATGGAATTTAAGTAACACACCTTTTAGGGTACTTGCTGTCTGTTTGAGTGTACGTTCGAAATTATTTTACTCTTAATTTGGATGAGATCGCTTTTGCGATAAGGCCGCCCATTCTTACCTCCGGCTTGCATTTAGTAATAATATGTTTCATCTATTTGTACATATATCATATATATAAAATTCTCGTGTCACAGTTTTCGTTCCCATACTCCTCCGAAACGGCTTGATCCAAACTACTATTAAATTTTGTGAGCGTATTGAGTAGGTCTGAGAATCGGCCAACATATATACAACAGAGAATAATTTTAATAGTAGTTTATAGTTATAAGGAGTAAAACTACTATTAAAATTTGGTTACTATTAAAAAAAGGCTTTGCTATTATTATAATAATATCTCAGGATAATTCACACAGCGCCATCTAGTCCCAAGCAAAGCAGAGCTTGTGTTATAAGTACGAGACAACTGATACATACATACATATACATATTTTTTGTAAATAAATACATATTATACATAGAAAACAACCAGACCGATACAAACAATCATACTCAAGAATATAAATGTTTGTACCATGCGAGGAATCGAACCTACGACCATCGGATAGTAAAGCGGTGTGCTAAACCACTAGACCACTAAGGCTGATTTATATTTGGAAAAGATACACCGTCGAAATATACATAAAATGTTTTTTGTATTCTTGTTCTTTTACGACAGTAAAAACATATGATAATTTAATTTTTGTTATCTCTACATTATTCTTTATATAAGAAATATTAAAACATTGTGTATGACCGGCTCACGCTTCACAGTTTCCGAATGTAGTGACGGTCAAAGTCCTGCACATAAATTTTTATTCACGTTATATTTATTGAAAATAATTAAAAGCAATATGGTAAGTATGGCACTCGAAATTTTTTTTATATTAACACGATTTTAGTATTATATTTTCTTATTTTAATAAGGTTTACTAAAATTTCCATCCACTGCCCAAGATAGAGATACTTATATATATATATATATTTATTCAAATTCATATTAAAAAATTGTTTATTCATGTACGACATTTTAGCCGCTTATGAACGTAAATTTTTTTGTATTATAATTTTCCCCTACCGTCCAGTTCAGTATACAGATTCAATCGAGAAGAACTGGCAAGAAACTCAATTGAATATCTTATATAAAAAAAACAGCCTGTTAATTTACAATCTTTACTGATATATGTTGTCTATATCTATGTAGGTAAATAATAATGCAATTACGACTGGTCCCAAAGGGCTAGTCAGAGGTATTATCAACTTTTGAGGTCATAGTGAGCGTAATACTCGCATTTGACTGGCTATATTAGAATATAGTGTTCTTGTTTCATTTATTACTTTTATTTTGTTGACTACATTTACTGTGATTTTAATTATTATCTCGTAATAGTTGAGGTATCACATTGTATCGTGTACATTGGTACAATAATGTTCATTTACCTGCATATAATATGCGACAGTTACCATTTTCCAAAGTGATATGTCACGTCACTTGGTTTCTCACTCTAATTACATTAATAAATAATAATAACAAACAACCCTGGAAAATTAACACAGTGTCGTCTAGTCCCACGGTAAGCAGAGCTTGTGTTATGGGTACTAGACCACACTGATATAAATAATTAGATATTTTTGGAAATATGTTAATGTATATTACATAGAAAAGACTTAAAACCGATACAAACAATCATACTCATGAATACAAATTTTTGCATTGTACGAGGAATTAAACCCACGATTATCGGAAGTAAAGCGGTGTTAACCACTAAACTACCGAAGTCGTCATTAAGAATTCTATATCTCACATTAAACATTCTATATAGTAATAGTATATTATATTTAATAATATAGTAACACATTTTTAAATAATACTTCAAATAAAACAAAATTAAGGGTGCCTATACACGCGTGATAGTGAGGTAGCGAGATTCTGACGATCACCGCGGGGCGTCAGGTTCATTGCCAGCGGAACTCGGTCGGTCAGCGCCTTCCAATTAACACAGCTCACGTCCACGGCTTTCCACTACCGCGCCGTGGTGTAATTTATAAGCGATCGCTATTTTATGAAATTACTGTCTACGGAAACATTTTATAACTTTTATAGCGTTTTTATCTACAACATTTTCTTTATGTCTAAAGGTATGAACGAGCTTGCGCCTCACATTATGATAAGTGATTACCGACGCCCATTAGTACATGCAACACCAGGGGAATTGCAAGTGCGTTGCCGGCCTTTTAAAAAGGAATAAGCTCTTATCTTTAAGGTTTCAATATCGTATTGCTTTGGAAATACCATAGCTGGGATCACCATCCCAGTGATGAACAGACCCAGGAATGTTAATAAACTGCTTCTTAAATTCATGAATTTATTTCCAGATGGATGGTCATTATGTTTTTGTCATATATCAAAATCAGCCTTTGAAATTTCATCCAATATGTAAACTTCTAGGTAGATATTATTGTACAGAATTCCTTACATTCGGGCCACTGGCTGGTACGACTATTTCTAATTTTTAAATATTTATATTTTATATCGGTTGTAATGGTTTTATTATTCCTTGTATTGCTCTTGCTTTCATATAGTTTGTTACGACATATATTTTTATAATATACTATTACTTTTACATATTGCATCTTTAATTACCACCATCGTTGGCTGCACCGACCCCAGCGCCCTATACACAGTACCACACAAATATCATGAATTAAAAGTTTAACTTTAAAAGGAAAATTGAGTCTATGCTATTAATCGGTCATTATGGAATTTTAGTACGTATCTTTTGGGACAGTACAGCCTACTTTTAATCTTTTATTTGAGAGAATACAGACAGAATTTAATAAATACTATCTCACAAACAGAAAGACACGCGGCGAAACTGCGGGCAGTGACTTGACTTCACCTACATTTCATATAGAGTAATTAATAGACTTTTTGATCAATTGCCAGTCCGCTTGATCAATGTATAAGCATTTATACTGACTCTACTGCGGAAAGGTAGTTGTTAGTCAATAATCTACTTACCTGCTGTCATTTAAAATGTAATCGCCCGCTAATCGCTCATGTATTACGGCGACAGCACACTAATTCGCGTTCATGCGTAAGTGGAGTACGATAGAATCGGCAGTGTAATCGCGGCCTAATAGGGATATCACTTTCCCTATTAATTGCACCTCGGCCCAACGTATATTTTCGTTCTATGTGACAGCACAATAGGTTCTATATTAATTATACGTCTGTACCATGAACGATGATTTCCTGATTTATAATAGTCAGGTATCAGTGATCATTGTTACTGTACGCATCGTTTATTAGTATGCGTCATGATGGTGGAAGACGTTTACTTAAATCTATCTATATATATATAAAAATGAATTGCTGTTCGTTAGTCTCGCTAAAACTCGAGAACGGCTGAACCGATTTGGCTAATTTTTGGTTTTGAAATATTAATAGAAGATCAGGGAAGGTTTAAACGGTGATGAAATATGAAGAAATTGCATGTTCAATAGTATAAACAACAATTTTATTTTCCCATACAAACTGTTGATACCTGATTTCAAACTTGTGTTTCTGAACGCACCAGAAATTAATTGCCTAACTAAACTTCCAAAAACCTTTGACATTTATTTTTGAAGCAAACTTATTAGAAGACATTCAAAATATCATAAATGTAATTTTATAATTAATCACTCCACAAATTACAGTTGCGACCAAATCGTTTGCCACTCGACTTTGTGTCTAGTCTGTAATGCTAAAACGCTCATTTTCAGTGGAACCAATGTGAATAAATAGATGACTTTATAAAATTAATAAATATATAATATTCTTTTGTTATTCAGTTAAAGCCAATCTAATAACGATATGCGGAAAGAATAAGTCATCGCAGCCAATCAAGAAAGGACATCTACGAATAAAGAAAACGTAAACAGCTGGATGAGTAGTGATTAAATTATGAATAATGTTGTATAGGGAAGTACTTTCTTGTGATGAGACGCGCTGACCTCTGCGGTCCAAGTAACGACTATTAACATATGCTATTGTATTTATTTTTATTTACGTAGACAAAGAAAATTATTATTGACGACCTCGGTGGCCTAGCGATTTAGCACACCGCTTTACGTCCGATGGTCGCAGGTTCGATTCCTCGCACGGCACAAACATTTGTATTCATATGATTGTTTGTATCGGTCTGGGTGTTTTTTTAGTATAATGTGTATACTTTACGAAAAAAAATATCTATGTATTTGTATCAGTTATCTAGTACCCATAGTATAAGCTTTAGTTAACTTGGGTCTAGATGGAGCTATGTGAATTGTCAAAAATAAAATAGGTTGTTGATGTTATTAAATCAGTAATGAGGTTTTATTTTCATTTTATTTTCATACGTTATTTGGTCATAGGGGATAGAAAAATTACATCAAAGCATAATATCTATTTGTAGAGGTGGATCTGCTTACCCCATTAGAATTTGACGTAGAATAGAATAGTTTCCCTATTCAAATATACTTAAATTTAAGTACTTTTGAATATCAATGTTTATTTTTTAAACTGTCGCTCATTCTGAAAGATGTCTCATCACAACAAGAACAAGCAAGACACTTGCTTGATGCTCTTATATAATAATTATAGAATATACCCTTGTAAAATATTGTACACCGTTATCTTAACTGATTTATTTAAAAGATGAAATACATATTTATTTATTTCTAACTAGAAGATTTTATATGAAACATGCATCGCACTTTCCAGGGATGAAATTTTCTTCCTTAGTTGTGCGTTGATGAATCACTAAGGACAAAAGATTTTATGTATATATACTGGTAGGTATGAATAAAAATAATTCAGATATTCGAATATGGACTACTAATTTTTCAATAAGGATGCCGGAAGCCGATTTTGACTAATCTACTAATTAATATTATAAACGCGAAAGTTTGTGAGTATGGATGAATATTTGTGACTCTTTCACGCAAAAACTACTGAACGGATTTTGACGATAAGGAATAATATATATTTTATTCGTTATCGTCAAATCATTATTACATAGTATTAAAAAAAGTCGCTGTCGCTGTCTGTCCCTATGTATGCTTAAATTTTTAAAACTACGCAACGGATTTTGATTTTTTTAATAGATAGAGTGATTCTAGAGGAAGGTTTATATATATATAACATGTACACCCGTGCGAAACCGGGGCGTGTAGTAGGCTATAAATTTCCGCGGGTGAACCGCGGGCACAGCTTGTATAAAATAATCTTATTACAAATCGGTTATTTGAATTAACTGACACAAAATAGTCAGAATAGACACCGATACAAGTCCCTCAATCAATTGGGCACTCGTTTAAAAAATCAATAAAAAAGGTATGCAACTTTGAACTACTTCTGTCGCATTTTGAATTGAGAGCGTGTAAACTGCAGTTGATTGCAACCGTGCAAAAACAGCGTGCGAAATGTTTAGTTATGGGGGCAATCACCATTCATTATTATCGTTAACTTCGGCGTCTAAAAACACCGCTATTAATGAATTACTTTGGGTAAACCGTAGATGGTAATACACTAATTAATCCTCATTGATATTATACTCGGGAGATACTCGTATTATATGCGACAGTAACTCTGTCTGCCTGACGCGCTTTCACGACAAACTACTGATTTAAATGAAATTTGGTACACAGAACCTGAGAAAGGACATTTTTAGTGCGAAAAAGGTTTGTAAGAGGTTAAATGACAAACCTGCATTGCAACAGTAGTTCCTGTGCGGGATTATCATGTTAGACATTGATGCCTATCATTTCATAGTATAAAAAAAAATCACTGTCGCTGTCTTCAATAAATATTCGTATTAAAAAAATATTAATACAAAAAACTTGACGTCCATAAACGGTTAAAATGTCCTAAAGAAATAAATAAAAATATAAATTTATTGTTGATAATTTTTATTTAGAATTATGAAATCGGAATATATTGTTACTAAAAAATAAAACAAAGTCCTTATTACGACGGCCAGCGTAGTCTAGAATTTATTTAATTTAATTTACGGGCAACACAAAAGTTTCTTGTGATGAAACAGCTTTCCGAATACGCGGTAGATTTAAAAAAAAATGTTGACTATTCAAAACTGCTTAAATTAAGTTTATTTGAATAAACGATTTTCTATTCTATTCTTAATGACTATTATATAGTTCACTGCATTTATATCTTTGCTAAATATCATAAAATATGTAATATATATTTTCAAAATATCTGATATATTAGCAAACCAGACGAAACCGAGGAGTGTGATGCGACCTCTCCTCAAGGTAGCTTTTTGTTCCCGCCCACGAAGGGCAGCCCAACTGACAAGCGTGACGCATCCACGGCCCATTGTCGCTTCATTGATTTATACCATTTTAAATACAAGTTATTGTGCGTACTTTTTTATACTAAAAATAAGTAGCTAAGTGACACTGCAGCATTATTCACTTTTATATACTACTAGCTACTAGCCCCGGCTTTGTCCGGGTGTACATGTAATATACATATAAACCTTCCTCTTAAATCACTCTATAAATAAAATCCGATGCGTTTTTTTAAAGATTTAAGCATACATAGGGACGGACAGACAGCGACAGCGACTTTGTTTTATACTATGTTATGATGGAAGTAAATATATTCTAAAAAGTGTAATGAGTCTAGAAAGTAAAAAAAAAAACATTTCAAATTAAGCGCTGAAATCTTTACTATGCTTATTTACCGGACATGGGCATAATAAAGATATCAACGCGTTCGCATGCCGTATAAACTATAGATATAATAAAATATATAATATATATATATTATCTATCATAGCGCACTCACTGTGTGCATATCTTTCACCTCGGTCAACATAGACATTTTAATATACTACTGTAAAATAATTGACGACCTCGGTGGTCTAGTGGTTTAGCCTTACCTCCGATGGTCGCCGGTTGGATTCCTCGCACGGCACAAACATTTGTATTCATGAGTATGATTGTTTGTATCGGTCTGGGATTTTCTACGTATAATATGTAGGTATTTACAAAAAAATGTATCTATGAATTTGTATCAGTTGTCTAGTACTCATAAGACAAGCTTTAGCTAGCTAAACTTGAGTCTAGATCGCGCTGTGCAAATTGTCCTGAGATTATTATTTATGTTTTACTAATTTAAGATATTATTAGATATGACAATGGCATCTCATACAGGCATACTAGTTGCTGTTTTTTTTACAGATGATAATGGAATGGTGCACCCTGCGCTAACGGTTTACGCTGGCGGGGCACCAGTGGAGGATGATAACATGAACATGAGGTCAGGTCAGTTAGATCATCGTAACAGATTCACCAGGAATTTGTCACGATGGTTTCCAGAGGTAACTGCGTGGAGGTCAACCCGACATGGTACATTACTAGTAATGGGGTCATGTGTCCACATTACTAACAATCCCCTTAGCCCTACTAGTTATTGATAGACAGATACTGGCATCGTTCTCGCTGCTCGCTCGCGTTGAATCGCCATGACTATCTTCTTCTAAACAAATTAACTACCAGCTTTCGGACCACTAGTGTTGCCGATGGCAATCTTTTTGATAATTTTTATGTTTTTTATATATATTTGAATTTTATATTTTGACGTTCTGTTTTTATATACCGTTTGTTTTCTTATGCCATATTGTCTTTATATTTTGTTAGCGAGCTGATTACAGCTATTTTACCTCACCTAAGAACGTGTCTCATTTTTAACCAGCCCTAATACAGTCCTTCCTTCCTTCCATATCAACTTGTGACCTCGATGAGCTATGTTACAATTTCGTCAAAAACATTTTGGCTTCTGAGCTGCATGGGCCCAACATCTCTCCGGCCAATGACATATTACCTATTTAATATCAAATTAAATGAAATTAACATATCTTTATTCATGTAGGTTTATGGCAGACTCTTATAATATGTCAACTCTGCTGTCTGTACGGAGTGCTTTAGGTTTAGGAAGGTAAGAACAACTGACGAGATACTCAGCTCTTATTCTTTTCAAATGTTGTAAATGTTAACAAAATACAAATTTATTTTTTAATTCAATTCGGAAGAATAGTGACCGCCAGCATATGCTATTGCATTTTTATCGAAATGTAATCAAAAATCATTTATTCATGTAGCACATTTTAGCCGCTTATAAACCTCAGATTATATTAATAATATTATAGTGAAATTAGTTAACGTAACCCGAACAGACCAGTCCCTACAAGCAGCACCTGTTCACGAGTATGACGGATAAGCCAGCCATCATTGCACTCAAACATATTAAGGGAGCACACAAGTTTGATATGTTTGTAACATCACAAATTGAATGCTCGAAATTTCTGAATTGAGTTTGTTCCGAAACACAAGTACTTATTTAACCTCTGCTTTTATTCCCCTCATGTCCACGTGACATCGGAATATAGTTACATTTCCGTCACAACGTCGGTCCCGAGTTCGGTGACATGGACCATAAGAGTTCAAGAACATAATAATGGTTGTTTATATTTTGTATTTCGCTCACAGACTGCCGTGAGTCGTTCGTTCCTATAATTTGTCCACACCTGTATAGAAGCCGATGACAATAAAAATAAAAATTAAAACTGTACGAGGAATCAGAAATAATAATATATATAGATAGGTAGATAGATAGATAAAATCTTTATTCGTATCAAAATATTACAAACAAAATTCAATAAACAAGTATATACGTGTAAGAATATCATATATAATAACTAGCATTTGCCCGCGGCTTCGTTCGCGTTAAGAAGCATTATTATTAATTAGGTATAGTTTTTACTACTTTACTTCTGTTTAGCGTGTGTAAAAAATTAGGGCCCACAAAGCTTGATTGTACACAATATTCTTAACTAATATGTCATTAGGCGCTAAAACTATCAAGCTATTGGGTGAACTTACTCGTAAGCGAGCAACATAAAACTGTCCATGAGAGAAGCAATGTTCTCTCAAGTCAATAAAGTCAATTCTTAGCGGATGCCTATGTCATAACATCTACATGCATGCCAAATTTCAACCCGATCCGTGCAGTGGTTTGGGCTGTGCGTTGATAGTTCACTATGTCAGTCAGTCAGTCACCTTTACTTATATATATTTAGTCTTATATATATTAAGATAGATCAAATAGTTGCTATATTTATCGAATTAGGTATTATTTATTAAAGAAGTTTCCATTCCATACTTAATGAATTTATATTATTTTGTTTAATTTCGCTACTAGTATATGTGAGACCACAAATATTCAGTGCGGAAACCAGACCACAGTTTCTGGAAGCTTTATGTATGACCTTCTATATTAGTAATCAAATTCCGACCGTCATTGAATCTACAGCTACATTGCGGCGTGTTTTGCCTCTGAACAAGGCATCATCAGGGAATAGAGTCCGGATATAGCTTGGAAGCTTAGTGTTGTTTGTTCGGCGATAAGACTATGACTTCTGGTATTTATATATTAAAGAAGATTACAATCAAGTACAATAATTATAAGCGTTATACATAATAATCTTTGATAAATATTTTGTAAGTTATTCAATTCTAAAAGTTGTTTTTGTCATTTTCTTTCATTTAACTTAATACAATTCATACAAAGATATCTACCTCATCTACCTCAAAACAAGCTCTGATTAATCCCAAACTAAGCAGAACTTGTATTGAGGATATTAGACAACTGACAAATACTTAAATAATTTTGATAAACACTTACATATCTTTTTCTCTGTAAATATATACATAATATACATATAAAACATTCAGACAGATACAAACAATCATACTGAATACAAATATTTGTACCGCGTGAGAATCGAACCCGCGACATCGGAAATAAAGCTGTGTGCTAAACCGCCAAACCATCGAGGCCATCTATAATTACAAACAATCAACAAATTATCTATCGCTATTCCATATTCCGTGATGCATATCTTGACACGTATAAATAATTGTGGAGAATGGGTTCGCACACGCATCATTGTGGTAACAGTATGTATGATGCAACATAGCAAGCTTTAGGTAAAATTATATATTAAACATGCAACAAATTAAACGCTAAAATTACATATATTGTATGATCACAAAAAAAATTCATCAAATGTTTTTTGACATTTCACTCAGCGCCATCTAGTTAGAAGCTAAGCATAGCTTGTGTTATGGGTACTAGACAACTGATATAAATACATACATAATATACTTAAGACAACACCCAGACCGATACAAACAATCATACTCATAAATACGAATGTTTGTACCGTGCGAGGGGTATCGAACCCGCGACCATCGGAAGTAAAGCGGCGTCCTAAACTGGTAGACCATCGAGGCCATCAATTATATTTAATAAACTACACCGCCTCTAAATATTTCTGTTCTCCCTAAGGTCTTATCTGTCTGTCTTGTATCTGTAGAGAATGCCGCCTATTGTATAAAATTCAATAAAGTTTAAATAAATAAATTTAAATAAATAGTACGAATATACATTGTTTAAAGCGACTGTGTCTTATTTCTAACAATTCTGAATCATATTATTTTTAGAAGAAGTATTAATTTGGATAATACGTGATGGAATCTGAAGATGGCTGGAGTAACTTTGGTTTAATTTAATAATAAAATATTCTGGACAATTCACAGCGACATCTAGTCCCAAGTTAAGCAGAGCTTATGTTATGGGTCTAGTACATTTTTTTTTCGGACTACTCTAATGCTGTTGGCCGCAGCTGGCTTTTACAGCTGCACCGGACGATAGGTGGCGAGTGCAGATGGCACTCCAAACCCGCGGAAGGACTTATGGAGCGGCTGAAGGCCAACCCCCGCCTGACGTATACGACTTTAGTTCAGAAGATATTTTAATTGGGTTGAAAATCCTTACGAGATTTATGTTTAGAAGATTAAAAAAGAGATGAGTATCGAGCAAGTTCCAATAGTAGTAATAATATCGACGACCTCGGTGGTCTAGCGGTCAAGCACACCGCTTTACGACCGATGGTCGCGGGTTCGATTCCTCGCACGGCACAAACGTTTGTATTCATGAGTATGATTGTTTGTATCGGTCTGGGTGTTTTCTACGTATAATATGTATGTATTTACAAAAAAAAATATCTATGTATATGTATCAGTTATCTAGTACCCATAACACAAGCTCTAGCTAGCTTAACTTAGGTCTAGATGGCGCTGTGTGAATTGTCAAAAAGAAAAAAAAATACATCTGCGGTACACGAATATATCTGCTCATAATTTTATTTACCATCGGATAAATGATCATGCTCTTCAGATAAATGATTACCCGTGATCATAGCGGTTATAACACCACCGAAATATCCAGAACTCAATAAAAATAAATAAACGTGGTAAGATCCCGTGATTTTTTTTTAATATTACGAATAAAAATGTGTACATATGTAGTTCATTATTTGATGATGTTACAAATGACAAGTTTTTTTTTTATTTTATTTAATATTTTACGGCTCTGGATACAAGTCCTTTTTAGCCCCAGTATTATTTATTGCCAGTGTAATTACTGTAAAGATTCATCAAAAACCATTCAGTAGATTTTGTATAAAACAACAAACATCCACCTATCCATGCTCACAAACTCTCGCGTTTATCATATTACTAGCTACTCGCCCCGGCTTCGCACGGGTGTACATGTATTATGTATATAAACCTTCCTCTTGAATCACTCTATCTATTAAAAAAAAAACGCTTGCGTTCTTTTACAGATTTAAGCGTACAAAGGGACAGACAGCGACAGCGACGTTCTTTTATACTATGTAATGATTTACTATGATAAAAATAATGTTGTATGTGAATTATGTGGAAGCATTTGTAACGCAACGCATTGCAGTGCCGCCGTTGAAAATTGTCGTTGCAAATCGTTCATTTTTGTAACTCGGCCTTCACAATAGTCAAATTGAAGGGATTAGCCGACATTATATTATAATAAGTCTTTTGTTAAAGCCTGTTGACATTTAGTCATTTGGTGTCGTAAAATAGCTATAAACTAAATTACTAAATCTAATATTTGACATAAATTTCATGCTATGACGCTTTCGACAGTAGAAATAAAAATAGTAGCCATAATAGCTTTATGCATGCAAAGTATCAGCCCGATCGGTTTTGATTGACAAAGTTTCATACAAATTAATAGCTTTTGCCCGCGGCTTCGCTCGCGTTAATTTATCCCCTTAGGGGTGGAATTTATCAAAATCCTTTCTTAGGGGATGCCTACGTCATAGTAGCTTTATGCATGCAAAGTCTCAGCCCAATCGGTTTTGATTGACAAAGTTTCATACAAACTTTCATCCCCTATTTTATACCCTTGGGGGTAGAATTAATCAAAATCCTTTCTTAGCGTATGCCTACGTCATACCATCTACCTAGTATACAGGTGTGTGTGAAACACAGGGTAGTGTCTAATGTTCCTTTTATTTAAATGTACTTTATATGCAAATAAAAAAAAACAATTAACATCCTGGATTCCTATCTATTTATAAACTATAAGTTTCCGAAATTTTATACTCATCCTTCTCAGCAATAATAATAGTGAATTCACCACACATAGTATAAAACAAAGTCGCTGTCGCTGTCTGTTCCTATGTATGCTTAAATCTTTAAAAATAACTAACGGATTTTGAAGCGGTTTTTTAATAGATAGAGTGATTCAAGAGGAAGTTTTATATGTACAATACATGTACACCCATGCGAAGCCGGGTGGGCTAGTAGGTACTAAACAAGTAGTAGACGACATTAAAAAAACATTAAGTTGTTACAAGTTAATTGATTTTCTACTCCTCCTAATATCTATATAGGTTTATTTTTAATAATAATAATGTCAGGGCAATTCACACAGCGCCCTCTAGATTCAAGTCAAGCCAGCTAAAGCTCGTGTTATGGGTATTAGATAACTGATACAAATACATAAATATTTTTTGATCGTGAATACATACATATTATACATCGGAAACACCCAGACCGATACAAATAATCATACTCATGAATACCAATGTTTGTGCGTGCGAGGAATCGAACCCGCGACCATCGGGTAAGTAAGGCGGTGTGCTAAACCGCTAGACCACCGAGGCCATCGAATATTCTCGGATATATAAACATATTTAAACGAAACATTACTAAATACTTTAAGTAAATACAGTTTTTACAGTCAGTTTTGGGGATTTAACCACACTCGTGTTTCCTCCGAGTGACATGGCGATATGCAAATTAGTTAGTATGAACTTACATGACAGTTGTGTACATTTACTACTTAGAATATCTGACTAATGTGTTGGTTTTTACAAACAATTATTTATAAAACCTTTGTTCTTCATCACATTACTATTATTCACGTCTTATAATCATTAATCATTATAAATTGTTTATGACAAAAATATTTTATACAACTCTAGCGACCCCTCCACCGTTACAAATCTTTAAATTTCTCGGCTTGTACTATACTATGACACGCATGTATTATATATATAAACCTTCCTCTTAAATCACTCTATCTATTGCTGAAAACTGCATTATATAGGAAGAGGAATGTTATAATCCGTTGCGTAATTTAAAAGATATAAACGAACAGACAGCGGTGGCGACAATGTTTTATTTGACTTGGTCTATACTATAATATATATGCATTATATATATATAAACCTTCCTCTTGAATCACTCAATCTATTGCTGAAAATAGCATTATAATCCGTTGTGTAATTTAAAAGATATAAACAAAGAGACAACTGCGATATCTTTGTTTTATTCGGCTTGGTCTATACTATAACATGTATGTATTATAAATACAAATCACTCTATCTATTACTGAAAACTGCATTAAAATCGTTGCGTAATTTAAAAGATATAAATGAACAGACAGCGGCGACGACTTTGTTTTATACTATGTAAAGATGATGATGTATCTCGCGCCCACAATGCAGCTTTTGCATATAATTGCTAGGATACGCCTCATTAACACTTGAGCATTCACGTGACTGAGCACAGCAGTCATTATCATTGTGTGATGATCACATTATACATATCATTATTTTACTGTCAACTGAGTGATATTACATATATTGAGCAACACACATGTTTCTTGCTCATTCTTCTTGTGATGAGTCTGCATTCCGAATGAGCGGGAGAATAAAAAAACTTGACTATTCAAAAGTGCTTATATTAAGTTTATTTGAATAAAAATTATTTCTATTTCTATTGAATTTTGTAGCACAAAATAATTTAAAGCAAGAGCTCTACCGGTAAGAACGTGCCTCTTATATCAATTATAATAATATTTATCTCAGGACAATTCACACAGCGCCATCTAGACCCAAGGCAAGCTAGCTAAAGCTTGTGTTAGATAACTAGATAATTGACATAAATACATAGATATGTATAATTTTCGTAGATACATACATATTATACATAGAGTTCCAGACCGATACAAACAAGCCGTCGATTATATATTATGAATGAATATTATTTTTATATGTTGTAGTGTATGCAAATATTTTAAAAAGTTAAGTACTAAAAACCATAGCTCTTTCGACATCCGCGTGAACGGGTACTACTTGTAGTACTCGAATATTCAATATTTTATTGCATTCTATAATGTTTATAGTTACACTTGTTTCCAATTACATTTAGATTAGTATGGACTCTGTTAGGGTACGCAAACATAATAGAATTATTGTTACAAATAATCAATGTTTAGTATTTATCTATACACTATCTGTGTCCGCGTTAAATTTCAATAAAAAGTATAGCTTATATGTTATTCTGATGCATAAGCTATATTACTGTAAAGTTTCATCAAAATCCGTTCAGTAGTTTTTGCGTGAAAGATTAACAAACATCCATACTTACAAACTTTCGCGTTTATAATATTTTTAAGATATAATTTATTGCTGTTCATTTATATATCTATCATATCCAAATCTAATCGTTTAGATACTTATTATGTTTATTAGATAGTAATTCTTTTAGATACTTTATAAATAGGTTATGCTTACTTTACAAAGTTTTTACAGAAATTGGGAGTTGATTCAATTTTAATCGAGACATCAAGGGGCCACTGGAATGTAATTCAAGAAGAGAGGTGGGGATAGTTGTTTTTTTATAATTACGCAACACGTTTTTGATGTCTACATTTTCTCGCATTGTGTATATTTCCGGATATTTTTTCACAAATTTACAAAATACAAATGTACGGCAGGGTGAGTAATCTATTTTTTTTTATAAAATAAGGTTTACAGTTATCTCTTTATTTTTTATTTTAAATATTATTCGAACTTTCTTCTGGAGAGTGAAAAGAACAGACCCTTTCTCTGTTCAAGTCGCTACGACTGATTTTTTATACCATTTTTTTATGTTATTGGAATGATAACCGAATGGTATTGGATTGCCTGATAAACGACGTTACATACTAGGTAAGAGATGCATTTGATATTCAATTTATTTGAATAAAGAATTACCTATTTTATTATATTCTAGAATATTGGAATGGCCTGATAACCGATGTTATATACTAGGTAAGAGATGCATTTGATATTCAATTTATTTGAATAAAGAATTACCTATTTTATTATATTCTAGAATATTCGAAATGCCTGATAACCGATGTTATATACTAGGTAAGACGACCTCATAGTTCTGCCTATCTATTCTAAACTGCTTCCGACAACACGGCCTACATTTCACGACTGTGTCTAGATCTATATTGTTATCCATTGAACGGAAACACGCCTCATTCCTGGATGATATTTTAGATAATAAGCCGTAATGTCGTTGTTGTCACGACTTTGTACCAAGGCTGCTCTAAGTACAAAGTCATCTAAGTATAACTTCATATGTCATACTCGTGAACGGGTGCTGCTTGTGGGTCTAGTCTGGTCAGGTTGCAAACACTGATTAGATTTTTTGTTTTTTTTTTGCAATAACTGATTCCTCGCACGACACAATGAACAAATGTTTATTTGTATTGATCTGGGTGATTTCTATGTATATTAGATACATGAAAATATGTATGTATTTATGTCTGTTGTCTAGTACTTATAACACATAAGTTCTTCTTAGATTAGCGCTAGATGACGCTCCGAGAATTGTCCTTAGATGTCATTATTATGCTTATATAAGTTCTTTAATATATTTTCTTTAGAGACCTCTACTCTAAAGTGTAGACAAACAGAGCGAATACTATCTTCATATAAAGAACTTTTCTATCATTATACATGTACCTTTATATTTATATGTAATTGTTATGAATTGTGTTATAAACACAAAAAAAAATATTATATACATATTAAACATAGCATAAAACAAAGTCGCTCTTGCTGTCTGTCCCTATGTATGCTTAAATCTTTATAACTACGCAACGGATTTTGAAGCGGTTTTTTAATAGGGTGATTCAAGAGGAAGGTTTATATATATAATACATGTACACCCGTGCAAAGCCGGGGCGAGTAGCTAGTATTAAATAAAATATACAAAAAAAACTTTTATACATATTTAGTGCTAAATGCCCACTACGGGCCCTAGTGATGATGTATAAGTTGTTTTTACTCAATAGCAATAATTTATTTGAGTATTTGTTCGAGTAGCCTGTTATTAGGGCTTTTGAATGTACTAATCCTGGCATATTCTGCCAATATACCTGTAGAAAATAATATAAGAAGAAAAATGTAGAAAGAGCGTCGCGTGCGCAGCTCGGGTTCCGTAATCGATTACGCATGTGAGTATATTTTAATTCTATAAACGTATTGTATATATCTATTATTTCCTGTAGTCACGTAATTGTATACAACTCAGTTTACAAGTTCATTGCGGATGTAAAATATTATTGAAGTCATAAAATCACGACTCAAGATATTTTCTATTTAATTTTATTGCGTTACGGCTTTTGTCTACTGTTGATTATTATTGGTAATAGACTGGATTATTTGAGAAATTTGTTAGTTTTCATTATTATTACCGTATTATCTCATAAATGAGTTAAATTAAATTTTAAACAGTCAAACATAAGCCAGTGATTTTTAATATATTTATAAATATAATACATACATATATGTGTGTATATATTACATTGTGACGCATATTATTTTATTGTATTTGTTTACATCATTCCAGTACGCATTTATTTAATAAATTCATTGTTTAATAATTTATTAAATAAATGTGTAATTTTTAAATATTGTGTTCTTTTATACAAAATGTACAACATAATATTACAAACAGAGATTTTGTTAAACAGTTTGTTATCTGAACATTTATTTTTTATATGCATATATAAAATATAAATGTAACTATATATTTGTCTCTATATAAAAGAAAATATAATACTGGTGATATTATTAATTTTAAAGAACCCAAAACAAAGATGAACGTAGTTTGTTTATGAGTTTTTGCGCGATATTGAAATATATAAATAGGTAGCAAGTTCGACTTTTGTACCATGTTTTATTTGGTCATTTGAATAAATAATTAAATAGTTGTATAAATGTAAAACACAATTCATTTATTGTAATTGTTTAAAATAGGAATAGACTCACGATAAATATAAAATACCATTCATTTATTGTAATTGTTTAACATGCGAATAGACTCACGGAATAAATGAAAAGCGTTTTCTTGAACCGGAACCCCACTTTCAACAAACGTACATAATACGTTTGTTGAAAGGCTGGTCCCTAAACGACAATTACATCGGAAACTTGTCGATCTTATGTTACACTTCTTTACCCGTCCATTGTTTAGAATACCTATAGTTTTTTTTTGTTTCCCATGCTTCATTTACAACCTATCTAGAATTATAACGCAAATTACCCAGAAACATACCTTGAGTATTATTAATGTTTACACTCGGCCCCGTATGTTTTAGTACACCGCTTTACTTTCGATGGTCGCGGGTTCGACTCCTGGTACGGTACAAACATTTGTATTCGTGAGTAGGTATGATTATTTGTCTCGGTCTGGATATTTTCTATGTGATATAATATGAATTAATTTACAAAAAATGTATCTATTTTTTTAATAAAAAATATAGTACTTACTGAATATACATAGGAAACACAGGCCAAAACAAACAATCATAGTCATGAATACATATTTTGTATCTTACGAACCTAGTCCCAAGCTAAGCTGAGCTTGTGTTACGGATACTAGGCAACTGACATAAACATTTTTTTATGTGAGTAATATACAAAACATACATATGAGACGCGAAAACCAATAGAAAGAGAGAAAGAAAAATATTGATTGAGAACCATTGCATTGACATATTCATATTTATATAATACAACTAAACATTAAGATTAACATATATGCTCACACATACACACACACCTATAAATATACAAACAATTATAACATTAATACAAATATCGGTACCATACGAGAGATCGAACCAACGACAATCAGAACTAAGGCGGTGTCCAAACCGCTACACCAGTGAGGCCTTCTTATCGGCGAGTTGTATTTTAATTAGTGCTTAACTGAACACAAATTAAGTTACGGTAATCCGTTAAATTAATGTTCTCAGCGTGAATGCAACATTGGTTGCACAATGTCGGAACGATACACCGCAGTGCATAACGATGTGGTGTGCCACGCCGGGCTCTTCCTTCATTGTAGTATCAAATTTATTTATTTACTAGCTGTACTCGCGACTTCGTCCGCGTGGAATTTAACGTCATTTTCTAAAATAAAAGTAGCCTCAGTTACTCCTTATTACATCAGCTACCTGCCAATAAAAGTCCCGTCAAAATTGGTCCCACCATTTCAGATATTAGCCGGAACAAACAAACGGACAGACAGACAAAAATTGTAAAAAATGTTATTTTGGTGTATGTACCGTATTCATATGCATGTAGTAAAAAACGGTTATTTAAATATTACAAACAAACACTCCAATTTTATTTATATGTATATTTATTAGGAAAACCAATAGCTACAAGAAACAAGTTATTATAGGTGGATAAAAACAGTTTGCCAATAATAAGTCTCCACGCATAACTGTTGTATATAAAACAAGCACTAGAGAGTGGTAATATTACTTTAATAAAATAAGATTGTCATCAAATCTACAACGTTTAATAAATAAATTGACGGCCTCGGTGGTCTAGCGGTTTAGCACACCGCTTACTTCCGATGGTCGCGGATTCAAACATTTGTAGTCGTGAGTATGATTGTTTGTATCTGTTTGGGTATTTTGTATATCTATTATCAGTTGTCTATATAGTACACATAACACCATTACTTCTACTTTATTAATAAAATAAAATATTCTAAGACTTACAATTTCTCTTCCAGTTTATTGTCCGGCAATTTGCCCGAATGACGGCTCTCTGCGTCCACGTCCTTCACCTGTAAGAGAAAAAATAAATTGTGTAAACAATAACTCGAAAAAAAATCCTATATACCTCATTACCTATCTTAGCCTAGCTCATCGTGTGGACTAATGATCTCATTGCTAACAATATCAGGTTGATCTCCACGCGGTTCCCCCTGGAAACCATCGAGATAAATCAAATCAAAACATTTTTATTAATGTAGATCTGTTACAGACTCAGATAATATGTTAAGTCTACCGTCTGTTCAGAGTGCTAACCAGCTAAGAAGAACTAACAAGAAACTCGTCTCTTACTCTTTTCAAATGCCATTTGTACCGACATGTTTACAAAAGTACAGATACATTATAAATTTCAATTAAGGAGAATAGAGTGACAATAAGGATATGTTATTGCAATTTTGTCAAAAGGATATCGGTTGCCGTAACCTGAAGAGACCAGTGGGCTAATTATATAACTTCGATCGCAACGATTTTCATATGTAACATAGTAAAAATGACTGTCAATAATGCGATTATATTGACGCCATTTGACGCTGTCAACTCAGTCCCCACAAACAGCATCCGTTCACCAGTATGACGGATGAACCAGCCATCATTGCACTCTACCATATTAGAGGGAGAACATATACCCACCACGTATAATACCACCAATTAAAAAAGTTAAATGACTTTTTTAATTGGTGGTAATTATCATCCCTTAAAAATAGCACACCGCTTTACTGTCAACGGTCGCGGATTCGATTCCTCGCACGATGCAAACATTTGTATTCATGAGTATAATTGTTTTCGTGTTTGTATCCGTTTGGGTATTTTATGTAAATATTATGTAATTACTTTTATATATATCAGTTGTCTAGTACCCATAACACAAGCTCTGATTATCATGGGAGTTGGTCAGGGTTTTATTATTATATTATTCTTTATAGTAACAGCACAGATAGTAATCTAGTTACGTTCAATGACATTTGTGAATCCTAATTGTGATATCAGCATGTCGGCCATTGTGGAAAGACAATGGCCCGTCAATGAGATGAGATAATCCACGTCGCGGATAATATGCGAGCACATCAGTTGCGGCATGCTATGACGCCCCGGTTACCCTCATATACAAATATTAATCTATACAATATTGTCTTATATATGTATATATATTATCTATGTTATCTGTGATCTATAGAAAAAAAAGGAAAGTCCGTTGGTAATCTAAAATAATAAGTTTTCACTAAATGCATATCTTATATATAAAATTCTCGTGTCACAGTTTTCGTTCCCATACTCCTCCGAAACGGCTTGACCGATTCTCATGAAATTTTGTGAGCATTTGAGTAGGTCTGAGAATCGGCCAATATCTATTTTTCATCCCTCTAAATGTTAGGGGTAGTCCACCCCTAAATTTTTTTTTTATTTTAAGGCAAAACAACGTTTGCCGGGACAGCTAGTGATTGAGCTGTTGTGAGAGTGAGTAATTGGCTGTCTGTTTGTTCTTGCTAATTTCTGCAACTGGACCGATTTTGACGGGACGTCACTGGCAGATAGTTAATGTAATAAGGAGTAAGTTAAGCTACTTTAATTTTAGAAATTTTAGTTATTTAATCCACGCGAACTAAGTCTATGTTTTTTATTGGTTTTGGGCCGTTGTCTGGTATTTGACCTGTAGCATATATCTGTTGTACTAACCCTTTCAAAGTTTGCTACCTAGAACGTCAGGGATAAGAATCAATAAGGATATTGAAATGAAGAGATAAAAACTCATACATAAGTGGGCTACAGTCGTTTGCAGGTAGTGTTAATTAATAGTATTAAAATAGAAAAAAATAGAAATCCACTCGGCAAAACTACCTGTGATTTTTTTATAGTTATTTAAATGGTTGATCAATTTGGTAAACAAATATTCATTTGATTCTAGTTTGGCTGTGCCTTATGGCTACCCATGAAACAAGTTATTTTAGAACCATTAGGCAATTGTGTGTCATTTATTTATATTATAATCGAGTTAGATAATCGATTAGGAAAACGTATCCACTTGTAACGAGTGCATAGAGATTACAACAGCGACCACGACACATAGTAAAACTAATAAAATGTTGCAATATACTTCAATCGTAGGACTTTCCTATATTACTCTGAGTAATGGAAATAGACATAATCGTTATCATTACATAGTATAAAACAAAGTCGCTGTCGCTATCTGTCCGTCCCTATGTATATTTAAATCTTTAAAACTACCCAACGGATTTTCAAGTATTGTATGAACAAAACTACTAAATAGCACTAATTCATATTAGTAAATGGATAAATATAAAGTCAATCTATTAAAAGTATGTAAAAGTTGGTAATTCTGAAGTAAATTATGAAGAATTTTTATTTATTTTATTATTATTATTAAATTATATTTATTTTGTAATAAATATTAACTTAAAGTAATTTAAAGAATATACATATTATTATTTAAAAGTAATTTAAATAATAATATATTCTTTAAATTATTATATATTTCCTTTCAACTCTTTTTTCGCATTAATAAGTAGCTTATATCCTTTCTTATGGTTTAGGCTGTGCATCCAATTTCATGTAAATCGGTTCAGTAGTTTTGGTGTGAAAGCGCGACAGATAGACAGAGTTACTGTCGGTTTTATAATATTAAATAAGAAAGAAACCGAGGATGAAAATAAACTTCTTGTACGCTCCAACATACACCGAGAGTGAGAATTAAAAAACCTTCAAAATTCTATTATATCTGTGTTCATCATTCCCTTGCCTTTGTCCCATTATTTGTGGTCGGCGCAGTATGTTATTCTCTTCCACTGCTCTCTATCGGTCGTCATATCTAAACATACTCTTCTTTTATTCATATCATCTTTCACACAATCCATCCATCTTTTCTTAGGGCGTCCCCTCCCTTTACATCCATCCACATTCATATTATACACTTATATCTGTGTTATATTACTTTATTGTTTTTGTGGATACGCTAGGTGTTCAAAATATCATTAATCATAAACATACATTAGTATATCTTCTATATTTTATTATTCTGCAATTATACTGCTAATTGATTCATATGTACATGTAACAGATATATTAAACTGTTAGCTATTTCAAACAATACCCAATTACTCGTAGGTGTTGTTAGTTTTTGTGCGGAAACAAAAGAACCGGCAAATACTATTAATTACAAGTCAGACGAAGCTGTCAGTCTTCAGGTCAAGTGTTTATATCTTATAGGCTTCCTTCCAAAGCCATAAACACACTCGTACATCCAGATACTTAAAAGTATTGTCAGTACTCATTACTAATTCTTGTACGATTATTTCTAAAGGCATAAATATTATATATTCGTACTCACACATCAAAATTATCGTCAGTACTCATTGCAAATGTACATACCTAATATTGCAGAGAATAGAAAATGCCTAATTCAAAAAAATATAAGCATTTATGAATTAGCATTCTTATATTTTTAATCTACCACTCATAGAAAAATCCTTAGTTAAATAAACTTTAGTTTCAGCACTGTTGAATAGACATTTTTAATCAAGCACTCATTCGGAAAGCTGTCTTATCACAAGAAGAACGGACAAAAACTTGTATTAAGTTTACTTTGAAGAAAGAATATTTCTATTTCTATTTCTGGCTATAATTCTTATATACAAGAAGATCACCACGAAATGCTCATGATTGCCAATCCTGACACCAAGGTGTCCTATAAGATCAGAGACATTGCCAACCGTTGACTTTCATTAAATCGGTTTATTCTCGTTTGTAGTTAGTAACTACCTAAGCAACGAAATTTAACTGACTCGACAGATAATCAGTAATGTACACTAACATACAATTTATTTATGCCGACCCGATTCTAACTTATTACCTTTGGAGTGCACCACTAAGCTTCGACGTTCTCTATTTAAAGAAAAAAAAACAACGAGGAAGTAATAATTCTGAGACAATAAAGAATCTATAAACTGTTTGTAATATGACGCCATGTAATATATTGGTATAAATAGTAAGAATTGTGAAGTAGCCAAAAAATCTTTAGAGTAGGCGAATAGTCTATGTGTTATTCGGATGTATAAGCTATATTACTGTAAAGTTTAATCCATATTCGTTCAGTAGTTTTTGCGTGAAAGAGTAAGAAACATCCATCCATACTCACAAAATTTCGCATTTATAATATTAATAAGATTGTCTATGAAGTGATCTTGTAGCAAACTAGAGCGTTAATTATGCTATAACATCCTCATTGAATTAACACAGAAAATTTGTATTTTAGTGATACCTAAACAGTATCAGGAAACTTCAAAAACAAAACACGAAATAGGTCAAAGAATTATAGTCAATATTTAGATCTCTGCAAAAGCAAAATCATAGCGTTAAAGAAATTTGCATAAATATTTTCGAAAATTTATTTACGAATACTATTGGTGGCGCTGTAGTCAAAATATGACCATATTAATTTAACATTCTGTAATACTATAGACAAATAATACTAAGGACAATCTGAATAAATCTATATCAATTTGACTTCAGGCTTTAGCAATAAAATAAAAAAGTATACATGCGTGTGTGTTAGATACATGGTAGTGTGTTTTTTTACTGCTTTAAGGTATTTTTTCTTAATTAAAAATATAATTAAAAAAAAATATCATCATTCTACACTATTTCTCTATATTTCTTCTTTTTTATATCACATAGGTGGCATATATAAATATATTGTCTATATAAACTATGTGTGCAAAAATTCGTATTCCGGGGAAAAAAATAGTCCACATCTTTACATAGTAGATATAAAATAAAGTCGCTGTCGCTGTCTGTCCGTCCTTATGTATGCTTAAATCTTTAAAACTACGCTACTGATTTTGAAGCGGTTTTTTAATAGATAGAGTGATTCTAGAGAAAGGTTTATATATATAAAATGTACATCGGGCGAAGCCGGGGCGAGTAGCTAGTTACTAATAATCCCCTCCCCCCTCTTGACGGGTATTTACAACATAAATGACTATTGAACAAGTGCATTTAAAAAACTATTCCGATGTATTAATCACCGAACTACATTACCGCTATTATGTCACTGTGCCAGTTTGGTGTGTTGTGTTCCACTTAGCTCGGCTGCAGACAACAGCAACTGTTCTTTCTAATACATTTTTATGTTTTTTTTTTATTTGCCGGCACAGCTGAATTTGAAAGGTATACTGAACGACGCTGCATCCTCCGTGATTATTGTTTCTTATTGCGTTTATTTGAAATATTATTATTATATATTTCACTGCTTAGTGACTTAATACGATGTACCCGTAAGAGCTACGTCGCAAGCGGTTTGTAAACATTCTCAGTGGTCCAGCGCTTTAGCACACTGCTTTACTTCCTATGGTCGCGGTTCGATTCCTCGCACGGTACAAACATTTGTATACATGAGTATGATTGTTTATATCTGTCTGGGTGTTTTCTATGTATAATATGTACTTTTTATATTTTTATTTACAAAATAAAAATATCTATGTATATGTAACAGTTATCTAGAACCCATAGATGTGTGTTATTAGGTATTTAAAAAAATAATATAGCGACTTGATCTGTAAACTATGATTTGGTTTAAAAATATTTTGAAAATCTTAAGAAAAAAAGGAATTAATTTTTTTTATTGCCAGTTCTTCTCCATTGAAACTATATACTGTACTGGACGGTAATGTTATAAATATTAATACAAAAAAGTTCAAAAACGGCCCAAATGTCCTACATGAAGGACTAAACGATTTTTAATTTTGATTTTGAATCCTTTATGCTTCAGATATTTCGTATTTCCAGATGAATACAACCCTGGATTCTTCAAGACTATGGTATATAGATATCTTCTGGGTAAGCGCGCTACATCCTAGATCTTGCCATTATTTTTTACCAGATGAGGTAAGACTAAGAGCAAAACCATTTATACTGTGGGGTTTGGTTAATAATTTGTGCTGGTACAAAGCCGGGCTGTTACCTGCTTTATAATAATTATATGGTACCTTACTCGCCAGGTCACTGAGGCATCAAAAGCGATATGCCAGCCCGACCGCAACAAAGGGAAAGTTATACGCAAATAAGAAATAGGTTCGTTCTCTCACGATTAGGCGAAATATCACTTGACAGTTGAACACAATACTTTGTGACATGGGGTCCATATGGGGCCATATAAAATCATGGGAAATTGTCGGTGGCATGACTTTTGAATTGTAGTCTAAGTAACTTATAACCTATATTACTCGGTCTTATTACAATATATGCGAAAGTATTTCTATTATGTCTTTGGAGTGAAATTATGGGTACCAATATCAGAGAAGGTATCTAATAATATAATGAACCAGAAAATCACAGCGCCATCTAATTCAGCGCTAAGAAGAGGATTGTGTTATGGATACTAAACTTAAATATATTTATTATGTAAATACATGCATAACATACATAGAAAACACCCAAACCAATACAAACAGTCATACTAATGAATATAAATGTTTGCATCGTGCGAGGAATCGATTCCTGTGGAATTTATTCAATTAATTCGCAAAAATCTAGTGATAAGAAAAATAAATCATAAAGCTGGCTAAGTCTAATGTCTCACCACAGATCACAGTTGCAGTTTGCAGTAGTACAACAAAGGAATGCCAACAAGCTTAGCCTCAAAATGATAATTTTTTTCTCCAAACTATTCTAATGCGGCCAACACCGCAGCTGAACGATAGGGGGCGAGTGCAGATGGCACTCCTAACCCGCAGGACTTAAGAGGTGCTCAAGGCCAACTTCCGCCTGATGGATACGACTTTAGTCTGAGGACAGCGCTATAGGTTCGAGACTAAGCTCAGGCCCTAGCAATTTCCATCCCCGTTCGAATTGGACGGGGGATCAATCGGAGAGGAACTATTGATGGAGTTCACAAGTTCTTGATCTACTAGAGACCTTCGAACTTGCGCCACCCTGCCGTTAACGTCAGCTGATGCAATTCATGACATTTTCCGATTTTCGCTGCAAATAGCCGACATCTCCAATTGACAAATCGAACGGCGTGTGATTGGTTTGTGCAGAGAAAACCACAATATTATGCCACAGTGAACAAAGAAACAGATTTCCCAAAAGAAATCTCAAGTTCAAGATAATGATTGACGTAACCACATTATGCAGAAATAATTTAGTAATATCTCCTAAACATTTATATTTAAATAACTAAATATCTAAAACAGAGGTATCTAGTTCAAAGTTAAGCAGTTTATATTATGGCTATTGGATGTGAAATACTTACATAATGTACATAGAAGGACACACAGAAGAACATAACAAGATACGTACATAAATACAATGTTTAATGGAGATTGAACTGGCGACCTTCAGAGGCGGTTTGTTAAATTGCTATACCATCGAGGTAACAAAATTATGTTAATTATAAACAAAATATTTTAAAACAAAACGGATACGTATTAAAATTGTTATTAATTCACCACAGATAAAACTGTCAACAAGGTCAATTTTCTAAGATTCTACTGACCCATTTATAATGTTTAGAGTAATAGAAGAAAAAAGCTGTATCTTTTCTATTCATAATAGGATATAAATAATAAGAAAAAAAAACTAAGAAGTCATATCTAGTACGTGTGTATCTTCACCGTTTGTAATTTATATATTACCTTCTTTTATGTTTTCACTAATGTTTAATTTTGTGTAATTTAAAATACTTCACTTAACATGAGAAATAAATATATTTCTCATGTTAAGTGAAGTATTTGTAATTCTTATTGAGAATAAACAAAACCTAAAACCCTAATAATATAAATTATCTACGTTACAATAAATTGGCCAATATTCTTCGTTTTGAAGTTACTCAAATGGTTATTGACTATTGTTGGTGCGAATTAGTGAAACCCACTTACTTATGCACTTAATAGTTGGGCATTATAAAAACATGACACTATTATATGATCAATGGAGATAGAAACTATAAATTCCCACGGCATTTCCGCAGTATCGTTTTATGCTTACTATGTGCCTCGTGGTTTAATCCTCCATTTAGTTATATCACAGATAAGATAATATTATATAGTTATTACTAGCTACTCTCCCTGGCTTCGCACGGATGTACATGTTTTATATCAACTTTCCTCTAGAATCACTCTATCTATTAAAAAAAACCGCTTCAAAATCCGTTGCGTAGGTTTAAAGATTTAAGCATACATAGGGACGGACAGACTGCAACGCCGACTTTGTTTTACACTATGTAATGATTTTGTTTTATTTAATTATTTATTTTTTCACTTCAATTCTAAAATTATTATTATTAATAATAACAATAATCTCAGGACACAGCGCCAATGTTAAGCTAGCTAGAGCTTGTGTTATGGGTACTGGATAACCTAGGTATTTTTTTGGAAATACATTTATACATAGAAAAATCCAAGACCGATACAAAATACATACGCAATAATACAAATGGTTTGTACGGTCTGAGGAATCGAACCCGCGACCATCGGAAGTTGCACACCGCCTGTGCTAAATCGCTAGACCACCGAGGTCGCCGAATTAGTACATAAAGATGCATCGTTTCGCACTAATTATGATCATTATAATCTGTTAGATATAGTCTCATATATACATATATATAATCTTAAGTTTGTCAACATATCTTGATTTACATAGTACATGTAGTTTGAGGAAAGTGGCTGTCATTTAATATGATTATGTATACTATTAATTTAGTTTCAATAAAGAAAGATTTTTTTAGTATTCGTAAAAAAACATTTAACTGAAAAGAAATGGCGACCACTCATGTCTTTAGGTCCATCGAATTGTATCGCTTACCGTTTATTCTATGTTTCTTTGTTCCTAAGACTGTTTAATAGCCTATCACCTTCCTCAAGAACTGGGCTACTAAATACAGTAAGGTTTTTTACTGGTAGTCTGAGTCTTAGTTTTATTTGGCCTAACAGACAACCTTCAGCTATATTATATACAAAATTAAACCTCGCCGGTTTAGTGGTTTAATACTCCACTTTCATATCGATGGTTACCGGTTTTCGATTCCCGCACATATTAATGCATAGACAACTGATATACATATATATATTTTTTTTGTAAATACATACATAATGTTAGCTTCAATACCTAAAGAACACTCGGTTGACTAATTTGTTACTTACATTTCATTCATTAAAAACCATAGTAAGTCACGTGAAGTTGGTGGCGTCACGATTATGCCGCCACCAATAGGAATAGAGATAAAGAGGCCGGGAACAAGGAAGGAGCGGGCTGCTCTCTTTGTTCGAGGCGACCGAGACGACCAGTCGTGAATGTACAGCGACGCAATTTATGTGGAGTGTAATTTGAAGAAAGGAATAAACTAAATGTACTACTGTATCGACGTATCATTTCTGAAACTTCCCAATAGTTTCAGAATTGGGATCAACAAGATCTATATTGGATTCTTGCCACGCCTACAAATGCAAGTAACATTTTTATTTTCTTTCTCCATAAGAAAAGAAATGGTTAGAATTTATTGTACACTGAATTCAATAGTGACGCCACGGAATGTTCGAGAAGTGAAAAAACAAATGTATAACAGCAAAACGAAATAACATCAATGTTCCATGCGTGACGTTCCAAATATGACTTTTATAATTTTATTTTTAAATTCATTATTTGGCTATTTGCGATTGCATGATATAGTATCAGTTTATGGACGTACAGGGATGGTTACGTTTGCATCTTACCAGGGCTATTCTATGGCATGCAAATGCGTTGTGCCGTAAATCTCAATTCTAAAAAGTTATGCACTCTAAATCATAATTTATACTTTCGGGTCAAATGAACCAGCCTGAAAATAAAGTATATTTTTTTTTAAAGAGCCTTCTTAGTAATGATATTTGTGAAAACCGCTAGAAACATACGGCAAATACTCGTAGATGGATTACCCTATAGCATTATACAATCGTCCTTTAATATTGTGAATATCTTAAAGATGGTACACAATGGGAAACTTTATGACGGCAGGTTGCGTTCTTTACTTTTGGAACAGTAATTTTATAGTGTTGATAAATTTATTAGTAGTAAAAACTGTACAAATGCTAACACATTGTAATATGTTATTAAATAAATAAAATAATAATAACGTCTAAGATGCGGCGATGGCCGGTTCCGACAGGATACCAGGACTCCCTGGAAAGTAGTTCGCCCGCCATCATGCGGGTTGTGGTAATTGAATATATACATATATGAAATATATATTGCGGTGTCTTGTAATGGGCACAATGGATTTTGTTAATATCAATAGACGCAATAATAATGTTTATAAATTTTAAGGTACAAAAATAATAAGAAGTACCTGTTGAACGCGATTAGAATTGATATGATAGGATAACGATTGTGTGGCTTTAACACACTGTTCATTCCATCAACCGAACTATCATATTGTTATTCCTCCTTAATATTTAATTCACTTTCTCATTGATGTGTTCGTAATTTTATACAGTTAACATAGGTGATATAATTTGTTAAAACATTTAAAAATATATATAAATTCGAATATGTCTATGCCCTTAAAGATAGGATTCTTGCGAGTCATTGCCTCTCAAATGATTTGGCCGTGCTTTTCGAGAACAAGCTAAACTTTCGGGACCATATGACAACATTGTCAAGTGCAGTTATCGTTTTACTGTCGTCATTACTACATCTACCACACATATTCGGCAGCATTCTTCCGATAAAGTTTATTTGCATTTACTACACACGCGACGCTACCTAGTGTATTTGAATATAATTCAGATATGGAGCTATAATATTGTATGGTACACATATAATTCAAAATGTTCAGACATTGATTAAAGACTGGGATATATATCTGGGATTGCCAATTTGCAGATTACAATATGTGTATATGTGGAATGTTTCAATTTAAGCCTTTTATGTAAAAGACAACATAAACTACCAAAAATTATGAATTGCGTTGCAGTACTCCTATATTATTTATTTTCCATATACATTTGATTATTTAACGTTATTTACCGTATTAAATGTAAGTTCTAGGTATATTGTGGTATGGGTCTACAATCCAGTATTATACTAATTGCAGGCTTTTGGAAAATTCTTGTAATGGTAGTAATTTTATTTTGTGTGCAAATAAATAAATAAATTATTGACACACTAAACGGCAATAGAAAATATTTGTGTACGAAATAGACCGTGATTTGTCAATATAACAGTCTTTGATTCATTACTTAATAGGCCTATATTATTTTGTGTATAATTTTGCTATTGTGAGCATGTTTGAGACCACGTATGTTGAGTGCGGAAGTCTGATCACTGCTACTGGGAGCGTTACGACCTTCTTTATTAGTGATGGAATTTAGACGGATCGACCGTTATTGGGGCATCATCATGCATTGAATAGAGTTTGAATATACATAGCTCGAAAGCCTTGTGTTAGACTATTCTGCGAGTAAACTGCGACAATAGAAGTTTTGTTATATAGTTTTATATTTCAAATTAAAAAAATGCATCAATCCATTGGGCGTAGTAACGAACGTCCAATCTTAGCGCTGGTACACTTTGAATATGGACTTGCGAAATAATTCCTCAAACATAATTACAGTTTGTATCAAAATTGATGTATTACTATGCAATATATATTTTAAACATACTTATGGTATATTCAATTGGACCGTTATATTGTGTACTGGTATATTGTATAGACTTTTGCTATTGCTACCCTTATGAGTTTTCATAAATAATGTTTAACTGCATAGTAGACCCGCTAAAACGAAGAGGAAGACTGGTTCATACTTAAGTGGTTATATATGTGTATATTGTATGCGAAACAGTGTATAATGGATTAAACTTTTAAGTTTCAGTGATGGAACGAGACGAATTGTCCATTGGAAAATCCGAGCAAATCAATGAGGTAGTTGGTGGATACGATAATGACCCAGGAGAGCCCAGGTGACAGGGACAGGGTCCAGGTGATCAGGGTTGACCCAGGAGTACCAAAGCGAAAGGGCCAGGGTACCCAGGAGTGCCCAGGCGAGAGGGCCAGGGTTGACCCAGGAGTGCCGAGGCGGGAGGCCTAGATTTTACCCAGGAGTGCCCAGGTGAGAGGGCCAGGGTCCTAGTAAAGGAGTAATCGTGTAGCCTCATGGTCCTATTTTGTATCGGCGAAGTACATCGCCGTTGGGCAGCGCTGCGAAGTGAACCGAAGGAAGGCGTAGCTAAAGAAACCACGGCATCAAATCCAGCTCGTCATTTAAAAGTTACGTATCACCAGGTACTCAGTCATTGCATATGCATAAACAAGTAATATTATAATATAAATTACAATATTTTAATACAAACCCTGGTTAAAGGGTGTATGTACTAATAGTATAAAGGGTGTAGTAGATAGATAACCTATTCTATGTTAATATCACAAAAACAAATCTATTTGTTATGGGTTTACGACAACTTGGGTGTTAACCAAATTGAACAAGACAAGTCCTCTGTATAATTTGTTTAGCGCTTGCAGTAGGTATGTTACGAATACGTTACTGAATAATATTTTCTTGTAATTAATAATTGGATTGGGAGGACAATCTTTTAGTAGCGAAACTGTCTTACAGTTAACTGTTAATAACCGGAAATTGACTATTAATGTTTTGTAATACCTAAGCTGTTACACTGAACTTGAGTGACGTGTAATGTATGTGGTTTATAATGATATGATCATTCTTAAACAAAGACGGGATTATTTAAATAAGTTCTATAAACCATATACCGTACACCTATAATTGTAATAAATTGTTTTAATGTTAGTAAAGAGGTCGTCGTGATATCAATGGTTACCATTAGTTTTCAATATTTTTTTGGATCTCGTTTAAATCATTAAATGAATTATTATCACATTCTAAGTTACTACAGAAATAATTAAACAAAGCACATGAATAATCGATTGTAATATCGATTTGTTGAATCTGACTTAAACTACCTAAATTACTGATTTTTCTTATTATAAAATGAAACACCGCTGAATCTAGGAAACTGTATTAAACAAAAGTACAATTAGCGCCATCTAGCGAAAAAACACAGAATTATTCCCGACAGTATGATTTCGTAAATATTTTTATTCAAATGTCATATCTCGAAACTAAAATTGACTAGTTACTCATAACTATCAGCTGTAATAGGAATATTATCTAAGTTACTAGGTCTCACCACTTAAATAGTTATTTAAGTAAAGCAACTTTTACGCGCTGCTTATATTCTGCCATACCTTTAAGTCCTTTTTAAGTTAGAAATAATCCCTTAAATGGAAATCTATTCATTATCTTTTACCGTAGAACAAAAAAAAAAATATTTGCAATATTTTCCACTGTTCGTGCTATTAGTAATCTGGAATTTTATTTTGCCAATTTTGAGGAAATTACCATTCATAAACATTCTTCAGTTTGAATAAATATCTTAAATGACATAAATACTAAGTTGTACCTATCTCGCGGATTTTCAGACGACTTTCGATATATTATAGATGATCTTTCTCTGAGACTTTTGTTTAAAAATTAATAAATATGCTTTTTCAATTAGTGTAGAAAATCTAATCCATTAAATAATTCTCTTTTCAATACAATTAAATTATTTATTCAAGAAACTAAACGTATAATACTGGTAGAGCTCCCTGTGTTATGGAAAACAAATACGAGTGAAACATGTAATAAGAACAAATAAATATTAAGAACTAATAATCGAATTAACGAAATATGACTATGCGGTTAATCTATAGTTATGGTGGAAATGAGAAGTAAACCAGAAATCTCACGACGATCTTCCAAAAGATCTTGGCCTGTATAGAACTATAGTGAGTTCTATACTGGAATGTGTAAACTTGCATTGGCAGGTTCCTACCTGATTTGGTTGGGCAAAAAAAAGAGTCGCGAGGGTTGAGGGTGTTGACGTATCCGTCGACAAAGGGGTCTCTAACTGCTCGGAGAAACCCTCACTGCCACACGATGGACCAGGTGTCCTCACGGTGGTGTATCCATGGAATGTTGGTATCTTTTAAAATTGCTCTAACCTCTTTCATTAATATATTATTTCTAAAGTTCATGAACCCCACAAATATCTGATATATGCATTTTTGTATATAGACTCCACTTTGCGTAATATAAGTGACACTTCATATAACTATGTATATATAAAAAAAAAATGTTATAGGTTTATTACTTTATTAGGTTCTAGTTTGTTTTGTTATTTAATCTTCTACAAATTTTCGCAAACTCTTACAATTTATCAATCGTGTGCAGATCAATGTAACCTAGTGCCGACGACTAATGATCTATTAGTATTACGGTAATTCCTTGACAATGGATTGAATGAATCGTTGACTTTCCATGGGTACACATCTATGTATACGGAATTGCGGATGGACTGAAAAAAATAATATGTCTATTGGATGAGAAAATTATATCTTTGTATATTTTATTATTATTATGTATATTTTAAACAAACTACAATTACTAAGCATATTTCAGGAATCTTGAAAACATATGACGATTTACATGATAACTGTTAACTAATTTTCATGACTGTATTAAAGAGACAGTTATTTGACGTTAAACAACTACAAAATAGGTATACCGAACTAATTAAAATGTCAATTATGACAATCTTGCTATTTGAAAGTTTGTATTTGCACAAGATCATAAATATGTGATGCTGAGCAATTGTTTGAAAAAGCAAAGCGCAGGTTACTTGCTCGTTCTTTTGACGAGCGAATTGTTGTGACTGTTCAGGGGTATTTGTGTTGGGTCTGTATTTCTTATTTGTTACATTGATCATTTTTAATTTTACATTAGGTATTTTATATGGTTAGATCTGTAGAAATCAATATAAATATAAAGACATTTAACGATTTACTAAGATGTTTAAAATGTGTCTAGTGTGTTGGAGGTTCCCCCTCCAACATACTCGCTTTTGTGGCACAGATTTACCTAATTCGAAAGTCAGGGCTAAATATAATAAATTATTATATATATTTGTTAATAAAGATTATCATTACCATATAATAAAGGGAAATAGTTGTTCTTTTGAATGTTGTATGAACTTACCAATTAAATTGGCACACCTCATGAGATAATATAAACGAAATATATAGCAAAACTGTTGTAACACCTTATTGATTATCCATATTTGCAAATAAAATGTTGTTATTATTATTAAGGAAAATAATATCTTAGTTATTCTATTATATAATTGTTTATAAATGTTTCAGTTTATATTAATTTTCGTATAGTGACGTTTTGAGTATGTTAGCGTTATTGTTGTAAATAATAAACATTACATAATTGTTCAATTTATGCTGATCATAACCATGCCTGGTCGTAATGGCGCGCAGGGACTCGCTTCGAACAGGATGGCCGAGCTGTTAGCTTCAATACCTAAAGAACACTCGGTTGACTAATTTGTTACTTACATTTCATTCATTAAAAACCATAGTAAGTCACGTGAAGTTGGTGGCGTCACGATTATGCCGCCACCAATAGGAATAGAGATAAAGAGGCCGGGAACAAGGAAGGAGCGGGCTGCTCTCTTTGTTCGAGGCGACCGAGACGACCAGTCGTGAATGTACAGCGACGCAATTTATGTGGAGTGTAATTTGAAGAAAGGAATAAACTAAATGTACTACTGTATCGACGTATCATTTCTGAAACTTCCCAATAATAATATATATAGAATACACCCAGAGCGATGCAAACGTTCATACTTATGAATACAAATGTTTGCACCTTGCTGGGAATCGAACTCGCGACCATCGGAAGTAAGGCGGTGTGTAAAATCACTAGACCACCGATACCGTCATGTATGTGGTAAAGATTTAGAATAAACAAATTATACCTATATAGAATGCGCTCTGTACTCGTTCTTTGGCTCATTATAATTTACTAGCTTTTGCCCGCGGCTTCGCTCGTGTTAATTTATCCCCTTAGGGGTGGAATTTATCAAAATCCTTTCTTAGGGGATACCTACGTAATAGTAGCTTTATGCCTGCAAAGTCTCATCCCGATCGATTTAAATTTGACAAACTTTCATCCCCTATTTTATCCCCTTGGGGGTAGAATTAATCAAAATCCTTTCTTAGCGGATGCCTACGTCATAACATCTACCTGCATGCCAAATTTCAGCCCGATCCGTCCAGTGGTTTGGGCTGGGCGTTGTTAGATCACTATGTCAGTCATCTTTGAGTTATATATATTTAGATAACACTCAAAGTTGCGATAACTATAGACTAAGTATAAAGTGACAGCTTCAAATACATTAGTCATTGTTGCCGGAAGAATTGTGTAACAGGTTCGCAGCCAGTGAGGCAAGCGTCTTCTTTGGAGGGAAAGTGGCCGCGCTCTTCAAACAATTCATGACATATACGGCGAGGCGCTAGGATTATCTAACTTAGAAGCAGAGTGTGCATTGAAGTTGTCTTTAGGGACGTGCCTATTGACTTCAAGAAAAATTTAAACTTTACTAATATTATAATTGCGAACAAACAGACAGACATAGGTCTTTCTGTTTGTCATGCTTACTGAACAAATTTAAATAAAATTTAGTAGACAGATAGCCTAAACTAAACCCTGAGCAAGGACATAGGCTACATTTTGAATGAGAAAAACATTTCATTTCCACTTTCAACCCCTTACGGGTTGTAAAGGGTTGAAAGTGCAAATAAAAGGTTGTAGGTAGTTTTGAATGTAATATGTAAATTTATTAGCTGTATATGTATGTATATATACAGCGTAAAATATGCCAATATACTATAATAATATGGTAACAAAAGAATAATAAAAAGTTCCAATACTACTTAACTGAAGAAGTACTATATTGCTGTTAATGAATTTTATGCTCGAATTTCTTTTGTCTCATTCTACAACTATGTGAGGTGTAAATGTTGACGGCTAGGCGGTCTAGTGGTTTAGCACACCGCTTTACTTTTTATAGTCGCGGGTTCGATTCCTCGCACGGCACAAACATTTGATTTTCATGAGAATGATTGTTAGTATAGGTCATGGGTGTTTTCTATGTATATTATGTATGTATTTACAAAAAAATCTAAGTATTCTATCAGTTGTCTAGTACCCATAACACAAGCTCTGCTTAGCTTGGGACTAGATGGCGTTGTGTATTGTCCAGTGAAAAAATTAATAACCATTATCGGTTTGTTTAGGAAACGGAATACATTAAAATACCTCGGATGTATTCTGCTTTCAACTTTACTTACCCATCTTAGTTCGAGGACTTACGATACAATAGTCACAGCTGCCACACAATATTCCGGCATTGAAAGTAATAAGAAACCGTTTATTATTAATTAACCTAGTACTCAATGCTTTGTGGGACTTCTGCTTCTTAAGAAAACAAATTATGATGATAAATGATCATCATTGCCTTGCCTTTATCACATTATTTGTGGTCGGCGCAGTATGTCATTCTCTTCCACTGTTCTCTATCGGTCGTCATATCTGAACATACTCTTCTTTTATTCATATCATCTTTCACACAATGCACCCATCTTTTCTTAGGGCGTCCCCTCCCTTTACATCCATCCACATTCATAAGACATGGTCCTCGTTCCTCCGCATAACATGTCCATACCAGCTCAATGTGTAACCTCGCATGATGATAAATGATATGCAGACGTAATTATGGTTTCGGTGGAAACATCTTAGATATAAAATTGTCGTGTCACAATGTTAGTTACCATACCCCTTCGATGTCGTTTGTCTGATTTTTATGAAATTTTATATGAATAATCAGTAGGTCTGAGAATTATCACTTAGGGGTATGAAAAATAGATAGTAGCCGATCTATTTTTCATACCCCTGAGTGACAATTATGCATCCCTAACATTTTGTTATAACAAAAAAACATACAACCCTAAATTTTGACTCTTCTATCACCAACCCCTATTTTTTTATGCGATGCGATATTAATTTATATGGTAAGCCAAGGTTTGCCAGGACAGCTAGTAGTTGTATAGATATCTAGTATTATTGTAAGGAAGTAAATCAAACACGAGATATCGTGGATTATGAATGTGTTAGTCACGAAATGCATAATTCAGATAAACGATTGGAGGGAGTTACGATGTGCAACGATTGTTATCTAACTGCTAGTTTTCTAGTTTTTTTTATAATAAACCATAAACAATTACCACAGAGTCATCTAGTTTTGACGGCCTAGATGGTCAGGCGGCGTTGCACACCTCTTCACTTCACATGGTCGTGGGTTCGATTCCTTGCTCGGTGCTATTTTCTATATATATTATGTGTTCACCTATTTACAAATGTATTTATATCAGTTGTCTTGTACCCATAACACAAGTTCTTACCGTGGGTCTAGATGGCGCTCTGTTAATTGCCCGGGGTTATTTATTTATTATTATTTATTTATTGTTATGTGTACTTAAAGCTTGTGTTATGGGTTCTAGATAACTAATACAAATACATAGATATTTTTTTTTCGTAAATACATATTTAAATGGTACTTTCCAAATTGCAATATTTATTGTCACTTTAATTTAATTTACAAAAATAATAAATCAGTATTTGGCTGTACTTCAGAATTAAATTTACTATATGCTCGACTCATGTAAAAAAATCTGTCTGTCAGTTTACTACATTTAGTATACATACCTACTTATACTTTTCCTTACATTCCGTGTATTCATATTTGATTTTGAAAAGGAGTTTTTTTAAATAAATAATAATAACAATAATATTGTCAAGATAATTCACACAGCGTCATCTAGGCCCAAGTTAAGCTAGCTAAAGCTTATGTTATGGGTATTAGACAATTGATACAAATACATAGAAATATTTTTTTTCGTAAATACATACATATTATACATAGATAACGCCCAGACCGACACAAACAATCATACTCATGAATACAAATGTTTGTGCCGTGCGAGGAATCGAACCCGCGACCATCGGACGTAAAGCGGTGTGCTAGACCACTACACCACCGAGGTCGTCAAATCAATCAATAATATATATATATATACTAGCTGTCCCAGCAATTATTGTTTTGCCTTAAAATAAAAAAAAAATTAGGGGTTTTGTATGTTGTATCATAAAAAAATAGAAATCAAAAATATTGTCTAAAAATTAAAAAATAAAAATTTAAGGGTGGACTACCCCTAACATTTAGGGGGATGAAAAATAGATGTTGGCCGATTCTCAGACTTACTCAATACGCTCACATAATTTCTTGAGTGCCGTGCGAGGAATCGAACCCGCGACCATCGGACGTAAAGCGGTGTGCTAAACCACTAGACCACCGAGGTCGTCATAACCCATCCCTTCATTTATTTCTAGTGTAAATGTGTCTTAATTTACACAAGTTTATTGTAACAGACGTGCACATTAATATTCAAGAGATGCGCACGCGCTTTATTAGACAATCTTATTTATATTTATACGTAAGTGGAAATAAGTTTGTGCACTTATATGGGCACACTCCGTCCCATTATGTTTATTGATATGTAAAGTCATACACGCTTGTTTACTTTGTTGTTGTTTGGATTGAAGAATTAATTTAACAATAATGACAAATTTAAAATGTATATATATATTTATGTTAGAAAAAATTACAAACAATAAATAAAACGAACGAAACCTTGCAAAATTTAATAAATATGAAGCCAAATATGGATCGATACTGTCGATTTCGCAAAGTATTATCAAAATAGTTTCGATTAAAATGCAGTTTACACAGACATACTTACAAATAAAAAAAAGCATGAAATAAGTACGAAACTACTTATAGGTCGAAGCTGTCGATTTCATAAAGAATTATCAAAATAATTTTGGATTTAAATGCAGATTGCACATACCCACTTACAAATACACTTATATAGTTAATGCATGTACAAATACATCAAAAGACAATCAAACTCAATGAATTCATAGACATTCCCAATGTTTTATATTAGCTGTTGCCTATGACTTCCTTCACGTAGATTTTTTTTATATTATTTCCAGAATAAATGTTGCCTAATATAATCTTATAACTTACTCTTTATATCATTAACTACTGCGAGTGAAAGTCCCATCAAAAAGAGTCTAGCCACTCCAGAGATTAGCTGGAGGAAACAGACAGATAGACAATTTTTTTTTATAAGTTCATGGGCATTTGGAACAATATGGTTGGAAGAAGCGTTCCTGGCGGTCACAACCCTCAGCCTTGCAGAATCAACAAATAAGATATACATTTAGTGAAAAGCTGTTAAATATGAAATTACAAACAGACTACAATTTTATTTCTTTGTATATATAAATTGACGTAGTCATTTGTAATGTACAATGTCTTATACATTGTATGCTTACAAATAACTAAGTCGATCTTTAATAATCTATACATCCATATATATAAATAAAATTGCAGTGTCTGTTTGTCATATTGAAATAACCGTTATTTACTACATTCATATGATATAAATACAGTACATACACCAAAATAACATTGTTTACAATTTTTTGTCTGTCTGTTCCGGCTAATCTCTGAAATGGCTGGACCGATTTTGACGGGACTTTTTTTGGCAGGTAGCTGATGTAATCAGAAGTCACTTAGGCTACTTTTATTTTAGAAAAAATAAAGTTAAATTCCACGCGGACAAAGCCGCGGGTACAACTAGTAATAAAATAATTATTATTTCATAATTACACAAGTACAAGCCTCGCGTGTACAATGTCCATCTATATATAGATACGGTGTATATAACGTGCATCTGTCTGATAACCAACAGCAGATAACATTATGATTAGTAAGTAGAATCTGTTAGAGTCCTATCACACTAGCCTTTCTGCGGTATAGTCGGGTGTCTAACGTACGAAAATATGCAGATCATATGGAAGAGATATTGTTAAAGATGGTGACAAGTCAACCTCCACGCGATCTTCCCTGGAAACTATCTCATTAATTAATTCATGGAGAATTAATGAATCAGAATTCCACGATGGGCTAACTGACTTAACTTTAAACTCATTCTATCTCTACTGATTCTCAGTCTGTGTGTACCGGTGGTGCAGATGAATGCAGAAATTCATTATGACCTTTTAAAAAAACAGGTCAACAGCGCATTCATTTTGTGCATCCGGGACACCGTTTATTGTATTATTCTGTATTATGTAATTTTATGTACTGTGTAATATTCTTTTTGTCGTTGGTCGAGAATTAAGCAATAAGGATTCTACGACGGGCTAACTGATTTAACTTCGACGTAAGCTTTTTAAGGGTCATAATGAATTTCTGCATCTGCATTAACGGTACATCCCTATCTGCATGTACCGTTGATGCAGATGACTGCCGAAATACATTATGACCCTTTAAAAAAGCAGGTCAACAGCGTATTAATTTTACGGGACTCAGTTTATTGTATTATATAATTTTAAGTACTATGTTATTTTCTTTTTTGTCGACTAATAACCCCATCGCTAGCAATATACTATATCAGGTTGACGTCCACGTCCATGTCCACCCTGGAAACTATAGTGATAATTTGTCACGATGGGCTAACTGATCTGACCTCATGGTCATTCTATCATCCTCCGTTAGCGAAGACAGTTGTACTATTCCGTATTTACTACTATTCCACTGTACTATTATAATATATATATATATATCCTGTATTATGTAATATTCTATTATCTATGGGTTAATCAACCATATTAAGCTTGAAATGCTACTGTCACGTGTAGTTGCAGCATCTACGCTACACAAACGTCCAACGAACGAGTCTGCTAGTCTGAAAGGGATCTAAGCACTCCAGGAAATATAAAGCTGTAATGACTAGTTACAGTGCAGATTTTATTATTTAACCTGGCTTTGATTGAAATCATCATCCTTGTAAAAGTCAAGCCAATTAATTAATTAAAAACTCAACTAACTGTGCTTGCGGCTCCATCCGCGTCGAATTTGGAAGTGTAAGACTTTTTAAAATGTAACTATTTATTCATTGTGTTATTTTTTTTAAAACAAACAACTATGTCAAACGTATTTTTTTTATTCTATTTTCATGTAACGTTGTTTGTAATCGCATAAATATTAAGAATGCAATAAAACCCCTTTACATATTACTTGTTTCATTCCTATGGTCATTGTCATATTAATAACATAGGAATAGTTAACTTATTAACTTAATTAACATTTTTTTGTTAGGCAGGAGTTGACCTTGTTCTTATACATAAGTCCTTCAGCGTATTGGAGTGCCATCTGCACTCAACCTCTATCGTTCGGTGAAGCTGTAAAGGCCAGCTGCGGCCAATAGCGTTAGAATAGTTCGGAAAAATAGTTTTTCAAGAATATATATATTAAGATTTCCTAAAGATCGACAATTCGCCTGTGACCAACCCGTGTTTGAAGCGTCCATAGACTACGATAACCGTTTACCATTAGATGTGCCGTATTCTTGATTCGTTATATAAAAAAACGCGTAAATAAATAAAAAAAAATAGGCATAAATGTAAAATTTATGGCTAAAGAAGTACTTTTTCACACGAAATCCCAATTCAAACCCAATTCTAATTGGAATTTCTTATGAAATAGCACTTTTTACAATATTGACTTACAATACAGATTAGATAAAAAAAATTACAACAACAACCTGGTTTTTGTTGTTTGTTTGACCTGTAAGGGATGTGTAAAGATGAGGTTGAATAATTCGTTTCACAATATGGATTTCGCAGTTTACATTAACTTTAATACGTATGTTTACAAGTGAAAACATTGCGTGTCCATTAAATTACTTGAGTTATATCTTATAGAAGCCACGCTAGACAAGCCTGTATCTATACGAGTAAGGATGTGCGTCTGTCTGTGTATTATATCTCACAACCTCTTATGTCTATAAATTATTCAAATCGAAAATACATAATTATTTATTTATTTGTCGACCTCGGTGGTCTAGCGGTCTAGCACACCGCTTTACGTCCGATGGTCGCAGGTTCGATTCCACGCACGGCATGCGTGATATATATGTATATGTGGTATATAAAAAATACAATGTAATTTATTACTGAGAGTTTATTACTGAATAGATGATAGTTTGAGTCGATGATAACTAAGTGCTGGGTCACCATGACCCGCGGATGCCGATAACGAGGCAAGGCTGAAACGATTAATGTCAATTTCTATACAAATAATTACAGATGTTACAATCATTTGGCTAGAAACATCTATAATAATAACCAGACGACGCGGAAAACATTGTTTTGCCGTATAAATGTATATCGCTATTAAATAATAGGGGTTGATGACAAAATAGTGAAAATACAGGGTAGTATGTATTTTGAATGAGGAATAATAAAAAAAAAATATATTTTTGTCGTCAGTTATGGTAACTAGTAGGTACCATCTAAGTTATATCTAATATATATAATTATCATAGTGTCTATACCAAAACTCCTCCGAAACGGCTTGACTGATTCTTATGAAATTTTATGTGTACAATCAATAGGTATGAGAATAGAATAAAGTGATAACGGTAGTTGCACCACAATTTTTATAATTGTTTTTTTTTTAATGATTCAAATTTAAAAATACACAAAAACCTCTACTTTTTTAAAACTATAATAAATATTTTTTCCAATTCATCTAGTATATACAAGCGACTGTTATCACATTTCGATTGGATAGGTTTTCTTCATCAATTTATTTTCCTTACCAATTATATAAAAATCATGATATTTTATCAGTAGTACAAGTTTATAGATTTTATAAATCAGTAATAATCATCCGTATGAATAAATTAATGGATACCTGTGAGAATTAAATTTTACATTTGCTTCCGCGGTGAATACTAACTGTGTATGCAATACAATTCAATTTAATAACGCGGTAATAAACATATAATGTGGATGCGCACGCGCATCTATTACGCAAGAACGTAAGCTTTTACCAGCCGCGCCTAAAACGCACTGCAATATTTTGCACACTGTTTAAGCTTGCATAAACGAAATTAAATACAGATAGTGTAAGCTAAGAGGGAAGTCTATGAAAGTAGGGATACAAGGAGAGAAATGTGCTGTTCGTGAACTTATACATATACTATAAGTATTCTTTTTATTTTTCAAATAAATTAAAATCTACATATTTTTATTCATGTAGTTCTATTACAGAGTGCTTTCGAGCTAAGAAGAAATGACAAGAAACTCAGCTCTTATTCTTTCTCTTATTCGTTCTTCTTGTGATGAGTCTGCGTTCCGAATGAGTAGTAGAATGTGACTATTCAAAAGTCCTTATATAAAGATTATTTTTGTTTCTAATTCTCCCAGACTATTGACGATACATTAGACAGAGGAATAATTGGTGTTTATCTACATATATTATATAACATTGATATGCAAAAACAACGGCCAATATATTCTGTGAAGTCATCAATCAAACTATATTTACCATTGTAATATAATAACTGTTATTTTATGTATTAACAAAAAATCACATCCAAATTCAAATACCAAAGTTTATTGTACCCTTTGAGTTGATTGTCACCAAACAAGAGAATCGATCACGTTATCTCTACTGATCACAGTAGGTCAGTTAACATAGACAAGCGTCTCCTATAAATGCGGTAGATACATAACAAGAATGGAATAAAAAGTAACTGTACCAAAATACCCATTGTTAAAAAGGAGGTGTCACCACTTCATGTAATGTCAACGACCCACGGGCACTTGTCAGTTTTAAAGGGTGATGTATGTCGTACCAGACAATGAATAATGTCTGTTCAAAATCGCAGTAACGGATACTCGTGTAATCGGTATAAATTAAAACGGGACCAAATTCGATTGATAAAGGATCATATTATACAGTTAGGTTTCAGCTGGCACTTGAGTTTATTGCCTTCTCATTTTAAAAAGTGTATTCATTTTTTTTTTATTGTATCATTATTTAAATGCCACAAAGGAATTTAGAGTCGTCCATTGTTACATTTACCGGTGATCGCTTTAAATATAAATAAAGCAGATTTGCTTAAACTCTCGAAAGGAAATGTATGAACGATTTTTCATTGTACGAAACAAACTTATATGTACCGTTACTTTTGACTGGATATCTTTTATTTATCGTTATATTTACAGTGGCAAGAGTTTGAACTTCAGGATTTATCTGATGGTTCAAGTTAAAGTACTTGAACAATCAGATAAGTCCTGTCAAGGAATTATTTTATACAAATCGAACGCCATTTTTGTTCAAGAAATGTTTCATAATTTTAAATATTTCGTTACATATAATGTGTAAAAAAAATTAAAATGTACGATAATAATAACAATTAATATCGTATCAAAATGAATACAAATAGTACTTGTAAATTAATTTACACCATGTTTGTTAATAGGTACTGATTTGGTATAATTCCACAAAAAAAATCATGTATAATTAAATGAAATAGGTTATAACTGAAAAACAGCACTTCCCTTTTTGAGTCATGCATCCTGATGAACTTAGGACCTTTTTATACTGCTACAATTACCTTTTTATAGTATCATCATTTTTAAAACTACAAGCTTGAAACTTATTATTTAATTCAATATGAAATTCAAAGTTTGTAAAAATTTCGTTCTTAAGGGGGTAAAATAAAATAGGAGATGTAAGTTTGCATGGAAATTCATCATTTGTTGTCTATTTCACGCGGACAAAATAGCGGGCACAGTTAGTTTTATATAATTTGTAGCATACCAATAAAATTGATTATCCGCCTAACACATTACGCAATGTTCACGTAAAAAAAAACAACAATAACTTTTGGTGAAACAATTTTTTTGCAGAGGTCAGTGTTTCGGGTAATTTATTAGTAAATATTTAAAGTACGCAACACACTTAGGTATTTTTGGGTTTATCGGGGACATTAAATCTGAGAATCGGTGATAAATAACACAGATTAGGTTGATAAGTCAAGGCACTCTCTTAAAACGACCACTTTGTATTCAGTGCAGCGTCTTTAAGCAGAATTTCTTTTCCTCGGTTCTATTTTTATTAAAAAAAAAAACAAGTTCTTAAAAAATGAAATTGCATAGCGGTAAATTTGGCAAATTGAAATACTCGCTAACAGAAGATAGCTCTGAAATTGACGCTATTTTTGTTTAGATAATAGTGTCAAGGTTGTATTTAAACTATGAAAATTGCTTAAATTATAAATAATAAATAAATAACCTTGGACAATTAACACAGCGTCATCTAGTTCCACGGTAAGCAGAGCTTGTGTTATGGGTAATAGACTACTGATATAAATACGTACATAATATATATAGAAAAATTTTATCAAACATAATCAAATTAGATGATTATAATTATTTCTGCAACGGATATAACTAAATAATAACACCGACTAATGTTATCTTGCTTCTTATAGGTTTCTTGTGTAACCAAATATACGTGTTAAATTTGTTCTTATGTAAACATACCTACAAAACCAAAATGGCAACTTAACCTGACTTATGATCTATAATATAGATATTTATATTACATTAATCTATGGTGATTATATCCCGGTTCCCGTACCATCAGCTAACTTGGATTCACTATCATACGCCCGAAACAAAAATACAATAAAAACTATAAAATACTAGCTGTGCCCGCGTTAAATTTCAATAAAATATATAGCCTATTTGTTATTCTGATGCAAAAGCTATTATACTGTAAAGTTTCATCAAAATCTGTTCCGTAGTTTTTGCGTAAGAGTAACAAACATCCATACTCACAAACTTTCGCGTATATAATATTATTACGATTAAGATTACCTGTGTAACGGCAAAAAGGAAATCGGCTCCAAAAAAAGCAAATATAAATAGAAATAAACTTAATATAATCAGTTTTAAATAGTCATATTTTTATTCTACCATTCATTCGGAACGGAGACTCATCACAAGAAGAATGAGCAAGAAACTTGCGTGTTGCTCTTTAAAATAAATGTTATTTTAAATAAAATACACATTAACAAAGATATATTATAGTGCAATCAGATAATATTGTCAGTATTACAAATTTTAATTTTTTTCTATAAACATAATCTATGCATTTACTTATTTACAAAAAACGTCTTGTCTTTATATTTAATTAGTTGTCTAATACCCATAACACAAGCTCTGCTTTGCTTGGTACTACATGGTGCTGTGTGAATTCAAGATTGATATTATTACAGTAATTGACGACGACGACCTCGGTGGTCTAGCGGTTTAGCACACCGCTTTACGTCCGAAGGTCGTGGGTTCGATTCTCGCACGGCACAAACATTTGTATTCATGAGTATGATTGTTTGTATCGGTCTGGGTGTTATCTATATTTAATATGTATGTATTTACGAAAAAAAGTCTATGTATTTGTATCAGTTATCTAGTACCTATAACACAAGTTTCAGCCAGTTTAACTTGGGTCTAGATGGCGCTGTGTAAATTGTCTTGAGATTATTATTATTCCTAACTTCCAAAAAAAAATCTCCCTTCTTAAGGAGAGGAGATGGCAAATTACCCCCGGCAGAAGCACAGTCGGCCGGAGTTCAGGGCCCCAGGGAGAGAAACCGGCGTACAATGCGGGCAGAATCTAAGAGCTATAGAATTTAATTATTATTATTATTAATAATAATTGAAATTAGAGAACTATAATTACATAATTATGAAGTCAACTCCGAAGGCGGTATTAATCATTCAATAAGCTTATAATTAATACACAGAATAATTACTATAAATTATTTATAAATAGGGTTTCATTGAACAATGGCCGCGATGACAAGTTATTAATAACTTTCGCAAATATTTTCGTGTATTGTATTCCCTAATAATCATGAGAGCGATTTTCGTTCGCCTTACAATTGTTTGGTGATTGTATGTAATTATAAGACCAGTATATGAATTAGTATTGTATAGGTAAAGGTATATATATACTATTTGATCCTGCGACTTCGTCCGTGTGGAGTTTAACTTAATTTTTCTAAAATAAAAATTGCCGAAGTTACTCCATATTACATCAGCTACCTGCCAAAAAAAGTCCCGTCAAAATCGGTCCAGCCATTTCAGAGATTATCCGAAACATACAGACAGACAGACAGACAGGCAAAAATTGTATAAAATGTTATTTTGGTGTATGTACCGTATTTATATTCATATGCATGTAGTAAAAAACGGTTATTTCAATACTACAAACAGATACTCCAATTTTGTCTATATGTAGATATAGATAAGTACAAAAGGCAGTCTATCGCTAATCCAATCTCTTCCAGACACTTGTATCCAGAGCCATAAAACATATTAATAAAAAAAACTTTGCGAAGAGAGTATTTATAAAAGTATAATAGATCGCGAATCTAAATAAAATTAATATTGTCATAAATGAATTATCTGCCCTTTACTGTTCTATTTTAACGTATCCTAAATTGTATTCACACACTTAAACTTAAATTGTAAGTAAGAATAAATTATTTAAAAGAGCAACACACAAGTTTCTTGCTTGTTCTTCTTGTGATGAGACAGCATTCCGAATGAGCGGTAGATTAAAAAAAAAAAATGTTTTGACTATTCAAAAGTGCTTCAATGTAAGTTTATTTGAATAAATGATTTTCTATTCTTATTCTATTCTATTCTATTCTAAAAAATACCATTACGTTTTACGTTATGTCACGGATGCAAGATCTCTATTATTTTTAATTACACCCATTCTTATTTAAGAAACACAATTCGCGCCCGGCCGGTTTATTTTTAATGATATTGAACGCAGTTTAGGTGTATATAAAATTATATATACATTTTCACATAACAAGGATGAGATAAAATATTTCTCACGGCTATATCCGTGTGCATTGACGCCATAGGCTTTGTAGATTTGGATGTACTGTTTATTCTTTACTAGCGATCCGTCCCAATTTCACACGGCTACAATAATCTCACTCTCAAGTATTTACTTTTTTATTTTTAATAATATATAGTCCATATTAGCTGACCTGGCAAACGGTGTTTTGTCATAGAAATTAATATCGCTATTAAAAAATGAATTGAAGGTTGAAAAATTAGGGTTGTATGTATTTTTTAATGCCGAATTGAAAAAATAAGGGCAACAAAACAAAGTTTGCCAGGACAGCTAATCTATACATTTATTATACATATAAATAAAATTGTAATGTCTATTTGTAATTTTGAAATAACTGTTTTTTACAATATGCATGTGTATACAAATACGGTACATACTACAAAATTTCATTTTTTACAATTTTTCTATGTCTCTCTGTCTGTCTGTCTGTCTGTTTGTTTGTTTGTTCCGGCTAATCTCCGGAATCGTTGGACCGATTTTGACGGGACTTTTTTTGGCAGGTATCTGATGTAATAAGGAGAACTTAGGCTTCTTTTATTTTAGAAAAATATAGTTAAACCAACGCGGACGATATCGTGGGAGCAGCTAGTAATATATATATATATGATACAACCTCCCAGGCGCCACTACTTCATTAGAGTCAAAATAGTAAATACTCGAGGTATATGATATGGACTTAAAATAGATCTGGGTACTTATATAATAAGAGGCAATTATAACACGAAATGGAACTTGTATAATTATTTTAATAATAACAGGATGTGAATATCTTATGCCCAATTTACACTCAGCCCGAGTGGGCAGGGAAGTGAGCAACGCGAGAGTGTAAACACGAGAGGAAACACTTCCCATGTCATTGGCGCTGCCACTCGCGCTGCCCGGCGCTCCCTCGATTGTCGGTTTTTCATGCGCGAGTCAAAGGACTGGCAGCGCGAGTGGCAGCGTGTTTTTACATTCAGCCCTCTCGCTCAGTTGTCGCCCGGCAATATTTCCGGCAGCGCGAGTGGCAGGGGAAGCGGCTGAATGTAAACGTAGCATTAAATATGGAGTTAAACAAAACATCGAAACCTTATTAGACGAAATTCTATCGTATCGGGTGCTGGTGGTATTCATCTTCTTAATTATTAATGTATGTATATTTGTATATATTTATATCTAAATATATATAACTCAAAGGTGACTGACGTAGTGATCTATCAACGCACAGCCCAAACCACTGGACGGATCGGGCTGAAATTTGGCATGCATGTAGATGTTATGACGTAGGCATCCGCTAAGAAAGGATTTTGATTAATTCTACCTCAAAGGGATAAAATAGGGGATGAAAATTTATATGAAACTGTCAATTTTAAACCGATCGGGCGAAAATTTTGCATGCATAAAGCTACTATGACGTAAGCATCGCCTAAGAAAGCATTTTGATAAATTCCACCCCTAAGGGGATAAATTAACGCAAACTTTTGTTAAAATAAGTTTAATATAAGCACTGTGAATGTAGTCGCAGATTCGACTCCTCCCACGGTACAAATTTTTATATTCATGTGTATGAATATTTCTATACAAAATACCCAGACCATACAAACAATGACACTCATAAAACAAATGTTTGTAAATTGCGAGAAATCGAACCCGTACCAATCGGAAGCAAGGCGGTGTACTAAACCGCTAGACGATCGAGATCGCCAGTTTTTTAAAACTGGAATAGCAAACGAGCTTGTAGTGGTGACAGTGGTGGTAAGTGGTAATTATCATGTATATAAGAAGAACCCTACGGCCATCACATCACCCCTCCGATCGATCCCCCGTCCAATTCAAACGGGGATCGAAATTACGACGGCCTGAGCCGAGGTTCGAAACCCTAGCGGTACCCTCAGACTAAAGTCATATCGATCCGGCGGGAGTTGGCCTTCAGCCACTCCATAAGTCCTTCCGCAGTGCCATCTGCACTCGTCCTCTATCGTCCGCTGAAGCTGTAAAGGCCAGCTGCGGCCAATAGCATTAGAGTAATCCGAAAAAATATACATCAGTATGTGAGCTTGTCATCATAACTCATGCATTGCCATTTCGAAGGACTAAGATGTTTTTGTATCCTCTTATTTATGATAATGATATGGTGCACCCTGCGCTAACGGTTTACGCTGGCGGGGCACCAGTGGAGGATGATAAAATGAGGACAAGGTCAGATCAGTCACCACATCGTGGTAAATTCACTATTAGTTTATCATGATGGTTTCCAGGGGGAACCACGTGGATGTTTTTCTTTTGCACCGTGTAATTTCACTGTCATAGCTCAACATTCCACTAAACACAGCATTTACAGAGCTGCTTTGCGGCTGCAAAAGGGTAAGACACAGATTTGTAATACTTTTTACAAAGCCTATCTTTGGTTAGACGTCATATACCTGGTAGCTTATTAGCTCTTGAAATCGTAACTAAATACGTAAATATGTTTATTGCAATAATATTACAAGAATAATAAATGTACTTAAAGCAATAACATACATATTCATTATTGCTACATTTCATAATAAAAATATTTTTTACAACTACCTTCATTATCTCTATCTCTATCTCTATATCTTGAAAGCAAATAAACAGATCGCGGAATCAAAAGGAAAATGAGACGTATACTCATTACCATATTATAGAGCAAATAAATATTCCTATAAGACGAATTAATTTATTATAAAAATAACATGTCCTATTTCTCGCGACGATATAGGCATTGTAGGTAAAAAACAGCATTTTAATAAATCTTCCAACAAAAGGTACTACAAAACTTGTTTACATAATTAAAGAAGAAATTAAGGCTAGAAGCATTGTGTTTATTTTGTAAATTCTTTGACAATGGGAGTGGCTTATTTTCTGATTCAGTGTAATATAAAAATAAGATGAAAAACGACAAATAAACTGTATAATTTATTTTTCGTGTTTTTCATTTTCCACGTTTTTTTTAAACGACTCCCACCCACCCTGAAACAATTTTTCGTTCTCTCATCTTCAGCGTTATAAATTTGTTATGGTTCTTTAATATAGGGCCAACAGTGCAAATAAACAATAGAGCCATCTAAATACTTGGCACTTAATAAACATAGGGTCATCTAGTAGGAGTAGTAGTTTTTAGTAATCACACCTAATATCATGTATTTGGAAGGTATATTTTTACAATAGAATACACGGAATAATGCATGATGACAAAAACAGTCAATTAAAAATCTCAATCTCAATTAATAATATATTCACTTACCTTGTACTTCATTTCAGTACAACTTTCTTTCTTCAGAAACACACAAATCACTTATAAAAATAATTATAACAGTCCAAAATAATAAAATTTCTTATTTACCATTTACTAATTTAAAAAAAAGAACGGTCACTATTAAATTCGCGAATTGAATGTTACCTTTCCTTTATTTTTTTAAATTAAGTTTTACAGCCCTGGAATTATCTTTCAGTCAATATATTAAACGAAAATAAAAATAATATTATTTTCGCGCGCAAACCAAACGCATCCGCGCATGCGTGAACTGCGGCTGTGCGACAATGGCGGCGGATACAACCAGAGCGCCGGTTTTGCTTCGTGCAGCGAGCAGCGAGCAACGACCCAATCTAACAACCAGCGAGCGATGCAACGACGAAGGTGAAGGTAGGCCAAAGGTGGCCGACAGAAGCATGCTGAAACCGCCACCGCAATGTCTCTATGCGTCGTTTCACTTGATATTGCAAATTTTTTGCTTAGACACGGAATAATTAATTTAGGCAATAATTATAGAAAGGCCATTAGTAACTTCAATGGCGCCAGTGGTACTAGCGATTTAAAACAACATCTTACTTCCAATGGTCCTGTTATTCTTATACGATACAAATATTAATAAACATGGGAGTAATTGTTTGTACAAGGTACTTATTAGGTAAATTTATTACATACATTTCGACTTAATAATGTAAAGTTGCAACAATTATTTAAAAGAGCAACTCACAAGTTTCTTCCTCGTTCTTCTTGTAATGTTCTTTTTTCTGTGGATGAGACATCTTTCCAAACGAGCGGTAGATTTAAAAATAAGTGATTACTATTCAAAAGTGCTTAAAAGTAAGTATATTTGAATAAAAAACCCACACTACAAACTTATTTTGAGAATACTGTGAGAATTGGAATAGGAAAAAAATTGGGGTCAATATTTCAATCAAACTTTTTATGTAATTGGTAACAAACTGATGGCCCACTTTACGCTAAATGGTAACCGTTGCCTATACATATACATCTATTATATTATCTGTGATATATATGTACAGCACTACGGACATCACGTTATCATATGACTCCCGCCATTTCAGAGGACTAAGATGTCGTGCCTTTTATCCTGTATGGTAATTTCACTGCCTAATATGACCCTATAACCGAAACACGCTGCTTGGAGGCTTATATAGATAAGACAGAGGTACACCATAGATCAAAAAAGTATTTCTGTTCTGTGGAGGTATGTACCCAAGCTGAATACTTTTTACAGTCTACCTCTGGTAAAATATAAATAATATTGTCACAGTACCAAAACATTTGGTTATTGTTCTTTTAGTTACATAATATAATAAGTATATTCAGAAGGCGATACTCATGATTACGGCTTGCCTTATTAACTGATGCATACCCCACAGTTTGACTTCTTGTTCTTAATTATATTCATTTTAGGGTTTTTGTTACTATTTGACTTCACCAGCTTTTCAGAAAGCAGAAAGTTTCAACTCCAGTTCCGTTGCAGTTGGGGCTGATTTTATATAATCCATACATTTTTTTTATAATTCATACATTTAATAATATAAAATTGACGCAATAAAATCATCATCATTAGATAATATAAAACAAAGTCGCTGTCGCTGTCTGTCCGTCCCTATGTATGTTTAAATCTTTAAAACTACGCAACGGATTTTGAAGCGGTTTTATTTAAGATTCAAGAGGAAGGTTTATATATATAATACATGTACACCCGTGCGAAGTCGGGGCGAGTAGCTAGTTTACAGATAAAAAAAAATTTCATTATTTTATTGAGCGTAAAGCACAAATTAAAAAATTTAAACAGTTCTTACAAGCAATTTCTTGCATATAACCTGAGCATAAACGTTTGTTTTAAATAAATACGCAATATGAAACTGAGCTAACCAATATCGCGCTTTATCTGTTTTGCTCATTAATAAACTACAGGCGCAGTTTATTATTTTCATGTAAAGAATTTTTTCCTCTTCTTCCCCTTATAGTTCTTTCTGATTTCTTTGTAATAATTAAAAACATTATTTTATACAAGTATTAATTTATTTTTAATTATCTACTCGGTAAATTAAGTTTAATTATATGTACATTTTATTTGCTCTTTTTTTTCGTTTGTTGTTTATATTGTATTTTTTACATTGCACTGAATAAAATATTTTTCTTTCTTTCTATTAGAAGTGTCTTCAATTTAAATATTCTTTTCTATAATATCTACAACTATATTTTTTTAAATATTTTTTTTAGAATACAGTTACAAGTGTATATTCTATTTAATATTAAAAACATCATATATGTAGCTGAATACTAGTTAATGAGCAATTCTGTAGACAATAATTGGATGAACAATAGATAATCTCCTATTTTTCTAGCGTCAAATTAAAATATATATATATTTTTTCTTCTTAAATATCCTACAAAAGCAAAACATCAATGAAATCATATCTCCTTATAAATACCTCATAAAAGGTATACATGGTACTTTATCTGATTATATAAAGTGCTGCTCATACCTAATATAGTCAACATAAGAACCTTCTTTTTGTTCTCAGTCGGTTAAAAATATTATAAAATCATAGGACCCTGGTTTGTGTGTTTCTATTCAAAGATTCTAATAAATACTCAATCGGCTCCATCGAATGATCATTACAACAACTACTCCTTCAAGCCGGGTGTAAAATATAAATGTTGTGGAATTGTAGAATAAATATAATTTGATGTTTATTTCTTTAGCATATTATTTTAGTCTTGAATTTAGTTTAGCACAACGATTTTTAATATGGTCACATTGCGTAGAATTTCATTCATTCCAATCCAAATGTTCATTCGTTTCATTCATTCATACTCATAGCTCATCATGGTATTTTTCTTTGACGTATAATAATATACTTATGTTTTGTCACAAATTCAATAATTTTATTATTTTATAACACACTGAAATGTCCCGTGATCCCAGAAAAGATTATTATAGGGACCGTGATCGTGATAGAGATCGTGACTGGGGCCGTTCAGACTACAGGAGAGGGCCGCCAAAAAAACGTTCTAGGTCTAGAAGTAGGAGCCCCAACAGAGACCGCATTTCCGTCAAACAACGCAGCCGCTCTCCAAGGAAGAACGACAAAGAAATCACGGATATTCTGATTGAAATATCGAAACTACCAGAGCCAAGTGAATTGTGGGATAACAATCAGTTCCAAGATACCGGTTTCGCTGGGCCTCCACAGCCGTCGTATCAGGCCATTCCGCCAGAGGTAGATAAACATGACAAAACATATACAAATTTAAAAACATGCTTTAGAAACGTTTTTAAATTTTTAGTTAATTGCTAGTTTAAGATGTTCTTGCATTATTTTATATAAATACACAATAATAGACACATTTGGCACAAAACATAATATAGCACATAATATTTAAAATTCTTGTGGATTTTAAATATTATGTGCTGTATGTTATTTTTTTCATTTAAACACATACTACTTTTCTATAAAACATTTAAAATCTTTGCTTCTTTTTTTTAAATGATTGAATGAATTATTTGATACTGAGATTCTTGCATAGTAGAAAAAAATTATGTTGTATAAGTTATGATAATTTATTACTATTTTAATATTATTATTTATATATAGTAATAATGTGAAGAACATTCCTCATTATGTTCTATTAAAAAAAAATGTCTTAAATATACCATTTATGAAAAAATAACAATCAATTTTCTTCTGGCCAGTTCTTAATCTAAACTACTTACGGAACTGAAAAAAAAAAGATCTATTATGACAGTATAAATGTGTAATCTAGATTTTGATTTTAAACAATCTTATATTCCTTATTTGTCATTTATAAAAAATCTAATTATCCTTTTAACTCATAATAGAAGTGATATAATTTATGGCATTTTGGCAGGTAAAAAATTAATGCTCAATGACTTTGTTTAGTTAAGATTGAAGTATTAAAATAGAAGATGAAAGTATTCATATAATTCAATACTAGTTTCTCTTTATTTTCTTTTAAGCCAGTAATGAAATAACCCATGTTAATAGTGTCATAATAATCTCACAATATACCTAACTTGAGTTGAATACTTAAAAAATAAATATTAAAATTGGTAATTGATTTCGATATACCATATTTATTATAATAAAAATACATTTAGCCATTTATTTAGGATATATAAATGTTATATACATTTTTTTAAAGTTATGCATATATACTAATATTATAAATTTGAAATTGTTTGTCTGTATCATAACTTACAGTTAAATGCATTTAGGCATCATATGGGAAGTAGCTAATATAAATGTATTTGTATGTATATATAGTTCATGCCATACCTTACTGAAAAACTGTACTTTTTAAGATAGTTCCAAACCCTCTGTTTACTTAAGCAAACACTTCTACACAAAGGATCTAAAATGCAATTAGGCATTAAGTGGAAAATAGCTAGTGTAAGTGTTTTTGTATGTATATATGGTTCATGTCATACCTAATTAAAAAACTGTACTCTTTACAGGGAGTTCCAAACTCATCATATGGATCAAACTTCCAACCACCATACTCGGGCATCTACGATGACTTCCCACCTGTAGCCTCGGTCCCACAAACTTCACATCTACCAGACATGGCAGCGTGGAATCAGATGTCTTTGCCCCCTCCACCACAAACACCCATGCAGCCACCTGTGGTCTTCAATGTTGAAGATCAGATTAAGAAAGAAGGTAAGTGATATTATTTTTAGTGGTTGATAATAATTATGTCAACTTTTATTTGTGTCTTTTTTTAAATTTACAAATCAATTTTCTAATCAATACAGGAACTTCATGTGACATTCGACTATATTTCTTAGCACAGGTTACAGACATTTTCTTGTTTGAAAAAAATAACAATTAGATTATTAGTTGTATTTCTAGGTGTTTCTGTATTAACCTGTAAACCGAGCGGAATGTATAAATATGTCAAACGTCAAACTTTTGTGTATGTGTAGGACATATGTATTCTATCAATTCTGCTGTGCCCTGGAACCTGGAGCGAGTGGAATATTTCATATCAAAAATATATACATTAAATTATATTGTGCTGATGTGCTGACACGTCCTAGTGAGAGACGGTGCCCATTATATGCTGCGTGTAATTAAAAAAGGAATTCCCCATTCCCCAGTTAACAGGTTAATAAATTAGTATTATAGTCATCTCTATTGACAGAGTTCCATGCAACTTGTGCTTATTTTTTATAATTCTATTGTTTAATAAATACTTAATTATAATTAACAATCACAGTGCTAAAAAATGTATCCTCAAACTTAACAATTTATATAATGACAGGTTTGTTTTTATTTCAATCTGAAGGACACCTTAAGATAGATTTAGATTTGGATAACCAAGAACAATGAGTACAGTACAATTTAATATCCTATATGTGTATGAAAATTATGTGCGACAATAACTATGGTCAAATACCACACCTGGCAAACATATGGTTGTTCCTTTTATTGTCCTGCTTACCGTGACTGCCGAATTATTGTTATAACTATCTTACTTTACTATAATACTCAGTGGAATAAAGCTAATTAATGCATTTAGCCAACAATATTTGTATGGATTGTACAATTATTATGTTGGCAAAATTATCTGAGCAACTTATTTAAAACAGGGCACCAGTACAAATATTTCATATGCATTGCATTCAGTATCTAGACAACGTAAGAGCCTGCACGGATGAGAGACGTTTTGCAGAAACCAATGAAGCACAAAATTCCTCTTAAAATTAGACACATAATGTACACACAATACAAGTGTATGGATATATGTGTGTACAATATGTTGATTAAAGACATAAGGTAGTCCAAGTGTGTCCCTTAGTAAAGACTTTATTTAAATAATTATTAGTATTATTTTTATATTAAACTGTATTTAATATTACCTTATACATATTCATTAGTGTATTAAAAAATAGATGATTCATGAAGCATATCTATCTAAAAAATTTGTGCACCAGTATCACCATAATATATTACATTGTCAAGTTTCCAGATGGGCCACCAAAATGATTTGAATATATATCTATTAATATATTGGACATAGGATGAGTATAATTATCATATAGCTGGGAGCAAGCGAAACCCAGACTTCCAGACTCCCTGTTACCCTAAATCCTACTTAATTTATATATTGATGATATTCTTTATATAGTTGCAGAAAGTATGTATAATCTAAATTTATATATTTATTAAATATTGCACCGAAAATCCACAACTAACAATTTCTTTTCCAGGTTTATCTATTACATTAAAAAATATATTAACCTAAATACAATTGAAATAGAAATCAAACTGCAATGATGTTGATTCGTCGTTTGGAGAAGAAGGTCTTCAGCGACTGAAGATGAAATTTATACATGCATCAATGTGATCTTTGTACACCTTTAGCCTATATGCTCTAGTACATATATTTGCTATACATACGAGTGTAATTTCACACTAGTTGTCTTATATTTTCCACTGCATGAACACTTTTTGCTACAACACTGTGACATTACACTCCTGAAAAATATTCTATTTGACAAATATACATTGTCCTCACAGCTGCAATAGAGTCAGAAATGCGTCACCAGAAAGCAGCACTGTCCAAACAGCGCGAAGACTACATAAAGAAGACGTCTATACTCAAAAAAGAATTAGATACACTGAAAGAGCAGAGGAACGAATTGCACGGCGACTCGAAGAGATCGCCCAGCCCGGACACGAAGAGGTTTCTTAAGGAGAACACAAAGTTACAGGTTTGGTTCTGTAATGCATTTATGTTCATAATGTTGAGTCGAATACTTAGTTGGATACATGAAATTACTGCTTACATTGTTTAGTGCTTGCGCATACGATACGATGGGAGGTAATCCCTTATTTTGTTAGATTGCGTTACGTTGTGTGGTGTTGTCTGTGTAGTTGGAGATCCAGAACAAGCTGAAGACCATCAGCAATGTGGTTGACATGCTCAACGGTATCATCGGCGAGGAAGCGCGCGAAATACCCGAATCGGATGATTGTGAACGTGCGTCCAAACGCAAGTCCAGGTGCGTTTTATTTCTCCTTCTTTTTATGAAATTCAAACGTTTTGTTAAACTAAAGAGTTATTATTATTTTAATTGCTGATATAATTTCCGCAGCCATGTTTTAGTTTAACAAGATTATATATATTTAATATTTTCTAGCGGTAAGTATGTAAATATAAATTGAGTTTATTACTTTGAATCCCAATAAGCAGGAATGCACAATGCAAATTGCGGCTTTACAGTGAAGAGAAGAGCTTTGCTTTTCACGTGATCAGTGATGGCAACACCATGGAAGCAATAGAGGTCATCAGCTTGAGTGCTACTAATATTCACCTGGTAAACCCCTAATGCCATGTTATTGTAAGCTTTTAAATTTTGCTTAAAGTATATGATTTAAATTGTGATTTATTTGTTAATATATAGTGTTGAATTTTCTTTAAATGTAGTTCCAAGTGGAATCGTATGTCGTCGGCCATATTGTTAATGTCAACAAGATCTGTCAAAATTTCTCTATTATTATTTGCCTACTCTGTGAATTAATTTAAAATGTGGTAGATGAACGATTTGACTTGGACGCCTCAATAGACAATTGTAAAGAAAGATTTGGTCTGTATTTAATATATTAAAATATATAATACTTTTATTTTTGCCTTTTATTACCCGACTGTATATTTTATACGTTTTCCGTCCTATTTATTAATTGTACTATTTATTTAGCTGATAATTTTGTAAAAAATGTAACTTATGCAAGATTTTTTATTTATTAAAATGTAGTGGAAAATTATTGTAAATCTTATTTATAAAATATATACCTAGCCATCAAATTCTCATAGAGCGCCATGGAACTCAGGCTGATGAATGAAGCAGGGATGGTTGCTTGTATAAGTATAATTGTGAAGAAAGTAACTTTTATTTTATCCTCAGGATATAGGTATGTTTGTAAATAGAACAATACAGTTTCAGTATCGTTATTGCGGTTTACTCTCATAATAAATTCCGATTCAGTGTCATTGGATTGTGCTTTCCTATTTCTCTTATTTATTATCCTTTCCAATCATTGAATAATTGCATATTTAGTTGTCAATGAAAGAATTAACTTCACTGTTATCGATTTACTCTGCATTTCAAAATAATAATTTAATCCTAGATGGGATTGAGATTAATAACGTTTATAGGAACTTTTTCTAGCTAGGACTTGATTGTCATAGGAACTTCAAAACTATATATAACATCTCGTATGGATGGTATTTGTTGATTACCTCAGCGAGGTAATAGTTGATTAATTTGAAATTAATCAGAAGTAGTACTGTTGCTACTATAGTATAACTAGTAGGACTGTAGTATAACTATAGGCTATAAATAAGATGAATATCTTTCATTATTAACTATTTATTTTGTACATTGATACCGTTATAAAATAAAATTACGCAATATAAATTTTGTTCCCAACTGTTCGTGCTAAAAGTTATTTATTTTGTCTAAAAATATTTAAAAAAAATACGTCAAAAATATTTAAAAATACAAATACAATTAAGGTTTTATTGTGCAAATATTCAACGTGGTTTTTGATAATAAAATTTTTTCGTTTTTGTATCAATGAAGATCAATTGTGCAACTGGTAGCATGTATCAAATTTATAAAGAAAATATAAAAACTTTTAGAATGAATAATTATTAACCGGTTTCTTTTAAATCGACGTTACTTGTATCAAATAAAAAAAATGAAAATTAACCGAGAAATTTTATATAAAAAAAAATCTAATAATTTTTCTACGTGCGTTTATACAAATATACATTTTGAACCTTGATTTTAAGGTCGTTTAAAAACTAAAACATTTTAAGTTTTATATATCATTTATTTAAAATAACTGTCTATATGTTTATGCTTCATATTTATGTCAATACCCGTTTTATGTCATAGTTCATATATATCACATGTATTTACAAAAAAAATCTCAGTATTTATATGAGCTGTCTAGTACACATAAAAATCTCTTGGACTAGATGGCACTGTGTGAATTGTACTGATATATTATTTACGCATATACATTATTATAATTGAAATAAAATGTATGTCTGATTATAAGGACTGGACTTCTATAATCACTACGACTCATTCTTATTGTAATTTCTTATTATCTTATTGTGCATTTAATATTTTCATTTTAATAAATTAATATAGTTGGTAGTTTGTATTCACACATTTCAACTTAATAGTGTAAAGTTACAACAAATATCGAAAAGAGCAACAGAGCGAGTTCTTGTGATGAGACAGCTTTCCGAATGAGCGGTAGATTAAAAATGATAATTGTGACTATTCTTCTGAATAGTCACTGTTATCGTTAGTTATTATTCTTAAATTTAAGTATATTTGAATAAATTATTTCTATTATTTTCTATTCATTTAAAACATATTTTTCTAATACTTGCTAATAATGCATTTGTACTTCTAGGTCTCCAAGCAACCCGAAATTCAACTATGTGTACTACGACCCAGAGATGCATTGGTGCCGGGTATGCAATGAGTTTCCGCCAACTGCAAAAGATTACCTGAATCATTTGCATTCACCATCCCATCATAAGTAAGTTTTATTTATTAGTAAATTCAAAATTATAAATTCAAATTCAAAAATTATTTATTCATGTAGAACATTTTAGCCACTTATGAACGTCAAATCTTTTATATTATATTTTTCCCTACCGTCCAGTTCAGTATATAGATCCAAAATTATAAATCTTTGGATTTGTCGGCTTTACTATTACATGATGTGCATGTATCTAATATATTAAACTCTCGTGTCACAGCGTTTGTAACAAAACTCCTTAATGGCTTGACCGATTCTTATGAAATTTTGTGTGTATATTCAGTAGATCTGCGAACAGGACATATATAACTATTTTTCATACCCCTAAGATATGATTATGTGTATATTCAGTAGGTCTGAGAATAGGACGTAGATTTGAAAATAGTCTACGGATAGGACCTTAGGACCGAAATGATAGGGGTGATCCAACCCTATTTTTTTTAATATGAAGTTTGTGTAATGTTTTGTTAATTGAATTAATTTATTTTATATGCATAATTAAAAAAGATAGTATTCTGCACTCCTCTATATAAACTATACGTATGCGAAATTTCATACTACGGCCGCGGAATTTTCGTAAAAGGGGGTACAAAGTTTTTGCTTCACGTATAAATATATAGATTGCGTTGTGATTTAAGAATGGCTGCTGCACATATGGAGGCTCCGTGGCATACTGTGACTGGAGTCAACGAGGGCTTCCCCAGCTTTCCCTCGGCGCCCACCAAGCGCACACCCATCAGAGGTAATAACACATTTTGTTACACCAGTCTGTAGTTCCGAAGGGGGTGAAAGGCGATTGTTAGTAGTGTGGACTGATGATAATGGTGCACCCGCCTGCGCTAACGGTTTACACTAGAGAGCACCAGTGGAGGATGACAAGATAAACATGAGGTCAGGTCAGTTAGCCCATCGTGACAAATTCACTAGGAATTTATCACGTTTTCCGCCTGAAACCGTGGGAGGCCAACCTGATATGTTACATTAAAGCCAATGTAAACTCTGCTTGCATTATGAATTGTCCAGGCTTCTTATAATTAGTATTTCATATTTTATAATATACCCATTTAAATATTCTGTCAGTTATTTATTGATTGTTGTTCAAACAGGTTTACAATTCTTCGTGCCGTCGACGGCATGGTACTGCAAACTGTGCGATCAATTCATTGGTGATCTGCACTGTGCATCCGCGCATCTCAAATCAATTGTACATTCCAAGAACTATATTGTAAGTAAAAACATTTATTCTTTCACAAACAAGTAGTAGAAAATAAGCTAGAACTTCTTCAGAATTATTTAAAAAAATATATATCTATATATATATAACTCAAAGGTGACTGACATAGTGATCTATCAACGCACAGCCCAAACCACAGGCATGCAGGTAGAAGTTATGATGTAGGCATCCGCTAAGAAAGGAGATTAATTCCACCCCTAAGGGCATAAATTAATGCGAGCGAAGCCGCGGGCAAAAGCTAGTACATACATAAATTGATATTAAAGTTGATACAAAATAATTTTGTATATTTTTTTTAGAATTTCGTAGAACAGAATCCACACTGGGAAACAGATTGGATGTCGGATCGTCAGAAGGCTTTTGAAAAATCTAGAGCATCGAAATCCAAAACCGAAGAGAAACCCCAGTACACCGCTCATACGATCACATTCAGCAAAGATGGCTTCCAAACGAAACGTAAAGAAACGCCCACTCCACCGTCAGAAGAGAAAAAGAAGAAAAAGGATAAGAAAAAGAAGAGTAAGAAGAAGAAAAGTAGCAGCAGCAGCTCGTCGAGTAACAGCAGTAGTTCGGACAGCGAGCCAGTCAAGAAAAAGAAGTCGAAATGTGAGTCGACGGCTTGTACGTTTAACCGTATTAGTATAAAAACGATATTTTAACAATTTTCTTAATTTATATTTATAGAAATAAATACAATTAATGTATCCGTTTTGCTATTTTAAATTACCAGCTTTTCAATAAATGCATCTGAAATAATATATGGTGCAGGACATAGATCATAAACTTTTTTTTTTAAACTACTTACTTTCCTAATTTCGAAAACGGCTGACCGAGAGTGACGGGACCTTCACTCACAGATAGCTAATGTTATAAAAAGTAACTTAGGCTACATATTATATAATTCTATGCCGGAAATCGAAGCAATTGACGTATGCATGAAGAATAGTGTCAAAACATTGTTTGACGTAACTTGAAAGGACGTAAGTCGAGGATTGGTTTCTAGATTCTATATATCTAATATTTGTTTTAGCAAAAAGTGAGAAAATCGAACCAAATGACAAGAGACTGACGGAGTGGATGTCGTCCATACAGATGGATATGTTGAACGACAGCGACAGAGAGCTACTGCACACGTTGAAGAGCAAGTAAGTCATATGAGAATAATCTTACTAATATTATAAACATAGAAGTTTGTGTGTGTTGATGGATGGACGTTTGTTACTCATTCACGCAAAAATTATTGAATCGATTTTCATGAAACTTTATATAACTTGTACATCAGAATACATAAGCTAGAAAAAAAAATTGGCTGGTGAAATCACGGCTAATAAAAAAAAATATATATATCGAATTATCTATGTAAAAAAATACTGTTACTCGACTTGTACAATTCATAAAAATTGTTGTAATTATGCTTTAATTACAACAATTTTTATGTAATTAAATTATTGTATTAAGCTATTCATGAAGTTTCTTTTTAAATACATTATATAGTAGGTAATTATTTACGGTATCATTTTGTAATTTTATTTCTATATTCTAACAATTATTACAGAATTAAAACGGAAAAGCACGATGACAAACGTCGTTCGCCGGACCGACACGAGAAAGAGCGCTACATTTCGGACAACCAGCGCAAAAATAGGTAAGCTGTTTTTAAATAGATAATGGCGGTCTGAAATTAGCAAATGTTCAGAGTGCATGCATAAAGTACTTTTTTCTTCTATGCTGAATATCTTTAATTCCGCATTGGACTGCCGCACTGTACTATTGGTTAGTAGCAATCATGCACTCTGAATATTTGCTAAAAACATTAAATCATTTTAACTAGACTTACCTTTTTAGCATTCAATATATCTCTATTAAATTATTATCCTTCATCTTTATTAACATCAAATCTAAGTTTTTTTTATATAACTCATGGTAAACGATTACCGTGGCCTATGGATGCCTGAAACACCAGGGATGTCACGTGCGTGTTTCCGACCCTTAAGAAACCTTACTATACTTAAAATTACCCTTTAAGAATAGTATTACGTTTGGCAACCCTGTCTATTAATGGACAATTGATTTCACGCTTTTTTTTTTGCTTGCTTATCCCTGGCCTTGTCAAGATGGTACGTTTTGTCCGCTAATTTATAGGTGCTTGAAATTAATTATTATATATTAAATATACACTATTTCATTAAAAATGTAACTATATTGAATCAGCTCAGTCGATATATTATGAATATTTGCTTGCAATTAGCTACAATTATTTTCTTTACGAAATATTGTTCGCATAACAACAGAGAATCGGAGAGACGCGAATCTCGCTCCCGGGACGATCGGGACCGACGCGGGGAATCCCGGAGGAGAGATGACCGGCGTGATGACAGGAGAGACGACAGAAGAGATGACAGGAGAGAAGAAAGAAGAGACGACAGGAGAGAAGAAAGGAGAGACGACCGGAGGGCAGACTCTCATGGCCGAAACACACCGCCGCGTGACATCAAGAAACCGGAGATTAAGAAGATGCCGTTCATTGGTTTGTATTTGACTGATTTTTTATATAATTGGCAATCAAACTCGACGGCCTCGATGGTCTAGTACACTGTTTGATTCTGATGCTCGCGGGTTCAATTCGTCGCACGATGCAAACATTTTCATGAGTATGATTGTTGGGTATTTTCTATTAATTTACAAAATGAAATGTATCGTGAGTATTTATATCAGTTTTCTAATATCCATAATACAAGCTCTGCGTAGCTTGCAATTAGATGGCACTGTATGAATTACCCTGGTTTATGTGTACTAAATATATTTTGTTGTAAATACATACATAATATACATAGGAATACTAACAATCATATTCATAAATACAAATGTTGTAGCAAACGAATAATACCACTCGCAACCATCGGAAGTAAAGTGGTGAGATAACCCACTAAAGAAATTTCGTTCATTGAAAGTACAATTTATCTATCACAATATCTTATATTTTTAGGTAAAATGCCAGTATATAAACACTTAGGCAAGAATTCAAAATTGGAGGACCAAAAAAAGGAAGAACAGAAGAAGAAGGAGGAGGAAGAAGGAAATGATAAGAAGCGACGCGAGGAGATGGATGCTGAAATACAGAAAAAGGTATATATTTTAGTAATTACTGATATGACTGTGCTACTTTGTATACATTTAAAATCATATGTGAATATGTACGGTCACATAAAGAGATGAACTTCTTAGCATTCCATGGATTCACCGTGCCTGGGCTATCGTGTAGCAGAGGGTAAAACTCTGAGTGATTTCCGAGACTTGTGACCCGGGTGTAGGTTTAAGGGGCTGCTGCCGACGTAACCCTCTTACCTCACTCACAACCGCTCATGTTTCTCTCCCTATCCAGACAAATCTGGTAGGAGCCTGCTAGTGCAGCATATATCTACGTTCCAATATAGAACTTACTGCAGTTCTAGCCGGGCCAAGATCTTTTAGAAGATGTAGAGAGATTTCACTGGTATACCCTCGCTCTCACTTCAAACCACATATAAATCAACTTCAGTTAGTTTCAGTCTTCAATGGTAAATTTTAAGTACTCTATCAGAAAACATTAACTTAATAGGTAAATTATAGTCTGTCCCCTGCAATATAAGCTACACTGTGTAGAGGTTTACAACGATCTCTTTTCTGGTGTTAGTAGTTGAAAAATTACGTTTGCTAAGTTAATAAAAATAAATAAACAATTTAAAATAAATAAATTTTTATTGAAAAGCTATTAATTTGAAATTACAAATAGGTACATCAAATTTCTTTACTTTTATAGTTAACTCATTTGTTCAAGGAACATTTTTTGTAATCGGGATTAGTGACGGCACTGATCCTCGAATTACCAAAGCTTCCTAAAATTCTCCTCCGAAGAGACCAAGTTCGGGTAGTGCACCGGACCCTCCCACCGCGATGTATCTCCTCCATCCTTTAGGTCGTAATAGAGTGAGCACATCCACAAATCGTGGTAAAGGTTCTCCTCCGATTTCCCGCAACTGCAGCCGCTCGAATTGTAGTCTTATGGCTTTTACCGAAGCTTACCGAAGCAGCCGTGTCCAGTCAGGATCTGTGGCGTCTCGTAATCGGGTTCGACCCACGGAGACGCGAACCTTAATAGCCACGTTCAGAAAATAAATGAAATAAAGTCGGTGACGTGCAGTGCGACGGTAAAAGGTAGTCGTGAGCATCACGTCTAACAATTATTCAGAACACAGTGTGCTGTATATTCGGTAGAACACAAAAAAGCGATGCGAAGTCTCGCCTCAAGTTGAGTGGTTCGATGCCGTTTGCGAGACGGGGATCGTCGACAGTTCTCATAGTGAGTCTCTCGCAGGTGGCAGAGTTCAAGGAGAAGATAGCGAAGGCGCAGCTGGAGCGCGAGCAGCAGCAGGCCGCCAGCGAGCTGCCGCCGCCCGCGCTGGCGCTGCCCACGCACCTCGGGGGCCTGCTGCCGCCCGCCGCCTACGTCGCGCCGCCTCCGCCCGCCCCCGCACCGCCGCCAGCACCACCGCCGCCCCAGTCAGTACACCATAGACGTCATCCAAATCATCATCGTCGCCATCGTCATGTTAATTTAATTATAATTAAACTGATTGAAATCAATAGAAAATTTAAAAAGTAATCGATTGCTACTGAAACTGGTTATAACTCCCATACTATCACGAATAGTACGGTAGAACCTGATCCTTCTCAAAATACCAAATAAATCATTTTGGATTTTTTAATTAATACATAACACATAAGTTTTTTTTTTAGTAAAAAAATTAATATAATTGTTTCAACACAAATATTTTCATAATATGTACTCTCATCTCATATTTCATTCCACTTCATCTCTTTCAGATCTAACTTGCAACCGAACCTGCCGAAAGACTTTCAAGATGCCCTCGACATTATATTTCCTTCGGAAGTGAAGCCGGATATGAATCAACCGGATCTGTTTGCGATGTCAGGTCTCGGATTCCCCCTTGGGATGCCGCCTTTCCCTGGCCTGGGAATACTGGGCCAAGCACCGATGCCTCCAATGTTCGGATTCGACCTCAACGCCCCAATATTCCCTCCCCGACCTCAGCTGTACGACACACATGTGCCTCTAGTACCTAACCAGAAGCCAAGAAATAAAAACTTCAAGAAACACGATGCGAAGCAGCATAACAAGCAAGTGAATAAGCAAGCAAACAATCAGCCAAAGACTCCAATGGTGAAGAAAGAGAATGAGAATGGAGAAGTTGCAAGGAAGAAGGAAGAGTTAGACGACTTGGCAATGCTGGGGATTGACGCGTCTGATGTAGGAGCCGGTATATAATGAAGTCTGAAGTTAGACCTGAAATTGAAACGTACACTAAGAATTAATTGAATAATAAATAGTATTATTATGTTTTTGGTATGTTTTCATGATACTGATTGTTACATTGTGTATGTATTTGTATAAGAATAATGGAAGGGCCAAAAAAGGTTACACACTAAAATATAAAAATTGTTGATTTTTGGCGATTAATAGTAAAATGAGGAGATGTGAACACGCAGTAAGTTTGAAAAAACGTGATCTAGTTTTGACTTTGACTCATCATCATCTACTCCATCTTTATCCCAATTATGTGGGGTCGGCATCACGCTGACTTTGTTTAGTTTTAGTAATGATTGATGCGGTATGAAAGTAATGCTGACGGTGCATTATTTTAATGCTGTTAGCCGCAGCTGGTCTTTACAGCTTCACCGGACGATAGGGTTTTGTTTATATATTTCTATTTTTAAGAAACATTTCGTTTGAAAATCGTCGTAATTTGTATCTTGTTTTAATTCATGGTTCAAAAGCAGGTTTATCTGATTTTTAATTTTATTTGGTGTGATCGTATGAAGGTGCTTTATGCGAATTATGCAAAAGAATATTTATAAACAGCCGAATTTATTAGGTTTCTCGAGCCTGTGACTATAATATTAATATGCTGATAGTATAAATTACGTTTTGCACGCTAATTGCACTAAATGACTATATAAATCAACATAACGAATTGTAAAAAAAATCAGACACCTACAATAAAAATGACACCAGTAAAAGAATACCTAATATTAATTAAGCTATGTTGACTAAGTATATATAATAAAAAAATGTTAAATGAATCATTAATTGTGTACAATGACTTGTAGTACGAATTCAGATGGTTGATTTCAAACAAATTCCGTTTGATAATCAAAGTATTTAAAGGAAAATTGTGTTCTTAAACACATTGTCGTTAGAGCTACTGACTGAGTTTGTTTACCATTTATAACTATTATGTGAAAATAACTGTGTATAATGACTTGTAGTAATGAATTCAGATTATTGATTTCAAACAAACAAATCCCGTTTGATAAGCAAACTATCTAAAGGGAAATTGTGTTCTTAAATAAGTTCTCGTCAGAGCTTGTTTACCATTTATACTGACTGAGTTTGTTTACCATTTATAACTATTATGTAAAAATAAAACTCATTAACTATTTATAATGACTTGTAATAACGAATTCAGATTGTTGATTTCGAATAAATAAATCCCGTTTGATTAATCAAAGTACTAAAGGGAAATTATATTTTCTTAAACACGTCGTCAGAACTGCTGACTGAGTTTGTTTACCGTTCATAGTTTTTATGTAAATTTAATAAAAATCATTGACTGTGTATCAATGTAATCAAGTTAGGTATAATTATTTTGTAAAAATAAAAATCATTGACTGTATAATGACTTGTAGTGACGAATTCAGATTGTTGATTTCAAACAAATACATCCCGTTTTATAATCAAAGTATCTAAAAGGAAAATGTGTTCTTCTAAAATACATTGTCATCAGAGCTATTGACTACTGACACGTTTCTTAATCTTACATAGTATAAAATAAAGTTGTCTCCACTGTCTTATTATCGTCCATTTATAATTTTACTTTTTAATTTCTTGCATTGGTTACGATCCATGAATTATACGGCTATGTATTAGATGTTATTTTTAGGATACTTTGTCATCTATCAGCGATTAATATATTTTTTTGTATTAATAAATATTATTAAGTATTCCCGACTGGTTTATTTTATTTTATTATACTAACTTCTGACAACATCTTTGTGACCAATATTGACTGTCAACGATGATCCCGAATAAAGAAGCTAGTGGTAATGTCTTGAAAATACCTAAAGGTACCAAATAAACTTAATTTGCATTATTCTGAGGCGTAGGAATAAAGTTTTTTTCCTATTTTTGGGGGTGTATTCCAAAAATAAACCCAAGCAATAAATAAAATTTTTAATAAATAATTACAAGGTAGAAATGACGATCACAGGCTGTTGATTATTTTGCATTTTTTAACTACCCACTTTTTTATAACCATAGAGTCAAGATATTCTTAATTATTTTTCTAATATACATTCAGATTTTCTATAAATTCGTCTGTGGAACTATTAACCGTATTTAAATTTGGAGGATGAAATATATGACAGTAATAGAACAGGTTTTTTTTATGGATGATAATGGAAGGATGCACACACCTTCGCTGTTTACGCTGGCGGAGCACCAGTGGAGGATGATAAGATGAACATGAGGTCAGGTCAGTTAGCCTGATGGATGGTTTACCGAGGGAACTACGTGGAGGTCAACCTAACAAGGTACACTGTTATCAATGGGGTTATTAGTTTGTTTGAACGCGCTAGTCTTAGGAACTACTGATTCAAATTGAAAAACTCTTTGATAGTCCATTTGTCGAGGAAGGCTTTAAGCTATATAACAACGCTACGACCAATAGGAGCGGAGCTGCAGTAAAAAATATTGCAAAAGTTGGGGAAACGGAGTCGAAGTTGTGCGGGTCAGCCAGTTACTAACAATCGTATTCTCCCCAATAATAGCACTCGGTAATTTTTCTTTCCTGTTACAAAAAATCATTCCAATAGTTAAGGAAATAAAAAATGGTAACCTATCTAGATTATACTGGACAATATTCTTGCTTTGACAAAAGTATCCGGTTTTAACTGGTTATTGTTTTTATCGTTAATTATTCACATTCATGCCTACTGTTGTTTTAGTGGTTAAAGATAAGTCACGATATATATCGTATGACCCACAGAACCCGATGTGGGTAGCCCGTACGATCGATTATAGTTACAGCAAAATATTTACCTTATTGTATGTGATTTTGTTTTAACTCGAAGATAGCTATGGTTCTAAGAATTAATTTAGGATACATTTATTTGAGAAATTTTATTTATTTTAATAAAGAAAAAAATCCACGACTACGTCGCCAGTAAGAGATAGTATAAAATAAACCATTGTATTTAGGAGATATTGGCTGTATGCAATATTAAATTAAAATAAAAAATTTAAACAATAGACAATTAAATTAAAATATCGAAATTATCATTTAATTCCATGTTAGCAGTGCTATTTTCAGGTAAGCGAGAAATAGGACCACGTTATAAAAGTATTCTGACTCAAAAGTGTAATAAAGAACAATTACCTGACTGGCACTTTATGATGCAATTAGAGCGGTTGCACACGTCATCAGCTCTCGTATTAGTACAATGTACGAGATGTAAGCTAGGTCACAATGTTCGAACGAAATTAAAGTTTACATTAGAACCCGAAATGGAAGTTCGGTTTCTCGCAGTTCTGATCAAAAACGATTTTATATTACTAATATTATAAACGTGAAAGTTTGTGAGTATGGATGGATGATTGTTACTCTTTATTTTGATGAAACTTTCCAGTAATGTAGCTTATACATACATCAGAATGTAAATTGGGTGAAATATCTATAATGATAAATGTCAAGTAAGTGTGACGCAAACGAAGTCGCGGTGGTCAGCTAGTCAGTATTAAAATTTATTAATCCATTCTATTGTACATTCTAATTATATTCATGCAAAAGTATATTACATTTATTATCTGCTTTTTAACTTTTCACGTCTAAACGGAAGGCTTATCTGAATAGAATAGAAATAGTTTTTATTCAAATAAACTTAATATAAGTACTTTTGAAGAGCCATATTTTTTTTATTATATCTACCACTCATTGGGAACGCAGACTCACTAGAAGAATTGCAAGAACCTTGTTGTTCTTCTGTATACATGATGTTGTATGAAATTTCAAGTAAAGTTAAATTATTTGACGAGAATATACACTAAACTTTTTCTTTTAATAAAAACTAACGATGTCCGAGATAACACTAATCACAACATAGTATAAGACAAAGTCGCTGTCGCTGTCTGTCCATCCCTATGTATGCTTAAATCTTTAAAACTACGCTACGAATTTTAAGCAGTTTTTTTAATAGATAGAGTGATTCGAGAGGAAGATTTATATATATAATACATGCACACCCGGTCGAAGTCGGGCCGTGTAGCTAGTCTATTATAAAACACTGAAATATGTAAAAAATATTTCTATGTTGCTTAATAACTCTTTAAGTAAGGACTCACTCTAAGGATATATTTTTTTTAATGGAAAGAGCACAGTTATTCTCAATATTTGGGATTAATTAACTAATCTAAAAATCTCCTGTACATGCACGCTAACCAATTTGCACCAATCAAGATGCGAATCTGAGACTATAGTATGCTCGATAAAAAATAAAAGTGTACATCGATCCCTGACTGAGATTACGCACTCCCTAGTAGGTATTGTCACTATCTGTGTTTGTGTCTCACTGGTTACGTGATATCGCCATATATGATTATGTCAGAGTTATATACTGTGTCGTCATCATGAATTTCACGTCACGAAAACAAAGTTTTCATGAATGTTAAATACCCAGCCAAGCCACTTTATCTTCTCTGTCTATTCACATAAATATTTTGCAGTTTTGTAAAAAATATAATTAGGAGACAGAAAGGATGAACTACAAAAATTTTGATAAACTAAACTTTTTTTTAATATAAATAGTAATTTTATGGAATTGGATAAGTACAGAATAGTAGATAGCGTGTTGTTTTCCTGCCCCTATTCTACATTATCTTACCCTGTAATGAATCTTGTATTCCAATGAATTTAGAAGCGCCTGAAGGAAATCTACTAGCAAAATTCGTTTTTTCGCTAAACATATTTCGAATTTATTGTATACCCCCAGAACTTACTTAATACATTTAAATAGGAGGGGTGGGATATAGCATAATAATAAATACAGTTAGATAATACAGATATGGATATAATCGATTTGTCATGTTTTGCAGTTATTCTGAAAACTTTAAACAATTAATTATTACGGTTGTGAGGAAATTTGTCACAAACGTCATAGGTAGGAATGTGATGTATATTGTGACGTTTGATTTTATATGTTTGTAATATGAAATAATAACTGTGCCCGCGACTTTGTTCGCGTGGAGTAAACGGCAAATTAGAAATTTCCATCTTATTTTATACAAACTTTGAAATGTTATATTTATTTACATTTAGTCAACATGAATGCGAGACAGACAGAGAGACGGAGTTATTTTCGCATTTATAATATTTGTATGTAATATTATGTTATCTATGATAATAATATTAGTAAGGATGAATACATAGGATCGCGGATGGCGATGCAGTTATATGGGCGGGAAAATGGTTCACGTACAGTTTGTTCGCGCAGTCTCCGTGGCGGCCGGTCGTTTTAGCTTCTTTCGCCTACTATTGCATCAGACAGCGAACGTAGTAAGTTTTAGTTATACCGATATCTATTTTCATATAATTCTTGATGTGATACGGTGCATAACTTATTTTATGAGAGAAATTGTGTGTAAATTTTATATAAATTCATCTAGAAAGTAAATCGTGTTATTCGGTTTAATCAGCGACATTTAATTTTAGAAGAGAAAAGAAATTAGTAAGTACACTAAAATATTATACACGATCATAGTTAAAAAATATTTACTTCACTAACTAACACAAAATATTCCTCTTATTATTTACCACTTTATAATTCTTCTTAAAAATATTTATATTATTTATTATATGCAAATAATTTTATTTGCAAAATACTTCTCTAATTAATTTCATCAATTAAGTTAGATATCTAATTATCTTCATTCATTTAATTAATTATATAATAGCTAATTATTTTTATTTAAAAATCTATTTATTATTCATTAGTTAATTATTTTTATTCAAAAATTAATTCCAAAGTTTTATAAACATTTTTTAGATTCTTTTTTCCTTGTTTAGAAATCGGTTTTAGTAACGTATACATTTCAAATTTTCTTTCTTATTCTAGCTCTTTGTTTTGTATGTTATATGTCTTTATTATTATAAAAGTGTAATTTTATTTTTAAATGTAGTAGTTTACAATTTAACAAATACCTAATAGATTTATGATATAATTATGAGATTATTATCTAATATTAAAATACTAAATCTACAAGTCTATTTATTGTATGTATACTAATACAAAATAATCAATACTTACGTCTGTCTATACATTACATTACACGCATGACACAGTATGTAAAGGCGATTTGTTTTTTTATTAAATTTGAACACCTGAGCATCGACGTACTAGTTTATTAAGTCAACACAGTTGTTTTTTCTCACTTTGTCATATCGATTTTCTATAGATATTTTTTTATTTATTAATTTAAATGCACCATATTTTTTTAATGTGATATTTATTTAATTGTTTATTTATTCATGAACAATTAATACATTGTGTTTGAATGTTGATATGAAGTATAAATTTTAAAGTTGCAAAATAATACATTAAAAAATGTACTAGACAACTGATATGCATATATATTTTTAAAATAATAATAATAAAGTCAGAACAATTCACTCAGAACTTTTGATGACTCAAGTCAAGCTAGCTAAAGCTTGTGTTATGGGTTTTAGCTAACTGATACAATAATACTTAGATAATAATAATACATAGATTTTTTTCGTAAATACATATATATTATACAAAGAAAATATTCAGAGCATTACAAATAATCATATTCATTAATACAAATCGTTTGTACTGAGCGAGGATTGAACTCACGACCACTGAAAGTGAGGCTATGTGCTAAACCACTAAATCACCGAGGCCGTCATTATATTATTCTCTTTCCCTTTCATGATGGAGTAAAATTACAATACATCCGCTCCTTTTTATCCTTAGGATATTGCAAAGCGACTAGGGGGAATTACATTGGTTCTCTAGGAAAACACGAAATATAAACAAAAACAAACAACTTCCACGTTAACTCTGGAGTAGAGTTCAGTCCAATACAGATTTGCATTGTCACTTTAATACGTAATCAACTCGACAGATAAAAATATCAGTTAGTTTTTTCTAGTTACCGTTTATCTAGTGATTTACTACTCGAATAAAATGGAAAGGGTTCGTGTTCGAATCTGACCGATAGAAAAATAAACTTTTTTCATATTTCCGACTGATACTCTGATGATGAAAACATCAATAACAAACTAAAATAATATAAGAGATCATACCAGAATACCACCCTGTTATGTTAGATGAAACCAGTTAAGTTTCTTGCCAGTTCTATCACCAGAGAACTATCTAAACCACCAGACCACCGAGGTCTATTATAGAAATAAATTATTTTGACTTTAAATTTGAATTATGAGCATATTAAGTGTTGAATACATCACGCGTTAATGACATGCGAAATTTAACAATGACTCTTATAGTGATAATAGTCATGAAGGTAGAATAATAAACAGATATTATACAAATAAAAAAAATATATCTAAGAGCAAAAAAGTATATCTATACATATAAATAAAATTGTTTGTAATTTTGATATAACCGATTTTCATTACATGCATATGAATATAAATACATACACCAAAATAACATTTTTTACAATTTTTATCTGTCTGTCTGTCGGTTTGTATGTTCCGACTAATCTCTGAAATGGCTGGACTGATTTTGACGGGTCTTTTATTAGCAGGTAGCAGATGTAATAAGGAGTAACTTAGACTACTTTTATTTAAGAAAAAATCTTTTTATTTTATTAAAATAAAGTAATGTTGCAAAATTTCACGCCGGCGAAGTCGCGAGTACAGGTAGTAAGTAATAAAATACGTAGGTACTTAGGTAGGTACGTAGGTACGTTATTATTGAAATAGTAGACTGAGAAAAATATATACATACATGTACCTATACTTCCATAATAATGAAGAATGTGAATACGATACGCAATTAAGATAGAAAGCGATAAGCCTTTATACCTATTTAAACTAACTAACACCTACATAACAATTAAATTAAACATTTTTTTAGTCATTTAGTTTGTCTATTTATTTATTTCAGGCTACTAATGGCCAATATTATAAATATTTTATAGTCTAACATACATATGTAACATACATATAATATTAATTCATATGTATCTTAGTGTATAAGGTATCTATAATATGGGCCTAGTAGCCTGAAGTAGATAAGTAATTATAATATAATTTGTATGATCACGGCACTGATGATGGCAATCTGTGGAAGCACCGATACACCCTTCGGACAGTAGTCCACTTTGATAAAGAAAGGCAGCATGTTGGTGGGACACGGGGACGACTTGAAACTCGCGTTGTCTTAATGTCAGGTTACTCCTGGACCGTATGTAGTCGACAATGTCCTGCTCCTTGGTGAAAAGTTTTTGTCCGTCATCGAGATACAATCTATCTTGACATAAAATTCGTGAAGGTTTTCATAGATACATGCTTTATTTGTGACGTACTGTAAAGAAAAGGCAAACCATATATAAGAATACGTATATTATTACAATAACGCGATGGATGAAGATAACACATAGACCCGACAAATGGATACACTTTCCCTGGCCAATTCAAATGAGGATCGAAATTACGTTGGTCTGAGCCGAAGTACGAATCCCTCGGTGCCCTCAGACTAAAGTCGTATTCGTCAGCCAGGAGTGCCCTCTGCAAGTGCCCCCTATCCTTCGAAGCTATCTATCGTTGAAGCTGTAAAGTCCAGCTGTGGCCAACAGCATTAGAATCATACGAAAAAAATGATAGATAGATATATAGATAAAACATTTATTATCAATATTAAACAAATTACAAATAATACACAAAATAAAATAAAACAAACAAAGTTGGCAATTGAGGCTGCCTCAGCTGTTGCTGATATAAGTACAACCTCAATGAGGTGCACCTATATAGCGCTGGTTTTCAGTCACCATTACTCAATAAAAAAATATTATTAACGTGCGGGTTTAGATTTAAATACACTTCAGCATTTATAGTATTAATATGTAATAATTTCGAATGTGTATTTCTCCGTGAGATGACGATGTATGAATGTAGATGTGTCACTGTGGTTTCTCGTAAAAGACCATAAACAAAACCGTCCACAATACCTGTGGGCAAACAGGAAAAAATCTTAATAATTTGGCGTATATATGATACATAGCATTTGGGACATAGAAGGAAATAGGTTAAGTACTTTTAATCCCGGTCAATGAAGGTTTTTATTTAATTAATCATAATAGAATGGTGCAAAGCCTGCGCTCACGGTTTTTTTATGGATGATAATGGGGTGCAGCCGCTAACACTTTACTCTGGCGGGGAACCAGTGGAGGATGATAAGATGAACATGAGGTCAGGCCAGTTAGCCCATCTTGGCAAATAGCAATTTACCACAGTGATTTCCAGAGGGAACCACGTGAAGGTCAACCTGACATGGTACATTGCTAGCAAGGGGGTACGCCCACATTAATAACAATCCTCATTCCCCCTGCGCTCTCGATTTACGCTGGCTGGATACCAATGTAGGATGAAAATTCCTAAAAATTTTACTTATATACGTATTTGGGAAGTAAGTAAATAAGCTAGGTACACTTTATCCCCGCCAATATATATTTTTAATGGATGATAATGGAATGGTGCACCTATCTACTCTTGAATATAGCTGTGATAATTGACCTAACTTCATGATTATCCCATCATCTCCCTGTGATTCACCGCCAGCACAAACCGTCAGCGCAGGCAAGTGCATTCCATTATCACCCAGAAAAAGTCTGATATTACTGTTACCAAAACACCGATAAAAAACTAAATTAACAGGTAAAATATGACCAAATTATGTACTTGAATTTCGTCATTCTTAAACATGATAACCGTTGTCTATTACTCGATGATGTTGATGAGCAGGCGTTTCATTATCATCTTACCAGTTATCATCCGCTTCATTCGCGTAGGTATCACATTAACTGTTTATTATTTTATTATTATTGACCAAATTGGATAAAAAGTGGCCTATGTTCTTCATGGCAAAGGTCATATGCGTGCCGATTTTCATGACAATTGGCCGAGTTGTTGAACCGTGAAGAGGTAATAATGATTAGCTACTCGCGAGATATCTTCCAGGGTAGGTAGAAAGGTCAGAGAAGATACATTGTCACACTGTCAAATATCTGCCGGTCATCTTATACACTGTCAAAGAAAGGCGTGACGATTAAAGGAGCTAACTGTCGTGACAATACAACAAAAACAATACCTCAAATATCGCAGAATACAAGTTACTTTCCTTCGAGTCTCTCATTAGTGAGAGCTGAATTGTCCCAAAAAATATACTTGAATAGAACCTTGAGAGGAGTACCAAGTATTGCATGGGCAATGAAATTACGATGACGGTATTATTCAGTATTCTTTCTATATCTATTTAGAGACCTTGCGTCTCTCCTCATCCAGGCGCGACAGCAATACTTTCAAACGAAATATTGCCGTGAATATTTGCGTTCCCTTCTACTTGACTTAGTCTAATATAAACTTTCTTTCCGTTATTCTGAAAAACCATGCTAATTCCAATCTAAGGCACATCTTTTTTATTTTTATATCGTCTTCGATTGTTCATATGTATGTGCTAAATATATGTCAGGTCATTTGTTTAGTAAAGATCATATTTTCCATTTACGTAGTATTTTTATTTTTGAGGATGATAATGGAATGGTGTACTCGCCTGCGCTAACGGTTTACGCTGGCGGGGCACCAGTGGAGGATGATAAGATGAACATGAAGTCCGATCAGATAGCCCATCGTGACAAATTCACCGGAAATTTATAACGATGGTTTCAAAGGGGAACCGCGTGGAGGTCGACCTGACATGGTACATTGCTAGCAATGGGGTCATTAGTCTACATTACTAACAATCCGCTCCCCCCCTCTACGTAGTATTAAACGAATGAATCCAAATTCGAGTAGTATGAAATATTGATAATAGAACAAATTTTCACCTTTTTTCGTCAAATAGTTATAGATTAGGTAGATTTTCATATGGAAACGTTTTGTATGGAAAGGGGTTCGGGACAGCCCAAAAACTTATAGTCTTATTGAAATTTGAAAACTCAGATTTCAAACTCGTGTAACAATTATAAATTCACCATCACCCGGCTCTCCATGATAGGTTAGCATGACTAATTAAAAAAAAACATTTTACAGTAAAAGAATATGGCGGCCGACCAAGTTTTCCACTCAAGGTCTGAAGGTATCCCTTCTGAGGGTGTAAAGGATCAGTATGCTGATGGTAAAGCAGCGAGAGCGTGGAACAAGTTCATAGGCGACAGCCACCAGCGCACACAGAACTATAAAGACTTTCTGATTGGACGATTGCGGAGACATGGCTGCAATAAAGTGCTGGACACCGCCTGTGGAACAGGGTAAGCTACGAATAATATGACTGATAAAAATAATCATATCTCAGGATATCCTCTAATATCCAATGATCCATCGTCCGGTAAAGCTGTAAAGTCCAAAAAAAACCAATCCACACTTCGCCATTTGTTACCAAGATAAGTAGGTCGTGTGCTATGGTTACTAAATAACATGTTATTATTGAAAAATATGTTTATCTTATTAATATTATAAACGAGAAAGTTTGTGAGTATGGATGGATGTTTGTTACTCTTTCACGCAAAAACTACTGAACGGATTTTGATGAAACTTTACAGTAATATAAGCTATACTGTAAAGATCAGAATAGTATATAACTATAAAATTTACGCGAGTGAAACCGCGGGCACAGCTAGTACTCAATAGTTTTCTATGTATAAAAAATATCTATGTATTTATATCAATTGTCTAGTACTGTCCAGGGTTGTTACCCTAACAGGAGGATCAGCCAAAACTGGTGACATGTGATTATAAAGGTGGCACTCATATTTTTTTTATCTCGGAGTTAATGAGGTCAGACTGTCGTGACTCTTGTACACTCTTATTTTACATAAAGATACGCTTTGTTCTAAATTAAATAGAGTGCAATACGTCATTATAAAGGCGATAGAGATTGGCAAGTAGCAGTTAAGAGATAGTAGTCTCGTCACAAGAAGAATGAACAACTGTGAATACAAGCTGGTAGTTTAGCACTACTTTATTGGGGTCAAAATATTAATTACACAATAAGATTAAATCAGTCAATGCCAGCGAATGTTGGCATTATTTCCCTCTTCCCTCCCCTATTAAGTATCTATAGCATGAGAATTATCTGTAGATAATGTCATATAGTCAGTAGTGTCATATTTATTTGCAGAATTGATTCTATGATGCTAGTAGAGGAGGGGTTCAAAATGGTGTCAACTGACGCTTCCGATAAGATGTTGAAACATGCCCTCAAAGCTCGTTGGGAGAAGAGGAAAGACCACAAATATGATGATTGGGGTAAGTAACAATAATACCTTTAGCCTTTATACAAAATCTTTCGTACGCGATTCAGCGCGGAATTGCCAGCGCGCGCAATCGTGATTTTATTTATTTACAATGTTTATTGCACTAGATACAGAACAATTAAAATGTTTAGTTTAAATTCAAATTCAAAAATCATTTATTCATGTAGGACATTTTAACCGCTTATGAACGTCAAATTTTTTACTTCTATTTTTTTGCCTACCTTCCACTTCAGTAGATATGACCATATGTTATCTGTGATATGAGTATCCAGAACCAATTTGAGAAGAACTGGCAAGAAATTCAATTGAATTACTTTTTTTTAAAGACAGTTAATATTTTTATAGGAGTTTATGTCTAACATTAAGTGATATTACTAATTTTAACTAAATATTAATTGATTTTTATATTACCGTTTTTAGTAATTGAAGAAGCAAACTGGGAGACGTTACCTCGAGACATACAGTCGTTTCTGCCAGGCACGCAGTTTGACGCTGTGATCTGCTTAGGGAACTCATTTGCTCATCTTCTGGATGAATATGGCGACCAGCGGATGCAGAAGATGTGCCTGAGGAACTTCGCTAAATGCTTAAAACCCGGCGGTCTCCTGTTTATCGATCATAGGAATTATGACGCGATGATAGACAGCGGAGCAACGCCTGGACACTCCATTTATTATAATGTGAGTAAATAATATCTCAGAACAATTCACATGGCGCCATCTAGTGCCACGCTAAGCAAAACTCCTGTTACGGGTACTGGACAACTGATAGAAATACATAGATACATTTTTGTTATAAATATATACATCGAAAACACCCAGACCGATCATACTCATAAATATAAATGTGTGTCCGAGGAATCGAATCCGCGACCATCGGAAGGAAGGTGGTGTGCTAAACAACTAGACCCAGAATCTGCAGATTTTACTAAGCTGAAGAGGAAACGCCACTACACATCCTATGTGGTTGTAGCCCACACATGCGTAAACGAAATATCTCCTTTGGAAAGTACACACTCTATCATATAAGAGATATAAACCATCGCTCCTAAGAATATCCATAAATTCTGGTCTAGGTACTAAACTCTGAAAGAGCGAGCACAATAGATATGTGTAGGGGGAAGGTAGAAGGTAACCCCCATTGCTAGCAATGTATGGTACATTGTTAGGCCGACTTTCATGCGGAAGAAGAATTTATCACGATGGGCCAACTGACCTGACCTCATGCTCATCCTATCATCCTCCACTGGTGCCCCGCCAGCGTAAACCGTTAGCGCAGGCACCATTTCATTATCATCCCCCTTCTTCTTCTTTCGTTTCAGTGGCAACTAAATGTATTTTCAGATGTTGCGACGACTCTTACGCATTTTTTAAATATTCCATTGTGCAGGATGTTGGGCACAAAGAATAATTATGATCCTCCAAAAAAAAGTGTTTTTTTTTGTAAATACGTAAGTGATATACCTTTAGACAAATCATTGTTATTGTTACTATGCAATAACATATTATATCTCGTTACACGGTCATGTTTACATCAATATCCATATTATCACTCTAAATTAAGTCAGTTATTACTTGTTTTATAACATCTTATCTTAAAGCTAGGTATAGTTATCTTAAATAACATATTATTGTCAAAACTATCATTATAGTTTTATGCAAACTGAGTAACAGAAAGGTTAAGAAATATGTTAAAATTTTTTTTACAGTAGGCAGGTAATCTACCTAATTAGTATCACAGATAACATCATCTGCTTCTTCCGTATCCCATTTATTTGGGGTCGGCGTAATATGTTTTTCTCTTCCATTCATACCTGTTCGCAGTCATCTCGTTATTTACCTTTCTTACCATATCATCTTTCACACAGTACATCCATCTCTTTTTCGGCCTTCCTCTGCCCTTATAACCATCCACATTCATATGTAACGACTGATAACATAATATTACATAATAGTACTGACCAAAATTCACACTAATTTTATAAACTAGGACCGCTAGTTGCTAATGAATAGAAATTTCAAATTAAAAAGAATAAAAAAGCCCTTGGTAATGAATAAAAATTTCAAATACCTACAATACATTTTGACGACATCGGTGATCTAGCGGTTTAGCACACCGATTTACTTGCGATGGTCACTGGTTCTTTTCATCGCACGGTGGAAACATTTGTATTAAAAAGTTTATTGTTTGTATCGGTCTGGGTGTTTTCTATGTATAATATGTATGTATTTAAAAAATCTAAGTATTTATATCAGTTATCTAGTACCCATAACAGAAGCTGTAGCTAGCTTTATTTGGGTCTAGATGGCGTTGTGTGAATTGTCTTGAGTATACATTTTTTTTATGATGATATTTGCACTGCCAACAATTATTCTCTGCACCACTTATGGTAGAAATATTTAAAAAAAATATTGGTAGAAAATACCGCATGGTGTTAAGTCAGCCAAATGTATTGTTATTTTTTGTAGTGTATGCATTAAAATTATATAAATAAATTATTAACCGGGTCTTAACACGAATAATTTTATGGCAAATAAATACCTTTATTAGCCAAGCCATTAGTAAGTACCTTTATTTGCCATAAAATTATTCGTATTAAGACCCGGTTAATAATTTAAATAATGTATATTGAACACGAAAGTTTAAAAATAACTAAAAATGAATTAATAATTATTGAAATGCATTTTGTTCTAGTGCAAATATCCGGTGGACATCAAAACATCAGTACTGGTGGTGCGTGGGAAACCGCAGCTGATTGCACTCGACTACTGCATAGATGGCGCCAATGATGACGACAATGAGAGGAGGTAGGATACATTTTAATGTATACTGTCTGTTACCCGCCACTTCGTATGGGTATTAAATTTATTTTTTTATTAAATGAATTAAATGTAGCGTAAGTTACTCCTTATAACCGGGGGAAAGGGGATTGTTAGTAATGTGGACTGATGTTCTTATTGCTAGCAATGTACCATGTCAGGTTGAATTCCACGCGGTTCCCCATGGAAACCATCGTGATAAATTCTTGGTGAATTTGTCTTGATGGGCTAACAGACCTGACCTCATGCTTATCTTATCATCCTCGACTGGTGCGCAGCTAGCATAAACCGCAGCAATTAGCGCAGGCAGGTGTACCATTCCATTATTATCCATGACGGTCTCGGTGGTCTAGTGGTTTAGCACACCGTCTTACTTCCGATAGTCGCGGGTACGATTCCTCGCACAGTACAAACATTTGTATTCATGACGTTGGGATTGGTCTGGTTGTTTTCTATGTATAATATGTATGTACATGTATATTTTTTTCGTATTTTTATCAGTATTTATTACCCATAACACAAGCTTTAGCGAACTTCATTTAGGTCTAGATGGAGCTGTGTATTGTTCTGTGACTATTATTATTAATCATTAAAAAAACATAGTGACGAATACAAATGTTTGACCATTAAACGTTTATTTTTTTTTCTAGTGACTTCCGTCTTTGCTACTACCCTCACAAATTGGACACATTCACCAGAATGTTGGACGAAGCATTCGACTACAACGCCAAGCACCAAATATTTGCAGACTTCAAACCAATAAACGAGGTTCCCGTACCAGGCTTCTATATACATGTGATGGAGAAATTTAGTGATTAATTATAGTTTAATTATATTATTATTTATGATACTCAGATAATAAACATCACAAATAAATATTATTTTAGTTCTATAGAAATTTTATTTTATTGCCTATTAAACATAATAATAAAAAATATATATATATAAATTAAACTTTTAAAAGAATAAAGAGAAAACGAAGGGTATTTTTCATATATAAATAAATTTGTCGCGTAAAACGAAGAGATTCACAAGTACCTGAATGTGCCAACAATTCATGACGAGATAAAGCAGTACAACAAGAGGTATACAGACCGATTATCTAGCCATCCTAATCCACTGGCAACACAGCTCTTGGAGCCTTTTCACACAGTCAAGAGACTGAAGAGTAGGAATATACTGTAGAAAGGCAGAAGTGGTGCTGACTTCTTCGCTTACAAATCAAGCAGCACTCAACACATTTGCTTATAGTCTTGCGACTGATCGCCGATTAAAATAGAATATATATATATATATGTATACATAAATTGAGCAATTATGGGTTAGTAGTGTTTTTTTGTAATTGGAACAGCAGAGTTTGTTTTTGTTCGTTTGTTTGTAACACTTTATTGTACAGTAAAAACATATATATATTTACTGTAATAATAAGTTAAGTTATAAAAATAAGTCTAGTAGTATTTAGTTTTTGCCTAAAAGAGTGCATATTTTAACAAAAAAGTTAGAGAAGATTCTAAATTAAAAGTATCCTAAGTTACTCCTTATTATATCAGCTACCTCCAATAAAGGTCCCATCAAAATCGGTCAAATGTTATTTTGGTGTATGTACGGTACATTATATTCATATGTAAGTAGTAAAAACCTGTTATTTCAATATTACAAACATACACTCCAATTTTATTTATATGTATAAATAGTATATATTGGTATGCATGTAAACAAATTGAAATAAAGTGTAGAGTCTGAGTCTTGCTGCATACCTCTTAGACATTGTCATACCTGAGGAGTATGTCACAACTTCTCCATACTCTGTAACATCACTGCCATTTGTTACCACCCAAGCAATGGCAATGGCAATCTATGGCAGTATAGTTTCAGGGAAGGCATAATCAAGTAAAGGCTTGAGTAATGCGGCTCTGTTCCTGAGCTCATTAGCTGGTGTTAGCAGAAATAACTGCGAATTATCTACACAGATATCTTTGTACATAGTTAACCTCTGGTAAGCAGAGATTAAAGAAAAAGTGATAAAATAAAAATAGCAAATACTTCTGAAATGAAAAATAATTTATTTTATTAGAGAAGTAACAATGTGTATGAGAATATTTAACTTAGAGTGTGGGCCTTATATTAACTATTATTGCTAAACTACAATTACATCTATGATCCAACAATGATGTTGTTGATCGGAATATGTATCAGTTTTACGAAGAAGCCAATGAATCCCATGATGCAGAAACCGATAGCTGTTGCGATGGCGATCTTCTGGAATTCTGTAATTAAATATTTTTTATGATTAGTATAGTCATAATAACAGAAAATGGGTCCATTTAAAGGATGGGTTAATGAGATAAAAGTATTAGAGGCTGGCACATGGACAAGGGTAGCCAGGGATAGACAGAGATGGAAAATGTGGGAGGCCTTTACCAATTAGTGGCATGCAGCAGGTTGTTGATGCAATACAATTATTTTAAACAATTTTTAATCTATCACTTATTCCGAAAGTCTCATCTCTCTCATCATAAGAATGAGCAAGAAACTTCCTTGTTACAAGTTTTTTGCTTATTCTTCTTATGATGAGCAGACAGCTTTCTGAATGAGGTAGATTAAAAAAAACTATGACTATTCAATGCTTAAATTAAGCTTATTTGAATAAAGGATTCTCTATTCAATTCTAACTAGTTTAAATGCATATATCTGTACATAATTATATAATAATGTAACATAACTGTACTTTTTCAATAAAGACATATTAATAGAAGTCGATAACAACACATTAGGAGTAACAGTGTATTTTATGGTATGCATAATACATAATGGTAGTTTTTTTTTTATATAGATTATTCACAAAATAATGATTAAGTGGTTCATCACTTCAGTTACTTAAACAAATTGAAATATAGATAATTTAAATATGATGCAATTCACAATAAACCTTTCACTGCAGCATAGCACATTCATATTTCAAATGAAATTTCAATATATTTGACTGTAAAAGGTTTTTGGAATACATACATTTGATAAGCTTTCTCAATTACATCAAGCATATTAAAGACAAAATGGGAGTTGTGATGTATCAACATCTAAAGAGCCTAATGGAAGATTGTATAAAGTGACAAGAGCTCCACAAACAATAGTGTAGCTTTTAAATTATGAATAAATGAATGAATGATAAGGTTTTTATGAAGTACTACATACATATATAACATGAAAAGGATTACTATATCCCATATACAGTAATCCTTCTTATGTAGTATATATAGTTGCAGATTTGTATCCCTTTTACCAACATATTGTTATACATAGGATACAATATTGGGTACTTAAAAAGCACTGATACTGCATACCATTTAAAAAAAATATGTTCAATAATAACCACTACTTTCTCTCTAATTCCTAAACTCTTATACACTATCTGTAGTTTGGCATAAATATTATTTACCTATACAGAAAATATCCTTATGTTTATCCTATTAAAGTAAATATGTAAAATTAAATAAATAGTCCTAGAACCACCACATAACACTACCTCTTTCCAAACTAAACTGATACAATATATTAAATTATATAAAAACAACACTAGTTTATACTAAGGCATTGAAGCCCTAAAGGTAATCCTTTTAAAAAATGAAAATAAACTGCAAATAATTCAAAATTTCTAAACTGTAGCGACCTCAATATGTTTCATGTAATAAGAATTATTTTGCAAAGGATACCTATGAGTATCTACAAAATAATAAAAGGTACCTTTTCTGTCTGGCTTAGTGCATCTCCTGACTAATCTTATGGAATCCTTGGCGAACTGCTTGCCTGGCTCGACAAACTTAGCAATTTGATCCATTTTCTGAAATGACAATGTTTTTTTAGTTAAATTATCCAATAGTTATTTACATTTGTTACAATAATAAAGTAGTTAACTTACGTGTTAATTTATTATTACAAAAATGAAAGAAATTATTGGAAAAGAACAGTAAAAATTACAGTAAGCAAATCGAAATGCAGTTGTGGAACAAAATCGTATTGCATTGACAAATGACAAAACACGAAACGTCAGCCACGTTTCGAAAGTTTGCCGCACGTCAGCACACTCAAATATTTTTGCGTTCGGATACACAAGCATTGACTTCAAAGTATAAAACGAATGTTATGAGTTTTTTTAATAGGTGTAATTAAATTTATAAATAAAATTTAATATTAAATTTCAGATGACTTCAATGGAATTGTTGAAAGAATTGAATCGTCTGCATATTTATACAATACTATGTGCAGCAAGAACATTATGCAAAATTATCCACGAAAAGGAGTAATAGCCTCCAATCCAATCCAATCCGTCTAAATCGTGTTAACGTCAACTATATGTCACTGTCAGTGCAGCAAGTGGTAAACATTTCAGAAAACTTGAAAATAACAAAAATTAAAAATAATCATACGAATTAGAGAAAATTACCTCCTTATTCCAAATAATTAGACATTTGTTCTAATAACTCATTTAAATTAATATTTCGTTGTATTGATGATATTGTTCTAAACTACAATCATGCTTGCTATTGAAAAGAAATATGAAATAGAAATGAAATTAAAAAAGGTAAAATTGTATATATGTATGAATAGTACGCCCCTAGAGATTAATATGTTAAATTTATTATTAGTTAATGTTTATAACAGCGCCACTATAGTAATAGTTGGAAACATTTTTTTGAAAAATCTGGGCTTGAATCATAGTTTAAATTGGACATAAGGTGAAATCACTTGTGCTCATGATAAATATGTTAATGAAAAATCAAGATGATAGACTCAAATGGGCATTCGGGCAGTAGCTCTGACATATGCAAGATCTTTATGTTTTGCAACAAATTATTAATAAAGATGTTGAGTCAAGAGTCAGGATTTAAAAACGGAACTAAAATTTACATAAGTAAATTTTAAGTCTTTAGGGCTATCAAAAATTTAATTTTTGTATCCAGCCAATCTGGATGGTAGACAGTGGTTCTACCATCCAGATTTGCTAGCTACTTCTATTCTGTATTAATACTGTTAGAAACTTATCTGGTGAAGTCTTTTTGTACATAACTTGCAATTATTTTCAAATTACAAAATTATTCTTATTTAACCACTTATTCTTAGTGTATATTTATTGTATGCTCATTCGATTTTAGTGTGAGCCTGCATCCACATCCACATAATTAAACAAACACTTGTTTTAAGATTTATCACACAAAGTTGAATTATTTATGTTTTTTTAAGTTTATTTTAGTATCATATTATAAACTTAAAAAAATCATATTATGATATCAATATTATAAATAAAAACAAAATAATTCTTTTTTGACCTCATTTAACAGAAAAACCATTGCATTAAGTGGTTAATAGTTAAATTATTGCTTACAGATGACTCATACTTACTTATTCCTTTTATATTCACATTTGCCATTCATTGATTGATTTTCATCACCACACTTGTTACAGGAGATGGGTAACATCTTGGAGTTGAAGGCAGCTGCGAAGCGCAGTTCTTCACTAGCCAATGATGTGTGTAATGTGTTGGGTGCTTGTGAACAAAGGCTGCAGCAGCTGGAGACTGCTGTACTGCCTTTGTATGGAGACACAGCGAGGCTGCAGTATATACATGAGAGTATGTTATTATTTTAAATATATGGGTTGTAACTTAATCAAATATTTTACTAATATTATAAATGCAAAAGTCTGTCATTATAGATGGATGTTTGTTACTCTTTTATGCAAAAATTACTGACTGGATATTGTTGAAACTTTGCTGTATAGCTTATACATCAGAATAACACAGGCTACAGATATCATGCGGGTGAAACCGTATGCAGCAGCTTGTATAAAATATATCATGAAACTTTAATAGTTGCTACAATTGGACTTCTAGTCCAATAAATTGCCTATCCATAAATTATGTTAATTTTTTGGACCATTTTTTTTCTGTTTGTATCTGTCATCAGCATTTTGGTTATAATCAGATTTGTTATTATTTATTAAATTATTATTATTATTCTGGATTCTGCTTGTCAAATATCGAAGATCAGAGAGAAGGCAGAGACCTATGGGATTTTGAAGTTTGATTGGGAAGCTGAACCCCATAGGTCAACTGCATAAGTCTATACTGGTTTAAATATACATTGTATATTCCTGAAATATATAAAAAGATATGAAAATTGTGCACAGACCTACAGGATTTCAAAGTTCGATTGAGAAGCTGAGCTGCATAGTTCCGTTCCATAAGTCGATATTGTACATTTTAAATATACATTGTATATTCCTGAAACATGTAAAAAAAAATATATTATAATAATTAATAGTTTATTTGGGAACATGGTGGTGAAGAAACTTACTTAAAATATTCCTCTTTTACACTACTAGATATGGAGCAAACAGCGAAGGCCTTGGATCACGTTATCAACTACTACATGGTGTCAAGGGAGCTGGCTGACCTCATACAAGCTGGACCTCACACAACCACTACTGAGGCACTGAACATATATTTGGAAGTATGTACTATGTATTTGCATTTCCAAATCTTATCATTACATAGTATAAAACTAAGTCACTGTCGCTGTCTGTCCGTTCCTATGCTTAAATCTTTAAAACTATGGAACAGCTTTTGAAGCGGTTTTTTAATAGATAGAGTGATTCAAGAGGTAGGTTTATATATATATATATATATATATATATAATACATGTACACACATGCGCAGCCGGGGCGAGTAGCTAGTTAATATTATAAATGTAAAAGTTAGTGAGTATGGATGGATTTTTATTACATTTTGAAGCAAATACTACTACACGGATTTTGATTAAATTTATACATTTCATGCGGCTGAAACCGCGGGCACAGCTAGTGCATAAGTAAAGTCTATTTTAAATGAAATTAAAATAATTTATTTTTTTGTGATATTTGTGGTACTTACCACATTTTATTTATTTTTATTGTGTTCCCGATATTTCGGCAGTGTTTCAACTTACTATATCACACCGCCATGATCACGGGTAAACAAAAAAAAATTTATTCATGTAGGACATTTTAGCCGAATGTCAATTTTTAATATTATAATTTTTCCCTACGCCCTACGCCCAATTCAGTATACCTACAGATTCAATAACTGTCAAGAAACTCAATTAAATTTCTTTTTTTTACAAGTCTGTTTATTTACTATGTTCACATATATAGGTGTCTATGTCTAATATTAAATGAAAATCCCGTGCATGAACAACTATTGCCATGAACACTCATCATTCATGTAATCGTTTAGTGAGTAATAGGCTATAAATAGTGCCTAAAATTTAAAGCAGTATATAATAATAATAATCTTAGGAGAATTCACACAGCGCCATCTAGACCCAAGTTAAGCTAGCTAAAGCTTGTGTTATTGGTACTAGATAACTGATACATATAAGTACATAGATATTATTTTTTTTGTACATATGTACATACATATTATACATAGAAAACACCCAGACCTAAATAATCATACTCACTATGTTATATAGAATAGAATACAAATGTTTGTGTTGTACGAGGAATCGAACCCGCGACCATCGATCGTAAAGCGGTGTGCTAAACCGCTAGACTACCGAGGTCGTCAAATATATATAAATTGTTTATGTTACAGGCTTTGGACAAATTGTCAGAAGCACAAGCCTACTTCAACAAAAATAACCCGCAGAGTGTGGAACTTGAAAATATTGTAAGTCTACCCAACATAATAATAACCCACACACACATAATTTCATTTAGGACTAAAGTAATCTAGGACAGTGATTCTCAAAGTGGTCTATATCGACCTCCAGGGATCTACGACAATCTGGAAGGGATCTACGATAGTGGTCGTCTTGTTGTTTTAATTTTATGTTTTAACACTAAACTTTACTAAAGTTAGAAATATAAAAAAAAAACCATACCAGGTAAGAATGGGGGTCTACCCAAAACAGAAAGATATGGCAAGGGGTCTACGACACAAAAAAGTTTGGAAACCTCTGATCTAGGACATCTAATCCCAAGCTAAGCAGAGCATGTATTATGGGTACTAGACTACTGATAGGATAGAATAAATTAAAGTTTCATATGATAGATATACCTACATACATTTGTTTTATAAATGCATATACATATACTTAGAAAGTTACAATAAACCAGTACAAACAATAATACTCATGAATACCAATGTTTGTACCCTGCAAAGAATCAAACTCGAGACCATCAGAGGTAAGGCAGTGTCCTAAATACTTTAACCAGCGGGGCTAACTATAAACATTTTGAAATAATTTTAGTAAAATATTAAGTATTGTATCTATACCACAGAAAGAGTGAGAGTACTAAAATAGTGAAAAAATTGTATTGAAAACAGCGTAGTTTTTAAGTTACATCTAAATGTAGATACTATTAAATAACTATTATCTCTAAATATATATAACTCAAAGGTGACTGCTGTAGTGATCTATCAACACACAGCCCAAACCACTGGACGGATCGGGCTGAATTTTGGCATGCAGGTAGATGTTATGACGTAGGCATCCCCTAAGAAGGGATTTTGATTAATTTTACTCCCGAAGGGATAAACTAGAGGATGAAAGTTTGTATGAAACTTTGTCAATTTTAAACTGATCGGGCTGAGACTTTGCATGCATAAATCTACTATGACATAGGCATCCCCTAAGAAAGGATTTTGATAAATTCCACCACTTAAGGGGATAAATTAACGCGAGCGAAGCCGCGGGCAATAGCTAGTATATTTCCCTTTTTTTTCTGTTCCTTGTATATCCGCAATCAGTAAGTGTACTATAATCGGATTGGTTGGTAAATGACTATGCGAGTCCAGTGAGTGCAAGACTTTTTGACGCTTTGTTTGGATTTCAAGACCCGGAGTACACTTTGTCCAACTCCAGTATTTGCGTGCTTTTCAGGCGTTTTGGGGGTTGTTAATGAGTACCTGGTCTAGCTGGCTATATTTCCCTTCAGTTTATAAGCATTGGAACTAATAAACAGTTATATTTTTAGAACCAGTTGTATAACATTGGAGTGACCAAGCTAGAGAATGCGTTTGAGGAGCTTCTCAGTCGCCACACCAGGCCACTGACGGCGACCACGTTAATGGAAATGATAGCTCTAGACGAGGGTAAGTGTTTCTTGAGCATTATACATATCTATTGATTAGTTTATAATTTTGTTTTAATAATAAGTTTATTGTATCTTTTATTTTTATAAATTTTTTTATATATTTATTTATTTAGTTCAGGCTACATGGCCCATATTATAAATACCTTATAGACTAACATACATAAGAAATAATAATAAAATATGTACATAAAATTGTCTCTATGGTCACGGCACTGACGACGGCAATCTGCCACGATAGCGCCGATAGACCACCCCCTTCGGCCAGTAGTCCTCCTTCATGAAGGTGGGCAGCATGTTGGTGGGGACCCGGGCCACGAACGCTTTGAAGCTCGCGTTGTGGCTCGATTCCAACTGTGTCACCCTCAATGTCAGGTTGCTTTCAGTCCGGATGTAGTCAACAATGTCCTGTTCCTTGGTAGCGTAGTGTAGGCGGGATAGGTACATTGCCGTGGTCGGTGTTGCGGCACGTAACAAGAAGTTGGGCCCTGTCAGTGCTGTGCCACAATGGTTTCGATTGACCCTCTTTGTGCGCCTTTTCTTTTGTACCGTGACAAAACCATCATCGTCACGGTCAGCAGACTTTGTACACATAGGGGTAATTTTCAGAGTCACTTTAGGCTCATTCCATTTATGGATTATGCTAATGGAATGGTGCGCCTGCCTACGGATGCCAGTGGATGATAACAAGAGCATGAGGTTAGAACAATTAGCCCATCATGGCAAATTAACCACGAATTTATCATAATGATTGTGGGAACTGGGTGCAGGTCAACCGGACATGGTCTATTGCTAGAAATGGGATCCATCTCTTTTTTCATAGCGTTACTATATTTTTATTTGTAATGTTGTATTAAATAAATAAATGTCTAAGAGCGGGTAAGACTGTTTTTTATCATGTAAGATTGAAATTTGTTTGTTGCAATATAGTGCCATTTTATAATGTTTTTATATTATGTGGAAAAGTTACCACGCTGAGTGCGTATTTCTTTAGGATTCTACCGAGGGCGTGTGGACTGTTAGTGTGTTTGGGGCTGTTCATTAGTCACGTGATGTTTTTTTCAGCATTTTACGCCGAGTTTAGGTATAGAAACCGCTCGTTGAACGGAAAAATAATCACGGGATATGTTACTACACTCCTTTGTGTGTGATATTTCCCCCTCCCTCCTTTCGGAGCCTCAGGTGATTAACGGGCAGTCGGTTGCGTGCACAGACTCGAGCGCGGAGAGCGTGAGCGTGGGCGCGAGCGGGAGCGGCGCGGGCGCGGAGGCGGCGCGCGAGGCGCTGGTGGCGGCCGCGGGGTGGCTGAGTGCGGCGGGCCGACCCCCCGCGGCGCCGCTGCTGCGGCTGCGGGCGCCCGCCGCGCGCGCCTCGCTGCGAGCCTTCCGCGACGCACTGCGCTCGCGCTCCATGGCCGCCTCGCCGCTCATGGTGACTCTTTCTAGATTTCCTTGTGTTACGACACAATGTTTGTTAGCCTTTCTAATATTTTGAGCGTGGATGAATGAATGGATTTAACTAAACTTTACTATAATGTAACTTATAAATCAGAATAATGAATCGGCTGTAAGGCGGGCGTAACCGCGGGCGCAGCTAGTAATACAGTCTTTATATATAAAAATTACGTGTCATGTTGTTTATCCGCGATGGACTCCTAAACTACTGAACCGATTGCAAATTTGACTTGCACATTGTGTACAATTTGATCCAACTTGAAAGATAGGATAGCTTACATCTCAATTTATAGTCGCAATATTATTTTATTCAAGATCCTTAGCCACAAGAATGCGTGGCCGGGTCTACTAATATAGTATCATTATTAAGAATGGCATATCATCCTAATTGCTACAAAAATGGTGTTGTAATGACAACATTTTGTGTCCACAAGGAGGTTTTTTTACATGATAATTGGAATAGTTCAAACATCTGCGCTAACGGTCTACGCTGGCGGGACACCAGTGCAACATAAGATGAACATGAGGTCAGGTCAGTTAGTCCATCGTGGCAAACAAACCAGGAGATTTTCACGATGGTTTCCAGGGGCAACCGCGTGAAAGTCATTGCTCAAATTCCTTTCTCCCCTAACGTAGAAGTTGCCCTATATGCATTGTTGCCTATTAGAGCAATTGACTTCTTCTGGCTTGCTTAATTGGGTCATCATAGGTATATTTAGATGTATTATTTATAACATGTGTATTATTATTGACAGAGATCTAAGAACATACTTCATCGATCTGACAGTGCCACGAAGAAAACGAGCAAAATTCAGAAAGTGTAAGTAGATTATAACCTTTTAATATGACCACAAACAATATATATCTAGTTGTAATTGTTGAATTTTATACTATTGGTACCCGTAGAACTGATTCAAAAAAGTGTTCTGGTTTATTAGTATCATTAGGACCTCAAGGTTTTTCAACTAGTAATGTTTTTTTATTTTGATTGCGTACATCTACTTCATGTAACATATGTGCCCTGTTTACTATCTTTAGCTAAAGTCATAGGGTATAGTTAAAATTATAGATTGTTTCGTTCAGACTGGAGAAGCGCGCCAACAAGATAATGATGAAGGCGTCTCAGACGCTGGAGCAGTCTACCGGGCTGGCGATTGGTCCCAGGCGGTCCATGAACGATTCTTGTAAGTATTTTCAGTCCACTTGAGTGATGTACTCAATGAGTACATCAAAACCTTCGTTTGATGTGTGGTAGTCATCAAATGAATGGGTCAATTTGACCGTAGTAGCATTTTTGTTACGAATAAAGCAGTATTGTCAAGGGGGATGGCGTGGAGATGTGGATGAGTGGCTTGGTACATTGTCAGTAGTGATAAAGGAAATATTCTCGTTTTACCCTATTTTTCTTATGAATGTGTTTATAAAAATCAATATTACCTGGAAATTTAAAAAATATGACGCGGACACTATCTGTAAAGCTTTAAAATTAATATTCTAAAATAGAAACTTACGATTAAATGAATCCATATCGTATGTACACTACCCCGCTACAGCTGGTTTTTACAACAAATTTGTATTTACTTCGAGATTAAAAAGCAGATTATAGACGACATGTATTAAATATCTCCATATTAATAAATTAATATTATCATAATTTGTAAGAATCCGTTAATTTTAGTACTGTCAATATAACTCTTTAATATCGTTCCGTTGCCTATAAAGTTCCTATTGAAAAAGTAAAACAGCTCGCGTACGGATAGTATAAGGCGCGGCTCGCGTGGCAGTAGTGGGTAGACTGTAGAGGTGCGGACATGTCCGCAGACACGGAGGAGAGCAGCGAGGCGCTGGACGAGGCGGAGGCGGAGGCGGCGGGCGCGGTGGCGGCGGCGCTGGCGCAGCTCGCGCGGCACGAGCAGCGCCAGCTGCTGGGGCTGGTGCCGCTGCCGCGCCTGCCCGCGCTGCTCGCGCAGGTGCTCAAGGACTGCTTCCAGATCCTCGCCGCCGACGTCGACGTAAGTGTTCACGCTCGTTCCGACGGCTCGCTATTGGTTCATCATTCAAACGGAGGTTAGATTAATCTGTATCTGTAAGCTTAGTAACATCATATCAAGATTTTTTCGGATATATACTACGGATATTAAGTTAATGTCTTAAGTGTTGTTCTTTTGGTAGACTAATATGTCATATTTTTTATTCTGTAATTTCATTATCTTCTCTCACATTTCCACCGGGACACATCTAACGAAGCGAGTTGCTTTGTGACCGAAACAGCCGAGACTGAGGTATTAATGCGATTTTATTATACATAATTTTCTATGTTAAAAATGTCAGATATATGTCATAGATAAAAGTTGAATATGTATTTACTACACGATCATGACTTGGGTTAGATTTAAAATCTCATCTGATTGAGTGCTAATATAGACCAGTTTAGCACGACACTGGTTTCCCTCGAGGCTGCTGACTCCAGATAACACTGAGTAGCAAACCAACTTTTGTTTATCCTGATTTGTATTGTATGTTAAAGTCTCCGAAGCGTTTTTGGTGGAGTTAGGGAGGCTGGTGTGCAATAGTGTAGGCGTCCGCCTTGTTGTTAGCGGGCGATGTGCCGCGTGCGGCGCGGCGCGGCGCGGTGCGGGGGGGGCGCGGCGGCTGGGTGGGCGCTGCTGGCGCGGCTGCAGCGCCTCCAGCCCGCCCTCGCCGCCGCAGACATCCTCGCCTCCTGTCAGTCGCAGGTCTCTACTGTTCTCTACTCAAATTATAATTATCTCTATTCATGTAGCTCTATAATATACTCTTAAGATATGTCAGATGTATCGTCAATTGCAAATGATTTCGAATTGATACTGGCTCATCCGTTATGCTCGTGAACGGGTGCCGCTTGTGGGGACTGGTCTGTTTAGGTTACGATCACTGATTAGATTTTTTGTTTTTGCAATAGTATATGCTGGTAATTACTCTATTTTTTCCAATTTTGAATTTAAATAATGAATCTGTATTATTGTAAACATGTACGACATTTATTTGAAAAGAATATGAGCCTAGTTTCTTGTCAATTCTTCTCATCTCGAAATTATTTCGAATTGACGGTAGATTTAATATATCATAAGTCTGTAATAGACCTACACGAATAAAGATATTTTGAATTTGAATTTGAAATTTAAAGAACATTGGAAGTTTTTCACTATTAAAAAATAAATTATAATTATGACTCCTTGAAAAGATATTATATTTTAAACCAATATTATTTAAGAATTGTATGTAAATTGAAACACAATTGTATTATTCACTACTATACTACTACTACGCTACTCACCCCGGCTTCGCACGGAGTGTACATGTATTATACATATAAACATTCCTCTCGAATCACTCTACCTACTAAAAGACTCGCTTCAATTTTAAAGATTTAAGCATATATAGACACGGACAGAGAGTGGCGGCGAGTTTGTTTAGTAGTATGTAGTGATGAGTGCGAGGGCGGTGTGTGCGGTGTGTGCGGTGCGTGGTGTGTGCGTGCAGTGCGTGCGCGCGCTGGAGGAGTGGGTGGAGGGCGTGCGCGCGGACGGCGCGGCCGGCGCCGTGGACGGCACCGTGCACCAGCTCGCCGCCGCCGCGCTCGCACACCTACACGCGCTCTCCCTGCACCTCAACACCATCGGTAACGAAATACACCAATATTCATAATATTAATACTACATTTAAAGACGAACTTGCTGTCCCCATGTATCGTTTAGAAAAAGTTAATAGGTCTTTTATGGGAATAGGTATAAAAATTTACAATAAGATACCAAAGGATATGTTGGAATTACCCTTAAATAAATTCAAAACATCTGTTAAATCATATTTACTGAGCGAAGCCTATTATTCACTAAACGATTACTTGAATGACGAGTGTGCATGGCAATAGTTGTTCACTGAATTTTCATTTAATGTTAGACATAGACACCTATATAAAAATACATTGTAAATAAACTGGCTTTAAAAAAAAAAGCAATTCAATTGAGTTTCTTGCCAGTTCTTCTCAATTGGATCTATATACCGAACTGGACGGTAGGGTAAAATTATAATGTAAAAATTTGACGTTCATAAGCGGCTAAAATGTACTACATGAATAAATGATTTTTGAATTTGAATTTGAACGTTGCTCTGTTTGGGGACCGACGTGGGTACTATGTCCGCGGTGCTACGATAGTTAACCGACGAAACAATTCGCCAGAGAACTAGGGTCACCGACATAGCTCTTCGTATTTACAAGTTGAAGTGGCAATGGGCTGGTCATATCTGTCGCAGAACCGACGCTCGCTGGAGTAGGCGTGTTCTAGAGTGGAGACCGCGAATTGGCAAACATATACGTATAGGACGCTCCGCAGCTAGGTGGAGCGACGACATACGTAGGGTAGTAACTGGATGAGAAAGGCTGAAGATCGTGTCCAGTGGCGTGCCTTGGGAGAGGCCTATGTCCAGCAGTGGACTGCAGTGGACTGATGATGATGATGACTACGATAGTTCGTTGGATGGCAATCGTGAGTAGCCATGACGCGGTCCAGTGTCTTAAGTAAACGTGCTCACGGATATGTCCAGACCTGTGGCGGCGCGGTGGGCCGGGTCATCGGGCTCCCTAAAATATGGTCGAGCGCAGTGATGGCCGGCTCGTCCTCATACTCGTGAACGAGTGCCGCTTGTAGAGCTCTGCTCTTATCACTGCGACTGATTTAATCTTATTGTGTTTTTATATTTGAGCCTAAATAAATTAATGCTGCTTGGTAGTTTATATTCACGTAACACATTCATAGTAAAATGTGAACTTATAAGGATTGTTTAAAAGAGCAAGACACAAGTTTCTTGCTCATTCCACTCGACCTCGTCATGGCTACTTACTATATAGTAGTTACAGTACTCGCACTTTACATAAGGATGCATGCGGCAATCAATACAAAAGCCGCTACGCTATCATATTTCAAGAAAGCATAATATATATAAATATAATGTGTGTTAAAAAAAATATCTGTAGTATCACTTTTTTTATATAAAGATTATTTATATTTCTGTCTACATTTTCATGCACATTCTTACCTATGTTAGAGCGTACGTCTAAAGGGCAACTACAGGGCGAAAACTTTACAAAGTATTTTTCAGTTTTATTACATCTCATTAATATTACAAAAGCGGAAGTTTGTGAGTATGGATGGATGTTTGTTACTACTGAATGGATTTTGATGAAACTTTACAGTAATATAGCTTATACATCAGAATAACATATAGGCTATAAATTTCACGCGGGTGAAATCGGGCACAGCTAGTAATACATTGATTTTGTTATAAACATCATTTTTATGGTCTGTTGGGATGTGTCTTCGATGCGTAGGCCCCGCGCTGGCGGCGGAGGCATCCTACGGGCGCAATATTTCGACGCAAACTGGGGATGCGCACGCGTATCTACTAGCCGTCTACATGCGTAAGTATTCTCAACCTTATTGCTACGTATATACAATAGAATTCGTTCAATTTATCCCACCTATATTGACCAACCGCCTATTATGACATATGTAATTGACAAATGACAAACGTAGAGAAATTTGGTCGGATATAGTGACCCATTTTTAATAAATATCTTTCAAATATAGTAACGACTTGATTACCACCTTCGGCAGTGTTCGGTAAAACGACGTGGTAACTACGACGATTGTTTCTGTATTAAAATAAATACATAAGTACTAATAAAGTCAGGTTGTTAATGTTTTACGAAATATTTTATGGAGTTATTTTGCAGAAGTACATTTCACCACTTAATAGATTTGTATTATTTTGTTTAATTCCGCTACAAATGGCGTGTGTGATCACAAATATTCAGTGCGGAAACTTGAACGTTACGATATTTTCTTTCATTTTTGGTCGGAATCGGAATTACTCAAAATTCAAGCAGTTTTTAAAATGTAGCATCATCTTTGACTAATACGATAAATAAAGAAAACAAATCAGTTATAGTCAACGCGGGTCAAATCGCTTCAAAGGCAAGGTATAGCGTTTTTAAATGATTTTAATGATGACTCTAGAATATTCTTTATAGTGTCTTATTGCAAAAAACTGAATTTCTGATGTTTCAGGTAAAGTGTTGGCTCAGCTGAACTTGGCGCTGCGCAACAAGAGTGAACAGTATCCTGATGCGCTGAAAGCTATATTCCTGTTGAACAATACTCTCTATTTATTACAGGTATTATTTGTTATTGTATAATTTGACGGCCTCGAAGTCTAATGGTTTAGCACACCGCCTTACTTCTGAAGGTCGCGGGTTCGATTCCTCGCACGGTACAAACATTTGTGTTCAGTACGGTTGGTTGTAACGGTCTGGGTGTTTTCTACATATTTACGTATTTATATAAAAAGTATTTTCGTTCAATTATAAAATAAATATCTTTATATTTTACTACATCCCCTCACAATCGATTTTTAGTTTAGGTACAATCCGAACATTAGTCCTTCGAGCCGGATCTAAACCTAAGGAAGGATTATATGGATGAGCCAATGTTTGGGATTGTTACGAATATTAATAAAAAAGATACTGATAATTAAAACTGATTATTGTTAAATGAGTATGGGCTGAGTTAAATGAATAAAACTAATTATTGTTAATTTAGTAAGTAATCAAGTATGCCACTTGATTACTTACTAAATGCCAACTGATTTTTGGTGAAATATGAAATGGTAACGCTATGAAATAATGTACGATGCTAGCTCGTACACTCCCCTTCTCCTTGGTATGTTTAGTGTTTTTTCTAACAGTAATGATACGATTTCTAGTAATATAATATACATATTTATTGGTGTATTATTTCAGGGCCTCCAACGTAACGGTCTGCTGGACTTGCTGATGTTGGCAGAACCGGAGTGTGAAACCAACTACCGTGATATGATACAAGATTACAAAAACGCCTACTTGCAGAGGTAATATTTAAAAATGCAACGACCATGCAAACCTTACAGCTCATAGCGCGATATTAGCTTTTCTATATTGTAACTCTGCATTATGCTATGTTGAATAAATTATTATTAAAGATGAAACGTATAGTTGTTGTGCAGAATACAGGATATTCGGCCAACCTTCATGCCGGATAGCCGAATATCCGGCCGAACATCGCCGAGTGGCGACTCGTGACACTAAGCGATCGGGTTTTCGGGCTTTTTGTTTATGATTGAATTAGCGCTTTATTGTCTTCTTGAATTGATTCCAAATACGAACATAAGAGGTTATGAAAAAACGTGTTGTTGTTGTTGTTTGAGTTTGTGGTAATTTTATTAGTGTTTTTTTTTTAAATGTTAAGTTAATAGTTACCGAGGAAATATGTCTTCAAAAAAAATGTCGTATTTAACGGAATTCCCGTATCCGGCCGGGTAATTCGCTTTTTCGGCTCGATATCCGGTATTCGGCCGGATAAATAGCCGAATATCCGTTTCATCTCTAATTATTATTATTAATTCCGATACAATGATATTGGATGTTCATTCATTTTTTATTAAATAGTTTGAATTACATATTAGCAACATAGAAATTTTGTGTATTGTAGTTAGTTAAAGAACTGACGTTGTATTTGTACTACTTACCATTAGGTGGGCTTAAGACCCACGTTAAAGTTTTTATAATTTACGAGTTGTAATATATAGGAAATTGTAATAATGTTGCAGTTGGAACAAGTTGCTGCAACACCTGCAGCTGGATGAACAGCTGCCGGCCAAACTGAGGGACAAGGATCGTCAACTACTAAAGGATAAGTTCTCAGTATGTGTTATTTTAATCTGTTCATGTGTAGTTTCCTTATATGGGCCAGGCGCGTTTTCGAACTATTGTATTTTAAGGGGGTGTGTATACACGTCCCTGTAGGGTTTAAGTTTATGACCTACTTCGTCGAGAACCTGGGAGCTTGTAATGATACTACGGAAAGACAGAATAAAAGTGTTTTTATTATATATTTTTTTCGGACTACTCTAATGCTGTTGGCCGCAGCTGGCCTTTACAGCTTCACCGGACGTTAGGGGCGAGTGCAGATGGCACTGCAAACCCGCGGATGGACTTATGGGGCGGCTGAAGGCCACCTCCCGCGTGACGGATACGACTTTAGTCTGAGAGCACCACTAGGGGTTCGAACCTCGGCTCAGGCCGTCGTTATATAGATCCCCGTTTGAATTGAACGGGGGAGATTTTAACATATAAATGTTTCGGCTTTATATACAAAGTTACACGTGTCGTGTACTCGCGCTACTGCAAGTAATAACGGATTGAAGATCGCGCAGCTGCGTTGCTAATGTTACCGTGCGTTAAGAGTTCTAGGAAGTTGCAAGGATTAAAGGGGAAGGTAGAAAGTATGTTGCTATAGTATAATAGAGCGAAAACGAACGATGCTGGAGTGGTCAATGTGTATATTCGTTTACCCATAGTTAAAATATTAGAATTCTTTTTATACAATTGTTTTATAATCACTTCTATCACTGCGCTTGTAATAAACGTCTACAAAGCATGTCTATTACTTTAATTTATTATATCAACACCAGCAGTATGACTGAGTAAAGAGCGTAGGCTCGAGCTCCCACTCGCAAGGTCACAGTGTGTCACCCCACTCCCTCGTCCTTGTCCTTACGCGTGCGTACTTATGCTTCCGCAGGCGTTCAACCGCGAGTGGGAGGAGGCATACCGCGCGCAGCGAGGGTACAGCGTGCCCGACGCAGAGCTGCGGGAGGCGCTCAAGAGAGACAACAAGCAGGCGCTGCTGCCGCCCTACTCCGCCTTCTGGGACGCCTACTCAACGCTGCCCTTCTCCAAGAACTTAGACAAATACCTCAAGTACACCCCCGTGCAGGTACTACCCACTACCTACTACCCCGCGTGTATAGCCTGCCCGACGCAGAGCTGCGGGAGACGCTCGACAGACATATTTTAATGAAAGTCATGAAAATGAGTGTATAGCGAGGACGTACGACTAAATTTTATCTCAAAAAATTTCAATAATATCGACTCCAATAAAATGTGGTCCTAATTTTTGAGTCTCGATATATGTATGTTATATCTGGTAGTACTCTTTCAAATAAAAGAAAAATCAAACTAATAATAATAATAATATAATAATAATAATCTCAGGACAATTCACACAGCGCCATCTAGACCCAAGTTAAGTTAGCTAAAGCTTGTGTTATGGGTACTAGATAACTGATACAAGTACATAGATATTTTTTTTTTTCGTAAATACATACTTATTATACATAGAAAACACCCAGACCGATACAAACAATCATACTCATGAATACAAATGTTTGTGCCGTGCGAGGAATCGAACCCGCGACCATCGGACGTAAAGCGGTGTGCTAGACCGCTAGACCACCGAGGTCGTCATTGCATTAAAATTACAGGAGTTTGAAGTAAAAAAAATTACCTCTGTTTTTTTAAGTCGTTTAAAAACAACGAAGTTGTATATAACATGTAGTATATTGTGTTTCAGATCGCTACGCAGTTGGATGAGTATTTCGACGAGGCTGCCTAGTAGTTGATATATTACTATACGTCGTTATAGGCTGCCGTTGCTCACCAACCGGCCACGTCGATTAGTTGACATACAACAGAATCAGATACGCTTGTAGTGGAAATCAAATTATATATTGATTCAGTGGATTTAACAATAGCCAAGTTTTTTTAAGGGTGATAATGTTGTATAATGTATATATACATTACATACATTAATTAAATAAAAATATATTGTTGTTGTTGTCTTTAATGTAAATATATCTCACTGATATACTATTTACTTACGTGTCTAGACATTGCAGTCTGCTTCAGCAGGGCACGTTGGCCAACGGTTGCTACTGACAGTAACAATAGTTCTATGACATTGGAAATATAAAGAAAAACATCAGCCCAGACGCTTTTATCAGGTTGTCTCTATGAAACTGTGCTATTAGTGATAAGACAAATTTGTAAACCACATTTGTAGGGATTTGTTCTGTTTTGTAATAAAGTTAGTTTTATTATTATTGCCTATTTACATTCCGAATGTTACTTTAGAGCTATCATAAATATCTCAAAATACATATATTAAGTTTAATTTTAATAGAAAATATTTATTATATTCACCGTTTTAATGTATGAGTCACAAGTATAAATAAAACAATGTAATAAATAAATATAATTATTTATTATAAATATTTTTAGTTCTTCCTCTTCTTTGACCGCCTCTTGGGCCACTGAAACAGAAGTTGTTGTTTAAAAGTATATAATAACAGTAATAACCCAGGGCAATTCACACAGCACCGTCTCATCCTAAACCAAACAAAGCTTGTACTATAGTATACGTTTTTTTTTACTAGTAGACAATAATTTACATAGAAAATAGAAATCATACATCGAACCCGATCATCGGCAGTATGGCGCTATACTACTGAGCCCGTCAATAACAGATGTACCTATTTATTATTCAATCAACTATTTCGAAAGTTCGGCAAAAAGTAATATTTAAAAAAATGTCAAACTGCCTATTTATATAAGATGGCTTTGGTATGATAATAGTTACGCAATTTTGGATCTTATTACCATACACAAATGATTCTAATTTAAACAATAATTTCGCGACTGAACTTAATTGAAGCAAAACAATTGATTTTGTACTCAATTACAACTTAGTTACGTCCATAATTACTATAGAACTTTAAACTCATCTTAGTTTGGAACTAGATGGCGCTGTATGAGTTGTCCAAGATTATTTTCTAATTTTATGTAACTAGAAGTGCAAGCTGTTGGCCCACCTGATGGTAAGTGGGACCGTTGCCTATATACATGAACAGCACTGCGGATATAACGTCATTATGTGACATCCGTATCCAGATTTATAACGCTTCTTTATAGATTAAAGTCTTTACAATTACGCCTCTTGATCTGTTCATTCGATATTGTAAGCCAATTAAAAAATGTGGACGAATACATGTTTTAACTAATTTGTCTATAAACATATAGCTTAACTTGAAATTTGGAATATATAGACTATTTCAAAAGCTTAGGGAAGCCTACTACAGACTTTCCCAAACATACACGGAAATGTTATGTTTTAAATATAAAAAAAACTCCGTACTAATGAGGCCCTTTGGTTTTGTATATAGGACACTCAATATTACCCGCCTTCACTGGATTGAAATATAATTCACACAGTGTAAGTATATAATTAAAAAAAAATATAATGACAATTTACACAGAAGGTTAGACCAATCAATGGGATTTTCTATGTATAGGAAATCAATATTTTTATTGCCCTATTTATATAACTTTGCTCTTGCAATATTGAATTACTAATGTCAGCTTAAATAAAAATTAATTATTAAACAAAGTTAAAATTTAATTTCTAATTTATTTTAGGATGTTAATAATATAAATTACTAATTAAATTTTAGTTAAATAAATATTAATTCATTACAAACCTGAAAATTTAATTTGTAATTTATTTTATTAATAAAATAATTCTTTATTGTAAACAATCAATTGATTGGTCTAATATATAAATACAATCAACAATATAATTTAATGTACAGACAGACAGACAGGGCAAACAAACAATAGCTTTACTTACTTATGTATTTCTTATTAGGTAGACCTTAAAAATTATGTCAATCCAGCTAATGTTACCTTGTGTATACCAAAAAAGATTTACAGATTCATATATTTCAGTTGATTGTATTATTCAATAGTTATTTTAGTATTTGAAAACTAATAATCGGTATTCAGTAATTTTTGAGGTACATTCATGATTACAAATATTTACTCGACAGAAGATCAACAAAGAACAAAACAAAGAAATGCAACATCGCATCTCCTCTCAAATAGTGTTACAAAAAAATAAAACACCAATTTCGCCAGTGAAAGACGTTTCAAATGTTCTAATTTATTTTTCACATTTCTGATAAATAAGCTAAATAAAAACTGAGCTAAAAGTATAATGAATTCTAAAACAAGTTAAATAAATAAAAAAATAAATTTTAATATTGTCTTTAATTGTTACTCTTTCTGAGCAGAGATGCGACGTACTAAAATCATGTTATTATCATCATTTTAGCATTTGCATATTTGTCATCACTGTCCACTGCTGAACCGGTTTTCCCATAAAATAACGATAAAATATTTCATTTCATAAATCGTTTTGTTTTTGGGAAAATATATATAAAAGTTATTTTGTTTGAAGTGGGATTTGAACCCATTTCGTTTAAGTACATGTATTCAGATCTATAAAACTAGTTGCACATTTAGAAAATCATGAATGTATCTAGTTTGGGATTTCAGACATTTAAATTACTACTGCCGTGTCGATAGTCGCTTATTTTCGCTCAAATAATTCAAACATAGCTAGCCTATTTATATAACTATAGTTTTTGTGGTACGACTTATCATGTATTAATGGTATGGGGTGCCAGTGAAGGATGAAGGAATGAAATCAGATGAAGCTGTGACACGAATTGACGATTTATCACGATGGTAATTAAGGAGTCCGCGTAGAGGTAGTTATAGATTATAATTATAAAATTCATGAATATTATTTTACCGTGTACGTGTGTTATGTATTAAAAATACATAATACATACACTATTCGTGTGGTATTAGATGAAGTAAAACAGCGAGTGAAAGGGAATAGAACGATGTCGGAGAGAAAATTGAACAGAATAACGAAATAAACACAATGCACTTATAAAGAAATAATTTCTTATGACGTGCACTTTATGTGAGACTTTTAAAATCGAAGAATGGACCTCTCTTTGTGACTTATGTATAATATTTTAATTAATATTAAAACGAAAAAAAATATTCCTATATTCTACATTATACTATTACATTACGCAAAGATGCAAGCTCTCCTTTGAATTTACAAAATCAGAATTTGTTGCTCTTAAAGGCACTTATATATATATACACATACGTACGTTCCTTCACACGCGAATTGGTTATGGCGCAGTAAAGAGTGCGCAGAGAAAGCGTACGAGAAATGACGTGCGCGCACCGGCAGCTCGCGATTCCAAAGTTTTTTCCAAAGACACTTAATTTTTTTTATAAATGACTAAAAACTATAATTATGTTTCTACTCTATAGTCAGATGTCCGCCATTTTGAAATGATAATTAATTATTGCTAAAAGGCAGTAAAGCACGATTGTAGAACGCGGGAGTGTGTCAGCTGGCGGATCGCGGTGTATTATGTGAAAGCATATTCGCATATGAGAGAGCGTACGTGTAAAGGTAGATAATGTATTCATTAGGAATCAATTTTTGGCCCCAGTAGTGTATTAAGTGTTTATGTATATATTTATGATCATTTTGCAAAAAGACAATAGATTTGAACTCATCGATTCTATTATTGTTAAAAATAAATAAAACAAATAAATCTGATTTAAATTTGGAGTAAAAAATATCTATTTCAAATTTGTATTCCTTATTATGGCGTCCTATTGTGACGTTACATCTAACCTAAAATATATATGTATTATTATTATGATTATCATAATGAATTATGATTTATTATAGTCTGTGGTTTTCACTGAAATGTTTTTGTTAGGTAATCTTTATTAGGCGTGAAGCAATGCTCTTCGATTGGATTTTCACATAATATGGTAGATAAACGTAATTATGCATTTTATGTTATTAAATTTGAGCCAATATTTGTATTTATAATAACAATTTAAATATTTATCATCCTAATCTTTGGTATAAATAAATATATCAAAACTTCTACGGTTGATTAGTAGAGAAAAAGCATAATTTATTTCAAACATTAACCACAGTTACTGAGAATACTGATTTCATAATCACATAAAATACCATAAAATTAATATTCGTCGTTGATGGCATACATAATGTTTTAGCAGATCCATTAGATAGTGCGGCTAAAGTAATTTGCTCATTGGTGAAGTGTATTAGTATTAGTTTGAGGGTAGAATGGGACAGTCATGTATTTTTAGTTTGTTCAAAAGTCCCTTCAATTTCAAATAGTTCTAAAATTCTTTTATCTACCAAATTATTTATTAAAATCTGCAATTATTTTGTTTGTGTGTAAGTATAAATAAATATCACTGACTGAATCAGAAATAAGAATTTATTTGAATTACAGAACCACATTAAAGTATCATTGCCGTGAGAATATATGTATCTCATACAAATTTCGAGCCTACACGAGTGCAATCTGAACTACTTGTAGGGTATATTGTCACGATACAAAGATAGTCCAACATAAAAGCGTTCATAACCGACCATCGACACGGGGCAAACATTTAAAGATGTTACCAATGTTTCTGGACACAAATATCACCATTTCCAAAGGATTTCGAGTAAAGTAATGCAGATTGACGGCGATACCTTTTGACCTGCGCGCCTCTGCTCCTTTTCGTCCAACTAGTGACAAACAAACACACAGCCTTCTTGCGAAATATGATCCACAATCACAATATATAAGACATCAATTTAAATGACTTGTAATGCAAATTCCATTGGGTTTTCTAACACCAATTAGTTTGAAAAAGTTATTATTTTGTGATTGTTAAGACTAATAACCAATATTGAATTGAAGATATCTTTATCTAAGAACAAACAAACATACAAATGTTATACAGGATGACTTTGTTTACCGTTCGGAAAAAATTATAACGCATAATAGGTATATACATGGGGATTCGGTTTATATTATTAAAAAACTTGCTATTTGTTTTTGTTTTTGTTTGTCGTAAAGATGCATTAATAAAACAGTTCTTAGAATTAGAGTTTGTTATGGAAATTGTAAATTTAAAACTTAATATTTTGACATAAACAAACATTTAAATTAAAAAATATGATACATTTTCGTATGAAGTTAAGTTATAATCATAGTTTCTTAAATAAATAAATTTTATAGGCGGCGTAGGTATATACTTATGCCGCGCTATACACAACGCGGAGTGAGAATTTTTATTCTTTGTTTACATAAAAATCAAACGCTTGGTATATATTGTAATTTTAGTAGTTGTATTAAATAAAATTGCTTTGTAGACAGCGTAGTTACATACATACCCCGCACAATATACAACGCCAAATGAGAAATTCTATTCCGTATCTTCAGAAAAATCAAACGTTTGGTATATATTGTAATTTCAGTATCTGTATGAAATAAAATTACTTTGTTTAGAGAGTAGATAGGTACATAATTACATCGCGCTATATTTATAAACATGGAATAAGAAATTTTTACAGTGATTTCAGAAAAATTCAAATCCTTAGTATATATTGTAATTAGACTAAGTATAGTGTTTGACTATAGTAATTTATATAACATGTATGTATTAATTTTCTACGAACGAAAAAAAAAGTCACCCGGTATATAACTGGATATTGACGAAAAAGTATTAAGTTTTGTTTCCCTTCAGACAAAAATAAATTACATACCAACTTCCTAAAGGCATCTCTTGAAATGTCGTGTAATTTTGAGAAGATGATTTTAGAAAGTTTACTAAGTTGTATAAGTTAGTTACTTTGTTATACTATGCAGGAATCGAACCTGTACCGTTAATAAAAAGTAGAGTTTTTGCGTTGGGTAATATATTAATATTAATAATAATATTATTATTACCTTATGATCGCTCTCAAAAATGTATTATTTCCCTTTGTTATAAATATTAAATGTTTATAATCTTTCGTAATATTCAAAATAAAAAAAATTTGGTCATTATTTATTCCTATTTCTATTTATTAATATATGAAATATTAAGCAGTAATCTATTTTTATATCAATATATATTTGTATCAATAAATTAAACAATAATTATATTAACTATTTTTATTGCCAATCAGTTTGCTTTGTAAGCTGCGTTACGGTTGTAGAATGTATATTATGCAGTGAAATTACAGGATAAGAGGCATGATAATAGTTCTCTGAAATGGCAACGCATGGTGGCATCACTAGTCACATGATAACGTGATGTCTATAGTGCTGTTCATGTTTATAGGCGACCGTTACCGCTTACCAACAGCAGCCATCAGCTTATTTACCATTCCAATTAAATAAAATTGACAATTGCCTAACGGACGGAAATTAATTTAATAATAAACAGCAAATATTACAGTTTTATTGGTAACTAGCGACCCTTTACAAATCTTTGAATATCTCGGCTTGTTCTATACTATAACACGCATGTATTATACATATAAACCTTCCTCTTAAATCACTATATATTTTAAAAGATCTAAGTGAACAGACAGTAGTTTTATACTATGTAAAGATAAAGTTACTGAAATATTTGTACGCTGGACATAAGTAGATATTGTAAGGGTCATTACATGTATAATAATATATAAATATATTACTAAAAATAAGTTTGAAATCTTTATAAAAGTGACTTAAACATTCTCACTGTAGAATAAATAATGTTTTGAGAGCGATCATATATATATTTTCAATTATCATATTACTTCACACACCAACTTAAATTGCTTTTTCTCATATAAATGGCTAATTGCCATTGCAAAGCGTTTTGCACACTTGAATAGCAATTAAAGTATTGCCATTCAAGTTTGGTTCATTTAATAGAAACTGACAACCGTTGTCTACATACGACAGGTACTACGCACATCACAAAAACATTGTGATGTTTATTTTAGGGACCATCCATTAATCACGCGATGTTTTTTAATATTTCAACCCCCTCATCAACCCCTTAGTCCCCTTGATGACACATGCTGTGGTTTAAGTATAATCCCCTGTCTACAAAATCACGTGTCACAATTTTTAATACCTATAAAGAATCTTGAAATTTTTAGAATATCTTTTAACACGTTAAAGACCGCATGGGTCCATCACCGGTGGTCACTCTGCAACGAAAGTAAATTTACACGTTGGGACCGAGTGATCACCTGATACCAACGTGTAAATCTACTTGATGGTGATTATCCGTTGGCACTTTGAAATAAATCTAGGGGTTAAATAATGTCTACATCAAATAATTGTACACGAACAAAATATTTAAAAAATGATCATGAGGCCATGATCGACGTTCCGGGTTGTATCTGGCGCAAAGTATTTCCTTAGCAATTCAACGTGGAAATGCCGCGAGCGTTATGGGAACCTTTAATCCAGGTACGATACGGGACAGTCTTAGCATTTTACTTTTATGTATTTTGTATTGTATGATAAAAATTTCATATTAATTATATAGAAAATCCTTTATTCATATAAAAAAAAAATCTATACATATAAATAACATTGGAGTGTCTGTTTGTAACATTGAAATAACCGTTTTTTCCTATTTCCTATTTCAATTTGCATATGAATATAAATACGACACATACACCAAAAAACCACTTTTAACAATTTTTGTCAGTCTGTCTGTCTGTCTGTCTGGCGGTCTGTTTGTTCCGACTAATCTCTGAAATGGCTGGATCGATTTTTACGGGACTTTTATTGGCAACTAGCTGATGTAATAAGGAGTAACTAGGCTACTTTGATTTCAGAAAAAAAAGTTAAATTCCACGCGGACGAAGTCGCGGGAATAGCTAGTTAACAATAAAAATGCCGGTACCTATGTGAGAAATAATTTTCAAAGTGGTCTTCAACGTGTTAAATATAACATACAAGTAAATAAAGTATAATCTAATTTTGTTCTAGAAAAGTCTAGTTTCTGAACGAAAAAGTAGCTTGCGTTCAGAAATTGCGCGTTTGACGAATAAATAAATACACGTGTTTCATTACATCCCTCCTCTTTGGAGAATCTCGTGTTTAATGGACAGGCCCTTACCTCATGTTTGAACAATCCTGGGACATATCACCGTAGATTTACCACAGTATCCTGTAATTTCACCTCTATTACTTACCCTTCAGACTGAAACAATGTTTTCAGTAATACACTTGGTTGAAACATTTCTTCTGATGGATATTGCTTCGACACCAGATATGGTTTCAAAGGTTTTAAGATTTTATTCATAATAAGCAGGATTATATGATATGATTATATTAAAAATATATATATGTATTATATAATAAATGCTATAGTATACCTGTCTTTGTGTTCCTATATTATAAATGCGAAAGTAACTCTGTCTGTCAGTCTGTCTCGCTTTCACGCCAAAACCACTGAACCGATTTAAATGAAATTTGGTACCTATGTTTTAACAAAACCATCTTAACGGGGTGATATTTTGTACAGAATTGAGAAATCTCGTATAACAGGTAGTAATTTATAAAGTCCGATTTGTGAAGAAATTCGGTAATCAAAAGATCAACATTATCTTATCATCATCTATTGATACCCCGCCAGTGTATATCGTTAGTGCAGGCAGGTGCACTGTATCATATGTTATATAAATAATACTAAATTATTTAAATTATTAACCGGGTCTTAACACGAATATTTTATGGCAAATAAAGGTATTTACTTCTCTCGACGTTTCGACTAGGTTGCACTAGCCGTGGTCACGAGCTGACTGACAGGTAAATACCTTTATTTGCCATAAAACGTTTGTGTTAAGACCCGGTTAATAATTTAAATAATGTATATTAAACACGAAAGTTTAAAAATACTAAATTGTTTGAATTAAAATAAATAATTTATTTATAATGTTTTGTTAAAATATCGTTATCATTCCCAAGAAAAAAAATATGATGTCAACAAGTCATTGTCTCTGATTACACCGTGTGGGATAACAGTCTTGACGGGGCATCATTTGTATAAAGCAGCATGTCTGTAATTATAATTTCAACAAACGTTAGCACTTTATCGTACAACGCCAAATGAATGGCGACTGCGAATTTGAAGCTATATCTGGTGTCGATTTTACAATAAAACACAATTTATATGTATGTGTATGTATATGTGTGTATGTGTATGTATATGTATGTGTATGCATGTATGTATGTGTGTGTGTGTGTGTGTGTGTGTGTGTGTGTGTGTGTGTGTGTGTGTGTGTGTGTGTGTGTGTGTGTGTGTGTGTGTGTGTGTGTAGGGCTGACCTTGATCGCTTGCGGGGGCGTCCGTTGTCGTGCGGGGGGGCGGCGCGGCTCGCGACTCAGCTGATCAGGGTTGTGTGTGAACGCGCACGGCAGGATACGTCGGAACCTGTGTCACCAAACGGCAAAATAATAAAAGACAGCTTCGGTGGTCTAGCGGTTTTAATGGTTTACGTCCGATGGTCGCGGGTTCAATTCCTCGCACGGCACAAACATTTGTATTCATGAGTATGATTGTTTGTATCGGTCTGGGTGTTTGCTATGTATATTATGCATGTATTTACGAAAAAGAAATTATCTATGTATTTGTATCAGTTATCTAGTACCCATAACACAAGCTTTGGGTCTAGATGGCGCTGTGTGAATTGTCTTGAGATTATTATTATTATGAAAAAGTGGAACTGAGGGTTAGTAGTATATCTTACTTATGGTAAGGCAGTAGGACCGGCGCGAGTGTAGGCGCGAGACGCAAGGCTGCGGACTCGTCCGCTTCGGCCGCCGTCGCTCCTCCAAACTGCAGCTGCAGGGCCTGCACCCCCGCTGGCGGCGGCCCGCACGAGCTACTCTTGTATAGCAGCGCGTTGAGCCCGTGAACCGGCTGTACATACAGCTCTCATTATGGACCATATATGATACATACAGTTGAAGAGAACCCTGCTAAAGTTATACGACACTTATCAAGAACATGACAAGTTGAGGGAGGAGGGGTAGACACTGGTATGAACGTCCTAAATACCTCCAAATTAAAAATATTTATCTATACATATATATAAAACGGGAGTGTCTGTTTGTAATATTGAAATAACCGTTTTTTACTACATGCATATGAATATAAATACGGTACATATATCAAACTAACATTTTTTATAATTTTTGTCAATCTGTCTGTCGGTCTGTTTGTTCTGGCTAATCTCTGAATTGGCTAGACCGATTTTAACGGGACTTTTATTGGCAGGCAGCTGATGTAATAAGGAGTAACTTAGGCTACTTTTATTTTGGAAAACTATAGTTAAATACGACGTGGACGAAGTCGCGGTAATAGCTAGTAAATAATAAATATGCTTTATCGTCAATATCGGCCGTTTGACCCGCAGCAATGATATTTAATCATTGCAACCAGGACACCAAAAGAAACACTATAATTAAAATATCTGTGAATATTATCATATTTATTGAACGAAGCCTACTACTCACTAAACTATTACTTTATTAATAACAAATGTGCACGGCAATAATTGTTTATTCCTGGGATTTTCATATAATATTAAACACCCATAATTATAATTAGTAAATCACGGGATATTACCACGTTTTATTTTTGTTGAGTTCACGATATTTCGGCAGTGTTTCAACCGCTATGATCACGAGTAAACGAGCAGCGAGTAGATGGTAAATAAATCTTTTATGGGCAGACATATTCGTCTACCTTCACACGTCTTTGTTTATTGCTACTATTGAATCCCTTGATTTACTAATTATAATTATAAATAATGACCGCATCAAACTTAAAACAGTATATAAACAACCATATAAATAGACAATGTAAAGTGGCTTTAATAAAAAAGAAATTCAGTTGAGTTTCTTTTCAGTTATCAATCGAATCTGTACTTAACTGTAGGGAAATAATATTAATACAAAAAATTAGCTGTTAATAGCGGCTAAAATGGCCTATACTTGAATTGAGGGTAATAAAATTCTTACCTCATGCTCAAGGATGTAATATCCAGGCATTAGACCTTGGAGCTGGTTCAGTACTGTGTATATCCTGTTGGCAGCCTCAGAGAGTACATCATTGCCTGTCGTTAACTGGTCCAGCGTTACGTTGTCTATGGTTACTATTTCGCCTGTGGGCGCGTCTATTCTTACTGTAAAAAAAATATAGAAAGATTATATTAATATTAGCTGACCCCGGAAACGTTGTATGTATATGCCATATAAATCATCGCTATTAAGAAATAGGGGTTGAAGATAGGTGAAAAATTAGGGTTGTACATATTTTTTAATGCTAAATCGTAATAAAATATAAAAAATAATAAATTTGATCAATTCCTGGTGAATTTATCATTATGGGCTAATTGACCTGACCTAGTGCCTAACTTATCATCCTCCACTGGTGCCCCAGTGTACACTGGTGCCAACAGTTAACGCAGGCAGGTGAATCATACAACATTTTGTAATGGATTACCCTTAAAAAAATATAAATATATAAATACTATACCATTCAGCAACGAAGCGTTTCTTCGCAGTAACAGCGACAATGCTAAATTTCTGATTTTGTCCTGCGACTGACTACTGCCGCCCAGCTCGATCTGGTACTCCGGTATCGGTTCTAGGACCACTTCGCCAGTTTCATCCTGAAACAATGAAACATGTGAGCTTGCAGGCCTCGGTGGTCTAGAGGTTTAGCACACCGCTTTCCGAGGTTCGCGGGTTCGATTCCTCGCACGGTATGAATATTTGTATTCCTGAGTATGATTGTTTGTAACAGTCCATTTTGTATGTTTTTAAGTATGTATATCTATGAGTTATTTAGTATCTATAACATAAGCCCAACTTGGCTTGGGAGTAAATGGCATTGTCTGAATTGTTCAGGTATATTAATATCATTATTACATTAAATAACAAGATAGATGCTGTTGAGTAGTTTATTTAGAACAATTTAAGAGAAAAATCCCATCCCAATAAAGAAAACTCAACAGAAATACGAAAAAAAAATTCAGTTGAGCTTATTGCCAGTTCTTCACAATTGATTCTCTATACAGTACTGGAGGGCAGAGAAAAAAATAATACAAAATCTTGACGTTCATAAGAGGCTAAAATGTCCTACATGACTTTTGATTTAATTTAATTTGATTTGATCATCAAAACTGTCATCTTATAAACTCACCCTCACTCTATGTGTACAGTGTATGATGAAGTCCACCGTCTCTCTGGTGTTGCCATTTTTAATCTGCCACTTTCTAAACGACCTCGGTGAGATTCTAGCAAAATCTGTATCTGTAAAGATTAATAATCATATTATATTACTAGTTGTCCCGGCAAACGTTGTTTTGCCATATAAATTTAAGTATATTAAAGTTGGTGATAGAAGGGTGAAAATTTAGGGTTGTATGTATTTTTTAATGACACATAATAAAAAAAAAATTATTGCCCAAAAAATAAAAAAAATGTTAGAATGGTACATCTCGATACTTACCTTTACACGTGCAATTGTAGAATCCTACACTGTCAACTTTGTCATTGCGTTCTTTGTTTTTCTTACAGTGTGTCTCATTACTTGGCTTTTTCTTTACATTATTAGACTTTTGCTTAACTAGCATTTCTGTATCTGAACCTGACGTATAGTTACTCTGTGGGTTATTTACTGAAATTAAAATATAATTATTATCTGTACATATAGATAAAATTGTAGAGTCTGTTTGTAATATTGAAATAACCGTTTTTACCACATGAATACTGTGCATACACTACAATACTACAATAACATTTTTTACAATTTTTGTCTGTTTGTTCCCACTAATCTTTGAAATGGCTAGACCGATTTCGACGGGACTTTTTTTGGCAGGTAGCTGATGTAATAAGGAGTAACTTAGCCTTAGCCTTACTCCTTATTACATCAGTACTTTTATTCTAGAAAAATCTTTTATTTTTGATAAATAGAGTTAAATTCCACGCGGACGAAGTCGGAGGTACAGCTAGTTATCAAATAAAATGTTATATGTAATAATAATAATGACTACTATTCCGCCCCGTCTTTACATGGGTAGATAACTTTGTGAGTATTATATTAAAATACCATAATATGTAGTCTAAGAATGTGGTGAACATACCTGGTTCATCAATAAACAGAACATCATCATCATCACTACTTGAGTCAACATCAAATAAACTGGCCATAAGACTGGATTTTCTGCTCTTGTTATTGTCGTTGCTTGGATTTTTCGTTTTGTTTAAATCATTTTTATTCACATTATTATTTTTCATTCTGCAATAAATTATACCTTCATGTAAAAAAATAACTATCTATATAGAACATAATCATGTGACCGTAAAGTTTAGAAATGGTCCAAGCTTAGACCCTTGTGGTACACCCATTAGAACAAAGAATATTTAATTGGTTTCAAATTTTAATATTGCTGAGATAATAAAAGAGGATTATTATTATTATTTATAATTATACTCATTAGTCACTACTAAGTTCAGAAGAGTAAGGATCTACTTACGGTAAAAGTGTATTTTCTAATAGATGCCGTAACGCCTTATATGTACGTGTCTGCGCTGCCTCGCGAACTAAGGTAAACTCGCTGTCCAATATGATTACGTTGCAATTTTCGCCATCTAATAATAATTGGTAGTAACATTACAAATCTAAATTAACATAGATATCAAAGGTACCTTCTAAAAGAGCTTGGTCTGTCTAGAATTGGAAGTAAGTTATATACTAGAACGTGAATCTGAAGTTAGACTAGCAGGATCCTGCTGCGGAGTAGCGGTGAGTGTTGAAGTGCAATTTTCGCCATCTAAATATAATTGGTAGTAACATTACAAATCTAAATTAACATAGATATCAAAGGTACCATATCTTCTAAAAGAGCTTGGACTGTCTGAATTGCAGTAATGCATATAGCATATAGTAGAACATGTATCTAAAGCTGCACTAGCACGTTTCTACCAGATTTGGCTGGGCTGGGAGAGAAACACGAGCAGTGAAGGTGAGTGTTGAAGTGCGTCGTCAAAGGAACCTCACCTACACTGCTCGGAGTTTCCTTCCAGCACGATGAATGCATGGAATGCTAAGGAGTGCAGCTCATTATCAAAAGTAGTCTATGTGGGTATCACAGTCAGTCTTACTTATTTCTACTGTCAAAAAGATAGCTTTGTAAGCTGTATTTCTGTTGAAGGAAGCAGATAAGGCAGTGCGTAGCCAGGACAGACCGCTAGTAAATATATAGTACCTTGTCCAATAGCTGAGCAGACAGAGATTGGAATCCTCCAGCGACCACTACCCAGCAGACAGCACAGTGCGGGTTCACTGGCCACCAGCGGAGTCCCGGACGCCGCTGCCCATTGCGCCAGCGACAGGTACACCTCACGGAGCGGCAGCATAGTCTGGGATTCTTCGTCTGGAGAGCAACAGGGGTACAGATTCATTTATAGTTGTAAAACAAGCATATGTTACTGCTATGAAACTTTTCAGGTGTTTTACGTTCTGGCATTCTTATTTTAACTTCATCATATATGCTAATAATATAAAGAGGAAATATTATATTTTTAGTATGTTTGTCTGTTTGTAATGTATAACCATCTAATGATGACATCTCTTTAAAGAATACTACGACATTTTATCAATCGTTATATTGTCATTTCTTCCCGCAGAAATAAAAGTTTAAATCTTAGGCTAATACTTCACATGAGTACGGCCAAGGGGCCCTTAAACCTGCACTCGGATCACAAGTCCCGGGAAGTGCTCGAAGTTTCCTTCTCTGTCACACGATGGATCCAGATCCAAAGAAGTTAAGAAGCTTGTATTTCTCTCTATCAAATACTTGTGTACTTACTTGGTAGTACGAATCGGCACGGGTGCTTGTTACAAGGCTCTGGCACTGGGTACGGCCTTAATACTGTAGTCTTTTTGTGTAGCACTTCTGAATACTCCAGTAGTGGCAACTCTGAAATATTTACCTGTAAAAGTGGTATAAGTGAATATAATCACAGCTACCCTAACAACTACCTCAGTTGTCTAGCGGTTTAGGATATCGCCTTATTACCGATGGTTGTGGGTTCGATTTTAATGAGTATGATTGTCTGTATCGTTCTGGGTGTTTTCTATGTATATGATGTATGTATTACAAACAAAAATTATCTATGTTTTTATATCAGTTGACTAGTACCCATAACACAAGCTCTGCTTACCGTGGAACTAGATGGCGCTGTGTAAATTGTCCAGAGTTATTTAATCATTTTACTTATCCATACTAGACAAATGCGATCAATACATAGAAACATTTTGTTAAATACATACATATTAATATAGAAAACATCCAGACTGATACAAACAATTAAACTCATGAATACAAATATTTGTACTGTATGAGGAATAGAACTTGCAACCATCAGAAGTAAAACAGTGTTTTAAACCGCTAGAACATGAAGCCATCACAGTAATGTATTGTTAATTCTTCTATCACATATAGTAGATTGATTGCACCAAAAGAGCATGTCTAATCAGTTCATTATTATAATTTATTATATAAAAAAATATGAATTAAAAATAACTTACACTTTTGAGATCTTTATTGAATACTAAATTACATTTATGTTGACTTCCTTCCAGTGGAATTTGCGCGACCATCTCATAATCTTTTGGCAATGATTGCAGTTCATGCACTTTCAATTTGAACTCTGCTTCGTACACCATCTCGATCGGGGGTTTGGGCCGTAAAGCCCGGGAGCAGTGGTTATTGGTCCATTGAGTTTTGGCCCATTCTATGTATTCCTTTTGTTCTTTTTCATATATCTCCTTCAATTCCTGTAACGACATGGAAATAATGATTAATTTTTGCATATAGTATTTATAAAATTTAAATAAATAATAATAATAATATTTATTGCAGTTATAGGTTGTGTTACATAATTAAGTTGTACATAAGAGTCAATACAATTTTAACATACAAGTGTAATTGTGCCATCTGAACTAGTATAGAATTATACTGTATCTCAGATGTCACATACTTTCCCAGGGTGCATATTATTTCACTTATTAACATTTACTTTTACACAACACAAAAACATACATACAACTTAACATAACATTACATATTCGATAAAAAAAGGAAACAATATAAAGACATAAAGAAATAAAAAGACAAAAAGAAGTTGTCTATCCGTTGTACTTTTAAGGGTGTGTGTGCATACACGCCGCTGCAGGCAAGGATAGCTTGAAGGTCGGGACAGCTGCGATGCTAAAGGGTTACTTGCCATTCGATAAGAACCTGTAGAAAGTACTTGTATGCTGCTAGATACTTATGAATGGGTGCATGTAGGGACTTCATTTCCATGACTGATTAATTTGTTACTCAACAATTTTATTTATTTACTTTTGTCAATTAATAGTTTGCATTTTTTTTTTATTTAGACTTACTCTTAATATGTAATGCTGAATATTTGTTTAATAGAACAACATTACTTGTTTTTCTTGTGATGAGTCTCCCTTCCATATGAGTGGTAGAATAAATAAGATATGACTATTCAACACTTATTACATTAAATTTAGTTGAATAAATATTGGTAAAATAAAATAAGGATTGAAGAAGTACTTGAGAGGATTAAAGAAAAGATATAGATCATAGATATTATTGAGAATAGGCGGGGATACGACACGACGAACTAATTAACAACATTATTGAAGGAAAATAGATGGAAAGAGAGGAAGGGGAAGACCAAGACACAGCTATATCAAGCAAGTTAAAGAAAAAGTTGAAGTCGTGTCGTACCAACAGCTAAAAGGACTGATAGAAGATCGTGGAAGGTGGCGGGAGCTATATTGGTTGAAAAAGCACATAAAATAATGTGGACTTACTCGGAACACCCTGTGGTCCTGTTTCGTAGGTCGTGGTATGAATTGTTCGTCCAACACATGAGGGTTTTGTGAACATAACACTTTGAGGCACTGATAGTGCTGATGGGTCGATAAAGCAGATAATTTCAGGTGTTGCGCTATGGGTCGTATCCCTGCAACATACAGCCGCAATTGACGCTGCTCCTGTGAAGAAGTTACGTTTAGTTAGACTCAGTGATTACTATTCAGCACACTGTGTTACTTCAGAAGGTTGTGGCTTTGATTCCTCACAAGATGCAAATATTTGTATTAATGATGTTTGTATTAAGCTGGGTGTTATAGATCTATATTATGTATGTATTAAAAAAAAAATGTATTCAAATATGCATACCAGTTGTGTAGTACCTATAACAAAAACTCTACTTAGTATGGGACTAGAAGGCTTGTATTATTCTGGGTGTTATTGATGTGTATAATGCATGTATTTACAAAACAAAATGTATTTAAATATTTCTACAAGTTGTCTAGTAGCCATAACAAAAGCTCAACGTAGTATGGGATTAGATGGTGCTGTGTGAATTGTCCAAGGATATTATTAATAGTAAATCTAAATATATATGTAACTCGAAGGTGACTTACATAGTGATCTATCAACACACAGCCCAAACCACTGGATGGATCGGGCTGAAATTTGGCATGCAGGTAGATGTTATGATGTAGGCATCCGCTAAGAAAGGATTTTATTAATTCTACCCCCAAAGGGATAAAATAGGGGATGAAAGTTTATATGAAACTTTGTCAATTTTACACAAATCGGGCTGAGACTTTGCATGTAAAAAGCTACTATGACGTAGGACCTAAGAAAAGATTTTGATAAATTCCACCCCTAAGCGAAGCTGTGGGCAAAAGCTAGTACTGTATAAAATTGTTAAATACCCAATAACACTGTAATCATCACAAGTACCCATTCCTAACAATCACCTTCCCTGTTGATTAAAACAACTTACAAAATGATTTCTTTTAAATATTTGATCCCAGTCGAATCTATTGTGATGAGTATCATTCTCCGAGTCACTGGAGACCAGGGGGTCATGGAACTTATTTCTCAGTATCCTCTCGGTCACACAATTGTCCACCTCATCCTCAGTTATGAACTGAAAGTCTCTCTGTGACATACACCTGTTTAAAAAAACAAAATAATCATATACTAATTAATTTAAATGTAAAAGTAAAATAATTTATTTCTTCAAATTAAAGTAATCAAATCAAAATAATAATTTATTTTATATCAGGCTTTTATATGGTATGAATATGTCAAATCTACTATTAGTTTGGTGTACGAACTAAAAAGAACAAACAGGAAACTTAGCTCTTATTCTATTCTAAAATACAGATTTATTTTTTATTAAAGTAGGGAGAATGTAGTGACCAACAGCAGATGTTATTGTATTTTTGTAAAAAGGAAATACTGTGATCAGTGCCCGTAACTCACTGACCATTCCCCACAAGTGCCAGATAAGAAGTATATATAATAATTTCAAGTAAAAAAAAATTTATTCATATAGAACCTTTCTGATCTCTTGTAAGTCAAAATTTTATGGACACAAAATATGTATTTATATATACATACATAAATATTTTTACTGTAACAAATTTGGTAGTCTGTATTCACACATATTTTTTACTTATAACATAAAGTTGTACAATTGTTTATAAAAGCAACCGACAATATGCTTACCCATATTTCATGTATGGGAACTACATTCAGAATGAGTGGTTGATTAAAAAAATGTGCCTATGAAACTAGTACTTGAACTTAGTCTATTTGAATAAAGACTATTTACATCCTATTGACTATAATTTTTGGTACTATTTACTGGGCAGTGAACTTGTTATGTCAAATAGCAGTTAGATACATAAAAAATAACAAAATCGTCCTGTATTTAGAGTAACCGATACAAAATTTTATTCCTTTTGTAATGTTATCTAAGCCAACTATTAGAATTAAATATTCTAAACAGATTATACAGGTACATAATAACTTACTTTTATAACCTGCATTAATAATAAGCTAAATACGAAACTTACCAGTCAAATTGCCGAATATGTTCCATTATTGGAAAAACATCAATTACGTTTTTATATAGCCAATAAAATACAAATTTAAATACTTTGTAATCTAATAATTATAGTCACAATGTTAATTAAATAGTGTAAAATGAATTTTATTTGATTTTCTATAAAATTTACAAAACGCAATTCAACACATGATAATATTGATTTTCCAATATATTTCATTCTACAAATTTGACAATTCACGAAGAGACATATGAGATGGACTGACGTATCGTATTTAACTGTCAATTTTGTTGTCAAAAACGATTGTTATCATTCATGAATCGAATCGATTAGAGTGGTTGTAAATCTAACAATAAAAAATAATTCAAAACAAAAAAAAACAAAAAAAGAAAATAAAAAGTATGGCACTAGTTCTTAAGTTAGGTTTAGTTTAGTTAATCAGATTTCTTCATATATAAATTCCCGCCCTACATACTTTTAACACAGCTACCAGTGGGGGGGTTCGCCCCGAGGCTCCAATGTTCATCCTCCTAGGGTGATCAATGTTAATCAGCATAAAGCAATAAACGTCATACCAAAAACTTGAGACTATTATCCCACATTTTGACTTTAGAACAGGGCACGATAATACAATTCTAAGTACAATATAATGTTTTATTTTTTTAGATGCTATTAAATTGTTTTCCGTTTCTTAAGTATATTGTGCGATCTCTGTTCATGTAAAAATATAGTAATAAAAGTTTCATATGGATTAAAATGTGCAGTAAATAGGCAGGTAGTTATTTAATGAAGTTCAAATTTTTATTCTGTTAATAAATTTAACAGCCTTACCTAGCATCAGTAATGTTAATCAAAGAAAACTTTTCTCTTAAAAATAATTATGAATTTGTTTAACTTTTTAAATTATTTTTATAAGCTAAATAAGCCGAGAAATTAAAATATTTGTAATACACCCTTGCGAAGAAGAAGGGTCGCTAGTTACTAATAAAAAACTTAGTTTCGGTTCTAATTATAGTTTCGGATAATTATTCCCGAACTTGAGTTTTATTGTCCAATTAAAACCGAATGCTCTGTCGAACACTGATACACGTGTGCGTAAATGGTATACTTCGAATTAATCCGATCGGTCTCCATTCTCATCCAACGGTAGGTAATCGAAATTACTGAGCCGAGGTTCGAAATTTATAGTGATACTCGCAGATTAAAGTTATATTCGTCAGACCTGTCTGATCAGGCGATCAGGAGGTCAATTCCTGTATAGGTCTTTAGCTGTTCTAAATGATTTTAATCGGGTTAGGCGTAGAAATTACTGAGCCGAGATTCGATTTCGTCGTATTGGTCAGACTGATCAGGTGATCAGATAGGTCTTGGTCCTGTTTTGGCCTTTATCTGTTCTAAATTTATTTCGTGAGTTTGGAGTGTCCCTGCTTTCGTTTTTATTTTCGTGCGGCGAAACTGTAATGGTCAGTTGCAGCCAACAGCAATAGATTAATTAGAAAAATACCATCTTTACAGATTATAATTAGAAAAACATCATCTTTACAGATTATAAAATGAAGTCGCTCCCGCTTTCTATTCGCTTAGATCTTTTAATTTACGGAATGGATTTTAATAAGGTTTTTAGTGATAGATAGAGTTATTAGTTTAGTTTAGTTGGTGTTAGTCAAGAGGAAAGTTTATATGTAATACATGTATACCCATGCGAAGCCGGGGCGGGTAGCTAACATAGTATAAAGGATGTATGAATCTAAGTAAATAATAAATATGATTAGGTACATATTATCCGCCTATTTGGCGCGAAATCTTTGTTTTGTGTAATTGCCTGTATTATCTGTGGTTGTAGTGTTCCCGCTCTAGTCCCAGGTATATTATCTGTGTACCTAAATAATAAATATGATTAGGTGTATTACCTTTTTTTTTCGGACTACTTTAATGTTGTTGGCGCAGCTGGCCTTTATAGCTTCACCGGACGTTAAGGGGCGAGTGCAGATGGCACTCCAAACCCGCGGAAGGACTTATGGAGCGGCTGAAGGCCAACTCCTGCCTGACGGATACGACTTTAGTCTGAGGGCATCGCTAGGGGTTCGAACCTCGGCTCAGGCCGTCGTAATTTCGATCCCCGTTTGAATTGGACGGGGGATCGACCCTATTTGGCGCGGAATATTTGTTTTGTGTATTTGCCTGTATTATCTGTGCTTGTAGTGTTTCGGCTCTAGTCCGAGGTATATTATCTGTGTACCTAAATAATAAATATAATTAGGTGTATTACCTCTCTATTTGGCGCGAAATATTTGTTTTGTGTATTTGCCTGTATTATCTGTGCTTGTAGTGTTTCGGCTCTAGTCCGAGGTATATTATCTGTGTACCTAAATAATAAATATAATTAGGTGTATTACCTGTCTATTTGGCGCGAAATATTTGTTTTGTGTATTTGCATGTATTATCTGTGGTTGTAGTGTTCCCGCTCTAGTCCGAGGTGTATTATCTGTGTACCTAAATAATAGATAAATATGATTTGATATTACCTGTCTATTTGGCGCGTAATCTTTGTTTTATGTAAATCGCCTGTCACACGGATTGAGACGTAAAGATTACGTTGGCGCGACTGATACCTACCTCCACCTGTCCCTTCTTTGGGTTTGACAGGTTTTTTATTGGATCCCTGCTTTCCTATTCAATAAGTTTCGGGTTTACATTACGCAGTTAACTGGGCCGTGAAATGTTTTACCCAAGTCTAATGTTATGTGTGATCATGCCCGCTCACTCAATTATAAGTATATTTAGGTTTCCTACTTTTCTATTATACTGGGAAATAGAAAATGTTGTAGCGGGTCATTGGGTCTAAAATATGATTGAACGCAGGTGGCTCATTCGTTATGTTCGTGATCGACAGAGACTGGTCTGCTCTAGTAGTGAGTACTAATTCTAATTTAATATCTAAATTTATTTATATACTAGCTGTGCCCGCGACTTCCTCCGTATGGTATAGTGACTTTGACGAAATATAGAAAATATATTTAGTTAGACACAAAAAGTTTCATCGTTCTATATAAAAATGTATCTAAGATATTGACCCAGGATGTAATTTACCTCCATGCAAAATTTCATTTAAATCGGTCCAACGGTTTCGGAGATTAGCCTGTACAAACATAAACAGACAGAGAAACAATGAAGTTGAAAAAATCTAAATGTGTTCCATTGCACTTCTAACGTCCTTCTCACTCGGTTTTTGGCGTTTTTCTTGGAATGTACCTACAGACATTCGACCTCTACTGTTTTATTATACGTATAGATAATGGCCTTCCTTATCCTTACCACTTAGGGGTATGAAAAATAGATAGTAGCCGATTTTCAGACCTACTTAATATGCATATAAAATTTCATAATAATCGGTCAAGCCGTTTCGGAGGAGTATGGTAACTAACATTGTGACACGAGAATTTTATATATAAGTCTTAAACCTTCACCACATACATACATAATCAGGCTGCATCAAACGTGTACCGTTTGATGCAGCCTGACTAGTAGATATGTGTATGTATGTGTTTACAAAAAAAAAATATCTCTCAGTTGTCTGGTACCCATAATACAAGTTCTGTTTAGCTTGGCACTAGATGGCGCTGAATTTTCAAGTTATAATTATTATATGTACAGACTAATAGGGAACTTTATTCAATTTTAAAGTCGTTCGAAAACACGAAAAGTGGAGGAAGTACTCGTAACTACAATGTATGTATTGCAGTAACATAGTAAAGACAAGTGTTTAGTTTATTAAATTCCCTGAGCTCTGGATAATATTATCTCCAGTTTGTTGTTCTTTATAAAGTTCAGCCGTTTATATTTTTAGTTCGTTTCAACTATTTACAGTTTTAAAAATTGAATTAAAGTATTGTGATAGTTTTATTTTTTATTGAGGCTTTTCGGCTATAGTCAGGTGCTTAGAGATGTAGCACGACGACCAATTGTGATAGAACTATATTACTTTTATCTTCGAGAAATTCATACTTTACATGATGTATATACATGATGGCTATATGTACATGGCTGACAATGTACAATGGGAAACAAATATACTTAAATACCATGCAATAAAAAATAAATAATATGAACTAATAAATGTATTAAGAAATAATTGCTATGTGGTCGAGAGCTAAAGGTATACCAGCGAAACTTTCAACAATCTTCTAATAGATCTTGGCCTGTTCAGAATTGTAGTAGTTTCTAGACTGGAATTTGTATCTAAAGCTATATTAGGTGGCAGGATTTATTTTAATCAATATTGAAACACGACTGTCGGAGTACGTACCATGAGTACCAACTTAACAATACTAAAGGGATGACCAAACAGAATCTATTGGACGGACAATGAACAGAGGCTGCCCATTGTGTCCGAATGTCTACGACGTATCCCGATAATTAATTAATAATTAAGAACACCCCATTATTCTTTTAATTTGAGTCTTTTCTTTAACGCATCGTCCATTGTTCTGCTATGTGTTAGATTAAAAAGGGAATCTACTAGATGGGTCCACGATTCACTTTTATCAAGCGATTTGGGATAGACAGATATTTCTCTTCAGTCATTACATGAAGGACAGGAGGAGGTTCCTTCCGCGTACATTTAGATTGTGGAATGAACTACCTGCCGAAGTTTTCTTACGAGATTACAGCATGGGGTTTTTCAAGAAGGGCATTGTTTCTATTGGCAAAAAACTGTGATTCCATTAATCTGCTAAGAAACGTTTCGGCTAACTCCAAAGTGAATTTTAATGCATCTTTTCTGTTCGCTGTCGGGGCCCGTTGTTGTTTAGTGTTGCCACTCTCTTGAACTATATTCTGAAACGAGATGACTCTATTTACACTTAGATTGTTCAATGAACTAGCTGCTGAGATTTTCTCGAGAGACTACAGCTTGGGGTTTTTCAAGAATAAAAAGTATATTAAGGTTTCTTATGGGTCGGCAACGCGCACGTAACACTTCTGGTGTTTTAGGCGTCCAAAGGCTACGGTATTCATTTACCATCAGATGGACCATATGCTTGTTTGCCACTATAGTAGTATAAAAAAACATTCCATTGGTTACGGGTTCGAGTCTTGCACGATATAATCACTCGTAAGTATAATCATTGTATTTTTTTAATATTTGTTATTAATTTTATTTATGTGTGTATAGTGTATCAAATGCATATTGGTTTATATTTAAAGTGGTTTACTTAAGTACAGGATCTATCTTGGTTAGTGAACTGTAAGTAAATATCTACTTCATTTACGATCATCCGTGGGTATATGCGACATAGTACGCGTATCTTTACATAGTATAAAACAAAATTGCCTCCAAAAGTTTTACGGTGACAACGGATCGGCGGCCGGGGTCTTGCGGTTTAGCACACTGCACATCCGATGGTCGCAGATTCGATTCCTTAGACGGTACAAACATTTGTATTCTTTAGTACGATCATTTGTTTGATCTTGTCTGGGTGTTTTCTATGTATATTACTCTGAGTATTTTATATGTATATGTATTTACGAAAGAAAGCATTTAAAGTATTTCTATGAGTTGTCCTGTAAGACAAGTTCTGCTTAGTTTGAATTGTCCTGGGTTATTATTATGATTTTGGTGCAAGTATTCAGCAATAGATAAATTGATTCAAGAGGAAGATTTGTATGTATAATACACGTTTATTATAGTACAGAAACGTCGAGAAATCGAAACATTTGTAAGGCACCAGTGTAAAGCCTTATTCTGAACTAGCAACACGCCCTGTATTGCTAGTTCAGTATAACATTATTTCGTGCTTGCTTTCCTCTAAAATAATATGAAAATATATTTGGTACTTACATAAAAAATTGCCTGTATATCTGTGTCTTCTTGCTAGTCTGTGAAATATGGACATTGAAGAGACTTTTACTCGTATATAGCTAATGTAAACTTAGTAACTTAAACTACTTTAAGTTTAGAAATATTATTTATTTAATTCCACGCGGTCTAAGACGCGAGTCACAGCTAGTATTGTAAATAAAATTCAATTTAAACGCCGCACGAAACGAACGAACCATATCCATTTTGCAGGATCGCAAAACTAATTTGCATTCACACAATTGCTTCTCGATTCAGACACAACCGAGGCAAATGATATGGGAAAAGAAAGCCTTACGCAGCGAGCCGTCCACTAACTGGACATTTCGACAGATCCCTGATTGGGTTTCTGTATTTTCTGCTTTGTACCGACGAACAAAAGGCACGAAGAAAACTGGAACTACGGCTGCCAGCCAACTTGAATCGCTCAATAGAAAATGTTTTCATTTCACATCAGGCGAGCAGTAATTTCAATACGTGGCCACTGTGGGAAACTCGTTTGTGTTTACGTCAATATCATTGTATTTCTAAATAGATATGTAGAAATACTCTATACATATATATATATATATATATATATATATATATATATATATATACATATACTAGATGTGCCCGCGGTTTGACCCGCATGAAACTTATAGCCTATATGTTATTCTGATATAAGCGATATTACTGTACAGTTTCATCAAAGTCCGTTTAGTAGTTTTTGCGTGATTTAGAACGGAGTATACACTTTCTTCATGACTAACGACCGTGCCACAGAGGATGCGTCTATTTTTTTTTAGAGGATGTACATCCTCTGTGGCGGTATGTTTGCGAGTTATAACTTGTACCAATACACACTAGCTGTGCCCGCGGTTCATTTAAAAATACAGCTTATGTGTTATTTTGATGCACATGCAATATTACTGTAAAGTTTCATCAAAATCCATTCAGTACTTTTTGGAGAAATAGTACCAAAAATCCATCCATCCATCCATACATCCACACTCACATACTTTCGCGTATAAAAACACATTGATCAATCACTAGTTTTTGCGTGAAAGAGTAACAAACATCCATACTTACAAACTTTCGTATTTATAATATTAATATGATTGAGATAGTGATATTTTTGACATTAAAAGTTTTACCTTTTATGTAAGTTCCATTAGAAGGGAGTATACAATTTCTTTATAAGTTCTAAACGACAGTTTACACGTGAGAATACACATCCTCTGTGGCGGTATGTTTACGAGGTATAAGTTGCACCATCAGTGGCCCCGGAGACCTATTATCTTGACATCTGTCCGTTAACCGGGAACCATCTGGTAGCTGTCTCATTTCTGCCATTTTTACGTCAGTTTAATGATAAATTGCAATTTATTTACGTCAAGGGTCTACTCTTGAGGATTAGAACACTTTTAGTGCCATGTTTTAAAATCACTAGTATCCTGACGACTTAGGCGTAATGCCGGTTAGTCAGGGAGAGAAACACCTCAATGCCTACAATATTCACAATTACCTATTTCTTATTTGTTTTTATAACAATATAAACACTTTCGCTCCAAAACTCCCGCTGCCTCCGTTCAATCATCCGTCATCCACTTGTCAATGTCACATAGATTACTTTGGCTCTGGCCTCTGACGTTCCGTTTCAGGTTACATGATTATTGACTTTACCATTTTTAATTAATGGTGCGTCACACGATAGTTAACAGTCGGCCATCCTGCAATAGTGTCTGGCCCAGACACATAGGTAACTGATGAGCGTAGTCATGCTTATCAAAGGATATAGTGTCTACAGGATCATATAACAAATACTAAACTAAATAAATTAAAGATACACATTACTTTCATAACATTGACTATCTTAGTATACTATCAAAGGTTTACAATCTAAAATCAATACTAACAGAGCTAAGTTTCGGCATGCATTCAGAAATGCACAAAATATAACATAACATATATTAATTTACATAATCCAAATCACCCAAAAACACGAACAACCTTTTAGAGTAACAAACAATTATTTGGCGGTGATTGACTTCTATGAGTCAGACACTCACATATAATGTAAGTTTCCGATCTTATGTAAATTGCATTTTTTTTTTATACCTCCAAAATAGAACTTGACATTTCTCATCATGAATATTTTAACGGATAAATTTAACATATCACATTACAAAAGGTAAAACTTAATTACCTACATATATAGAAAAAAAATATAAAGAGAAAGTAATATTCTCGTGACATAAAATTAGAACAAAATCGCTGCCTGCCTTCACCTAACCAATAGAAAATAACAGGTCAATATTATTCAAGTGGTTCTAATACCCTCAATACTACTACTACTATTTTACTTCGACAATACTCTTGATTTACCAGAGAATTATTTTAATATAACATAATTCATTGAATTTCAGTTATGATTTACTTAATAATACCATCAGCTCACTGGTCAAGTAATCTATTGCATCCTTTGAACCCTGTACATTTAGGGGACTATAAATGATTGTAGATACTGATCTCAATTTTCTTTACAACACCAGTTTAACATAAACCAAAACCCACTGTTCCAGATTAATGTGAAATAGAAATAATCTTTATTCAAATAAACTTAATATAAGCACCCTTGAGTAGTCAAGTCTTTCTTCAATCTATCGCTTATTCGGAACGCAGATTCATCACAAGAAGAACAAACAAGAAACCTGTGTGTTGCTCTTTTAAATAAATATTGATTTACTTATATTTAATTAACAACAAGGATTAGGCATGCGGCAATCAACATAAAAACTGCTACACACTTAATCTCCGTTCAATCAGACAACATTGACAGCGCTATGAATTTCAAGTTAGATATTTTCTAAAAAACATTGATTTATAAATGATGACATTTATAAATTCTTCGATTTTATAATAAGCTTTTTTTTTACAAAGAAAATATTTTATGACACATTTGATTTCTTTTTCTGGCAAATTGAGTACAGACTCTGGGAGTTTGTTGTAAAACCTTGCGCAATTTCCATAAAACGAATTACTAACTTTCGTCAAACGAACGTGAAAACTCACGTTCGTAAGCCTACTATTCACTGTATATTTAATCGATGGTATTCGTAGCCACTTCGGCCATCCAACGTTATCGAAGGGCCTCATTCGATATTATCATAACAGTTAACATCGGGTAATATAATAAAATTAAAATCATATAAAATTTAGTTTGAGATAATTTACATACTTAAAATATGAAAGTTGCCACTGACAACTACACATTACATTTCAACATCATGAATTCAGTCTTTGTTATATTTTTCCGCCTTAAGGTGTATCACTTAATTTTTCACACCAGGTACTAGTCAGCATCTCTGCAAACACGGCTGCCTAGCTAATTAGTGAAATACCTGTTAAAACAAAACATTAAAAAAATGCCACCGCTTGCCCACTATGAGCTACAGTCTCAATAGATCTGGATTTTATTAGACTCAGCCACCGCTTGCCCACACAAGGAGCTACGGCCTCAAACTGGTCAGATTCTCATTAAACTCAGCCACCGCTTGCCCACACAAGGAGCTACGGCCTCAAACTGGTCAGATTCTCATTAGACTCAGCCACCGCTTGCCGCCACAAGGAACTACGGCCTCCAACTGAAACACATCAAATATTTAACAACTGGTCATTTTCTCAATGAGGCATTCACCGCTTGCGCACGCAAGGAGTTACGGCCTCCAACTAGCCATATTCTTTATGGTACTATGCTATTTTTACTTCAGCCTCAAGTGATCTACATTGCAACTCAACTATGGGTTATATGCACTCCCATCAAATTTTACTTTTTATTCTATTACATTTTTTAAGAACTGGATTTCCTGGTTCCATTTTACTATTTCTCCAACGCTTTAAAGGACTTTATAATATTTAATCATAAGTTAATTCAATTTAATTATGTACCAAATTCGAATTATATATCTGCTTGATATATATCTATCAATTTCTGAACGAACTTGCAATATATTACTACCACATACCCTACTCCTATTATTATCTACCAAATCTTGAGTAGCATCAACAAAAAGCGAGTCGTTCGTTGTACGTCGCATTGAGCACACGCGGATCCCCATTTTCTCCGTGAACTAACGTATACGGAACCATTAGCCGCGATCTCAGCGCAATCATCTCATCAGTATATCATCAAATCTAAATCACCATCATTTACCTTAAAATCCATAAATCGTATTCATAGTCATATTATTATTATATTAATCTCATAATTTCATCAAAGTATTGCAAATCATTTTTCATTGTCATATCAACCGCCCGTTCTATTAGCCATTTTGCTCATAATTCAGCTTGTCATCGATTGTAACTCATCATTGTCACTCACTCATTATCACTAGCATTCCTTAATCTTTCAGATCTATTCGTTCATGTACAACTCTTCACCGCGTATATTTACCGACTATTTTCCATCGAGGTGTATCAAATTTTACCTTGTGATCGTCCTTACTACAATCTTGCAGTGTAACTATCTTGTACACCTCGAGCGCTTTATTCATAATATTTCTAAAGTGTCTGTATACGGTGTCTGGGTTCTATAAATTAGCACCTCTTCTAATTTCCCATTAATTACAACACATTTTCTAAAATATTCTGCGTATTCGGCTGTAACTTTCTGCTTACTAGCAGACCATGTTATCAAGCCATTAGTTATATTTAAATTCCAGACACATAAAATCAGTTCTGAAAGGATTAATTTCAATTTAAACTATTTAGTTAGTACAATAGTCAATCCGATTTCTCCAAAGAGCGTTCAGCCACACATACAAGTGCATATAGGTGCTCAGACTAATCTATGGAATCAAATGCCCAGCATTTGATTGCGTTGATCATTACTTATAAAAATTTTAACTTAACCAAATATTTGAAAACAACATCACCGTTATTATTATAAACTTCCAATATCTCTACACCTGTAATTTTGTACAATTCAACATTAAAACACCCTCACTTATTTAATACATCCGTTCTCGTATGCTATGCAAGTGACAACATCAATTCTTATATGTTGATGAGTTCACTATTTAAAGCCTTAGTTAACACTTTTATTTTACTACAACTCAACAATTATGTCAAAAGTTACAATGGTCTAAATACAACACATCCAATCTCATATTCAAGTCAATTGAGTCAACATGTATACCAACAATTCTTACATGCTCGTTAATTTAGCATTATATGCTTCGATTATTCTCTTTTTTTTTTTTTTTTAATCAATTAAAATCTTAATAGATACAATATCTCAAGATTTAACAAAGGTTAACTAGAAATTAATAAAATTGGCAAAACCATCTACAACAGTAATTTATAACTGTAAACTGTAATCCTTAACAATATTTAACTTTCTTATATCTTAACTTTCATTTATGTCCTCTAGTAACTTTTCTTATATATTCCTGGGATTAAATTGACAGATATAGCCTTACTTCCACAACTTATATTCTCTCTCATTTTATTTGCATTGGATATAAAGGTCTCTTAAAACAGTTATAGGTTCAATAGGATCCTTTCAACTTAAATCTAGTATACCCATGTACACTTTTCAAAACTTTAAGAGGACTATTACAAAATGATGCCGCTCAACTTTAGGTTTAATCGTATGGATTTACGCACACACACAGTAGTACACGCACACAGACGCAAATAACCGTGTAGCGCAATCGGTGTGGATTTAGTATGAACCATTTTGATCCTTGTAATATTTTAATTAATAATGTGATATGTTTTTACTTAACTGAGTAACATAAACTATTTATTGGATTTTTTTAAATAACGTGATTTATATTAATTATCAAAGTGCTAATAATTACCATATTTTTTTATTATATTATTCCTAGAGGGTTGAAGTCAGGATGCTGGCCGATTGTATAACTAAAAGCCAAAACCTTAAGTAATATGAGTAACAAATAATTGGGATAAGGACAGGAAGATGAAATTACTATAACATAAATGTACTAATTAATTCTTATTATATATTAATTAAATTTATTTATTAATAAATACAAGATAATTTATTATAAGAGTCGGATGCATTATTGCCATATTCTCTTGTTCTAAATATTAAACTTAGGCAAATAATTATTTTATTTATATATAATAGTTGTGTTTTCATGCCTTTGTTTCGATTTAAAGTTCCCATCCTTATATGTATATTAGGTGTGTCCGCGACGTGGTATAATGAAATTTACCAAATAAAGGAAATATATTTAGATTATAACCCAAAAAAGTTTCATTGTTTCACTTAAACAATGACGATACTTTTATACAACCTGTCATCTCCGCTTTCAATCTCTTACAACCCTTTTTCGCACTATAAAGTAGTCTATGACCTTTCTCAGGGTATACTATCTGTGTATATGTATATCTATCTATATAGACTATCTGTGTATATATATGGCAGTGAATTTACAGGGTACAGGGGAATAACACCTCAGGAATAAAACCTCACATTCTCAGGAATGGCAATGCATGGGGGATCGTCAGCTTGTTTGCCATTCTAAGTTGTATAAAAAAAGCTTCAACTGCTATCATTGCTGTTCCTGCATCATTGACGTCGCCGCAAGATTGGCTGATATTGCAGCTTCTCGTTCTTGGTTGGCCGATTCTTGATTCTTGATAAATAATTACGTGTTAATATCAAAACATTTTATAGATTATTACAAGACGCCTCATTACTTATATGCAATGAAATCACCATGAGCTATAGAGACTTTGGACAGAACCTTAAAAGACCTTAGAAACACCTCTGCTCTCATTGGCGGGATTACTTTTATACTTTTGCTGGAGATTTCTGAAAGACTCTCTGTGTCATTAAGTACGTCTCCCTTATGGACTTTAATTGAAAGTTTAAAATTACTGACAAATATGAGAGCCCATTTTTATGGAAGCACAGATAGTGATTTCCTACACTAACTGCTCAAACTTAAGGAAGGAATTCTCAAAAGCACGATCCAATCATGAAATTTAAGCCCGCCGAACATGTGCAATGGCGTCCCATTGGATATGTTGCTTACTAAAGAATTGAAAGACAATTTAATTGTAGACCATTATAACCGGTACGTTAGCTGGGCAACCAGCTCATATACCAAGAATACCGATGATTCCAAATGATCTGCCAATACAATTTTAAAGTTAAAATGTCTTCTACACATGTAATAGATCTATGTATGTTTTGATCTTAAAAAACTACGCAGATTTTGATTCGTTATTATTTAATAGACAGAATAGATAGACTCAAGAGGAAGGTTTATATATAATGTCCCAATACTGTACACGGATCTTTAAACGCGCGATAATCTATATATCCCATGTTCACGCGGGCGAAGCCACCAGCTGTAAGCTAGTCTCTAAATAAAAACATTTATAATGTTGTTGACTTATCACCCAAAGACACATAATTATTAGACTATTTGACATAACTGTACAGTAATGAAAGTCCAACGAGTATAATAACACAATGGTTGCAATTTAGAAATATCTGTATTGTGTAAAATAAAATAAAGTAAATTGGATAAAATATCTGTAAACATTAAGGAATATAATTTATATATAATTTGGTAATTTATTTACAATCCACATTACATACTAGATGATATAACACAAGACAAATGTACGTAAAAATAATAATGGTATTTTTATAAACAATAACCCTATTTTAATTTAGAAAAAACTACAAAATAAACATAAAGTAAAATTCGTTTACATTTTCTTACATTTTTCTCTCAGATAAGCAGTTTTTTTTAAAAATACTAAAATGGTTTTTTTTATTTTTAACAATTAATTGCCATTAGGTGACGAAATACCATGCTCTTGTGCTTTTCATAGTGCAGCAGGGTAGGTAGGTTTTATCTGTAGCATAACTGTACTTTTGTCTTGGCATGCTAAAATAAATATTATATATATATTAAACAACAACTTTAAATTAATATTCGTAGAAATATAAGTATGTATTAGCAAAATTAATTAAATATTACTTAAATTATCAAAATTGTTTAGTCGCACTATAGTAATGTTCACTGACAAATGTTTACGAATGTCTTATCGTAGCGGTGTCGTAAAAAATAGCATAGGTCCTACCTCGACGAGCGCTAGCGCAGCACTGAGAATTTACTTTTGGCGCAACAGAATTTATACAACTTTAAATTATTATTATTGTTTATTTTTTTCTTAGAAACTTATATATTTTTTTTATATTTCTAATTTACAAGTATATTAACTTTATTATTATGTTTTTTTTATGCAAAAATTTCGTTGTATTTATGAGAAAATTAGAAATGATTATGGCAAAGTTTTGTTGAAATTTCGGGTTTAATTATGATCAATTTTTTAGATATTTAAGTTGAAAATAAAAAAAAGGACGATGCTGTCTGAATTTATAAAGTAATTATCAAGTTTTAGTAAAGATATCATATCAATTTATGTTTGTTTATTAATGAACGACGACCCCAAACTTCTGTCTCTTAGCGTTTTTGAATAAATTATTTTAGAAATTAGGAAGACTAATAAAGAGAAAATTAACATTTCAAAGATGTAGTTTTTAAGATAAGATATCTATCTATATAATTCAGGAATCAAAATGTATATCCGACTCTTAATTTCTTAGAACCAGAACCCCAAAGACCCCGCTTTTACGCCAAAAAATGTGAAAGGCCTCTTAATGCTCATACATTTAACAACAATCAATTGTCCTTTTGTTTTTTTTTCTTTTAACTACCTGTGCTTCTTACATTTGTATTCACTATAATACCATTATAATTAAAGAACAATGGCTCAGCTCGCAAACATTTTCTCAACAAATAATTCTCTATAACATGTAAAATTTACAACTTATTTATTTTTCATTCTACATATATGCTATTCATAAAGTAGTTTATTATCCATCAGTAAACCATATAAAAATCTCATAAATTACGCCAGTATCCATATTCATAAACCAGCTCGTCCATACTGACTATCCACGTCTCTCCCTATGGAAGTTTGCATCCAGTCTTTTCCTGCTGTTTTTTTTTTTTCTTATGTCATCTGCTTATCTTTTTTCTGCTGTCCTACTTTTCTTTTGTCTGTCGTCTCTGCCATTTTCTTATATATATTCTTTGGCTATCACGGGTCTCTTGGCTTATAAATTTTTCATTTCATTATATGGCGTCATTACTATATGTATTTATACCTGTACATATGATACAATCTTCTTTTGAATCATTGCTATTTATATATTTTTTTTTTCTATAAATTATACTGATACTGTGTTTGTGAATCACTGTTCATCCCAACGGATACCAACATCTTACTTTCAATCTAAGTTACATTTGCAGTGATTAACTTGTGTTCACAAGATAATGAGGATTTTTCCTATTCTTCTTTTTTTTTTTTTTTACTTATATATTCCTGTCATAGCTATACCGAAATCACCATGCACTGTCCTCTACAGTACAGTAGACTCACAGAAGATAATTGGAAGTGTGGCACAGTATAGGAGTGCTATCTTCATAAAACTGACTAACTTCAGTCTCATCCTCTTTGGTAACAAAGTTATATTAAATAAAACAAACCACATGCTTATAAAGGCATAGCATAAAACACCAACAATCAGGAATTCTCATAAATATATAATGGTTGTATAGAATGGGAACGAATTTCCATGCATGGAAAGTTATGCAGCCTATTAATAACCACATTACCAAGGTCATCAGCAAAGTTTTCTAGAATATCCATATCTCTTTACTTTCCTAACAATCTTGTCTGTGTCTCATAATTTTCCTCTATAATAATTTTAAAGCTTATGTACTTTGAATATCTTAACATTGCCTCCCACAGAGACTATTTAATAATAACTAATTAATATACAGAAACTTCATTAGTCAAATCATAAAATATTTTATAATCCTGTAGTATACAAATACATAAAAGGTAAGTTACATAAACCATTTAAAAATAGTATCAAATTTTTCATTTCTCCTCTATTTCACCATATCACAGTTTACATGTATTCACTTAATTCTCTCCCATCTGTCCATACCTATATACAACAAAAGAGTGCTATGCACTCATTTATTTCCATTTTCCTGCCATAATATCTGAATTATAAAGTTTATTATCCAAATTTCACAATTCTAGACCACACTGTTTGACACAATCCATGTGCTAACTTCAAGATGAGTTCATTATTAACTCATGAATGCTTTAAATCAGTTATTATCATCTTCTGATATACATTTATTTATATTAATATTCAATAATATATTCTATATATTCTATTTTTTTTTTTTTTTATTATCTGTACTTCACAAATATATAATACAATTTGAATTTAAACAATTATGATTTCCTCCTTGGTTGACATTTCAATTCCAATATAGATTTAACAATGAATCTGTCCACTTTATAGTTTCTTAGTACTGTCATTCTACAAATGACACTAAATAATAAGACTCAATGGATAACTTCTTCAGTTCATTAGCTTATGCAGTACACAAGATTGGACAATATAGCAATACATTGCAATATATTACAATAGTCTATTTTCATTATTGTGATAACAATTGTCTTATGTTGTACATATTCATATTATAAAATCATGACATTTTGTGCAATTTACTGTATGGAGAGTTATAACTCATCAAAAGGCAAATACTCTCACTGTTGCGACTCAATATATATATCCAAACATTCTGTATGTACACAAATATTAACTTATTTCCAAAAACTTTTATTCATATTCATAACACTAATAGTAAATTTAAAGACAAACTTGTTGCTCAAGTATTGTTTAGAAAATTCAACAGGTTTCTTGTACAATCAATAATAGAATCAAGAGCCAACAACATTAATTTCTGGCTTTACCAAAAGCTTTTCTTTAGGTTAAAAGACAACTTCATAAATTATAAAACTAAACTAAAGTCAACAGGTCTTTTGTACAATCAAGACCCAACAACATCCATTTCTGGCTTTACCAAGTCTTTCTTTAGGTTAAAAGACAACTTCATAGTTTACAAAACTGAACCATGTAAGAATAGTCTTACCTGTAATCTATCACTTTCTAACATGTCACATATTAATTGGGTGCTTATAAATTCCAACAATCACTTACTAAACATTGTCTCAAATGACAAATGTACATAGCTACAGGTACCTGCACAGGACCTTTAAGTACCTTTATTGATCAACAATGGCTGCTAAGGGCCATTCTAATGAATTTCAAGAGAAGCATCAAAGAAGTGAACCAATTGCTCAAACATATAATACATTCAATATGAGCATACATATAATATATAATTCCAGCATAATATGACACCTTTGAGGAATTGGATATCATCTCTAGGTGCTTTTTCAACACATTAAGAATCAATATTATATGATTATTATAACCTTGAGGATCCTAATAGATCTCAATTGGATTTTATACTAATTAATAATTAAATAAGGAACTATTAATAATAATAGTTTACAGTTATTCGGTTTTTAACATTGGAGTTTACTACCAATTGTTAGCCATTGCTATATATATATACATTTATAAAATTCAAAACACAGCAAGAAATAAATATAATAATTGTACTATCAGAGTTAAGTACTATTTTCACTGAGAGCTTCACAGCTAATCATGAGATAGCATCTAAAATGTCTTTAATATGTAATATTATGAAATATAACATGTTATGTAGCTTGTATCAGTTTATGTCAACAATATACTATGTCTATCTATATTGATATGCTTTATTAATTCATTAATAAACACATATCAAAGCATCAACCAATATAATATATATATGACAGTATCTCAATTTGGGAATATAACCACAATCAAGACATATACCTGGACTATGCCTGTGATTGTCATTTATCTGAAATGGGATCATCAAACATATATGTATACCTATGTAAAGAAATAATAACAATTCTTCAATTCAATTCACGTAGAACAAACACACAAAACTGAACAGTAAGTTTGACTAATTTACTGTGAATTAGCAACAAACTCAGCAATACCATTTCACTGTTTATATGTATAACATGGTATGTGTTCTCATGTTCAACCTGTATGTCAACATAGTTAATAACTAACTGTTTAAAGTAACTGTTTCTAATCTGTTGATATCCTATCATACTCTATCATAGGCATTAATAACATAACAATAGTTACTCTGTATTTTAAACTAATTAGATATCCATGTTGTTTTATACTTAATGTATTCATAATACTTCTTTCTTAGGTATATTGTATACCTCAATATCGTGCTACATGTCATGTCATTACTCTCGCAAGTTATCGTACATACTAAATCTATTTAATATGTAGAAAGCAATTCATCCAAAAGTTTAATAAAACAAGTGAGATACTGCGTTTAATGGTATGCGTGTTATTAACGTAAATTCACTTACCACAACTTCTAGTCAGAATTACCTTACGGTGGAATTTGTAGGCGGGATTGGTACCGCTTCTGAACTTTTAAAATCACTAGTATCCTGACGACTTAGGCGTAATGCCGGTTAGTCAGGGAGAGAAACACCTCAATGCCTACAATATTCACAATTACCTATTTCTTATTTGTTTTTATAACAATATAAACACTTTCGCTCCAAAACTCCCGCTGCCTCCGTTCAATCATCCGTCATCCACTTGTCAATGTCACATAGATTACTTTGGCTCTGGCCTCTGACGTTCCGTTTCAGGTTACATGATTATTGACTTTACCATTTTTAATTAATGGTGCGTCACACGATAGTTAACACATGAATACTTAATTTGTGTTTTATAACTGCGACGATTATATTATTTATTTACTTATAAATAAATACATAACCCTGGACAATTACCACAGCGACTTCTAGTCCAACGGTAAGCAGAAGTTGTGTTATGGATACTAAACAACTGATATTAATACTTTGATACTTTACTTTGTAAATACATACGTAATATACTCGTACATACACCCAGACAAATGCAAACAATCATACTTATGAATACAAATGTTTGCACCGTGCGAGGACGAACCCGCAATCATCGGAAGTAAAGCGGTGTGCTAAAACGGTGACCAAACATCCATTAATACTCATAAACTTTCGCGTTTATAATATTAATAAGATTGCTAAACATGTCCGTTCATCATGCATCGTATTACTTGTTAGCAACCGACACAGCATCCCCGGTGGGGTATAAAAATCTACTAGTGCCAAGTCTCGGGTTGTAGTAACCCTATGCGCGCAATTTCCTTATAAATAACGCGTTGCAACATGAAAAAAAACTATTTTTTAAAAGTAAGATCTGCAGTCTATTCTCGTTAAGTTATAAATTGTACGTAAGTATTTTCATAGATACGTATTTTAGATTTATAAATTATCAACAAATCTGTGATTAGATTGCTCTATGGTTCGATGTCCGCCATTTTATTCATTACAAAAACGCGCGAAAACACGCATTAATCATGGAATTAAAGAAATTGCGCGATCAACGCCAGTGCACCCTTTCTATCTCGTTCTCTCTGTCTACCTTTAAATGCACATATTTACACGCGTGAAAGAGTAAATTACGATACTTTTTTAAAACATCTTCTAAAGCAAACTGCTTGGTCGCAGAAATAGGAAATATAGAGGTATTCATACAGACGATTTTATTCAAAAATGGTGGTTTAGTGCCAGAACACACCTTAGAAGCAACGTTCTGAAGACGTAATTATTTTTTTAATATATTTTACAATACAGATATATTAATACGTAAAGTATAAACTTTGTACTCCTTTTTACGAAAATTGTGCGGAAGTGGGAATATGAAATTTTGTCACAGAGAAAGATTGCAGAATGTTAATATTTATTTATTATTCGTAAAAAAAATACATTAAATAAGTAAAAAAATATTATACACACTGCCATATATTTGATACACATGCATATATACTCATTTGTTTATTATTAAAGTCTGTGGTCAAATTGAGAATAGATTAATATTGTTTGTCTCTAATATTATTTGTCTATAGTCTAACTGAATGTTAAATTAATTATGATCGAATTTCGATCACTAAGCCTACCAGTATCTTATAGAAGAAAAGTATATTTAGTAGAAAGTAAAACAAAGTTAAAAAGACACGTCACAAAGCTCGAAAGGAATTGAGATTTGATGGAATACAGTAGCGGTGCGGTAAGTATAATATTCGCTGTATGCTCGTCACGTCCTATTCGGAGGGGATCGTGGGTGCCTATATTGAATCCGCTTTCCGCATGTCGGCGCGATGGGCGCCGCATCACCGTGCAGCGCCGCGACGCGCATTTATTACATCACCAGTCGTAGCTTTGGTTTTGCCGATAAGTCAGTTTTCAATTACCGTAAATGTATCGTGTACTGTAAATCTTATATATAAAATTCGCGTGTTACACAGCATATTTTGGTAGGTCTGAGAATCGGCTACAATCCTTTTTGATATCCCTAAGTAATAAGGGCTGTCCACCCCTAACATTTTATTTTTTTAAGCAATTTTTTTCTACATCAACAGTCGGGCTTTGGTTTTGCCGATAAGTCAGTTTTCAATTACCGTAAATGTATCGTGTACTGTAAATCTTATATATAAAATTCTCGTGTTACACAGCATATTTAGTAGGTCTGAGAATCGGCTACAATCCTTTTTTGATACCTAAGTGATAAGAGCTGTCCACACCTTTCTATTTATTTTTTTAACATTTTTTTTTGTTGTTATAATATGAAATTAAAAATATATTTGCGAGGTCAGCTAGTGTTCCTAGAAACTTACATCTAATCATATCTATACGTTTAACTTCACAACATACAAGACATAAGTAATGTTCTGAAGACATAGTTAAAATTCTTATTTATTTAATAGTACAGAAATGAAAATGTTTTTTAGAACTGTTCTAATGCAATTGGCCGCAGCTGGCTTCCAACACATTGAACCGTGAAATGTCGTGTTTGAATCTATTAAAACGTTTAGACTTATTGTGATACATATTAATAAAACATGAATATTAAAAAAAATGCTACATCTTTTTTTTAATATTATTTTTTATCAAGTCAGTTTAAATTAATTAATTTATTATCACTTAATTGATTCTACAACTAATGAAAAAATGGGAATTTTCTGTCCATTCATTTCTTAAACAATGTTAAAAAATATTCAGTCAATTCATGCCTTTCATTTTGAGCAGCGCTGTAAAGATCAACAGTGATTTATTATCTGCGAATTCATAACATACATAGTCAATCCAGAGATAAAAGATTTTTTTTAATAGAGAATATAATTACGTCACTAGACAATAATATTATTTTCATATCAACAAATTATTTATGAACACGTGAAGTGAAACTTTGTACCTAATTTTATGAAAATTGGGCAGACGGACGAGTATTAAATTTCATAGTTTAAGTTAAAAAAAATATAGTTTATATAGAGAAGGAGTGCAGATTGCTAATATATTTTATTAAATAGTGCATTAAAAATAAATTAAATCAATAACAAAAATACATTATACACACTATCATGTATTTGACAAACAAACGAGGACATTAACATTGTTTGTGTTTGATATATTTTGTCTATAGTCTTACTGAATGTTAATTATTTATGGTCAATTAAAAGTAGACTAGGCTGTACGGTCTAAAGATCTTTGCCTGTTCCATCGTTGAAAAGGAGATGGACGGATATGGGAAAAAAAAATATGGTCGAATTTCGACCATTGGCCGACTATTAGTAAGGAATAATAGACTTAATTATTAGATCTTGAAGCTTTAGAATTGCGCTGTATTAGTCATCTACAGCTTCATGCAGTTGTGATTGCCAATCAATTGAAATTAATCTATGTATTGCGTTAGAATTGAATTGAACTGTATTGCCGCTTAATTTAATACATATCTGTATGTTTAATACATTCTATACAATAGTATGTTTGATATTCTGCGCCCGCGGTTTCACTCGCGTTAAAATTCAATATAAAATATAGCCTATGTATTATTCTGATGCATAAGCTATATCACTGTAAAGTTTAATCAAAATCCGTTCAGTAGCAGCATCCATTCCCACAAACTTTCACGTTTATAATTTTACTAGCTGTACCCGCGACTTCGTCTGCGTCGAAATTAACTTTATTTTTCTAAAATAAACGATTTTTTCTAAATTATATGTCGCCTAAGTTACTCCTTACATCAGCTACTGTAAAGTAGTAAAAAATGGTTATTTCAATACTACAAACAGATACTCCAATTTTATTTTATATGTAAGTATAGAGAAAGCTATATAGAAAGAGTGTTTGTTATCGAACTTCGAAGCGGTTTCACTGATTTTTATGCAATTTTTGTAGTATATTTGGTAGGTCTGAGAATAGGTTGCCATTTGTTTACTCTAGGATATAAAAGTGCTCTTATCTGGACATAATATATATGACAAAACAATGTTTGCCAGATCTAGTTATGGTGTAAATTACGTTAGTTATCATTACATAGTATAAAACAAGTCGCTTTCGTTGTTTATTCGCTTAAATCTTTGAACTACGCAAAGGATTTTATTGCAATTTTTAAATGAATTGCATAAAAAATTGTAGTGTAAAAGATATAGTGAAGGTATTATTAACTTTGTATAAACTCCCTTATTACTTTTCTATACGATTCCAAATCAGCGGCCATTTAAAGTTGCTAATCCAAACCTAATTCCTCAATAAAAACCAAAGGAAAACGATTATATGAATAAAATAAAGCTGGAAATGAAGTGGCGAGCGTAATTAACTAAACGGTTGGAAGTCGTAACGTGCGATATCGAAAAAACCTCTCAAAAGCCTCCCCCCATTCGCAGGGCTACTTCGGGAGACAATTTGCGAGAATGGCCACTAACGTAGCCAACCGTCCCGTTTTTAATGGGACGTCCCATATTATTACGTAAGTTTCTATAAATGGCCCACTGGGACATTCATGTGTTTAGTTCTTTTTATATTACAATTAGCTGTGACCGCGACTTCGTTCGCGTGGTTATCAAAAATACGTTTTTTTTTCGGACTACTCTAATGCTGTTGGCCGTAGCTGGCCTTTACAGCTTCACCGGATGTTAGGGGGCGAGTGCAGATGGCACTCCAAACCCGCGGAAGGACTTATGGAGCGGCTGAAGGCCAACTCCTGCCTGACGGATACGACTTTAGTCTGAGGGCACCACTAGGGGTTCGAACCTCGGCTCAGGCCGTCGTAATTTCGATCCCCGTTTGAATTGGACGGGGGATCGATCGGAGGGGTGGACGGGGGATCGATCGGAGGGGAGGACGGGGGATCGATCGGAGGGGCTATCAACAATACTATCGCGATCTTTGGAAGCCCTCAAATGTGAAACATTTTTCACTGACGCTTCGCTTTAATTGGTCGTTGGGGTAGCGTTATGTTATATAGCGTAAAGCCTTCCTCGACAAATGGACTCACCAACAAAAAAGAATTTCAATTCGAACGAGTAGTTTATGAGATTAGCGCGTTCAAACAAAAAAGAGAAATATCATAATTTTACACATATTTTTGATTTTGTTCTTTCAGGCTGAAAAAAAAGATAATATTTAGTTCACCGTAGGGACAAAGGAATTGTTAGTAATGTTATATAATAACCCCATTGCTAGCAATATATTATGTCAGGTTAACCTCTACGCGGTTCCCCCTGGAAATTATCGTGTTTTTTTATACTTCGATGGCCCATCTGATAGTAAACTGTTATCGTAGGATTGTTATGTGCGCGTTGCCGACCCTTACTGAGAATTCCTGGTGAATTTGCCACGATGGGCCGATTGACCTAAACTTATATTGGTGCCCCGCCTATTTTTATCCATTATAAAATGTCTTTTGTACGGTGCACGTAATTTGGTAAAAAAAAATATGGTTAAAGTTTTTTATTATTTTAGTACCTAATCATTACTACCCAGCGTTAATTGTTGTAGAAAGAGTATATATCTATGTGTATAAACATTAGTCTATGTTATTATGAATCTATGGTTAGAAGACAATAAAATGAAGACATTCTCAAAAGTGCCTATTAATTCTATCCGATATAATCCCTAACATAGACATATCTTTCACATATATAGATAGACATCACTGTATCTATTAAAAGGTAATCTATAAATGTAAAACTTTAAAAAGTAATGGCCACCGAAATGAGATCTCCAGTAAAACATTGGTGCTGTCATCTGAAATTATTCATGTAAATTTTCAACCAATGACAGGGAGCTGCACTTTGGTAGGGAATCACGAATGCCACTGTAAATTATACGTACTGCATTTAAAGTGAAACGAAATTAATAAAAAAGGAATTCTCTGTGACTGCAAATTTATTTATTTTTGGCGGCAAATTTACATTACTACATTCTTTAATTATTTTTTTGTAGGTAATAAGTAAAATGACTTAAGTAATAAAATTGGTTAATACTGTACTTTAATCTAGATTTTTCCATTAAAAAAAAATACATTTTCATTCGGCTTTTGTCTTTTAAAACAACTTTTTTTTGGTTCAGTTTTTCAATTCTCAGGGCAAGGCAAAACAGCTCAGCCCATACAGCCATTTAAAAACTAAACCTTTGGTAACAAGTCAGTCATGGAATGCGTTCGTGAATGACGTCTCGTCATGCAGATGATTGTTGTTAGTTTCATAGATAAAAAATAATAATGTACTTACTCATTACAAGCCTTTCACAATAATTACCTGTATTATTTAAAGTGAATTATTTTTATATGCTTTTAGTTTAAGATAATTTTTCTTCTTTCCTACAATAGGTAGGTATCTATACTTTTTGTACATTTTTAACGTATGATAAAACGTTTTATTATTTAATTATATGATTGGTCTCGTTTCTTTCTAGATTACAATATAATTTTTACAGCTTTTAATATTAAGGCATTCAGAGGACGCGGCGACAAATGAAAAGTTCATAGCTTCAGACTTCCAGATAATGTCGAAACAATTAAGACTTAAACGCAGTGAGAATATGGTACAAAATTGTATTCACATCTAAACTATCTCCATACAAATTAACCCATGCAGTCGTAGCATTTTTCAATTCCGTACCGTAGGACTTAAAATAACAAGTAAAAACGACGGTTACTAATTAAAGGAGAGCATTTTACTCACAACCGCACCACCTGAGCGCTGCCAGTGGACTTTACTAAATTAAAAACTGTGTGTTCTCCGGCATACGGTTGTAAAGCTTGCCCCTTATTTCTTTATTCTAAAGCTCAGTGTGTGGCTTAAGGCGGAGATGAATAGTTAGAACGAATACAAGGATCGACGCAAATTACGCTCATAAAGATATTTAGTAGATTATGTATTGTGCAGAGTTAGTTGCGAGGGTATCTGTTCCGCATATGGAATACTGTTCTCATCTCTGGGCGGGAGCACCACAATACCAGCTACTTACTATTTGACCGCATTCAGAACCGAGCAGCCAAAATCATTGGTAATCAACGTCTATGTGACAGACTCGACCCATTGGCTTTGCGGCGAGATATTGCATATCTGTGAATTTTCTACCGCATATATCACGGGGAGTGTTCTGAGGAATTGTCCGGATTAATACCAGCTGCTGAGTTTCACCACCGTACCACCCGCCAGAAACTAAAATACCATCCTGATTATCTGGATGAATGGCGGTATTCCACAGTGCGGTTTTCTAGAAACTGTTTGCCACGCACAACCACATTGTGGAATCATCTTCCTGCAATGGTATTTCCGAACCGATACGATATTGAAACCTTCAAGAAAAGAGCTTATTTCTTTTTAAAAGGCCGACAACGTACTTGCAATTCCCCTGGTGTTGCAGGTGAGGTGTGCGGGTAATCACTTACCATCAGGTAAGCCGTATGCTTGTTTGTCCCCTGTGTTATATAAAAAAAAATCTCAGTCACATATTCACACATTTAAACTTAAAAACGTAAATTTACAACTAAATTATTTAAAAGAGCAACACGCAAGTTTCTTTCTCGTTCTTATGGTGATGAGATAGCTTTCCGAATGAGCGGTAGATTAAAAAAAAAATGACTTCAAAAGTGCTAATTTTAAGTTTTATTTTTCTTTGAATAAAGAATTATTATTTCAGTCTATTCTCACATATGTTTTCTATGAAACGCATTCATATCGTTTCATAGAAAACCATAATATCAAAGCGACATATCTTTCTGACTGTTTGTCACTTTATGTGCCAAAACGGCTGAATATTAAGATCCAATATTTGATATGAAAATAGATATCACAAGAACGGACAGGCACTCTTTTGTAAAAAAAAACTTTAGACGAAGTCGCGGATATCAACTAGTATTAAATAAAAACTAGTTACAGAATATATGTAAGCAGATTACTTTAGAATAGCTGCTCCTATACAGCTAATTATATTTTTAGTTGTATTTTTAATTGTTAGGGCTTTGAATGAAAGATTAATTATGCTTGAAAAAATGTATAGATAAGTCAAAAAAATGGTATAAAAAAAATCTATGGTCAATTGTTGAGTTTTTTTTTACATTATTTTAGTTATTACTTGCTGTCTTGTTGCATTTTCTTTGGTATTGTACGAGCCGCCGGGTCAAGCAACTAGTTTGAGAAACGTTAAAAGTAATAACGTCTCGAGAGTTTTTATCGGTATTAATTAATTAAAATTAATTGAGTATTTTTTTTGCGTTTCTCCGATAATGGAAAATATTACTAACAAAGCTAATTAGCGCGGGAAATGGCAGTAGGTCCACATCCTGCCCATTTAGAAATGTTTTTTTTCTAAATTGGGTTAGATTTGGATGGGTCGTTTCAGTGTCAATGTCACTGGTGACCTATTTTTCAGACATTTCCTGTGTTTGTTGATTTCGTTTATAATACCGTTTTATTGCATAACCAACCGTTCAGGTCTTTTCTTCTTTATAAATGTTTATAATGCAAATGGATATACTACATGAAATGTGAGGAAGAATTAACTTTTAATGGAAGAACCACTGAAGAAGAACCTATCTTCTTCTGTAGCTCTTCCGTTAAAATTTAATCATTTTTGTTCTTTTCTACGGTACATCATTTATAGGACATTTTAGCCGCTTATGAACGTAATTTTTTGTATTAATGTTTTAATTAAATGTACAATCCAATATGTGATGGCTTTGGTGGTCTAGCGGTTTACAACAACGCTTTACTTCCGATGGTTGCGGGTTCGATTCCTCGCACGGCACAAACATTTGCCTTCATGAATATGATTGATTGTGTCCGTCTGGGTGTTTTCCATGTATAATATGGATTGTATTTGTATCAGTGATCTACCACCTCTAACACAAACTTTAGTTACCTTAACTTGGGTCTAGATGGCGCTGTGTGTATTGTCCTGAGATTATTAAAAAAAATGAACTTATTGCTAAAACGCGAAGTGGCACTTGGAATCATCGTTTAGACAGCGAATTTTTTTTACTGCTTTTCTTATAATCTGCTTATATTGTACTTGTAATAAAAATTAGCATTTAAAAAAGAATTTGTATCTATAATTTTCAGCCAAGCAATTTATGTTTAATAAAAACATTATTTTTTATATTCAGAATAGTATTATTATGTGAGCTTATGTATTTATATGTTTACTGTAGTACAAGGAAATTTATTAATATTACGCAAGTAAGCCTATACATTTTTCTGAGTACTTAGTTCAAGAGTTTTACGTTCATTAAAATGTATTTTAAACCGCTTATGTCAGTATATATTATTAAAAAGAAAACAACGGTAATATATTTTTATGTTATAATAAGGTTTCATTATATAAAACGAATATAACAAGCAGTATCGTTAATGTAAAGTCGATTCCGTGAATATATGGATAGCATATTTATTATTATTTTCAATTAACATTTTATTTAAAATCGTGTCACGTAAGATGTATCTTTTATTTTTCTTTAAATACTTTATTAATCAAATGTAACATAATACAAAAGAAAGACTTTATGCTATTATAAACACATATATTAAGAAAACGAGCAAATAAACATTTCATAAATCATAAAAGTTTTAAGAGTTCGTTCTGTCATTCATGAGGATAAAGATTTCCAAATTCATTCCTGCAACGAATTGTTTGGGGAAACAAAAAAAAAGTGGTTACATAGTTTCATACAAAACTTATTTTATACTAAGTGACGGGTCTGCTGGCATGTTAAATTTTACTTTTTTTTTAATATTGAAAACAATAAACCTTTTGACTTTTCACATCAAACGGCTGCCAAGAACTGAGTGCAACGAGTTGTCGGAACAACTACATGTAACCTGGACTTCTAAAAAAAGTAGTTATACAGTTTTATACAAAACTTATTTTATACTAAGTGATAGGTCTGCTAGCAAGTTAAATTTTACTTTATTTTTTAATATTTAAAACAATAAACCTTTTGACTTTTCCCATTAAACGGTTACAAAGAACTGGATGCAACGAGTCGTCGGCACAACTACAAACAGCTATGTAATCTGGATTTCTAAAAAAAAAAGTGGTTATACAGTTTTATACAAAAGTTATTTTGTTATAAGTAACGGATCTGCTAGCAAGTTAAATTTTACTTTATTTTTTAATATTCAAAACATTAAACCGGATTTTTCACATCAAATGGTTGCCAAGAACTGGATGCAACGAGTCGTCGGCACAACTACAAACAGCTATGTAATCTGGATTTCTAAAAAAAAAGTGGTTATACAGTTTTATACAAAACTTATTTTATTCTAAGTGACAAGTCGGCTAGCAAGCAAAATTTTATTTTATTTTTAATATTCAAAACAATAAACCTTTTGACTTTTTACATCAAACGGCTGCCAAGAACTGGATGCAACGAGTCGTCGGTACACCTACATACAGCTATGTAATCTGGCTTCATTCTAATTCACCGGGAAGCCTTTTGAGCTGATGCCAGCCAAATCGGATTTAAGCCTTTGAATGTAACTGAATTTTAAATATGGGTAGTTAGCGATTTCCAGCAGGGATTAAGGACCCGACTGATTGGTTTCCAATGTTTCCTCACAGTGAATGAAATGATTACTAATTACGTATTTCTTTGCACAAACATAAATATCGATAAGATCCAAATAGAAATTCAAATTCAAAAATCATTTATTCATGTAGAACATTCTAGCTGCTCAGGAACGTAATTTTTTTTGTATTACAATTTTTTTCCTACCGGCAAGTTCTGTATACTGATTCAATTGAGAAGAACAAGCAAGAAACTTTTTAAAGTCAGTTTATTTACAATGTTTACTTATAGGTGTTTATGTCTAACATTTTATGAAAATCTTGTGCATGAAAAACTATTGCCATGCACGCTCGTCATTTTTTTTATATCACGTAGGTGGCAAACAAACATACGGCCCATCTGATGGTAAACGGTTACCGTAGCCTATGGATGCCTGAAACACCAGGGGTGTCAATTGCGCGACCCTTAAGAAACCCTTAAGAAAAAAGATATTCAAGTAATCGTTTAGTGAGTAATAAATAGGCTTTGCTCTGTAAATATCATTTCACAGATGTTCTGAATCTATTGCTGTTTATACAGACTCTATAATATAATTTGAGGAACATATTTCATTCTGTGGTAAATATTAGAAAATGGATTTTAGTATCTATTTGTTTTTATCAAAACTATGGACCGTATATTGCTTAATTTTCTGAATACATCCATAGACACTTTAACAATACGTTAAATTATCTTATCTGTGAATAAATTCAATTGTTGTTTTATATATTTTTTTATATCTAAGGCCTAACTATAGATTACTTAATTTTCCGAATTCCATTCATAGAGACTTTATTAACAATATGTTACATTATCTGATTTGTGGTTAAATTCAATTGTTGTTTTTTATATCTAAATTTTGTATATATAAGATCTTATTAATATTAAAAACGCGGAAGTTTGTGAGTGTGGATGGATGTTTGTTACTCTTTCACTCAAAAACTAATGAAACTTTGCAATCTTATATATTATAAGATATATGATTGTAAAGTATAAGATTAGTTCAAGCTTTAGCTAGCTTAACTTGGGTCTAGATAGCGCTGTGTTAATTGTCCTGAGATTATTATTATTATTTATTTAGTTCATCACTAGTGAAATTTGTAACCTTTGTGTGTGTGTATTCTGCTGTAGACAGCAGAATAACGCAAAGGACAAATTTCACGCAGGTGAATTCGCGGCACGGCTAGTATATACTAAATATAAATATATAGAGGAGTTGTTACAGAACTTCTACATTCTATGTTGGTTATATATAGTTGATTGTTATAACTATTATGTCTATATTATCAGATATTGGTCACATCTGTGAGGCAATTACTTTTCGAGATCGATTCATTGAGCTCAAACTCTATACATCTATTGTAAGGTGTCAATTACGGACTATTGTTGGGCAGTTTGTAAAGAGGTCATAGTTACATCAGGTCAAGGTTGAACAGAAAAAAACATTGTATTGAGTGCTCACAAAGATTTAAATGTTGGTATTTTCCTTTCGCAAATTTTTTCTTATTGTTATATTATAACGTAATATCTTATATGTATACCTACATATATTTTTGGCAGACTTGTCTAAAAAATATGTTTTAGACAATTCTACTAAATTACATAGATAGATATATAGATAATTGGGGTTTGTTTGCAGATTTTTGGAGAGATGTAGATATTTGGCTATAACTTTCATAATTGAGAAAAATGGCGTGTAGTTGAGCTACTAATATAAAATAATTTAAAATTATATACACTATCAGGTATTGGAGTCCGTATTGTATACAATTTTTTGTACAAAAGAATAACTGCGAGTAGTTTCCGGGACTCGTGATCCGGGTGTAGGTTTAAGAGGCCGGTTTGGTCAATTCTCACCTTCACAGCTCGTGTCTCTCCCTGCTCAGAAAAGCCTGGCAGGAGTCTGCTAGTGTAGCTTCAGATAAACGTTCTAGTATAGAACTAACTGCAGCTCTAAACTGGTCAAGATCTTCCAGAAGATTGCAGAATGATTTGGTTGGTATACCTCTCGCTCCCACTTCTATCGGATATAAATTATTATAATATAGCTATTTTTCGTTAATGCATGTAATAGTTCGTAATATTTATTTATTTTTATTGCATGTTCTTTAGGTATTTGCTTCCTATGGTACAGTGTTACAATAAAGTACTGAGAAAATATGAAATTGAATATAACATAAAGCGAATAAAATGTCACGTTCAAAATACAAATACGCAAAGGACAATATCGAGTGAAGCTGATATCTCGAATAATCGAATTTGAGGCAAAACTTTAAGGGTGGGGGCGACCCGCACAAAATATGTAAATACAGGTGTACTCCACTTGGGTCTTGGTTTCCCCTCCGATCGATCCCCTATCCCATTCAAACGGGGATTGAAATTACAACCGCTTGAGTCGAGGTTCAAACCCCTAGCGGTGCCCTCAGACTAAAGTCGTATCCGTCAGGAGGGAGTTAGCCTTCAGCCGCTCCATAAGTCCTTCCGCGGATTTGAAGTGCCATCTGCACTCGCTTTCTATCGTCCGGTGAAGCTGTAAAGGCCAGCTACAGACGACAGCATTAGAGTAGTCCGAAAAAAAACTTGGAGCTCGGTGTTGAAACTTGTGTAACTGTGGGCCGTTGTGCGTGTAGAGCTGAGACTACTAAAGTAGCTAGCCAAACTCCTCACAAAAGCACAGAAGTGTCCTGGTGTCTTCACAGGCTTCACGTAGCGACCTCACTGTTCCGAAGATTTGTTTTCGTTGCGTGATCACTGGTACGCACTCCAGGATTACGTGAGCGGCCGTTTCTTCGGCTTTAAAGTCTTGACAAAGAAGACTGTTTGTAGTACCTATTGTGTACAGGTGTTTGTTTAAGGGACAGTGGCCCGTTATTGTCTCTATCGTCATTTTAGGTTTTGCCTATTTAGGTTCAGTAGGCGTTTTGTCAATCGTTGGTTTACTATCTGTAACTTATTGTTAGTGTTGAAACTTATAAAAACATAAATAAAATAATCTGTAAGACCTTATTGTAATTATAAAAGTGTTCTTTAATATATTGTTTACAACCTGTTCCCGCAGTGTCACCGCATGAAATTAATAGCCTATGTTTTTTTCTGATGTATAAGATATATTACTGTAAAGTTTCATTGAAATCCGTTCAGTATTTTTGCGTGGAAGGACAAACATCCATCGACTCATCTATCCATCCATGCTCATAAATTTTGGTGTTTGTCATACAAATGCGAAAATTTATGAGTATTATAGTAAAAATAATAAAATGTATTTCTTTACTGTGTCTATGTTACAGATAGATCTATGTACGAGACATAGAAACTCTTTTGTATTTATTTTAAATTAAGAACGCGCTTCTCATTCATTTGTTTTAAAAATAAAAATATTGTTAGAGATGTGAAAATTCGATCATGGTGTTTCATTTATCTCCACAAATATTGAACTATGATTTATACAATCTATCTATTATATATAATACATACATAGTAAACCAACTATTGACAAAACGCCTACTGAACCTAAATAACAAAATCTAAAAATATAGAACATAGATAGGTACATAGATAGATAGAATAAATATATTCTCGACCTCGGTGGTCTAGTGGTCTAGCACACCGCTTTACGACCGATGGTCGCGGGTTCGATTCCTCGCACGGCACAAACATTTGTATTCATGAGTATGATTGTTTGTATCGGTCTGGGTGTTTTCTATGTATATATGTATCAGCTATCTAGTACCCATAACACAAGCTTAAGCTAGCTTAACTTGGGTCTAGATGGCGCTGTGTGAGTTGTCTTGAGATTATTATTATTATTATTCTATCTATCTATGTTCTAATAAATTCAGTATGTGCACTATTGTTAGAGATCTTACCACTCATTTGTAAAGCAGATTTATATCAATTAGAATAATCAAGACAGTTGCCTATTTCCATGAAACTGAAATTGTATTTGTAAAACAAAGATAAATGTGTAACTGATAGGTATAGATAGATAGATATATAGATACGTGTAAGTTAAAGTGTATTGTGTTTTTTATTATTTTTCTTATGCATTCTATATAAGAAGAATAATAAAAAACACAATTTCTTATAGGTATAGTATTTTGTATGTAATATTTTGATATGAGTAAAGATTTTATCCCTCTATCTGTGATAGCAATCAAATATATATGCTTTAAGATGTCATAAAAGTATAATAAAAATTAAAAAAAAAATCGACACAGCTTAACACAAAATTGTATATGTACTTTCACAGATTAATTTAAAAAAACGTCAATCATTGCTTAAATCGTGGTCCAGGTTTTTACAGACATTGTTATATTTAAATTATAGGTTCTTATCCATATGAAAATATAATAAAATTAGTAAGATATGTACGGACATTATAATAATATGTAATATTACAATGAAATTAAATGTTATATTAGTTTTAATAATTTCGAAGCTATTAGAAATCGATAATATAAATACAATTAAATTCAAACCCTTCATGTTTTTTATTTGCATATTATGTGTGTGAATTATTTAATACTAGTTACTTGCCCTGGCTTCGCACGGTTGTTGTATTATATACATATAAACATTTTAATCACTCTATCTATTAAAAAAACCGCTTCAAAATCCAGTGCGTAGTTTTTAAGATTTAAGCATACATAAGAACGGACAGACAGCGATAACGACTTTGTTTTATACTATGTAGTGATACCACAATTATAAATATATAAACGTAACCAGGGGCGTAGCTACCAGCGTATCTGCCGTATCAATTATATGGGCCTCCGTGGCCACGGCCCCTAACGTGCGTAAGCAAAAATTAACTTCCCAAATTTTTTTTCACAAATGACAAATAAAAAAAAGCAATTACTTTTTTCTCTGCATGAGCTATAAATCTTTTATATAAAAATTACGTGTCACGCTGTTTGTCCGCGATGGACTCCTAAACTACTGAACCGATTACAAATTTGATTTGCGCATTGTGTGCAATTTGATCCAACTTGAAAGATAGGATAGCTTACATCTCAATTTATAGTCGCAATATTATTTTATCCAAGAACCTTAGCCACAGCAACGCCTGGCCGGATCCGCTAGTCAGTAATAAATCAGTTTGCCGGAAAAAATGTTGGGAGAGTCTATATTTAATTTGAATTGTTTATAAATTTTTTGGAAAAAGTGACTGATAAATAATTGTGTATGAAGAATAAGTATTTCTTTTAATTTTGTGATTTTTTTTTCTTTTGTGAGATAACTTTACCCTTCGTAAGGGCTCGTAACAATTTATTATACGGGGCCCCCGCAAGGCACGCTACGCTTCTGTGTGTAACGCATCGAAAATAAATATGTTAATATTTAAATAGAAGATGTAACAAAACGGTTATAAGTGGAAAACACCAAAATACGGAACCCGATAACGGAGGCAATCTTCTTACCCAAAAATCAAAGGTCCACGGGACTCGGGAGACATAAAAAACTTAATACAGCCGCGATATAAGATATGGCCCAAAAATAATATTTAAAGACGGAGTGCAAAAACGAAATATATTGAAATATATAAATGAGCGTACTTTATTTTTAATGCCTGCAGTCGTTGGTCTCAACATATTGCATCACTGCCCTATGGTCGTGGGTTCGATCCTCGTATACAAATAGTTGTGTTCATCAGTATAATGTTTGTATTGATTTGGCTATTCTATCATGTATTAAACTATTATGTATAAATAATCCTTGACAATTAAAATAGAGCCATCTAGTCCCACAGTAAGCAGAGCTTGCTTACTAGGGAACTAATATAAATATTTAGATATCTATTTTTGTAAATACATATGTAATATTCATAGAAAACACCCAGACCGATAAACAATCATAGTCTTGAATACAATTGTTTGCACCGTGCGAGGAATCGAACCCGCGACCATCGGAAGCAAAGCAGTGTACTAAACCGCTAGACCACCGAGGCCGTCAATGTATGAATTATCAAAATAACACTTGGATACTATGTCTATGAACTGTTTTTTTCAATGGATGATAATGGAATGGCGTGTTCTCCTGCGCTAACGGTTTACGCTGGCGGTGCACCAGTGGAGGATGATAAGATGAGCATGAGTTCAGATCAGTTAGAACATTCTGACAAATTATTAATATTATTCTTAACTAACTGTACTCGCGACTTTGTCCGCGTGGAATTGAACTTTTTTTTCTAAAATAAAAGTAGTCTAAGTTACTCATTATTACATCAGCTACCTGTTAAAAAAAGTTCCGTTAAAATCGGTCCGGTCATTTCAGAGATTAGCCGGAACAAACAGACAGACAGGCAGATAAAAAATAAAAAAAATATATTTTTGTGTATGTACCGTATTTATATTCATATGCATGTAGTAAAAAACGGTTATTTCAATATTACAAACAGACACTCCAATTTTATTTATATGTATAGATTTATGAATATTTGGACATTGTTATGATTGTTAATTTAGATTATAATTTTGTATTGTAAATTCGGCACAATAGTTATTTTTAAGAATAAATAAATAAATAATTCGCTAGAAACTTATCAAACATTACTGAGTAATGAATTGTCATGCGTCTCTAGTACTAATATTTTTAATTCACAACAGCAGTAATTTACGGCCGTTCACTCTTCAAATCATACTCACACAGAATTATAATAATTGGAGACAGAAATCAAATAATAAAATATCTTTATTCATGTAGGTCTATTACAGACTATCTATAGAATATCTATCTATCTAATACAGTCAAGTCATCCAATTTTAAATTCTATTAGGAAAAATGTAGTGACCACCTGCTCATGCTATTACAGACTATACTTCATTATTATTATATTTTTGTTACCAGAAAAGACCAGTCCCCAAAAGCAGCACCCGTTCACGAGTATGACGGATGAGGTGGCTGGCTCATCCGTCCCACTCGTGAACGGGTGTCATTGCACCCAGCACAGGTATAAGTGAAGCCGCTAGTAACAGAAGATGACAAGTTCACACATCAATTCCAATTCAATTTATTAACCCCAAACATCACATTTGTCCGTCCAGCTTACGTGCAAGGATGTTTTCGGCCAATATTTATTAGAGGTTCTAACTCAGTCCAATTCATTAATAGTACCCAAGAGGCGTATTGGGTCCCTCTATTTTTCCTCGCACCTCTAACCAACGGTTTATTTACGACGCCTGCGGGTGATATTCTATTTGAACATTAATGCTATAGAGTATATAGTTGGTACTTTGATTACTTTGGACAGTACGTAAGAATAGTACCTAATCTAAGAGCAATAGACTCGCTATTAGCACATGAAACTTTTTTGTATGAAAGCTATAAAATTGTTTGTAATAAAAATGAAATACATTCTTCTTTTCTAACTGTCAACAAGGTACTTTAATACGCGTAGCAAAAACTTTGTATCCCTTTTTATGAAAGTTGTGTGGACGGATGAGTCTAAATCGCACACTTATTCTTTATATAGAGAAGGAGTGCAGAATGCAAATATTTTTTTAAATTATACATTATATAAATAAAAAAAAATATTACACTTGCTACCACGTATTTGACACACACACGCATATATACTAATTTGTTTACTGTTAAAGTTTATGATCAAATTGACAATAGATAGAATAGAAGGAGTGCATAATGCTAACATTTTTTTTAATTATACATAAAGATACATTAAATGTATAAAAAAACATTACACACAACTATCATGTACACTATCATTTCCACATACATGCTCTTTTGTTTATTGTTATTGTTAAAGTCTGTGGTCAAATAGATAATATTGAATGTCAAAAACCATAATAAATTCGTAATCATGTTCTAACTTAAAAAAATTATGGTCGAATTTTGACCACTGAACGACTACCAGTAAAGACGGCGCCATATATTCATATTATTTTATAAATCTTTCTGTCAGTACCTATATTATTTTTGCGGAATTAAACTATTGACCGTATCTGAATATCGTGATGGTGATGGTGATACAGACAGATCGTCTGTATCACCACGATGGAGACAGACTATAAAAAGTAGACAATGTTGAGGCTAACAACTAGTCTCTTGTAACACGCAGTGTAATACCCCTCCGATCGATCCCCCGTCCAATTCAAACGGGGATCGATATTACGACGGCCTGAGCGGAGGTTCGAACCCCTAGTGGTGCCTCAGACTAAAGTCGTATCGGTCAGGCAGGAGTTGGCCTTCAGCCGCTCCATAAGACCTTCCGCGGGTTTGGAGTGCCATCTGCACTCGCCCCCTAACGTCCGGTGAAGCTGTAAAGGCCAGCTGCGGCCAACAGTATTAGAGTAGTCCGAAAAAAAAGTGTTAATTGCTATGCAAAGCACTTATATATCTTTTTACGAATCCATTCGTAATGTGAAGTTATTCCGGCACACGAGAAAGAAGTTGGTACAAGCGAAAATCATGCATACATTTATGTAACTGCACAGTTTACGAACACTGATTGCGAGGGAGCGAAAAAAGCGAAAAAAGCGAAAAACTGAACGCTTCCAACTTCGCTTCAAACTATTGCTACCGAGTCTTCGCGATTATCGCGTATCTATCTTATAGAAAAGATAATATATTTCGTGTATGTATGTAGATGCACAGAGATATTATATGTATTGTAGGTACACAAACACAGAATACTAGCTGTTATATCTATAGACTATTTCTTAATCTCGGAGACTAAATTGATAGGTGCAAATATCTTATTTTCAAATAATGTTACCAGCTGTAGCGCGGTAGTGTTGTACATGCTACTTTTTTATTTTAGATGTTCGGTTTTCAAGTTTTATAATTGGTTTCTTCGACATATTTTTTAAATTCATGTACTTACGTTTCCATTACTGTCTTTGAATTAAATAACACAAAAATATATTTCTGTGTTATTGCAAACAAGCATACGGTCCATCTGATGGTAAACGGTTACCGTAGTCTATGGACGTCTGAAACACCAGGGGTGTCACGTGCGTGTTGCCAACCCTTAAGAAACCTTAATATACCCTTCTTGAAAAACTTCAAGCTGTAATCTCTCTAGAAAACCACAGCAGCTAGTTCATTCAACAATCTAAGCGTAAATTGAGTCATCTCGTTTCAGAATATAGTTCAAGAGAGTGGCAACACTAAACAACAACGGGCCCCGACAGCGAACAGAAAAGATGCATTAAAATTCACTTTGGAGTTAGCTGAAACGTTTCTTGGCAGATTAATGGAATCACAGTTTTTTGCCAATAGAAACAATGTGGGCAAGCACAGAAACAACGAGTTGGCACGATCCAGCTAATTTGTGCAGTCATGGCCTCAGCCAAGTTCGAATGGCGTTAGTAATTTAGTGGAGTGGCGAGTAATTTAGCAACTAAATGCATCGAACAACAAAATTTTTAGAATAGAATATTTTTATAATCTATGATAGAGATTTTTTTAAACTAACTTTAAAAAAGGTTTTAATCTATGCTTGCTAAATTAGTGCAGTCATGGCCTCAGCCAAGTTCGAACTGCGTTAGTAATTTCGTGGAGTGGAGGAGGACATTTTTAGAGCTGAATATTTTTCCAATCAACTTCATACAGTTTTTTTTAACCTAACTTTAAAAAAAGGTACATGATCAAATGTAAGCATATGTTATTATTTTTATAAGTTGTTATTAACACATATACAAAATTTCCCGGATAAAAACTATAAAAGGACAAATTATTTCAATTATATTTCGAATTTGAAATAAAGAAAGATAAATTTTTCAATTTTTTTTCTATTCATATATGGTACAGCTAGTTATAAAAATATTCCTGAAGAGATATATAGGACCAGAGACAATTTTGTAATAAACCTACTCGTATCATAAACTAAAAATAGGTTACATTCAACAACGGATGCAGATCGAGTTTGCATTCTTATGCATCGAATTGGTAATTGAAATTCCTTTAAAACTATTCTACTGGGTTTATACAGACTCGAGTCGCCGATTCTGGCAAAAAGTTTGGAAAACGTGTTCTGCTACGGAAGGAAGTAACTGGAAGTTGCGTCGTCTTGTTTTTATCAAACTAAATTCTTAATTTGTGCGTTAAAAAATACCATAGCATTTGATATATAATGCTATTGTCTATATTTCTGTCTTTTGGAGTCTTTTTAGTAATTAAAATTATATGTAAATATCTATGACTGACTGACATAGTGATCTATCAACGCACAGCCCAAACCATTGGACGGATCGGACTGAAATTTGGCTTGTTTGTTGTTTTTATTGGTCAGGGTGTTTTCCATGTTTATTATGTATGTATGTATTTACAAAAAAAAACTTGTGTAATGTATTTAAGTATTCTATAAGTTGTTTATTACTCATAACACAAGCTCTGATTAGCTTGAGACTAGATGTTTAAATATATTTGATATGATATACAAATATATTTGTCTATAATAATATAAATATACAAATCTATAAAATGTATAAAAAAATTGAATGCATGAATGAATATTTCTATTCAATTTTAACAAAGTATGTGCTGTGATCTATCAACGCACAGCCCAAACCACTGGACGGATCGAGCTGAAATTTGGCATGCAGGTAGATGTTATGACGTAGACATGGCATCCGCTAAGAAAGGATTTTGAGTAATTCTACCTCCGAGGGGATAAAATAGGGGATGGAAGCAAACTTCCATATATGAAACTTCGTCAATTTTAAATCTATCGGGCTGAGACTTTGCTTGCATAAAGCTACTATGACGTAGGCTAAGAGGATTTTCACTATGTCACCTTTGAGTTATATATATTTAGATATGATAATATTTTTTTTTGTTATATATATGTTCTGGTTACGGCCTATTAAATACCTATTTTTGTTATTATCATATTTATTCTTGACAACATTGCAATAGCATATGCTGGTGGTCACTTTATTCTGCCTAATTTTGAATTTAAAAATTAATCTGTCTATTTGTAAACAAACATGTACAAGCACATTTGAAAAGAATAAGAGCTGAGTTTGCATATCAATTCTTGTTAGCTCGAATACTTTACGAACTGACGGTAGTTTCTGACAGAGTATAAGAGTCTGTAACAGATGACTTTATGCATTAAATTGTAACGTGATTTACTAATTGTACTTACCCTTACCTGTTCTTTATCTTTGGTTCTGACCTGTTTAAATGTTTAAGTGTGTAACTGTATTGTTTTATATAACCAATTTAAATATAACTTTAATATTAAAGATAAATTCATGAGGTATCTGTTATTGGCTTTACTAACTAAGTAATACTATATATGGTCTGTAAATTGTATAAGCTGTTGATTACCTAAAATAAATAAAATAAATAAAAAAAATAACAGACCTACATGAATAAAGATAATTTGATATATATATTTGAACATTAGGCGGATAGTTACAACATCATTTTATATTTTAACTGTCCACCTGTCCATCTAGTTGTCAAACTTTTAGTTATTAAACGAGTAGGTGAATATAAATACATATCTATACTTAACTTTATACCCCCAGCAATATAAGTTAGTAACACTTTCCTGATTTTGTACCTGAAATGTTTAAAGTTTAAACAAACACAATATAGTACAGTAGCTCGAGCCAGGGAAGTGAAGCAATCTACCAAACATTGCTTCACTTCCCTGGCTCGATCTCGCGGGTGATGCATGTATTCTCATCCCCGCGCATGTACACTGCAAATTATTAAGTAACAAAATACATGACAGGCTTTTGTACTTATACTTAGTTCGGTATTTCACACGTCACCCGAAGCATGTAGGGTTGTCACTACATGGTGTAGGTGTGCATGAGTTGATATGTAAATATATTATTTTTTGTATATTTAATAATAATAATCTCAGGACAATTCACACAGCGCCATCTAGACCCAAGTTAAGCTAGCTAAAGCTTGTGTTAGGGGTGATAGATAACTGATACAGATACTTATATACATACTTTATATGCCTATTATTTTATCCTACTTTTATACATAATATCTCAATATTTATTAAGAAAATGTATAAAATAAAAAAAATGGATAAAATTCTTTTCATACCATAAGTGAAAAATTTGTTTGTGCTCACTTGATTACCGCCCCCCATGAGCACTCGCAACACCAGGGGAATTGCAAGTTCGTTTGCCAAGAAGAAATGAGTTCTTTCCTTGAAGGTTTCAATATCATATCGGTTCGGAAATACCATTGCTGGTAGGTAATTTATTTATACTAGAGCTCGCCTAGTGGTCGAACTTCGACCGTAATTAATTTAAATCATATGTTTGTACATTATTAAGGTTCTATTCCCAAAGACAGGCATTGGCAGTCGCACAGACAATAAACATGCGTGTAGGTCAAATACATGGTGATCTGTGTGATGATTTTTTTTTATTTGTTTAATGTATTTTTAATAATTAATTTAAAAAAAATTTGCTTTATGCATTTCGTCTCTATGTATACTACATGTGTGTGGAATTTCATACTCCACCATTCGCGCAATTTTCGTAAAAAGGGGTACAAAATGTATGCTTCACGTATATAAAACGTCCCGGCAAACGTTGTTTTGCCTTAAAATAAAAAATAAAAATTTAGGGGTGGACTACCTCTAACATTTAGGGGGATGAAAAATAGATGTTGGCCGATTATCAGACTCAATACGCTCACAAAATTTCATGAGAATCGGTCAAGCCGTTTCCGAGGAGTATGGGAACGAAAACTGTGACACGAGAATTTTATATATAAGATATATATTCATATAACTACGATATGCTGACGCATTTTCATTGCGTATTATATGGTAAAAGGAATTTAATGTATAAGTTTGTATAATATTATAAAGTCTGCCAACCCTGATTAAATAGTAACTTACTAGACAGTTCCCAAGTTGCCGTGCCGCGTAAAAACCCGATTCAGAAAGTTAACCGCGAGTTACACTCTATCCTGAAATGTTTTGAACTTCTCAGCACATTGTCGCCATGAGAATATAGTTGAATGGCATTTTATAACATTGATTTGCATTGTAGCGATATCTTAATATATATATAAAAGAACAGTGTCACTTTCTTTGCCCGCGATAGAATCTTAAACTACTGAATTAATTTAGATTAACACTAACAAAAGATGGTCTTAAACTAATGCTTATCGAACTAGACAGAGAAAGCCGAAAAGTAGGTTTGGTTATGAATACAGAGAAAACAAAAATCATGACGAATGGACTAAAAGAAACAATCTGCATCAATGATGAGATTATTCATTATGTAGATGAATATGTATATTTAGGACAAATCATTTCACTGATATATCTAAGCAGAAAAGAGATGATATACGTATAGGAATAGCATGGAAACGATTTTGGAGCTTAAGAGAACTAATTAAAAATAAAGAAACTAAAATGAATATAAAACGTAAGCTTTTCGATACATGTGTCTTACCTGTTCTTACTTATGGTTGTCAAACCTGGGCCCTTACTAAATCCCATTAAAGAAAACTACAAAGTTGCCAGAATAATACGGAAATATGTATGATGGGAGTAAAATTATCAGATAAAATAAAAAAAAAACAACAATTAAAAAATGCACAAAAGTTAAAGATGTTACATTCACAATGAAGAAACTTAAATGGAAGTGGGCGGGACATACCATAAGGGGAAAAGATAAATGGAGTAAAGCAATAATGCATTGCTACACAAAAGATATGAAAAGGAGAAGAGGAGGACCGTACAGAAGATGGATAGATGATATCAAAATGGTGGCAGGTGGTACTTGGGCAAGAACTGCTAACAATAGAGACCACTGGAGATAGTTGGGAAGGCCTATGCTTGCTAGCAAACAGATATAGATATATGTATAAATGTTAGGAAATGTTAAAGAATTAAACAGTTAATATCTGAATAAAGGCTTTATTATTATTATAATTATTGAATTTGATGTATAATGACCTACCGAGTATTCGAGACCTACATTCGGTAGGTCTGACAATAGGTTGTTATTATTATTATTATTTTTTATTAATAATGGGGTTGCGCTTGGTCTTACCTCATCTGATGGTAAATGATGGCAAGACTTAGGATGTAGCGCGCTTACCCAGAAGATATCTATTCACCATAGACTTGAAGAATCCGGGGTTGTATTTCTCCGGGAACACAAAAGCTGGAAGTGTGTTCCACTCTTTGGCAGTGCGTATTAGGAAGGATGATGCGAACCGCTCAGTGCGAATGTGCGGAATTTCCACGACGTACGGATGAAGTCCCAGTGTTCGTCGTGTAGTTTGGTGGTGAAAAGGAGAAGGCAAGATCAAATTATGCAGGTCCTGTGCGCACTCGCCAAAGTGTATCCTATAAAACACCGACAGACTGGCTACTTTGCGTCGATGTTCTACCGTCTGAAGTCTAGCATTATTTTTTACACTCTAAAGTGCTTAGGGTGCCCAACTCCTCCTATTTTTTTTCCTGACCTGGTATTTTGGTAGCAATGGGATTATTAGTACATATTACTAACACTCCCTGATGGACATCTTCCAGGCTGAGATGATGATGATGACTAATGTGGATTGATGATCTTATCGCTAGAAATGTTGTACATTGTCCTCCACGCGGTTACCCCTGGAAACCATCGTAATATATTCTGGGTGATTTTGTCAGGATGGGTTAACTGACCTGACCTCACGCTTATCTCATCATCCTCCACAAGTGCCCCGCCAGGGTAAACCGTTAGCGCAGGCAGATGCAACATTCCATTGTCATCCATAACAAAAAAAAAAATACTCCCCCCTCTGGATGGTCTGGTGTAGCTATAAAGACCAGCTGCGGCCAACAGCAAAAATCCCTCTTCTACATATGTAAATTATGTATGTATTTATACACATTTATATAAATTATGTATATATTTTATATAACAGAGTTAGTAAACTTTTGATTAAAGTGCAGAAATTGTATGATGCCTGTCCTAGCAAAATTATTCTCACATATTACTCAAAACCGCTCATTCGGCTCTCAAAGTGACATAGACGTAATTCAGAGGCAAAGAGGAATGAGTCAAAGGATCCCAGTGAATCGGAGATTAGCCCGTATCAGCGGAAACTGGTCCCTTCCCTTCCGCTTGTCAACGGCGTCCAGAATTTCGGTTATATACCCAGTTTTCTAGCTTTCACTGCGGATACTATATTTTTATAAAACGAAAAAGTTTAAGAGTGTTCTATTTTTAAATATATTTTTTTTTAATGAAAGGTATATTTATGTACGGATATGTATATTATAAATATCTTATTTTACTTATGACATGCACCATACAAATGTAAATTCTTGGTTTCGGTGGTAGGCAGTAATAGTTTAGCACACCGATATCTTTTTGATGGTCGCGGGTTCGATCCCTCGCGCGGCACAAACATTTGTATTGACAAGTATTGGTATGTATATATTTACAAAAGAAAATATATTTAAGTATATATATCAGTTGTCTGATACCCATACCACAAGATACATATACTTAGCTTGGTAATAGATGGCGCTGTGTGAGTTGTGCAGGGATATTATTGTTAGTATTCATCTAAAATTCAATAACATTTCTTTCTGTCTATATAACTTTAAACTTGTATTTCGTGTAAATATTTATTTTGTAGATGCCAAAAAAGGATTTATTTTTAAACTTTCGTGTTTAATATACATTATTTAAATTATTAAATTTTAATTTTAATTTAAATAAGGATGTATTTATATGCATGAAACTTTACATCTGTATTATATATATAATACAGATAAGTATATATTGCATGTATTGCACGTAATTTTTATGTATTTATATGTGTTTATATTTATATATCTATGTATGTATATATTTTATATATAGTATAACATGTGTTACTTTCTAATATTTATTTGTATTATACCGCCACCACTTTTGTTGTTTTTCTCTACCTAAAGGTTGTCTGGGAGACATTGCTTCTTGCAATAAGACCGCCTTTTGTACATATATATCCATTTTCTGTATAATTCTTATGTAAAATGATTGGTGCAATAAAGAGTTTATAAATAAATAAATAATATAACCGTAAAATATTACATATCTGTACTAAACGAGAAATGATCGGATCTTTTGAATATTTTCTTATTTACTGAGCATAGTCCGTGAATGGCACAGATCGGTGGCTCGGTTCGCCACACTGAGTGCAAACAGCGGGCTGTATCACAAAAAGGCTTTTTTTTATTGTTAACACTTTTTTTATACTATACCGTACTGAGATCGTTTGTACTTGAACGAAGCTGCATATTTTGACGGCCTCTGTGGTCACCGCTTTACTTCCGATATCATAGATTCGATTCCTCGCACGGTACAAATATTTGTATTCATGAGTGTGATTGTTTGTATCGGGCTGGGTGTTTATATATATATTATGTATGTATTTAAAAAAAAATATAACTGATTGTCTTGTACACATAACACGAGCTCTGTTTATATTATCTGTTTGTAGATGGCGCTGTATTAATTGTCAAGGGAATATCATCATTACATGATATAAAACAAAGTCGCTGTCGCTGCCTGTACCTATGTATGCTTAAATCTTTAAAACTATGCAATGCATTTTGAAGCGTTTTTTATTAATACATAGAGTGATTCAAGAGGAAGGTTTATATATATAATACATGTACACCCGTTCAAAGCCGGGGCGAGAATCTCATAAAAAATCGCAAAAGCCGAGTTCCTACTCAGTTCTTCTTAGCTGAAAAGCATTCCGAACTGACGGGACATTTTTTTTTTAAATAAATACAATTTTCCACAGACATATTCGTCCGTGCCTTTTTTAATTTACTTTAATATTATTGTATTTCTTTAATTTCCACTTTTGTACAACTCCAGAGGAGCCTCCATCCGAGATGTTACAATTTGCCTAACAGTGGCACCGAGGCAGACCTTATCCGTCTGGCCCAGAACCACCGCTGGCCGGCCGGGTGAGTTGACAACATGCAGTGTCACCTATCTTTATTCTTCAGAGGTGTTAGGCTGTGCTCCTAGGCTCCTATAGAAATATATATATATATATATATATATATATATGTATATATATATTTTTTGTTTATAGTATTATTGTTTCTTTTATATTTTCTTTTCCTAGGACCCAGTTACACTTACCAATATGCATATACAATTATATAAATCTTACACTACTACTAATTTCATAGTTTACTAGTTTAGTTTACATTACATTGTGTTGTATTGTTACATTATGAATTCTTACATTGCATATACTAATAGTATATATTCATATTCATCATTTGAAAATTAATTGCCAAAGAAATGTCGATCTGAAGGCTTAACTGATCTGAAATCGTAAGTGTTTTAATAGACCTACACGAATAAAATTAGAAATACATTAAGTCTTAAAACACTAGTCATAACTCTGAAAACATTGCTACCGTTTCCCAGTAACTTTCATTACACCTGGCAACTAAGAAAATTGAGTTTTACCTTTGAACAAGTTTTTTCTTTCGTGTCACTAAGTTCAGCTTTTCATTTTTGTTTGTTAAGATTTTAATCCCGTCTTGGCAATAACTTTATATATACTTGCTAGCTACTCATTGCTTTTGCATATTGAAAATTGCCATTGAGGTCTATGTCGATTCGATAAAAATAAATAAATAATCGTGGACTACTCGTGCTGAGACATATAGACTTAAACAAAGCACTGATAGATATGTTTTAATCATATTATACTAGCTTTTACCCGGGGCTTCGCTCGCATTGAATCCATTAAATAACTTCATTACTGGCTGTTAGATGGCGCTGAAGTTGCAAAATGTTGATATTTTTTTTTGTTTTTTATAATTTTTAATAAACAGTATCCTATGTTCATTCTAATACCTCCAGGACTATGTGTACAAAATTTCATGATTATCGGTTTAGTAGATTTTGCGTGACAGCGTAACGAACATCCCTACTTTCATATTTATAATGTTTGTAAATGTATAATTAAAATAAAAAAAAAAAATACCTGACTTATATAAAATATTATACTTATGAATATTATAGACTTAGAATATTCAGATAGAGCGAAGAAGAGAAGAACAGAAGATCAAACCCAATTCCAGTAGAAGTTGAGGCTGTATGCTAAATTGTTAAGCTAGTATTTGTATGTTTCTCCTGTATTTAATTTAGACTATAAATCATAAAATAATTGATATAATAAAGATATCCCAGGACAGTTTACACAGCGCCATCTAGCCTCAAGCTAAGCACAGCTTGTGTTATTGATACTTGAGAACTGATATAAATACTTATGATTAATTTTTAACTTGTAAACATATGTGTTATATGTATATGAAACACCCAGATTATATTTATATCGGATAAACCATTACACTCATAATACAAATATTTGCACTTTGCGAGAAATCGAACCCGCGACTATTGGAACTAAAGTACAAGTTAGCGCATTGCTAAACAACTAGATCACTGAGGCTGTCCATATATATATATTTATATATTAACAAAGTTATCGCAAATGATGATACGGTATGGTGACCTACAAGATATGAATGAACAAACAAACATATAAATATTAGAACGCGTAACATATTACACGAGAGGAACTAGGGTATCTAATTTAGCAGTTGCAATGCACCGACAGACCGACCAACATTTGTCTTGCAAACTGTGGAGCTGGCAACTTTTCTCATAATAGACTGCTCTGATTTTAGTATAGAGTCGACGAGTTGCCATTAATAAAAAAGAAGAAGAGTTAAAAGTAATTGTTAAAATGTTATTGTTATATAATAATAATCTCAGGAAAATTCACACAGCGCCAACTAGACCCAAGTTAAGCTAGCTAAAGCTTGTTTTATGGGTACTAGATAACTGATACAAATACATAGATTTTTTTTCGTATATACTATATATATACTATGCATAAAAAGACCGATAAATACAGATGTTTGTACTTTGCGAGAAATCGAACACGCGACCATCGGGAGTAAGGCGATGTATTAAACCGTTACCGACAACCGAGGCCGTAGAAAAATAAATAAATTATTAGTACTGCTGATACGATTACAAGTCTCTAGGTGTACTATACTATTTATTTAATACTAACTGTACTCGCGACTTCGTTCGCGTGGAATTTAACTTTATTTTTCTAAAATAATAGATTTTTTCTATGATAAAAATAGCCTAAGTTACTTCTTATTACATCAGCAACCTGCCAAAAAAAATCCCATCAAAATCGGTCCAGCCATTTCAGAGATTAGCCGGAACAAACAGACCGATAGACAGATAGACAAAAATTGTAAAAAATGTAATTTTGGTGTATGTACCGTATTTATATTCATATGCATGTAGTAAAAAACGGTTATTTCAATATTACAAACAGACACTCCAATTTTATTTATATGTATAGATTAGATAAACAACTTGAATTGAATCAATGAACTATTTCAGATAGATAGATAGATAATTGATTTATTGCCAACATAACACAAATAATATAATTTACAATTTACAATAGGACACAAAATGAGAAATAAATAATAACATAAAAAAGTTGGCAATAGGAGTTACCTCAGCTGTTGCTGATTTTGTCTTTTTCTTTCAATATAAACCATTCCAATACATAAATAATATTTGTACCATATTTTCTCAATACAAACTCCAATTAGTAACATCAAATTAAGCCGAAAACAATGTTTTCATTAAAAACAAAGAATATAATACATGGGTGCGACGATTCGCCGTACAATAACAAATTACATCTCGCAGTGATTACAGCGTGGCAGCCAGCATCCAAATTGAGATTACAGCTGTGCAGATTGAACCGTCTCGATTCGACTAATGAGCCCCTAATTGGAAAGCTCATTGCTCTAATTGCTATGCCAATTATCCTCACTTCATTTGAATGCACGACCGTGTGTAATATGTCGCCTACTAATGACTACGCCTTGACGGGTGCCGCGTATGTTGAAAGATTCGTTTTTTATTTATGACTACCATAACCTCAGATTTTTTTACTATTTAATAATAATAATCATAAGCGTAAAAAACTAGCAAATGAGACAACAATGAGAATAATAATAATCTCAGGACAATTCACACACCGCCATCTAGACCCAAGTTAAGCTGGCTAAAGCTTGTGTTATGGGTACTAGATAATGGATACAAATACATATATATATTTTTCGTAAATACATATTATATATAGATAATACCCAGACAGATAAAAGCAGTCATACTCATGAATACAAATATTTGTTCCGTGCGAGGAATCGAACCCGCGACCATCGGTCGTAAAGTGGTGTAGACCGCTGGACACATAATTTATAAAGCTTTAAACACTTATAATTTTCGGCTAAAGCTTTATAAGTTACCTGAATAAGAACACTTGTAATTCGGTAACTACAGACTATCAAATGCTAAATATTGTACCTAATATATGATTCAGCAATGTATACACTATCTAAATAGGATGTAACAGGGGATCAACGCTTCGAAATCTCCTGTACGGAAGCGTAAAAGTAAACGAGGTGGCCACACTTTAACAGTATCGACGTTTGAGGTCGCGCCTTACTTGATATCAGCTCAAGGATCTCGGATAAAAAATGTCTTCAATGGATGCGGCAAATGAATTAATATATATATGAAATTAACCAGAAAACAACCCTGATGATTTACAGAGGCCGTGGAGGTCCACGCTTGTAACTTGTTAGGTGCAAGGTACATTGCTAGGAAAGGGATCACGAGTCCCTTTACTAATAAAGCTACGTCCTTCCTGGAAACCATCGTTGATCATCTTGGTCACCAGAAATAAATTCTGGTGACCGAGGTGGTCTAATTGATCTGACTTCTTCTTTGATCATCAGGTCCACTGCCAGCCTACATCGTTACAGCAGCTGGATGCAATACTCCGTCCTTACTAATATTATAAACGTGTAAAATCTATACTTTCATTACTGAATGGATTTTAATGACACTTTGTATAGCTGTTATATCATATTAATATATGAGATATAATTTATAAAGATGTTGTGTGAATTGGCCAAAATATATTTCAAGCAAGTAGGAAAAATATCTGCCATCTGCGAGCTATTTTTGCATGCGTTACGCCTTCACGACTAAACTGCTAAACCAATTTTGAAGATTTTAGTATATCCAAGGTCCTATGTATATTACATAGGACCTTGGAGAAGAAAATAAGTTACTCGAAGTACTAATCCTGCGCATCCTTGACAAAGTCGCGATCACTAGTATTACATATATAAAAAAAACAACTCCCGTCTCCAGATATCTTGATATTGCACAGTAGATTTTCTGAGTGGAATAGAATAGAATAGCACTTTTGAATAGTCAAAATTTACCTAAAACCACGTCACAGCTTCAAAAATTACTATATGGTAGTTACAGTATTCGCACTTTACATGAGGATGCATGCGGCAATCAATACAAAAGCCGCTACGCTATCATATATCAAGATAGCAGTATGAAAAATAAATTATAACGTTGTCCGCAAATAAACTTAACTTGCTGTCATCTATAAATTCATCTATCCTATAATAGGCTCTTTACATAACATTTGTTTAATATAAAATTTGAATTGCCTCTCTGTCAGATTTAGCGTAGATTCTGGCAGTTTATTATAGAATCTTACGCAATTACCATAAAATGAATTACCAACTTTGTGTAGTGGTGTGTAGTACATCCTGGCACTAAGCCTCTCGAGCCAATCAGGCGGAATGTTTTCTACGGCAGTATCGGGCCCCCAGCGGGCCCTTATTTCCTGTACGGTTACCGCGGTCCCTACTAATAGTTTCTGTTATTCTATGAAATGTAGTTTTCATTTCATTTAGAATTGTAGAATTTTTTATTTATTTGCTTTGAATAGGATACATTGTTCTTATAAGTTAATTTACAGTTCCATATTCAGCTACAGTTTGAGCATGCAAATTTAAATTAATGTTAATATGAAATTTAACAAATGTTAACAACGAAAATCATAATTATTTAAATTGTTAAAGGTCCAAAATTAAGATCAGAGAATTAAAATTAAATTAATTATTTATTAAAGTAGAGGTTCTTTATTATTTATTTATTAAACAATATTACATAATGTAAATAATAATAGTATATCTTAACAATACACATGACGCCATCTAGTCCCAAGCTAATTATAGCTTGTGTTGTAGGTACAGTTGTCTAAACTGATATAAATACTTAAATCTATATTTTATGTAAATACATAATACACATAGAAAACACCATACTCCTGTATATTTATATCGTGCCAGGAATCGAACCCGCGACCATCGGAAAAAAATCCGCTAGACCACCACGGCCCTACAAAAACAGATTGTAACGCTGTTAGTTTCTAATAAATAAATAAAAAAAGAATAATACTTGAATTGTAAAAAAATAAATAATTTGATTACTTTTTAAAACTTTGATACCTAAACTATAATAGCTAGGGGCGTATTTAAGAACGTATCTTGCCAGGTTAACCTCCACATGGTTCCCTCTAGAGACCAGTGTGATACATTCTTTATGAACATGTCACGATAGACTAACTGATCTGACCTCATGTTCTTATTATCCTCCACTGGTCCCCCGCCAGCATAATCCGTTACCGCAGGCGGGGGCACCATTACATAAACAAAAAAAACTGCAACAATTATTCAAATTATCCTCCACTGGTGCCCCGCCAGCGTAAACCGCTAGGGTAGGGGCACCATTCCATCAATAAATATAGATGAAATTGGAGTGTCTGTTTGTAATATTGCAATAACCGTTTTTTACTACATGCATATGAATATAAATACGGTATATACACCAAAATAACAGTTTGTACACTCTGTCTGTCTGTTTGTTCCGACTAATCTTTGAAATAGCTGGACCGATTTTAACGGGATTTTTTTTGGCAGACAGTTGATTTAATAAGGAGTAACTTAGGCTACTTTTATTTTAGAAATATAAAGTTAAATTCCACGCGGACGAAGTTGCGGGTTAGTTAGTAAACCATAAAAAAGGAACCACAATAATTATTCAAAATAAAAGATGGCGGTTCGTAGTAGGGGCCGATGCCACAAAACATCTCCCAACGTAACCCGCGTCATTCTCGAAATTGTCCTCTTTAACAACAGACTCGAATCATCTTTGGCGCCAGAATAAAACGTTTTGTATCGGGAATTGAATCGCCCGGGTCTACTATGTCTATGGGTTTTGCGTGGACATGTCTATTATTACAGATGTAACATATAGTACTCATTTTATATTCATGTAGACAGAACAAATCTTATGGTTATAATAAATAGACTGGAGGTATGTGTGAGATTAGTGAAATGTCAATAACGATTTAAAGTTATATTAGCGGACCCTGCAAACATTGTTTTGTTACATAAATTTAGATATTCATATCGCTATTAAAAAATAGAGGGTTGAAATTTGTGAAAATTTAGGGTTGTATGTATTTTTTACAGTCTCATTATAAAAAAAAAAAAAATATTGTCCAGAAAATAAAAAAACAAATGTTAGGGGTAGACAACTCTTATCACTTAAGGGTAGATAGTAGCCGATGCTTGTAGAGACTGGTCTGTTCTAATCACTGTGACAGATTTCCTCTTATTAATTGTTTAAGCAGTTGGTTATATATTCAATATTTATTCTATTTGAGTATTTAATTGAATTAGTGCTAATTAGTGGTTTGTATTCACACACTTAAACTTAAAAATGTAAAGTAATAACAAAATTATTTAAAAGAGCAACACGCAAGTTTCTTGCTCGTTCTTCTTGTGATGAGACAGCTTTCCGAATGAGCGGTAGATTAAAAAAATGTGATGACTATTCAAATGTAAGTTTAATTGAATAAATGATTTTCTATTCTATTATATTCTATTTATTCTTTGGGGTTTCTTATTAGTGTAGATATAAAATAAAAGTTCGACTTACGGTTGATAAATATGTATGTATATATTGTCCCAACACGTAAACACAGTTACACTTAGATAGGAAGAAAGTATATACAGTAGAAGGAGAAGAAAGTCACAAGCACAGTAAAGAAATAAGCACAGAATGAATATAAGCACTAATGAATAAGGTGATATAAATGAGAATAAGCAGAGCAATATCAATTACAGTACGGCCGATTTATCAAGCGAGTAGCGAGCGTTCCGCGTCATAGATAGTTCTCGACTGGTTTGGTAATATCGAATTGAATGTGCGCTCGCGCTGTTGGCCGGTTCCTCGGCGCGCTGACTACCTACATAGCGAACAAAAGAGTTGTGACGTCAACCTCTTATTGAGCGTTTCCACTGCACGCTGCAATTGTACTAGACGAACCGGTACGGTTTAATATTGATAAAGTGTAAATAAATATTACGTATATATTTATGTATAAGTATATGTATATTGTATATAATTAAGGTTATTATTATTAAATAATTGTATGTAATAAATATTTGTAAATAACTATAAATAAATTTATGAAACTGTGTATTTATGTGTGGGAATCGCCTACACCACCCCCCACCAGAGACCGTCAGGGGCGATAAAAATTTGTAAACTTCACACGCCGCCCAGAGCGAGTGATACGGTCTTTGTGAACTTCAGGCTGGGGTTCCTCATCTTGTTCTCTAAGAATGAAAGCCGGTTTTAATCGGTCTATAGAAACCGTGACTTCCTTATTTTTGTGGAGTATTTTAAAAACTTTATCTCCTCTAGTTAGAACCCTATGTGGGCCAGAGTAAGCGGGTTGGAGTGAACCACGTGATGCGTCCTCACGTAGGAAGACGTGATCACTGGTGGTTAATTCCTTGTGGATGAAACATTTTGTGGTGCAGTGCCGCGAAGCGGGTACCGGACGTATGTTTTCAGCAAATTTTCTAAGGCGAGCGGAAAATTCTGATATATCAGTGGTTCCGGGTACTGTGGCCTCAAAAAATTCGCCAGGTAGTCTTAACGGCTCGCCGTATACTAATTCTGCCGACGAAGCCTGTAACTCGTCCTTAAATGCGGTTCTTACACCGAGCAAGACCCACGGCAAGGATTCTGTCCACTGGTCATTAGCGTGACATACTATTGCCGCCTTGAGTTGCCTGTGGAAGCGCTCCACGAGACCGTTGCATTGTGGATGGTATGCGGTCGTCCGTTTATGCTCAAAACCAGTCATTTTGGACAGACTTTCGAACAGTGCTGATTCATTGCCGTCCACGGTCGGTTGTAATGACTAATGGGCAACCGAAACGAGCAATCCACGATGACAATAAGGTTTTCGCCACAGTCTCCGCAGTAATGTCTTGTATCGGTACTGCTTCCGGCCATCGTGTGAAACGATCTACGCCAGTAAGACAATACCGATAGCCTTGCGAGACTGGCAGTGGACCTACCAGATCAATATGAATCTGAGTGAATCTCGCTCGTGGTAATTTAAAGTTGGCAAGGGGGGAATTGACGTGCCGATTAATTTTTACTCGTTGGCACGAAATGCAGACGCGTGCCCAGTCCCTACAATCTTTCCTAACACCTGGCCAAACGAACCGTTCCGCTATTAATTTGGCGGAAGCTTCTTGTCCAGGGTGGCTAAGGGAATGCAGGCTATTAAAGACTTGCTTTCTGAAGGGTTTTGTTACAAAAGGCCTGGATGTCGCTGTACTGACGTCGCAGTACAAGGGTAAGCGACTTCCAGGTACATGTAGTTTTTCGAGGCATAAAGATGATCCTTCCTCGATGAGTTTTGCTAACTCAGCATCGGTGACTTGACTTTGGGCTAAGAGGTCGAGATCTACTGGACTGCTCAATTCATCAATACGCGACAGAGTATCCGCGACGACATTATCCTTGCCGGATATGTGCCGAATGTCGGTGGTGAATTGAGAGATGAAGTCCAGGTGCCTATACTGCCTAGGCGAGCAGTTTGTCTTCCTTTCGTGGAATGCGAAACTGATCGGCTTGTGGTCGGTATAAACAATAAAGTGCCTGGCTTCGAGCATGTGACGGAAATACTTTATAGCTTCGTAAATAGCCAGTAACTCACGATCGTAGGGGGAATATTTTTCTTGGGAAGTTGTTAACTTCCGGGAGAAGAAAGCTAAAGGTTCCCACAGATCGTTTTTATACTGCTGTAAGACAGCACCCAAAGCCTTATCGGATGCGTCCGTCACCAATGCTAACTTAGCACTGCAGTCTGGGTGGGCTAACAAAGCTGCGTTAGAGAGTCCGTCCTTACAGGACTCAAATGCCGATAGGGTGTCACCTGATAAATTGATTGGGTGTGATCCTTTTACAGCCCCAGTCAGCAACGCGTTTAAAGGAGCTTGAGTTTGGGCAGCTTGAGGAATAAATCTCCTATAAAAGTTGAGCATGCCCAAAAATCTCCTTAACTGACGTACGTTGGTGGGGGTAGGAAAGTCCCTTATGGCCTGCACTTTGGAGTCCAGTGGTTTGGTGCCATGCTCAGAGATATTGTAGCCTAGAAAGGTTACCTCTTTAGCCCCGAAAACACACTTGGACGTATTAACCAGCATGCCATAGTCTTTTAGCCTCATGAATACCTTACGGAGGTGATCCTCATGCTGTGCCTCACTCCTAGAGAAGATTAGAAAGTCGTCGAGATAGCAATATACGAAATCGAGGCCTCGGGTCATCTCATCGACAAATCTTTGAAAGGTTTGCCCCGCATTCCTAAGACCAAAGGTCATGAAGGGAAATTCGAATAACCCGAATGGCGTAGTTATTGCTGTCTTCGATATATCGTCAGGACTGACAGGTATCTGATTGTATGCCTTCACGAGATCCAGCGTACTGAAGACTTTACAGCCTGAAATGCTGTGTGAAAAGTCGTGAATATGCTTAATCGGATACCTGTCAGGCACTGTACGAGCGTTAAGCAACCTGTAATCCCCGCATGGACGCCAACCGTTGTCCTTCTTTGGCGCTAGGTGCAGAGGTGATGACCAGGGGCTCTCCGAAGGCCGGGCTGTGCCGCTGGTGATCATCGACTGAAATTCCTGTCGCGCTATTTTAAGTTTATCGGGGGCTAGGCGACGGGGTGAGCTAGATACTGGAGGGCCTGGTGTCGTGCGGATATGATGGACGGTGTTGTGTGGTATTGTGTGATGTGTACCAGCTGGTCTAGTGATATCTGGAAACTCATCAAGAATTTTATGATAACGAGAATCACCAGTCAAGACCTTTACAGAGTGAACATTTTTACAATCTACAGATGTGGCAACAGAAAATATAGATGTAGTATTATCTATCAGCTTTTTATTGCGGCAATCTACTATTAAATTATAAAATTTTAAAAAATCTACTCCTATAATAGGTTTTGTTACATCAGCAACTACGAAGCGCCAACTATAGTCTCTATGCATACCAAAATTTAAAGTTAAATGTACATAACCGTATGTTGATATAGTTGACCCATTAGCTGCACACAACTCGAAGTTAGTAGGGGCACGACGGTCACGCAGCGCCGACCGGGGGAAGACACAGAGGTCGCTACCAGTGTCGACCAGGAACTGTAACTTCGAAGATCGGTCGGTAACGAAAAGGCGACCAGTAGTAGAGGATGGGCAATCGTCAGCCGCCATTACCGACTGCCCATGGAGTTTCCCGCCATTTTAAAGTCACAGGGGTGGATACAGTGGCTGGCCTTATCGCCGAATTTACTGTGGTACCAGCAGATCGGGAATTTGCGGTAATTAGACTGTGACCGCGATTTTGACCGAGATCTACTGCGCGTGGTACGTCGAGATGGTCGTTGCTGGTGCTGTTGCTGAATGCCTCTATTAATCGTCAGCGACTGCATTTGCCTACGAAGCTCCGCGACTTCCCTTCTAAGGTCACTGAGCTCCGTATTAGAGGAGGCCTGGTTCATAGAAGCTACCCTGGGCGACACTACAGTGAGGTCGTTTACCCGGTCTGCCAAATCTGCCAAGTCATCCACGTGAGTAGTGGCAGGCTGTCCCGCTAACACCGTCTGGACACCATGTGGGAGACGACTGATCCATATGGTCTTTAGGAAGTCGTCCGGAACGTCGATACCAGCCAGTCCCTTTAAATGGCGAAGAAATTGGGAGGGCTTCCGATCTCCTAGCTCCTCATGCATCAACAACTGCTTCAGTTTATTTTCGTTTGATGCCGTCAGCCTCTTGATGAGCTCAGCCTTGAGCTTGTCATATTTCTGCGTCGCGGGAGGACTTATAATAATATCCTTCACCTCTCTAGAATATTTATTGTCCAACTGGCTGATGACATAATTGAATTTTGTAGCGTCGTTGGTAATGCCGGAAATTGAAAATTGTCCCTCCACCTGAGCGAACCATATTTCCGGTTCTTCGGGCCAGAATGGTGGTACACGGACGGATACTTTATAAACCTCCGCTCCGTCGCGGCTTGCACGGGAAAATTCTCGTCCGTCAATATTCTCGTCAGCAGTGACAATGGAACTGCGCTCTCCGCGTTCCTCAGCGCCATATTGCGTGCCTTCTTGTGCGTCTTGGAATTCTTTATTCATGTTTAAATACGGGGTCACCAGTTTGGGGTTTCTTATTAGTGTAGATATAAAATAAAAGTTCGACTTACGGTTGATAAATATGTATGTATATATTGTCCCAACACGTAAACACAGTTACACTTAGATAGGAAGAAAGTATATACAGTAGAAGGAGAAGAAAGTCACAAGCACAGTAAAGAAATAAGCACAGAATGAATATAAGCACTAATGAATAAGGTGATATAAATGAGAATAAGCAGAGCAATATCAATTACAGTACGGCCGATTTATCAAGCGAGTAGCGAGCGTTCCGCGTCATAGATAGTTCTCGACTGGTTTGGTAATATCGAATTGAATGTGCGCTCGCGCTGTTGGCCGGTTCCTCGGCGCGCTGACTACCTACATAGCGAACAAAAGAGTTGTGACGTCAACCTCTTATTGAGCGTTTCCACTGCACGCTGCAATTGTACTAGACGAACCGGTACGGTTTAATATTGATAAAGTGTAAATAAATATTACGTATATATTTATGTATAAGTATATGTATATTGTATATAATTAAGGTTATTATTATTAAATAATTGTATGTAATAAATATTTGTAAATAACTATAAATAAATTTATGAAACTGTGTATTTATGTGTGGGAATCGCCTACAATTCTATTCTCAGAACTACTGAATATGCATATAAAATTTCATAAAAATCAGTTAAGCCGTATTGGAGGAGTATGATCACTAACATTGTGCCACGAAAATTTTATATAAAAGGTAATATACATTTAGTGGACTTAACACCATGAGGTACTTTCTACCAGTCAACCATAGGTGGTGCAGAGAATAAATGTTAATATTTTCCATTTTATCATCAAATTCAAATTCAAATTCAAAATATCTTTATTCATGTAGGTCTATTACAGACTCTTATGATATGTCAAATCTACCGTCAGTTCGGAATGATTTCGAGATGAGAAGAACTGACAAGAAACTCAGCTCGTATTTTTTGTTTTTAATGTTGTACATATTTACAATAATACTATTTCATTTAAATTCAAATTTGGGAGAATATCGATCATCGATTGCGAAACTGAAGATCGCGGAAAGTGGCAAGAGCTCCACAGACAAGAGCGTAGCTCTTAAATTATGAAAAAAAAAATATCATCGACTGCAACAGTATTGAGTTGAGATCTCTATCAATTAAATTTTCACCCTTCTGCCATACACTCCTATTTTTTAATAATTTAAAATTACCATATATGCCAAAACAACGTTTGCAGGGTAAGTTAGTAAATAAATAGAATACAAAATACACGATGAATCTAACTTTTTACGTATAGCATGAGGGCAGTTATTCCGACCCAATGATTGGACCCCGGAAATGGACAGCAGGAAAGGACTAATAGTACGGTGCTGTATCTCTTTTACAATTGTTTTCAATTTTCCTTTGCTGCCCACGCGGTTGGTTTGGCATATACGGTTTTTATAACGGTATTTACAATATACTAGATGTTCCCGCGACTTCGTTCGCGTGGAATTTAACTTTATTTTTCTAAAATAAAAGTAGCCTAAGTTACTCCTTATTACATCAGCTACCTGCCAAAAGAAGACCCTTTTTTTTCGGACTACTCTAATGCTGTTGGCCGTAGCTGGCCTTTACAGCTTCACCGGACGTTAGGGGCGAGTGCAGATGGCACTCCAAACCCGCGGAAGGACTTATGGAGCGACTGAAGGCCAACTCCTACCTGACGGATACGACTTTAGTCTGAGGGCACCACTAGGGGTTCGAATCTCGGCTCAGGCCGTCGTAATTTCGATCCCCGTTTGAATTGGACGGGGGATCGGTCGGAGGGGAAAAGAAGATAAATAAAAATCGGTCAAGCCCTTTCAGAGATTAACCGAAACATACAGCAGACAGACAGACAGACAAAAATAGTAGAAAATGTTAATTTTGGTGCATGTACCGTATTTATATTCATATGCATGTAGTAAAAAACGGTTATTTCAATATTACAAACAGACACTCCAATTTTATTTATATATAGATATATATGTATAGATATGTCTGTACTCGTATTAGCGGAAGAGTTACGATATTTTGAAAGATCAGTAGAGACCCTTTTTAGTGTATACATCTTTATGTATGTAAAGATGGAGACTTTTGTTATTATTTATAACGAATGGTTTATTTCTAACTAGCTACTGCTGGTAAATCACTAGTCATAATAAAGATGTATACATCTTATATATAAAATTCTCGTGTCACAGTTTTCGTTCCTATACTCCTCCGAAACGGCTTGACCGATTCTCACGAAATTTTGTGAGCGTATTGAGTAGGTCTGAGAATCGGCCAACATCTATTTTTTATCCCCTTAAATGTTAGGGGTAGTCCACCCCTAATTTTTTTTTTTATTTTAAGGCAACAGCGTTTGCCGGGCCAGCTAGTTTACATATATATTTTATACAGCGTGATCAATGATTAGAATATAAATAATGGAGAAAGAAGTGCTTTTCTATTTAATCACAGGTTTATTTCATAATTGAAAGTTAAAGAACATCCACATACGGTTATGACGACCGCTTTGCCGCAGCTACTCTATGAATTTTAATACTCTGTGGCGATGTTCGTTTTGCGCGGGAAAATAGGAAACACTTATAGTTCTTTAGACAGACTATTCTTTTATTAAGTTTTATTGTGTATCAAAATAGTGTTATTTAAGTACATAACTAAGTGTTTAAATTAATAAGATAATTATATATATTAAATTTTTTCGGACTGAGTTTATCTATTTAAAATAATGTACACAACATAAAGTCAAATACTAGAAGATTCTATCGTTACGATTATTCATAGAGTAAAGTAAATATACCATAGATAAAGTAATATTACATACCATTACCATACTTATTCTATGTTGTTTCAATTTAATACTTAAATAAAGTTTATTATTGAAATTTAGTTGAAAATTACTTTAGATCAGAAATTAATCATAGATTTTAGGATTAAAGCTAGTGACACCTGAGAACCAATGTGATTGTTTACTTATCATCACTACATAGTATAAAACAAAGTCGCTGTCGCTGTCCGTCCCTATGTATCCTTAAATCTTTAAAACTACAAAACAGATTTTGAAGCGGTTTTTTAATAGAGTGATTCAAGAGGAAGGTTTATATGTATAATAAATGTACACCCGTGCGAAACCAGGGTGAGTAGCTAGGTTCGTATATAATAATAGTAGTATCTCACGACAATTCACACAGCGCCATCTACATAGTCCCACGCTAAGATGAGCTTGTATTATGGGTACTAGACAACTGATACAAATACATATTAACTTTCTTATATATATATATATTTGTACCTATATCTACTAGTAGTGGCCAGATAGTCGAAATTCGACCATAACTAATTTAAATTTGTAGTTTGAACATTATTAAGGTTCTACGTTCTACTATCAAAGACTATACTTCTATGCAAGTGTGTCATAGACATGGTAGTGTGTGTTATGTTTTTTTAATGAATTATTATATTTTTATGCATAATTTAAAAAAAATATTATCATTCTGCACTCCTTCTCTATATATACTAAAAGTGTGCGATATTTTATACTCCACTGCAATTTTCGTAAAAAGGGAGTTTTCCTAAATACAAAGTTTCTGTTCCACGTATTATATGAAATAACTAGCTACTCGCCCAGTCTTCGCCTGGGTGTACATGTACTATATATAAAAACCTTCCTCTAGTACCACTTTATCTAATAAAAAAAAACCGCTTCAAAATCCGTTGCGTAGTTTTAAAGATTTAAGCATACATAGGGACGGACAGACAGCGACAGCGACTTTACTTTATACTATGTAATGATGATGTATATACATATGTATTTGTATTACTAAATTGAATCAATTGTATTGCAACCTTTTCTGTTCGCATCAAATAAAATACAGTTTCACCTTTCTGGAGAATTCTATAAAAATAGTATATACATCGAGAATATGTGTTAAATATACAAAAGAAACAACGCAAACTGGTATTCGAGCCCACTTTAATACTGAACATCGTAAAAATGTTATGACCCAGGTACAAACGTCCTAGGGCCCCGACGTCCATAAAGTGGCGTAAGTAAATATTAAATTATAGCGTAATATTACGCTTCAGAATGCGATACGAATGCTGCATACGATATTATTCCTTTTTTTATTAATAGTGAGTATTTTCGTTTATTTTATTTCCGTTTCGTTTAATGTTATATTCGTTATAAACCAAAGCTCAGTTAAACATTTTCAGATATAAAACAACTTTGAATGATACTGTTTTTAGCTATGAAAAAAATGTACACTGTAGGTATCAATTTATTTTTATATTTTCTATTCAAATAAATAAACTTTCTGTGTGCAATCAGGTGTCTAAATCAGTGATTCCCAAAGTGAGCCATCGACCCCTAGGGTCTATGATAAACTGCAAAGGGTCTACGACAGCGGTCATCTTGTTGTTTTTACTTTATGTTTTTAACACTAAACTTTATTACAGTTAGAAATTTACAAAAAACCAATACCAGGTAAGAATGGGGGGTCCATCCCAGACCGAAAAATATGGCAAGGGGTCTACGATACAAAAAGGTTTAGGAACCTGAGCAAATCGATTAATCTGTTTCCGAGATTGGTGCGTACAGACGTTTAGATTAAAATTCTAACAATCATTGTTTTAGGTTCTATCACATTGATTAAATCTTGGAATAATAATTTCTCTAATATATCTTTCACTAGTGAACAGCTAGTGAACAGCTAGTGACAGCTAGCTGTCTCGCGCAACTTCGTCTGCATATTGCGTTCATTACCGTTTTGCTCCTTTTGGTCGTAACGTGATGTTATATAGCTTAATATCTTCCTCGAAAAATGGACTATCCAACACAAAAAGAATTTTTCAATTCGAACCAGTAGTTCCTGAGATTAGCGCATTCAAACAAACAAACTTTTCAGCTTTATAATATTGGTATAAATATACAGACTGTGAAACGTTTTATTATATCTGTAGGTACATGTTCAGTTTTAAAAAAACTTTTTGTTCAGTAGGAAAAAATACGTGAAACTTTTTTTTTAATACTGAAATAGTATTCAAGTACCCCGATATCACGGTCTGAATGGGTTTGAAGTTCCGCACAGCACTTACAACCCTTGCTGACCACTCTCGGCATCAAAATAAAGTTGGAATATTATTTTTCTATTTTAATTTAAATAAATATAAATTAGTATGTTTTTATTATTACGTTTTGCCAATTTATAAAAAATACTAAAGTATTGTGTATATTAGTTTGTGTGCTACCGTTTGGCTACTGAATTAGACACATATATACACAAAATTTCGGTTAATAGTAGCTTATATTCTCTTCGATCAAATTAAAAAAATTAACTAAACTCTAAAAATGATTATTATATTCATTTCTAGATCACTGATTGGTAAGACGTCAATACTAATACTAGCTCTTATTTTTTTTAATTAAATAATACTTCTGAAATAAAGTAGTCTAAATTACTGCTTATAACATTAGCTATCTACGAGTGTAAGTCCCATCAAAATCAGATCAGCCATATCAGAGATTAACAAGAATAAACAAACAGATAAATAGTCATGTTTTTTTTTATATTTCTTCATGTATACTGTATATACTTTTAGTGAAAGGCTGTTAATTTGAAATTACAAATACAATTTTTATTTATTTCTATAGATCATACCATATGAAATTTGGGAGAAAATGGATTGTTAGTAATGTGGACTGATGATCTTATTGCTAGCAATGTACCATGTCAGGTTGACCACGCGGTTTCCCCTGGAAACCATCGTGATAAATTCTTGGTGAATTTGTCATCAATTGTAGCCCATCGTGACGGGATGAGATGAGCATGAGATGAGCATGGGGCCACCCATGCTCATCTTATCATCCTCCACTGGTATCCCGCCAGCGTAAACTGATAGCGCAGCCGAGTGCACCATTCCATTATCATCCATAAAAAAAATGAAGTCGCAATAGATTGTTATCTTTGCAAAAATATTAGTAATGTTTTTTTTATAATAACAAAAGGCATTAAATTAAAACAGTTTCATTAAATGGCCATTCGAGGGATTTGCTAATGAAGTGTACCAAAGAGTTTTATAAGATCAAAGTGACGTTGTCCCCGGTGACCAGATTAATCGGTTTTATTGCCAATTTGATGAAGTAATCATTCGGAACTGTGTTCGGGGATGTGCACATGAGGGAATTACCGCTCTTAATTTGTTCCCAATTATTTTCTTGGATTTGGTTACGTTGCGTTTCTAATAATAAACTATTTACGATTGTTTTTTTACGACTTCTACATACACGTGTCGTATATATACACAAGCATACGCGAAGTAAAACTTTTGTACCTTTTAATCTAAATTACATGGGCAGAGTATGAAAGTTCGCACACATACTTTATACAGAAAAGAATTGCAGAATGCTAATATATTTTTAAATTTACGCATAAAAATACATTAAATGGAAAGAAAACGTTGTACACACTGCCATATATTTGATACTCATGCATATGTGGCACAGCATTGATAGGGCCCAACTTCTTGTTACGTGCCGCAACACCGACCACGGCAATGTACCTATCCCGCCTACACTACGCTACCAAAGAACAGGACATTGTTGACTACATCCGGACTAAAAGCAACCTGACATTGAGGGTGACGCAGTTGGAATCGAGCCACAACGCGAGCTTCAAAGCGTTCGTGGCCCGGGTCCCCACCAACATGCTGGGGGTGGTCTATCGGCGCTACCGTGGCAGATTGCCGTCGTCAGTGCCGTGACCATAGAGACAATTTTATTATTATTTCTTATGTATGTTAGTCTATAAGGTATTTATAATATGGGCCATATAGCCTGAATTAAATAAATAAATAAAAATATATGCTCTTTTGTTTATTGTTAAAGACTGTGGTCAAATAGATATTACAGATTAATTAGAGAATAGATTAATATTGTGTCTTTAATATTATTGTTTCTGAATGTTAAATTAATCATGGTCGATTTCAACAACTGGCAAACCACTGGTTAGATATAGATAAGATTGTCTTGACAGCCTCTGGTCTAGCTGTTTAGCACACCTACTTACTTAGTCACGGGATCGAATCCTCGCACGGTGCAATTTGTATCCGTAAGTGACTAGTACTGAAGTATTATTTCATGACTGTTTGTATCGGACGATGTTTTCTAATGTTTTCAAATGTTTTTTTTTCAATTTGTATCATATCAACATAAAAAAATGTTCATACCAGTTAAACATGGTCATATGAACGAAGTCGCCTCTAGAAGCTGGTAACAAATGAAATAACAGAGACAATCTGAGCACAGAATTGTGTCAGTATGAAGTAATCTCGCCATTTACAGCTCGCTGTCTGTTACACTACGTTCAGTTATGGACGTACACTTGTACCAAATGTACATATACTACGGTACTTCGCATACTACGGAAATTTAGAAGCGCAGAGATTTTTGGGAATTTGCTCTGCGAGAGTCTGTAGGACTCAGATGGAAAGTGTTATTGCTAACAACACAGTGATAATACACAGTGATAATACACAGTGATAACTTACTAAGTAACTAATAAGTACTTACTAAAAATACAATTGAAATAATAATTAATGTTAATCATATTTCTGGACAATACACAATTCTATCTGAGACTGGATAGCGTCGTGTGAATTGCCCAGAGCTAAGCTTATCTTGTGTTATGGGTACTAGACAACTGATATTAATACGTAAATACCTTTTTTTGTCTAAATACATATATAGAATCCACTCAGACACAATCTAATTATACTGACATATCGTTGGAACGGTGAGGTGGCTCCGCGATGTCCTGATCCTGTAAAGACATCAACAGGCTCCACTCTGGCAGGTGCTCGGCTGGGTGCTTTAGTATTCTTGGCTCTACATGTCCAGCAACCCAGATGACAGGATAACTGCGGATAATAGAGTTCAATTTACAACCTACTGCCATAAGGATTTTTGCATTATACGTAGTTATAATGATTGTGTTGACATATACGACAGTAAGGTAGGGCTAATATCGTATGGATGCACTATGTAAAATCGGTCTCGATATTGCCGAGATGATCTAGCAATCAATCCAGGGCTCTTCCAGTCAATGTGATAATATCTCAGCTGGCTTTAACATCTTCTCATAACGATATGGGGGTAAGAGCAGAAGGCACTTTAAACCTGCGGAAGGACTTATGGACTATATGAACCTCTGGATGTCTTAGTCTGAGGGCACCACTCTGAATTCTAATCTCAAAATGGCACCGGAGGCATGCGCGTGTCCTCTATAACTGAGTAGGTCGAGAGGTGGGGATTGTTAGTAATGTGACCCTACTAGGTTGACCTCCACGCGTTTCCCCCTGGAAACCATTGTCATAAATTCCTGGTGAATTTGTCACGATGGACTAACTGACCTGACCTCATCTTATCATCCTCCACTGGTGCCCCGCCAGCTTAAACCGTTAGCGCAGTCGGGTATACCATTCCATTAACATCTATAAAAAAAACTGAGTAGGTCGTCCTAAAAACGATATGGGGCCTGTACCTTAAAGTTTACCTTACGAGTATAGTGGCACTCCAAACCCGCGGAAGGACTTATGGAGCGGCTGAAGGCCAAGTCCTGCCTGACGGATACGACTTTAGTCTGAGGGCACCACTAAGGGTTCGAACCTCGGCTCAGGCCTTTGTAATATCGATCCCCGTTTGAATTGGACGGGGGATAGGTTGTTGTCGCTGTGCGTATAGGGCAAATATCAAGTCAGTAGGTTAGTGTTATTCAGTTCGTAAGAACAGAAATATTCTGAAATTATTTAAAGTAGATATTGATGAGGGATGGTAATATATACATATATATGTTAGTAATAGTATATATGGTAAGTAGTATATATGATAGTAAAAACTCTTAATTTACCTATATAGAGTGTGCTGTACATATCAAAGAACATTATGTATTCTATAAAACAGCTTTATTTACCCATACGAGTGTGGTCCGAAACAGCAGGTGGCGGCACCAGGCCAATATTGAATTTCAAATTTTTATTTTTGCATATGTATGGGTAAACCAAAGCACGCGTGCTAATTACACGAATGCGGCGATACGAGCGCCTACCGAAAGTATATTCCATTAATTTTACATGCCACTCCGTGTTTGTAATGTATACGGAATGTTTTTTATTGGACTAGGACTGGCAAACAATCTCACGGCTCACCGGATGGAAAGTGACTGAATATATGTATGAGCAGTGTCACGGAAGTCATATTTTTACCTACCTATATCTATAATATAGTTATAGGTAGGTGAGAAGATAACTAACTAATAACTAGTCTGAACATAAATAGTGTTATATAAAAACTTGTCTTTTTTCGGTTTTTTAATTATTTAGAATTTGGAATACATATATTACTTTAAAAACATTAGTTTTTGTAATATTACATTATATCAATTGTCTAGAAAACTTAACATAAGCTCTATTCACATTGGGATTAGATGGCGCTGTGTGAAGTTGTGTGTTCAGTTATATATATATATATAATTACTATAATAATATACCATATATATTTTTATAATTATATAATGTTGAATCTAACTTTAACATGTAAAGTTACAACATTTATTTAAAAGATAAACACTTTTTTATTAATTAATATTTTTCTATATCTAGTGCAATAAAGTGTATAAATAAAATAAATATAATAAATAATACTCCACTGTTACTGTTAATAACTATTAGAATTTACATTTAGATAATCGTATTAAGTCGCTTTTAATGAAATTGCTTAAGTAAAATTCACAACTAAGTAGATAAGTATATTTTCCAGGAGTTTCAAAAATTTTCTAGTAAACAGGTTTACAAATACAAAACAGCTTTCATTACAAATTCCAAGAGGTACAACTGATTAAAGCATTCTACAATATTAAATGGGAATTATTCCGCAGAAACGACAGAGAACAGACAGAGCTTTTATTAAATTCCATCGTTAAATAATTCGTCAAATAAAAAAATTGGCATTTCAAATATTAACTAGCTAAAAATTTCAATTAAACAAAATTTAATCCTTTCAAAATGTTCGGGGAAGAATTCGCGATTTATGAGGAAGTTTTAAAAGTTCTGCTCCAATTCGGTCCTGCATATTTTCCCTTTCAGCGAGTCGGGTTATTGAAATAATTTCGAGGGTAGATCGAAGTATTAAATGTTAGGAGTTCACATTCAAGAAGTTGGCGATTTCGTTGAATATTATTTATAGATTTCTTTTGAGAATTAAAGCTTGTTAGAGAATTAATACTGAGTGGATGGAGCCGCGACTTCCTAAAAGAAAAAGATAAAAAAACTTAAATATTTTTTTTATTATATATATTTTTTTTATTTATATTTTTTGTAAACAATATACAACATTACTTACAGATATTTCTACTAGTCTTAGATTTTTTTTCTATTTAAAAACAAGTATTTTTGAGTTAGTCCATTAGAAACAAAATATAAAATTTTCTCTCTTACAATATTACTACAGATTAAAAAAGATATAAAATGTTGGTCCTGTCCCCAATATATAATACAATAATATAATAATAATGAAGCCAAAATTATATACAAATCTTTAAATAATCCTACTATAGCAATTTATGTTTACATTGAATTTTTAAATCATTACATAGTATAAAACAAAATTGCTGTCGCTGTCTCTAAGTATGCTTAAATCTTTAAAACTACGCAACGGATTTTGAAGCGGTGCTTTTAATAGATAGAGTGATTTATATGTAGGAAGGTTTATATGTATAATACATGTACACCCGTGCGAAGCCGGGGCGAATAGCTAGTAACTAATAAATTAATGATTGTATGAGTATAAACTGAACTAGACCAGAACTCATCCTTCGTTTGTGCGGTTTATAGGTTTATGATTATTATGCTTCAAGATAAGATATTTCTTTAAAAAATAATAATATTACCGAGTATTTAGACCTAAATATAATTATGTCGTAATTATGACTACAAAACATATTATATTATTAGTTATTATTAATGTAATTTTATTAATTAATATAATTTTATTTAAAAATGTAATTTTGTTAATTAATGTAATTTTATTTATTATGTAATTGTAATCGGATTGAATTTATATAAATATGAATTACTGTATGTTATGACTTGCCATATATGTAAAGAAGTTTTTTACATTGGTTAATAAACGAAAAATGAAAAATGAAATAACTACTGTAGAATCATGACTGTTCTTTCTGGTTGGGATTCTGGATGGCGTAGTCAGAGCCATTGTTAACTGGTTATGTTGTCTTGAACATAATACTTGACCTACCAAAAATCAAATGTACTTGAATATTCTAACATCTAATCTATAAGTTTAAAAACTTTCAATATAACTTACTTTATCGTCAGATGAAACGATATTTCTTTTTGCAGTTATAATAATGTATTACAAAGTAAATTTAAATATAGAATTTATTTAAATCACATAAAGAGAATGCGAACCGTTTGATCATATTTTTATTAAATGTTAAAATGAACATTAAATAACTCAATTATGTTCTGTTTATGACTAGTGGATACAAGAGTATAAAATAATATCTATTTATAAAATATTTTCTTCAATCATTTATATGTAGATTTTGTTTGCATACCAATCAAACCATACCATCTGTAGCCGACGCGACTTCAAATCGGACGTGTAAAAAACAAAACTAAAATCTATGTATGTATCATCATTACACAGTAACAAACAAAGTCGCTGTCGCTGTCTGTACATTTAAATCTTTTAAATTACGCAACGGATTTTGAATAAAAAAACCGCTTCAAAATCTTTAAAGATTTAAGCATACATAGGGACAGACAGACAGAGACAGCGCATTTGTTTTATACTATGTAATGAAGTCTGTGGTCAAATTGCGAATAGATTAACATTGTTTGTCTTCAATATTATATTGTCTCAATATTATACTGTCTCAATATTATACTGTCTCAATATTATACTGTCTCAATATTATACTGTCTCAATTTTATATTGTCTCAATATTATACTGTCTCAATATTATACTGTCTCAATTTTATACTGTCTCAATATTATACTGTCTCAATATTATACTGTCTCAATATTATACTGTCTCAATATTATACTGTCTCAATTTTATACTGTCTCAATATTATACTGTCTCAATTTTATATTGTCTCAATATTATACTGTCTCAATATTATACTGTCTCAATTTTATACTGTCTCAATATTATACTGTCTCAATTTTATACTGTCTCAATATTATACTGTCTCAATATTATACTGTCTCAATTTTATACTGTCTCAATATTATACTGTCTCAATTTTATACTGTCTCAATTTTATACTGTCTCAATATTATACTGTCTCAATTTTATGCTGTCTCAATATTATATTGTCTTACTGACTTTAAATTAATTTTGACCACTGAATTTCAACTATGGGGCAACAATAAGCAATATTGTTAAATATATGGTATATGCAAATTATATTATTAACTAGCTGTTCCCGCGAATTGGTCCGAGTGAAATTTAACTTTATTTTTCTAAAATAAAAGTAGCCTAAGTTACTCCTTATTACATCAGCTACCTGCAAATAAAAGTCCCGTCAAGATCGGTCCAGCCATTTCAGAGATTAGCCGTAACCGACAGTCAGACAAAAAATAGTAAAAAATGTTATTTTGGTGTATATATCGTATTTATATTCATATGCATGTAGTAAATAAGGGTTATTTCAATATTACAAACAGACGCTCCAATTTTATTTATATGTATAGATTATTGTACTGTAGTTAGAAGTATGGCCGTAATACAAGGCTTTACGGAGGAGCTAAAACACCAACATGGGATATGTTTGTGTTTCGGTTAGGTTCGAAGCGCTACTCGAGTCTGCGGGTGGCCTTGTTACTGAACTGAACTACTGGGCGATCAGTAGTTAGCATTATATATATATATCAATTTTTTTTTATATAATATGCAGTTTTGATTTTTGAAATATGAATAATATGTTCTTTGGTAATATTCAAATTCATATTAATTTATTCATGTACGACAATTTAGCCGCTTATGAACATCAAGTTTTATATTATATTTTTTTTTCCCTACCGTCCTGTTCGGTCCATATATTTAAATAGTATATTAATACATTCTGATACAAGTCTATATTTTACGTTAGAATAAGGTTTATATACTAATGTAATATGTAATATCTTGTTATGATTTTCATTTCACTAAATACATTAATCCCCAGCCATGAAATTCTCGTTTAAGCTACTCGAGTTGTTTAGCTTGCCATTAAGAACTTTGTAAATATTTAACGTGTCTTTTCGTTTTATATCTATTAAATTAAAATGTATTGTTATATTATATAGCCTCCAAGATACAGGTCTGACCTAGATTGGGGACTACAGATAATAGAAATAATAAATTGTACTGTAAGTAAATATAATAATAATAATAACAATAATCTCAGGACAATTCACACAGCGCCATCTAGACCCAAGTTAAGCTAGCTAAAGGTTGTGTTATGGGTACTAGATAACTGATACATAGATATTTTTTTTTGTAAATACATACATATTATACATAGAAAACATCCAGACCAATACAAACATACTAATGAATACAAATGTTTGTGCCGTGCGAGGAATCGAACCCGCGACCATCGGTCGTAAAGCAGTGTGCAAACTTTACTTTACATATTTACACTTTGGTGGTCTAGCGGTCTACCGCTAGACCATCAAGGTGTAAATATGTAAATGTAAATCTATATAAATAAATAAATTACCAAGTAGTTATTTTTTATGAATTTAATGGGAGAATATGTTATGAGCCATTTCTCACAAAGACTAATCATAAAAAAAATATTTATTGTATATTCTACAGAAAAAGTATACATAAAGTATTAAATTAAGAAATAAATATAATAATAATAATAATAATGACCTGGGACAATCCTCACACGCTATCAAGGTAGAACTTGTGTTACTAGACAACTGATATATGTAAATTGTAACAAGAAAATGTTGGATTTCTACCAATGAAGTATCAAAACGTGGGTGATAGAATGAATGGATTGTATGCGTGATATAGAAATAGAAATAATCTTTATTAAAATAAACTTAATATAAGCACTTTTGAATGTCACATTCTTTGATTCTACCGCTCATTCGGAATGCAGACTCATCACAAGAAGAATGAGCCAGAAACTTGTGTGTTGCTCTATAAATCAAACAATGGATAGAAAATGGTAAATACTTATAATGAAGATACGTGTACAAACGGTTGTAAGGTAAAAAGTGACAATAAAAATGTATGCAATTCTAAAAGAAAATACATTTTAAATTGGTATATAAATAAACATATAAAAATGTGCAAACAGTTTTGGATATAAAAAGTTAAATAAAATAGAAATAGAAATAATCTTTATTCAAATAAACTCATTACAAGCACTTTTGAATAGTCATATTTTGATTCTACCACTCATTCGGAATGCAGATTCATCACAAGAAGAATGAGCAAGAAACTTGTGTGTTGCTCTTTTTAATAGATGTTTTTTTTATATAAATAATTACAGTATAACAAGTAAGAGGCATGCGATAATCAAAATAGAAATCGCTACGCACTCATTATTAGTGTAATCGGATAATATTGTCAGTGCTATGGATTTAAAATTTTTCTATAAAAACATTATTATCGTTAACGAATTCTTCAATTTTATAGTAAGTACTTTTTTCTGGCAGATTTATAACAGACTCTGGTATTTTATTGTAAAACCTAAACTTAAATATACTTATATCTTATTTTTGTAAAATATATATAACTAGCAGTCCCCGCATTGCCTTCGCGTGGAATTTAACTTTATTTTTCTAAAAGTAAAGTAGTCTAAAAAACTAAAACATATTTTGTTCGTCTTAATTTATTTGGTTCATACTGTACTGATAGGTTCAAACTAATACATTTACATCCTGCATCATCCCATATTTCATCCCCATGGGGGTTGAATTTATCAAAATCCTTTTTTAGCGAACGTCTTCATCATAGCAGTTCCAATCTTTAATTTCAGTTCAATTAGTCGAAAATCCAAGAAGATTTATACAAACTTTCATCTCCTATTTATCCCCTTAGGGGTGGAATTTATCAAAATCCTTTCTTAACGGACGCCTACGTCATAACATCTACCTGCATGCCAAATTTCAGCTCGATCCGTCCAGTGGTTTGGGCTGTGCGTTGATATATCACTATGTTAGTCAGTCACCTTTGAGTTATATATATTTAGATGTACATAGAAACATAAGTAGGTGTATCAAATTAATAGTTTTACATTGAATGCATATATGCGGGTACATAAAAAATGAGTGTCTGTCTGTTTTTGCTAATATCTGAATTGGACCGATTTTGACGGGACTTTCACTCACAGATGGCTAATATTATAAGGAGTAACATTATTTACTTTAATTTCATGTGGATGAAGTCGTAGATAGAAGTTAATATATAACTAAATCAGATGAAATATTAGAAGCACTAGTTCATCTAGCTATTAGATTTTTTTTAATTAGAATTACAATGCCACTAAATAAATTGTCTCGTTAATAAATAAACATTAACAAACATAATTCTCCACAAGCACCTGCCGCTACACACAATTGTATTACCTCATTAAAGTTTCACATTTAATTCCCGCTATAAAACCAAATAAACAGCAGAATGAAAGCAAAATGTCCACAGAACGCGGAATTGCAGCCGTGAAAAATTACACCCAAATGTGTAATGCGTTTTGTTTAGAATGAATTTAAAGTTTGCGAGAGCCAAACAACTAGTGGTCCGCGAGCCAGAAGCGTTTTTCGTCAGTTATTTCCTCCAGCTCGAAAACTTCTAAGAGGGTTAAGAAAGTTGAGTTTATCGTGCTATCGCTGACATATAATAAACACTGCGTTACATATGACTATTTGTCATCTACAATAAATATGATTTAGTAGCAAATTGAACTGGGAGGAAGTTGGTCATCTTGACCTGTTTCTGGCTCGCGGACTATAGTGTTAACGAATAAAAGGACCGAATAATCTTTTCGTTTTTTTCATTTGTTAACACTAGTTAGATATTTATTATTACACCAATGGCTTCAGTGTTCTAGTGATATAAAACATGGCTTCAGTTTAGATGGTTCCGAGTTCTATTCCTCGCACGATACAAACATTTGTATTCATGAGTATAATTGTTTGTTTCAATCTGGTTGATTTCTATGTATATTATGTATGTATTAAAAATGTTTAGATACATTTATATCTATGTTGTATATGTATTTATATCAGTTGTGTAGTACTTACATATAACACAAGCGTAGGTTGTCACTAAATAGCACTCCATGCTCTTTGAACTGTAAATTAGTATATTAGACAAATAACAATATATAAACGTCAAACGCACTTATTTGATGTTCCTTGGAGGGCAACAGAGCTGGCCAAGCAGCCTCCCATTACTCTTGCATTGAGTCTACTCAACGGTATCGTTAATCGATTTCCTGATCTGAACATATTTACATGTGACTTGTTGAATTTTAGAAGAATGGATGAATGATGAAGATGGAATAATGGATTTCCTAAATAACACTTAGGTGTTATTTAGCAATTATTGTTTGTTGTTATAAAATATATATGTCAAAACAATAATAGTTGTCGGTTATAATTGTTTTAATATATATATATATATATTTGTGTAATTATTAATATTTCATACTTTGTACATTTTTTCATAAGCGAGCATATTGGGAAGCTGTAAGGCTTAGTAGTGATGTCACTTAGTTTAGTTTGATGTCAATTAATATATAAATAAATAAACATGTACGGCTTTTGCTTTCAAAATTAGACAAAGACGCCTATATATGTAAGTAAACAATCTGGTTTTAAAATAAAGAAAACGAGTCGAGTTCTTTCCCCTCCAATCGAGGCCCCGTCAAATTCAAACGGGGATCGATATTACGACGGCCTGAGCCGAGGTTCGAACCCCTAGTGGTGCCCTCACACTAAAGTCATATCCGTCAGGCGGGAGTTAGCCCTCAGCCACTCATAAGTCCTTCTGCGGTTTTGAAGTGCCATCTCCACTCACCTGTATCGTCCGGTGAAGCTGTAAAGGCCAGCTGCGGCCAACAGCATTGGAGTAGTCTACAAAAAAAACCTAGTTCTTCTCAATTGAATCAGTATACTGAACTGGACGATACGAAAAAAAAAATGTAAATACAAAAAACTTGACGTTCATAAGCGATTAAAATGTCCTACATGATATAAATGGTTTATGATTTTCATTTTATATTTTTTAATAATATATCAAAAAACCTATCAGTAACAGATTATATTTAATACCAGTATTATGTGTTATGGTTAGAGTTAAAAATTAACAATGCAACATTGAATGTTGTTTTACTTTATTAAAACTTTAAATATTCATAATTTTACTAGCGGCTAGTCCCGACTTCGCACGGATGTTTTATAAATCATTGAATTTTTCGGCTTGTTCTATACTATAAAACTCATGTATTATACATATAAACCTTCCTCTTAAATCACTCTATCTATTGCTGAAAAGTGCATTAAAATCCGTTACGTAATTTAAAAGATATAAGCGAATAGACACCAAATAAAATTGGAGTGTCTGTTTGTAATATTGAAATAACCGTTTTTTACTACATGCATATTAATACATAGAATGAAAACGGTACATACACCAAAATAATATTTTTTACAATTTTTATCTGTCTGTCTGTCTGTTTGTTCCGGCTAATCTCTGAAATGGCTGGACCGATTTTAACGGGACTTTTATTGGCAGGTAGCTGATGTAATAAGGAGGAACTTAGATTACGTTTATTTTAGAAAAATAAAGTTAATTTCCACGCGGACGAAGTCGCGAGCACAGCTAGTTATAAATATGTGTAATATGAAACATGTTAGTCGAGTATCGAAATAATTGATATGGCCGTTGCCGCGCAGTTTTGTTTATTAAAATCATCCATAACATGTGCAATAATATCACAAATTTAAATAATCCCTCAGGCATAGAGCGACGCCCATGGTGGTCTAGCGGTTTAGCATACCTCCTCATTTCCATTGGTTACTGGTTCGATTCCTCGTACGGTACAAACATTTGTATTCATGATTACGTTTATTTGTATTGGTTGCGGTAGTTTCCGAGTATATTATTATAATAATAATAATAATCATCTCAGGACAATTCACACAGCGCCATCTAGTCCCAAGTTAAGCTAGCTAAAGCTTGTGTTATGGGTACTAGATAACTGATACAAATACATAGATTTTTTTTTTTTCGTAGCTACATACATATTATACATAGAAAATACCCAGACCGATACAAACAATCATACTCGTGAATACAAATGTTTGTGCCGTGCGAGGAATCGAACCCGCGACCATTGGACATAAAGCGGTGTGCTGGACCGCTATACCACCAAGGTCGTCATATTATTATGTAAGTATTTATAAAAAATATATTTAAGTATTTATATCCATTGCCTAGTAACTATAAAACAAGCATTACTTAAGCTTGGGACTAGATGGCACTGTGTGATTACTCCGGGGTTTTTTATACTCTATAATAAAGGATTGGATGAATCTGAATGAAATTTCGAATGAATGATGTTGATGATGATGAATGAATGAATGAATGAATGAAAATTCCAATCCTTTGAATAATGGAGGATGATTAGATGGGCATGAGGTCAGGTCAGTTAGCCTCAGACTGAACAAATTCACCAGGAATTTATCACGATGGCTTCCAGGGGTACCGTGTGAAGGTCAAATAGTTTATTTTTATTTATTTATTTTATATAATTCGACGACGATTGAACGAAATTAAGTATAATCAAAAATAATGTCTTCCATATGGCGATACAAATTTATAATAAAATACCAGATGATATAAAGACACTTCCACGAGGACGATTGACATATAAATTAAATAGTTGGTTACTCGACAAATGTTTTTACTCCGTAAACGAGTTTTATATTAATAATAATGTAATAATAATAATATGTATTTATAATTTTCTAATGACAATTAATTTAATAATTAAATAATATTTATATATTTTACATGCCTAATGAGGCAAAACATAATGGGACATTATATTACAATAACAACCAATGTAAACCTATGTTTAGTGCAAATAAATCTGATTTGATTTGATTTGATTTGATTTGACGGCATTCTGCCACGGTAGCGCCGATACACCATTCCTTTCGGCCTGTAGTCCTCCTTCATTAATTTGGTACATTGCTAACAAATGGTTTTCAGGGGGATCAGTGTGAAGGTCAACCTGATATGGTACATTGCTAGCAATGGGGTCATTAGTCCATCTTGCTAACAATCCCCTTCCCCCGATAGTCCAGGGTTCTATTCCTACATACGTGAATGAGAATAGACAAGTTTCAACAATTCAATTGTAAGGTAGCACAGACTCCGCAAACTGGGATAATTGTGTTTATGTCCCTTCTAAATAGACGTAGTGAACCTTAAAACTACTTCGCTAGTTTCCAAACTTACTTAACGCAGTATTGGATCCTAATTAATGTAATAATGACCTCGTAGCTTACAATGTCTGAAAGGAAAGAACAATATTAAGAAGATAATGAGAGTTGTTTAAACAAAGAATACAATAAAAAACTGTTTATTCTGAAAATTGAACATAAAAGAAAAATACATAATCTAATCTTCTTAAAGTATAAATAGATAGTAATAAGACCTGGAAATTTGATATAGACTGAATTAGACTAAAACAATAAGAACATTTCTTATATCTTTACTAATATTAGGCGAGATTGCAAATGGAAAGGAAATAACAGCATATCATTATTTCATTGCATTTGCATAGACACTACTTGCCAGGAACTAAACTATCATCTCGATAATCGAGAGATGGATGAATGGCGGTCCTCCACAGTGCGTTTTTCAGAATTTTTTTGCCACGCACAAGCACATTGTGGAATCAGCTTCCAGCGATGATATTTAATCGATACGATATTGAAACTTTCAAGACAAGAGCCAATTCCTTCTTAAAATGCACGCAACGCACTTCCAATTCCCGTGGTGTTGCGGGTGCTAATAGCCGGTGGTAATCATTTACCATCAGCTAAGCAGCAAGCTCGTTTGTCCCCTAAGCTATAAAAAATCTGCAAAAAGATTCGGCAAAATTGTTGAGGGAATTTTTAAGGATAAAATTACTCTTTAGAACACAGAAACAATGCATATGGGCAACGATTCAAATTTCCAGCACTGTTTCGTGTAAGCCATACTTCAAAGATTTTAATATATTCACGTTCCCATTAATGTATATATATAAAGCAGCAGTATTTTAAATAATAATATATTTATTTTTCTCCGCAAAATCATACATAATATAAAGTGCTGCAGAGCCTTTGAGGCATGTACCTAAATTTCCATGCAAAAATACAGATTTGTGGAGAACTGGTGCCTGTACTAGGTATCTGGAGATACTGTGTCACGGGTCACCAGGTCCCCCCACTAGATCTTACATGTTAAAATTTATATGTTGGTACATTAACGAGTTGATTATTAAAAATATGTTGGTTGGTGCCGTCTGACGATCCCATTGTATTATAAAAAACGTTTGATATGCCATTTAAAAATGAGCCCTATTCATATAGTACGAGATTCTTACCTTGCCGTAACACAGTTATCTAACTAGCACGGGAGGTAATGATTTTTAACTGTATACCCTCAAAAATATTTACTTTGTTTTATATAGATTTTTTTTTTATATTATTTATAATTTCTGATGCATTATGATGCATTATTTGTGTCTGTTTGAGTGTTTTTCTTTGTAAATTATGTAATAAACTTAAACTTAAACTTAAAATTAGAAGAAGGATACGGCTACTATATTCGCCTAATCTATGTATTTGAAATTTGTTCAAATATTTGTCTTAATATCTGGAGGCTTCTATGCTTCTGGGAGGAGCTTTGCGGGCTATTCCAGCAGCTTTGATTCACAACAGCCACACACACACAACAGCCTAAATAACAAATGCGAAGACAAACGTACAATAAAATACAATGTCCCCCACATTTAATTTCAATACTTTATCTCACTGATCTAATAAGACAATATTATTTGTTATTTCCTCCAAAAATTAACATAAAAACAAGAATGGCAAGAAATATTATTAAAAAAGTTTTCCTTTTAGAAGCGTCTGACCAAAACGACAAAAACATGCAACCTGTTTGAGGTACCTAAGCACTTACCGTATCTTGCACGGAGATCGTTCTGGTCGTCATCCGCTTACTGCTGACCTTCATGACATTCTGCCAAGAATATTTAACAACCTCATGGACTACCTACGAAGCTGATCTGCGTAACTTCATCTGCATCACATTTTCCCCGTTTCTATAATGATTTACATTGCAGCATCGTTCTTTTTGATCGGTGGGAGATGTTTGGTAAACCTAATTACTTCGATTGGTTGCGAATTTGATACCCTGAGATAGAAGCATTTGTGTTCATAAGTGTGATTGTTTTTATTAGTGTAGGTCTTATCTATGTATATTAAGTATGAATTAATATGTATAAGTTATATATCAGTCGTATAGTACTCAAAACATAACCTCTTTTTAGTTTAGTATTAGATGGTGCTGCATGAATAGTGCTGTGTTTCATATTAAGATATTTTAGTAAAAGATGAAGGTTGTCTGTAGCTATAACTGTTCCTTAAGAACTCATAACACGAGCTCTGCTTAACTTGGGTCTAGGTTTTTTTTAGTGGCTGTTTCATGATGGCGGATGCAAGCGGATTGATAATAAAGAAAGATATAATAATATCTCAAGACAATTCACACAACGCCGTCTAGTCCCAAGCTAAGCGCAGCTTGTGTTATGGGTGCTAGACAACTGATATATATATATATATATATATATATATATAATGAATGAATATATGATGAATCGAACCCGCAACCATCGGATTGTAAAGCGGTATGCTATACCACTAGACCACCGGGACTGTCATAGATAAGATGAATGTGAGGTCGTGTCAGCCCATCGTGGCTAATTTGCGAGGAATTTAACAAGATAGTTTACAGGGGAAACCGCGTGGAGGTCAACTTGACAGGGACCACGCTGTCATTATGATCATTATTCTACTTTACCAAGAATCCTTTTCTCCAGTTATTATTATATTGAGAGAATTTTATTATGAATAAAGGTAGTCTATAACTGCTGTAATTATTCCTTAAGAACTCTTAACACAAGCCGTGTTTAGCTTGTGCCGTGTGTAAGCTACACACGGCACAAGCTAAACACGGCTTGTGAAATATGGTCGAGCGCAGTGATGGCTGGCTCATCCGTCATACTCGTGAACGGGTGCTGCTTGTAGGGACTGGTCTGCTCTAATCACTATGGCTGATTTCCACTTACTAATTGTATAACCAGTTGGTTATATATTCAATATTTTTTCTATTTGAGTTTTAATTGAATTAGTGCTAATTGGTGGTTTGTATTCACATACTTAAACTTAAAAATGTAAAGTAATAATAAAATTAATTAAAAGAGCAACACGCAAGTTTTTGCTTGTTCTTCTTGTAATGAGACAGCTTTCCGAATGAGCGGTAGATTAAAAAAATGTAATGACTATTCAAAAGTGCTTTAATGTAAGTTTATTTGAATAAATGATATTCTATTCTATTCTTGAGACTAGATGGCGCTGAGTGATTTGTCCATCGTCATTATTATTATTATATAAAAACTGCTAAAACTACCATTTAAACTGTGTCGTCACTAACACTTAACAATCATTGATATGCTTCAGTGAAGAAGAACAGTGAGTATGCTCGATTATTGAAATAATGACTTTGAACCCAACGATCGTAATTCTAAGGTAATCGTTCGTTCAGTACTTACGTTGTGTTTACGGTTGCAGCATGTACCGTTTGGTAGACGAGTTGTTGTCTAAGTTTAGTGTTTTTGGTCGTTACCATGTCAGCCTTATGGTGTTGGCGTGGATAGCCTTCATGTCAAACAGTATATATTGCCATAACTATATATTCGTTGCAGATGCGGTGTCATATCGGTGAGTATATAAATAAAAGATTGTGCACTAATTTTTTATTTATTAAAACTTCAATGCACAAATCATCATTACATAGTATAAAATAAAGTCTCTGTCGCTGTCTTCCCTGTAATATGCGGCTAAAATGTCCTACATGAATAAATCATTTTTGTATTTGAATTTGACTATGCTTAAATCTTTAAACTACGCAACGGATTTTGATGCGGTTTTCTAATATATAGAGTGATGTACACCCGTGCGAAGCCGGGGCGAGTAGCTAGTACATAAATAAAGTAAAGTAAAAAATAAAATAACCATTAGGCAAATAGAGATTCATGTGGGCGGTGCATTATCAAAATTCGAAATTCTAATATAAAAAAATATATAAAAAAAAATTTATGTGATTAAATATAAATACATATGTGATAGAATAATTTTATTGACTGTACAAGGTCGGCTCTAAAAAAAAGTCATAAAAAATGTTTTGTATATGTTATAGAAATATGCAGTAAATGTATTTATAAAGGGATATAATGATAAAGTACATATTTATAAATGGATACGTTATCAGCACGAGAATTATTCCTTTAATTATTAAAGGAATTATTATATATTATATAGGGAATTATTATATAGTAAATAAACTAAATCTTCTTTTAAATTGATATAAATCAATTTAAAAGAAGATTCACCTTATTTACAATAACAAAAATAACTGGATCACTGCTATCAATAATGAGTATGAAATTTGATGAAAAGGAAAACTTGTGTGTCAGTTGAGAATCCAAGATATAAGTCTTCTGCTGGTCATGAGCCACCAAACTGATGTGAAACAACCTTTAGGCTACGTTAGACATCTGTCTAACGTAGCCTAAAGGTTGTTTCATATCGAGATACAACTTAGATAAGTTGCATCTCGTAATAGTGTATATGTCTAACATATTTGAAATATTAGTAATAATCCCTTGTCTGAACAACTAATATCATACAAGGTTGTCTGCCAAATAATATAATATAATAAAATAATAATAGTTTATAAAGTAATTCAAATTCAAAATATCTTTATTCATGTAGGTCTATTACAGACTCTTATGATATGTCAAATCTACCGCCAGTTCGAAATGATTTCAAGATGAGAGGAACTGATAAGAAACTCAGTTCGTATTCTTTTCAAATAAATGTTGTACATGTTTACAATGATACAGATTCATTTTGAAATTCAAATTTGGGAGAGTATAGTGACCACCAGCATATGATACTGCAAAAGCAAATAGACTTTATTCAATAAGTTTTTCATTAAAAAGTTTATAAATTTTTTGAAATATCTATTTCTATATTTATAATCTGTATCAATATTCATATTTACATGATTTTGTTAATGAGTTTAAAATATTCAGGCACTGAATACAGTTCGCATATAGCTTGGAAGCCTAGTGCTGGTTGTTCGGCGACGAAATCGCGAATATATTGAAAAATGGCACGGTGGATGATGATTACGCCTTTCAGATGATCAGGATGATATTTTTGTTTGTTTGAAATTTAGCAGCTGATCAATCCGAACCAATGATAACCCTGGATAAAACCTGGATATAACAAATAGGCTTTATTCAATAAGTTTTTCATTAAAAAGTTTATCAAATTTTTGAAATATCTATTTCTACATATCTTTTTTTTTATGTACTACGATGGTGGCAATCAAGCATACGGCCCATCTGATGGTAAATGGTTACCGTAGCCTATGAACGCCTGAAACACCAGGGGTATCACTTGCGTGTTGCCGACCCTTAAGAAACCTTAATATACCCTTCCTGAAAAACCCCATGCTGTAGTCTCGTGGGAAAACCTCGGCAGGAAGTTCATTTCACTGTACAAGTGTACGCGGGAGGAAACTCCCGTGTCCTCTGAAACCGCACTGTTCGGGACCACTTAGGTTCCAGTGTGTGGGGATGAATTCCCTGTCGATGGCGAGCGGTGCGGTGGTAAAAGGTGTTATCATATAATGGTATCATAATGTTTACATGATTTTGTTAATGAATTTAAAATATTACTCCACATAATTTTTTTTTAAAATAGCTATATTAGTGGAACAAAGGCTTAAATGTGTTTACTTCTTTCGCATACAGTTTTATAACTTCGTACCTACCTTCTTCTTAACTTCGTACCTAGAAATATGAGGACCGTATTTAAGTATTCCGATATAGTCATTTTAAAGTCATTTGCATTATAACAATATATTGTAGAAAGATAAACACAATCAATATCATTGTTTGGACAATATAGTTTTGTTTCATTTCTTTTCACAAACTGTATAATACAATTTTATTATAATTTATGCAGATTATATGTATATACACATAAATTTCTTTTCTTTCCAGAAACCAGATCTAATTCAGTTTTATTATAATTTATGTAAATTATACATACACATAAATGTGTAGAATGTTTTTTTTGTTTAAATGTATTTAAAGTGGTTTAAAAAAACAAATTGTAATTACGAATAAAACTCCTGGGGTAGGTTATAGATTGTGTTAAATACTTAATGTTGAGTAAACAGAAAAATAATCTGAATAAATGCTAAGAGAAAACGAAGAATAGTTATTAGTGGTACAGTTTTTTTCTTCCATCAGAATTTACAATTGAATACACAATCTATACATATAAATAAAATTGAAATGACCATTTTTTACTACATGCATATGAATATAAATAAGGTTCCTACACCAAAATTACATTTTTTACAATTTAAATCTCTCTGTCTGTTTATACCGGCTAATCTCTGAAATGGCTGGACCGATTTTGACGGGACTTTTTTTGGTAGGTAACTGATGTAATAAGGAGGAACTTAGGCTACTTTTATTTTAGAGAAATAAAGTTAAATTCAACGCGGACGAAGTCGCGAGTACAGCTAGTCATTAATATAATTACACACAACTTTCAAATGTTTACGAGAAATTTACGAATACATTCATTAACGAGCTCGGTGTTTTAAACATACTAGTGGTCGGCCAGTGGTTGAAATTCGACCATTATTAATTTAAATTACTAGACGCATGATATTTATTTTTTAGGCTGTTGATTTAATAATAAACATATATGATATTCATTGTTTGTTGTTACCCTTAAGGGGGTAAAATAAAATAGGGGATGATTGTATGGAAAATCGTCATTTTTTAAACAAGAAGAACGATGAAACTTTTTTTTGCCCTTTTGGGTCAGATTATTATTATTTGGTCAAGGTCACTATAACAAGCGTTCGAAGTCGCGGGCAAAGCTAGTTTAAATTATAAGTCTGAACAAAAATATATTGGCATTCTGCACTTCTTCTCTATATTGTACGAAATTTCACACTCCCTCGTCCGCGCGATTTTAGTAAAAAAGGTACAAAGTTTTTGTTTGACGTATTAATATAAAGATACTAGCTGTCCCGGCAAACGTTGTTTTGCCTTAAAATAAAAAAAAAAGTTTAGGGGTGGACTACCCCTAACATTTAGGGGGATGAAAAATAGATGTCGGCCTACCTACGACCTACTTCATGACAATCGGTCAAGCCGTTTCCGAGGAGTATGGGAACGAAAACTGTGACACGAGAATTTTATATATAAGACAAAATTGGAGTCAGAAAAAATCAGCCCTGCCTTCAGTGCTGCACTTCTCTGCACCTGAAGCCATCTCCTTTATTTGCATATTTGTTTTTTCTGTTTATCTAATATCGAAGTCTGGTTATATGACGGGATGTAGTCGGTTAGAGGTGACCGATATATCATTTAAATTACACGCCGAGAGAAACCGCTCGGTGCAGTTAGCTTATAATATTTGTGTCGATCAGTTAGCCAGACTTTTTGACTCTTTAAATGTAGCACGTATGTAGTCAAAGCAATTGAGAATAATATATTCTAACTGGTTATAGATCGGTTATCTTATTTATTCACTCGTCGAAAGATGTCGGCGACGGTGTGGCGTTAGTGAGGATAATTTTTATATAAACCTTTCGTATACGTTACGAACATAAACCTTGGATTTCCTTATTAAACAATACTGTTTTTTAATCTGTAAGTCGACACTCGTTTCGACAGTCGACAGTTGTTAATTCGTCGTATAGTAAACTCGAGTGTGTTATAAGGTTTTGATTAATATAAATATGACCTCCAGTGACACTTTAAGTGATATGGAGAAGGTGCTATCAAGGTTCGGTGTATTTGGACGTTATCATGCGCAGTTTATGTTTTTTTCGTTCATGGCGTTTGCCTCCAACTCAGTGTTTTGTGGGAATTTTTTGTTTGCTGCCGAGGAAGTTGGATATCGGTGAGCTGGAACATTGTTATGAAATGTTTTTATTTAATTACATTCAGTTAGATTTTTATTTTCGATACGATTAGTAGATTAAACCGATCGTTGTCGTATTATTCAATTTACCTTCATATTATTAATAATAATAAACACAGAGAGTGTGTAGAAATAGAAATAGAAATAATATTTATTTAAATAAACTTAATATAAGCACTTTTGAATAGTCACATTTTTTTATTCTACCACTCATTCGGAATGTAGACTCATCACAAGAAGAACGAGCAAGAAACTTGTGTGTTGGTCTTTTAAATAAAAGTTGTTTTAAGAAGATTTACATTAATAAGGATTAGGTATGCGACAATCAACATACAAATAGTGTGTATTATTATTATGAATAATAATAACAATCTCAGGATAATTCACACGGCGCCACCTAGATCCAAGTTAAGCTAGCTAAAGCTTGTGTTATGGGTACTAGATAACTAATACATATACATAGATATATTTTTTGTAAATACATACCTACATATTATGCATAGAAAATACCCAGACCGATACAAACAATCATACTCATGAATACAAATGTTTGCGCCGTGCGAGGAATCGAACCCGCGACCATCGGTCGTAAAGCAGTGTGCTAGACCGCTAGACCAGCGAGGTCGTCGAATATTAAGGTATAAGGTAAATCTCAAACAAACATACATTGCACTAAGTTAGTTTCAGCCCGGAAGTGTGGTATAAGCCACAAAGCGTAAAAAAAATAATAATAATCTTTATTTACAAATATATCAGTACAATGTTATACATATAGGATTGACTTTCGAAATAGATAATAAACCTGTGTCTCGAAAACCGGTTCCTACTGTAATCAGGTATAATGAGATTTGGTTAATGAGTTTTATATATATATAGGAAACGAAAAGAATATTGATATATATATATGCATACTATCGTCTCGGTAAATGTTATTTTGCCATATAAAATAATACCACTATTAAAAAGTAGGGATTGATGCTAGAAAGGTAAAAATTTAGGATTGTCATTTAAATATAAAAAAGTAACAATAATCTTTGGGGTGGCATGGCATACTCTTATCACTTAGGGGTAGAAAAATAGATGATAACCTATTCTCAGACCTACTGATATAGACATAAAATTTAATCAAAATCGATTTAGTGGTGTAGGATTTCATCGCTAATAATTAAGTGACAATGTTTTTATAGGTTAAGATTAAGGTGTTGCTGTGTTAAGTGAGAAAGTTAACTTTATGGACCTGACAGTTAAGTTGTAGACGAATGTTGATAGGATCTAAGCAAAAGCTAGGTCTCTAGGTCAAAATTGCTTCAATAACTAGCTGCCTTTATGCAACACGTTCTTTCACGCGCGATCAGAAGCGCGTGCGATTCAGCATTCCCCTCCGATCGATCCCCCGTCCAATTCAAACGGGGATCGAAATTACGACGGCCTGAGCCGAGGTTCAAACCCCTAGTGGTGCCCTCAGACTAAAGTCGTATCCGTCGGGCAGGAGTTGGCCTTCAGCCGCTCCATAAGTCCTTCCGCGGGTTTGGAGTGCCATCTGCACTCGCCCCATAACGTCCGGTGAAGCTGTAAAGGCCAGCTACGGCCAACAGCATTAGAGTAGTCCGAAAAAAAAAAAAAAGTGCGATTCAGCGCGGGGAAGACAGCGCGCGTAATCGTGAGCGATTGCATTTAACTATTTCTTGAGTTCACTCTTTCGCGAATGATAGCACGTATGTCTAAAGTCATTATTAGTTTCTTTTTTATTTCACAAGCCTTAGAGGTCTTTTCCAAAAACACGTTTAATATTGTAACTTTTATGCCATTTTACTTTAATGTTCATAAATTATGGCTCTATAATTATGTATTTGCTCCAAAGTCAGGTGTTCAATATATTGCAATGTTAATTAATTATTATAAAAAGGCGATCTTTCTCATTCTCGTTGTCTACAATTATATGCTCATTCTTTACTGCGTGAAAACCGATTCGCACGTGAAAGAGCGTACGTGTAAAGACCGCTGAGAAATTTTAATTAGGTTAATTTAAGTTTTCAGCAATTGTCTCTGTTTCATTCTAGGTGTAAGGATGAAAATTTTGGCAACGACTTGTGCAGAAGTCAAAATTCATCGGTTGAGTATTGTACAGAATGGATTTACGACAATCCGGACAGTTTTGTAGCGGAAGTAAGTATAAATATTTGAAACTATTTAAGCACTTTGAATACATCACACATCATTATTTAGATAAGGTAAAATGACCTAAGACAATATCAATAGAGTCATTTAATGCTACATTAAATAGAGTCTATACTTTGGCAAGCTAGACAACTTACAGAATTTTAGATCACCATATTATATTCTTATTACCTATTAAGAGAAATAGATAGAGATAGAATATACTTTTATTTGCATTATATAAAACATTTAATGAAATTTCATCATTAGACAAAGAGTACCGTGTACCGTACATGAGTGACGTGGCAGTAAATGATTAGTTTAGTGACCTGATGTTTGTTGACAGTTCGGACTAGCATGCCAAGAGTGGAAAAGAACATTGGTGGGCACCATACATAGTTTTGGATACATGGTCGGGCTGCTTCTAGTGGGACCGATGTCGGACAGGTAATTATAAATTGTCCATTTCTTTTATTAAATGAACTGTTACATAAACAATAAAAAACAACAACAAAATGACAATAATAACTACAACAAGAACATATTACACAGCGCCATCTAGTCTCAAGCTAAGTGCATTCCTGCGTACTCAATCATGGGTTTTTTGTGCCTTTTTATAATAATAATTATTATTGCAAAATAGAGCACATGTGACTGTAGAACAAGACAGAATTATAGAGTTACTGATAATTTATAAATCTTAATCGTGTCTTTGGTAAATAAAAACTGTAGAATAACAAACAAAATTTAAAAGGAAAGTAATAAGATATGAAACATGTGTAAACTCGCGCGAAAGAATAAAAAAAAAAGTCGCAAAAAAATTGTTAAATGCAATCACTCACGATTTCGCGCGCTTGCTTTCCCGCGCTGAATCGCGCGCGATCCAGATCGCGAGTTAACGAACGTATCGAGCAATAAGGGGAAATATAGATACTGCAATACTGCATGTATATAAAGATGGCAGAATCCATTGTCAGTCTATTCGTGACATTGTAGGTAACAATAAAATTTACAACCATATGCTTAATGATTGGAACGTGTCGAATGAAGATAATTCAAACTGTATGTGGCTACATTGTAGGTGTATAAGTCTTTGTTGTTTATTGGGCAATATTCTTGATTACAGTTGCCCAATAAAAAGTGTATTTCTTAATTAGAGAAGGTTATAGCTGAATTAAATGTTTGTTCGTTTTGAATGTTAATAATTTCTCTTACTTTAATGCTGTTCACTAATTTCTCAGTTTACATTATGGTTGACTCTTAGAAAATGCTCTTGGGTGCTAAGTTAGCCATATATACATATATATTATATTTCGTTATATATATTTGTATATAATTATGAAAAGTCTGTATAGTATAATGTAATATGTTCTACTAACTAAAACTACTGCTCTGTATCAAATCCCTGTAGAACCCTAAGATTTTTTAAATTCAAATATATTATAAAATTATAGAAAAAATTAGTCTTTATCATCAGTTGGATCGGCTTATGTTTGCCATTACAAGTATATAAAAAAAATAGATATAAAATTGGTAAAGATACAAAGTAATGTTAAGGACAGCCTCGATGGTCTAGGGATTCAGTACATTTGGTTACTTCCGATGGGTGCGGGTTTGATTCCTCGTACAGTACATTTATATTCATGCGTATGGTTGTCATTGGCCTGGGTGATTTCAATGTATATTATGTATTTAAAAAAAGTGTGTAAGTATATCTATCAGTTATGTAGTAACCATAACGCAAGCTCTGCTTAGATTGGAACTAGATGACGCTGTGTGAAATCTCTGTGATATTATTATCCCATAGATTTATCTTATTTATCTATTTAATTATCTAGAGAGATAATGGGATATTATTATTATAATGTTACAATGTTAATATTTTTTATGTGACTTATTGGTTATATGTAGTACAAAAAAATTAATATATGTATAAATAACTAGTTACTCGCCTCGGCTTCGCACGGGTGTACATGTGTTATATATATAAACCTTCCTCTTGAATTATTCTATCTATTTAAAAATCTACTTCAAAATTCGTTGCGTAGTTTTAAAGATTTAAGCATACATAGAGACGGACAGACAGCGACAGTCACTTTGTTTTAGACTATGTAGTGATTGTAATTAGGCTCTAGATACTTAGCTATAGTACAAATAAAAAAGTAAAGTAAAATAAATTGATATATTCACGTTGGTAAAAAATTGCAGACTTTTTCCTTATTCAAAAGTGTACAAGGAACATATTTTTTATAATATAATATTTTGTCTGTGATGACTTATGATAATGACTAAATATTAGTTCTTAACATACCCACTGATTTTGCCAAGGTTAGGCAGAAAACTGTCAATAGTCATCACCGGAATGTTGGGTGGCATCTTCGGCGTGGCAAGGAGTTTCTCCATGAACTACTGGCTATATATAATCTTAGAGTTCTTGGAGGCTGCGATCGGTGACATCTGTTCGCCAATGTTTGTATTGAGTGAGTATATTTTTATATTTTACACGTTTTTATTTAGTTATACATGCCCCGTTGTCTGTCTGTAATTAAAATCTTGCAAGTTAAATTTGATCCACTTCCTAGTTTTTTTTTTATACCATTTACGTGGCAAACAAGCATACGGCCCATCTGATGGTAAACGGTTACCGTAGCCTATGGACGCCTGAAACACCAGGGGTGTCACATACGCGTTGCCGACTCTTAAGAAACCTTAATATACCCTTCTTGAAAAACCCCATGCTGTAGTCTCTCGAGAAAAGGTAGGCAGGTATTTCATTCCACAATCTAAGTGTACGCGGGAGGAAGCTCCTCTGAAACCGCACTGTCCGAGACTGTAGTTTCCGATTGAGTCGAAATTTTGCATGCATATATAAACTGGATGACAATATTATTATGGCCTATAGCTGATCTGATGATGGAGCTGGAAGGTGGCCATAGGAATTCCGTAATTAAACGATGCAACCCCATCGACTCTGGGGTCGTTTGATTCATCTTGACGAGTTATTAACAAAGAATAAAATCTTATTTTTAAAAAGGTATTATTTCTTTATTCATATTATGCATATTTTATGGATACGAATATAGTTAATCGGTTTTTAATACGAATAATTTTATGATAAACAACGTTTGTTGCATTAGCCGCTGTCACGAATTGACTATAAATAATAATATACCGACTTGCATTATCTATTTTTATCGATACTTAGTATTTATCACTCTGCTGCACTAGCCGATGTCACGAGCTGACTCTATTTACTTACTTCCGGTACCGACTTATATTAAAGTTATCGATGACTTTTTCATATCGACATTTAGTAGGTATTTATCTCTCTGTTGCACTAGCCTTTGTCATGCAGTACACTACTCACTTACCTGCGATACGGACTTACGTTAAGTATATCGATGACTTTTTATTTATCGACATTTAGTAGGTATTTATCTCTCTCTTACACTAGCCTTTGTCACGCAGTACACTACTCACTTACCTGCGATACGGACTTACGTTAAGTATATCGATGACTCTTTATTTATCGACATTTAGTATGTATTTTTGTCTCTCTTACACTAGTCTTTGTCACGCAGTACACTACTCACTTACCTGCGATACGGACTTACGTTAAGTATATCGATGACTCTTTATTTATCGACATTTAGTATGTATTTTTGTCTCACTTACACTAGTCTTTGTCACACAGTAGACTACTCACTTACCTCCGATACGGACTTACATACGTAAAGTATATCGACGACTCTTTATTTGTCGATATTTAGTAGGTATTTATCTCTCTCTTCACTAGCCATTATCACGAGATTATTTGCTTACCTCTAATACGGACATTCATTAAATTTATCGATGTTTCTTTTTTATGGACATTTAGTAGGTATTTACCTCTCTGTTGTACTAGTCTTTATCATGAGTTGTCTATTTAATTACCCTTAGATACTGACTTACGTTAAATTTGTTGATGACATTTTTATCGATACTTATATATAATCTTTATTGCACTTGTAAGTTAAAATATTACATGAATATTAAAATAACATGAGCAAGGATGGGCATATTTATAAAAGCGATCTCTTCCAGCCAACATAACGCCGTGACTTAGTTGGTAATTAGCAGGCACTAATTTTTAATTAAATTTTACTTCTGTCTGTTATTGTAAGGCATGAGTGAGTTTGCTCCCTGAACCAGTTTACCTATTCAATATGGTTTCATGATTTAAATAATATATTATTATATATCAACATTTATTAGAACTGACTACACGACTCAGCAAACATTGGGTTACCCTATCCTTATTATTTGAAATAAATAATATTTTACTAAATTTAAATCTTTTATAACAATATTACATACGAATATTAGATAAAAAATTGTTAATTAATTACATATAAAATTACTACATTGTTCAACGCGGGGAAAGTGGGATATGATTATGAAAATATTTTTTGTAATCTTAATGTTCCACTGCTGGGAATTAATCTCCTCCTTATACATCCAAACCATCGATTCAATAATTAAAACTTTAATAACATAATCTTAGAATTCTTTTTTACATGTTTTTGAAACTGAAACATGTGTATAATATTACTGAAGAACGATGACATTCGCTGATTTTTTTTATTTAATATTTTACGGCTCTGGATACAAGTTCTTTTTAGGCCAACATAAAATTCATAAACTTAAAAAAAAATTACAATTTCTTCAGTGTTAGAAATAAATTTATATAAAATCTTGAATAGTGAAGGCCTTGATAAGATCATTCGCTGAAATATAAAACTGTTGGCAGTATATAAATATATTTGAAAATATATATGTTATGATGTTACAGTCTAAAAAATATACAAAGAGGTATAATAAAGTTTAGAGTAAGTGAACTTTAAAGTTTACATTGAAGTGAAGTTTAAAATTAATTTTGATCAATTAATGATTCCTTTTATATTTATAGAGGTCCATATTTCGTAAACTACTGGTTTCTGAACTATAGCTCAGTGAAAGAAATGTTACTGGAGCGGGAACACAACTACTATTTTAATAAAAACCAAATATTAGTAAAAATGTGTATTCTTCCCAAAAGGGCTCACAGCGAGAAGTAACAAAACAATATAGAATTAGTCAAAAGTGACGTATAAAAAATAGATATAAAAATATAATGTTTATAAAAAGAATGTCTAGCTTGTCTACATCTCACAGGAACTGGAAGCTTGTCTACCATTCTTTTTATAAACTTTATATTTTGATATCTATTTTTTATACGTCACTTTTGACCACATATTGTTTTGTTACTTCTTGCTGTGAGCCTTTTTGGGAAGAATACACATTTTTACTAGTATTTGGTTTTTATTAAAATAGTAGTTGTGTTCCCGCTCCAGTAACAGACAGTGTCACAGCATAAGAGTCCCGTTATACCATATCAATTAAAATCCATAAGAATATTGAAAATTATAATTGACGTGAATAAATTAAATGATCCCAAAGAGAGTCACGAATGATTCACGAATATATACAATAGGTGATTAGCCTTGACATATTCTCATTGAATTCTCATTAATAAACACCTTACCTACATGCAGTTGTACAAGTACAAGTACCGAATAGCGAACTTCGTAATAGAAATCGGTTAAAGACAAACCGCTAAGTATTTCTTTGACTGGCATATGTAGTACGCTACATCCTCTACAATACAAACAAAGAAACTTGCATTCATTTTTATAGTATTATCTACATACATAATATACTTTGAAAACACTCATGACCCATATTTACAATTAATATGATTGCAAATGTTTGTAACGTACGAGGAATCGAACCCGCGGACATTGGAAGTAAGGCGGTATACTAAACTGCTAGAACACCATGGGTATCAAATGAAAAAATATATAAATATGTACTTTCTGGATTAAAAGATTTTTTTTGTTTCAGCTATAGAAATAGTGTCATCGAAGAATAGATTATTATTCTACATACTCAGCACATTTGGTTACACATTCGGTGGTATATTGTTATCCGGCTCGGCGTATGCGTTTCCATACTGGAGGACATTTCTACGAGTAGTCTACGCTCCTGCTCTTCTATTCTTCTTTTACCTCTTCGTTATAGACGAAAGTCCAAGATGGCTGCTAATAAAAGGGAAGAAAGAGGAAGCTGTAGCTATCCTTGAGAAGGCAGCTAAGTTGAACAAAATTAAACTTGACAAAGCAGTTCTGGAGAAGTTGGAGACAGAGAAAGAGAAGGACATAGAGTTCGTAAGACTTTTAAAAGTAACGTTTAGGTCTAAGACGCTTCTGAAGAGGTTCTTCATATGCATCATTTGGTGGAGTACATCCACCTTCGTAAATTATGGGCTGACAATAAATTCGGTGTCTTTACAAGGAAACAAGTACATAAACTACGCTCTCATTTGCATCATGGATATTCCGGCTAATATAATAATTTTATTGGCTTTGAACCGTTTCAAAAAGAAGTATTCGTTAATAGCGTCCTTTTTAGTTGGTGCTATTTTGTGTTTGTCGCAGCCATTTATGCCTACAAGTAAGTAAGATAGCTTTCTATATTAATTAATTTCATTATTTACCTCAAAAATGATTATTAATATTAACCTTGATTAATTCACAATGCACCATCAAGTCTTAAGCAAAGCAAAGCTTGTGTTGTGGGTACTACACAACTGATATAAATATATGGATAATATTTTTTGTAAGACCAATACAAACAATCATACTCATTAATACAAATGTTTGTACCGTGTGAGGAAGCGAATCCGAGACAATCGGAAACGGTGTAAACCGCTAGACTACTGAGACCGTTATCAAAATATTAATATGTTAAGCAAAAACATTGTACCACTTTTTACGGAGGAATACGAAACCCACACTTATAGGTCACTAGCTACTCGCCCCGGCTTCGCACGGGTGTACATGTATTATACATATAAACCTTCCTCTTGAATTATTATATCTATTTAAAATAAACCGCTTCAAAATCCGTTGCATAGTTTTAAAGATATAAGCATACATAGGGACGGACAGACAGCGACAGCAATTTTGTTTTATACTATGTAATGATATAGAGGAGTGTAAAATAGTAATATTTTTTAAATTTCGAAAATACATTAAAACAATAAAAAAAAAATTAAAAACTGCCATGTATTTTACCCAAATGTATATACTTTTGTTATTGTTAAAGTAATATCGATCCCCGTTTGAATTGGACGGGGGATCGATCGGAGGCTTATAACACATAAGCCCCCCTCCGATCGATCCCCCGTCCAATTCAAACGGGGATCGATATTACTACGCCCTGAACCGAGGTTCGAACCCCTAGCGAACCTCAGACTAAAGTCGTATCCGTCAGGCGGGAGTTGGCCTTCAGCCGCTCCATAAGTCCGTCCGCGGGTTTGGAGGACCATCTGCACTCGCCCCATATCGTCCGGTGTATCGAGCTGTAAAGGCCAGCTGTGGCCAACAGCATTAGAGTAGTCCGAAAAAAATAAAGTGTTAATTAATATTGTTTGTCTTTAACATTAAGATATTTATTTTTGACAGCCTCAGTGGTTTAGCGGTTTAGCACACCGACTTACATAGTCGCGGTTTCGAATCCTCACACAATAGTGAATGAATATAATAAATACTCATTTTTATATTGTAGACCTATCCTGGCTGTCACTGGTGTTATACATGGCCGGCAAGTTGATGTCTTCATTCTACTTCAGCATCACATACATCTACACGTCGGAGTTGTTCCCCACGTACACCAGGAACTCTATGCATGCCCTCAGTTCCTCGCTGGGTAGGATCGGTTCAATAATTGCTCCACAAACTCCATTATTGGTATGTATAAATATTTTTATATTTACCTAGTTGTATGACCTGCGCAATTTCATCTGATCTTTCATTCAACTTTACATCAATAATTATATTTCGCACAATTTACATAATATCGTTTTAAATTCTAGCCTATATATTATTCTGATGTATAATCTACATTATTGTGCAGTTTCATTAAAATCCGTTCAGTAGTTTTCGCGTAAAAGAGTAACAAACATCCATCCATCCATACTCATAATCGGTTGCGTTTATAATATAATAAGGTAGTAAGACATATAATGCTGGTAAAGGTGTATGCCTGCTGTGTTGAAATGGATGAGACTGTGGTAGAATAGTACCATATGACTCTATAGTCAAGTCAAGTCATACTCAAGTCTAGTACCAACCTAAATTAGCTGTACTTACGATTTCACCCGCGTGAAGTTTTATAGCTTGTGTGATTTTGATGTCTAAGCTACATTACTGTGCAGTTTCGTCAAAATCAGTTTAGTAGTTTTTGCGTGAAAGAGTAACAAACAGACAACCTCGGTGGTCTAGGGGTCTAGTACACCGTTTTACGTCCGATGGTCGCGGGTTCGATTCCTCGCATGGCACAAACATTTGTATTCACGAGTATGATTGTTTGTATCGGTCTGGGTGTTTTCTATGTATATTATGTATGTATTTACGAAAAAAAAAACTGTGTATTTGTATTAGTTATCTAGTACCCATAATACAAGCTTTAGCTAGCTTAATTTGGGTCTAGATGGCGCTGTGTGAATTGTCCTGAGATTATTATTATTCATCCATCCACATTGACAAACTTTCGTGTTTATAATGTTATTAAGATTGATGATGTAGAATAAGGAAAGGAAATACTTGTTTAGCAATTGGAGCATTGGCGCTCTATTAATTCTGTTCGTCTTAGGCAAAGAAGCGTATGTTACGAGTGTTATGACTTGTTACTGATTCCTAAGAGACAATATTTTAATTCTCAAATGTGAATTTTCGTCTTCAATTTTAGTCAACACAAAAAAAAAACGTTCTTAAAAATATACATAGAAAATACCCAGACCTATCGGTATAACGACGAACAACTATATTTATGAATAAAAATGTTTGTACCGTGCGAGGAATCGATCCCACGACCATCGGAAGTAAAGCTAAACCGCTAGACCATCGAGACCTATATTTCTCTAGAGTCTATATTTCGTATTCTCAGTACTATGTAACTATAACACAATATGTACACAAGTGTATGAGTACATTCAATAAGAAACATTTATCTTCATCTCAAAAGGAGATATGAGTACACAACTTCATGATCTATCAAGGACTGTACATCCCTTTTTCAAATCGAGTTCAAGTTATACTGGTTATATCCGCCCCTCAGTATTATTATCAAATAAGGCGAGTTATTTTTAGAACCCCAGTTGAAAATCTCCGGATCCAGGCCTGTCGACTTAATTCTTTGCTTCTGTTTTGTATTCATAAGATCGGCTCTTATTTCCTTTTTATCTGTTATATTGTAGTTATGTTCGGTATTATTTTGGTAAGATTTAAAAATAATAAAATACTTTTTTAACTTGCCTGATAGGCAAAAAATCTCAATGATAAATCTGTCTGGTCCAACCAATGTCTTCAAACTATTATGCCTATAAATAATGGAAATATTATTTGAATGATAGTATTTTTTTGTAAATATAATCAACTACTAAAATTCATATATGATTATTTTTGTTTCACTGATTTGGTTTAATGTCTTATGTATAATTTGATCATAACAATGTTACTATACTGTTCTCGAATGTATAAATGATATACTTAATTAAATATTGTACAAGTATGTAAATAAATACATAGATAATATTAAATAAATATATAGGTAATATTAAATAGAATAATTAATTCCATTGTAATAATTCAATATTTTTTATGCAATTTTCTACTTACGCACGCACAAATAAATTCGTTTTCCTCTCTTCTCTTCTGCTTGCTGTGATCAACTGGGTTCATAATTGAATTGCTAAATAATAACTACTACTACTGTATCATTATGGAATATAAAACACATATAAATAGAATAGAATAGAATAGAATAGAAAATCATTTATTCAAATAAACTTAATTTAAGCACTTTTGAATAGTCATAAAAAATTGTTTTTTATCTACCACTCGTTCGGAAAGCTGTCTCATCACAAGAAGAACGAGCAAGAAACTTGTGTGTTGCTAAAATTATTTTATGTGTTGCTAAATAAATATTTGTGTCTGGATTATTGTCGCTGGTAAATAAATTATGATGAAAAGAATAGACATACAAGTACATACGAAAGTATACGACTTATATATGTCTTAGATATATATACATATATATATATCATATACATATGAATGGATATGTTGTATATGTCATAACAATACACGACGCAATCACATAAAACAAACATCCAGAAAAATAAAGGAAATATACTGAATAGAAAAACAATAGAAAGATAATAAATTAAGTAATAGAGGAACTTTAATTAGGTAATTATAGATTTAAATTGTACTAGCCGTACATGCGACTTCGTGCGCGTGGATTTTAACATTATTTTTCTACAGTTACTCCTTATTATATCAGCTGTCTCACAAAAGAAGTCCCGTCAAAATCGATCCACCCAATTCAGAGATCAGCCGGAATAAACAGATAGACAGATAAAAATGATTAAAAATGTTATTTTGATGTATGTACCGTATTTATATTCATATGCACGTTGTAAAAAACGGTATTACAGTAACGGTTATTACAGTATTACAAACAGACACTCCAATTTTATTTATATTTATAGATGTATAGATAAATTGACTTATTTGTGAAGTATGAAATAGTTTAAGAGTATGTGAGTGTAAATTTGTACAGGTGTCAGTACATTGTTATTATTTAATTAATTACAGATGCACTACTGGTCAGGTCTCCCTTCCTTTGTGTTCGGCAGCACATCGTTGTTCGCTGGCCTCATTACCTTCCTGGTACCGGACACTGGAGCTGACTCTCTTCCAGACACAGTATGCGAGGCTGAAGCAGTGGGCAAAACTGACCTTAACATGAAAACGCCTCCAATAAACTTTGTTATTCCTAAAAACGAGAATTTCGCCAAATTATAATGTTATAAAGTTTGTTAGTGGTGAATTTGTATACATAATCTGCCATAATAAATTATGAATATAAATAAATCTGTTAATACGAGTTGCTCTATTTATTGAATTATTTTTAAATGAGTAAATTTATAGATTTACTATGTTGCAGTTACAAAAACAGAATATAAGAAACTACATTAAAGTAATTTATATTTATTTATCGTATCAATATTTGACACCTCTTGTGGTCTACTGTTTTACCACACTGAAATACATCCGATGGTCGCGGATTCGATTCCTCGCATGTTTTGTATTCAAATGTGTGGTAGTTTGTATTGGTCTGGGTGTTTTGTATGCTTTTACAAAAGTAAGGTATTTAAGTATTTGTGTCAGTTGTTTAGATATCATAACACAAGTTTTGCTTTGTTTGGAACTAGATGGCACTTTGTGAATTGTGCAGGAATATGAATATTATATGTAGAGCATTTTAAACACATACATTTTTTTATTAAATATACATATATCGTGCTCATCCCTACAGTTTAAGACTAAACCTCCAATTGTCTCAATTAGAGCGGAAACTGTGCAACCCGTCCGCGTAGCATAAATATTTATTTTTATTGCTTATTTCCACATTCGAAACACCTAGAGCTTGTAGAAGCAGTAATTGCAATGCGTGGTACCGCGGTTGCTAGTATGCCAAACGGCGTCGCACAAGCAATTTTCAATTTGGCCCAACGTCGCAGCCGACTGCCGGCGCCGCTGCAATATTAATTCCTGACTGCGCAACTGTTGCAGCCCAGCAATTTAGGAGACGAGGGACAAATTGTAAAATCAACTACCCTCATATATAACGTTTATTTACGTGTATGACTTTACTTATTCCGCTACTGTATTTCGTGCTATTCGCTACCTATTTTTTTATTACAAATTGTAGTTAAATCTTCACTTATATCACAGTTAGAGCGGAAATAACTTTATCAACAATTTTTTATTTGATGATTGCGCAACCTTTGTAGCTCAGCAATTTAGGAGACGCGGGACAAATTGTAAAATCAACTACCCTCATATATAACGTTTATTTATACCATAGCTGTGTTTCGTGCTATTTAGTAGCTATTTTTTTTTACAAATAGTAGTTAAATACTATAATAGTAATTTTCATAAAGAAGTAATTTTTATTTCTGACTGCGCAACTATTGCAGCCCAGCAATTTAGGAGACGAGGGACAAATTGTAAAATCAACTACCCTCATATATAACGTTTATTTATACCATAGCTGTATTTCGTGCTATTTAGTAGCTATTTTTTTTACAAATAGTAGTTAAATACTATAATAGTAATTTTCATAAAGAAGTAATTTTAATTCCTGACTGCGCAACTATTGCAGCCCAGCAATTTAGGAGACGCGGGACAAATTGTAAAATCAACTACCCTCATATATAACGTTTATTTATACCATAGCTGTATTTCGTGCTATTTAGTAGCTATTTTTTTTACAAATAGTAGTTAAATACTATAATAGTAATTTTCATAAAGAAGTAATTTTTATTTCTGACTGCGCAACTATTGCAGCCCAGCAATTTAGGAGACGCGGGACAAATTGTAAAATCAACTACCCTCATATATAACGTTTATTTATACCATAGCTGTATTTCGTGCTATTTAGTAGCTATTTTTTTTACAAATAGTAGTTAAATACTATAATAGTAATTTTCATAAAGAAGTAATTTTAATTCCTGACTGCGCAACTATTGCAGCCCAGCAATTTAAGAGACGAGGGACAAATTGTAAAATCAACTACCCTCATATATAACGTTTATTTATACCATAGCTGTGTTTCGTGCTATTTAGTAGCTATTTTTTTTTACAAATAGTAGTTAAATACTATAATAGTAATTTTCATAAAGAAGTAATTTTAATTTCTGACTGCGCAACTATTACAGCCCAGCAATTTAGGAGACGAGGGACAAATTGTAAAATCAACTACCCTCATATATAACGTTTATTTACGTGTATGACTTTACTTATTCCGCTACTGTATTTCGTGCTATTCGCTACCTATTTTTTTATTACAAATTGTAGTTAAATCTTCACTTATATCACAGTTAGAGCGGAAATAACTTTATCAACAATTTTTTATTTGATGATTGCGCAGCGCAACCTTTGTTGCTCAGCAATTTAGGAGACGAGGGACAAATTGTAAAATCGTCTATCCTCATATATAACGTTTATTTATACCATAGCTGTGTTTCGTGCTATTTAGTAGCTATTTTTTTTTACAAATAGTAGTTAAATACTATAATAGTAATTTTCATAAAGAAGTAATTTTTATTTCTGACTGCGCAACTATTGCAGCCCAGCAATTTAGGAGACGAGGGACAAATTGTAAAATCATCTATCCTCATATATAACGTTTATTTACGTGTATGACTTTACTTATTCCGCTACTGTATTTCGTGCTATTCGCTACCTATTTTTTTATTACAAATGGTAGTTATATCCTCACACAATATAAGATAAATATAATTCTTACATTTATATATATACTAGATGGCGTTGTTACAAAAGTAAAATGCGCTATGGTATTGTTTTGGCCAAAAACATGGATCATGGATCGAAATTTCGACAGCCTAGACCGAGGTTCGAACCTCTAACGGGTGCTCTCAGACTAAAGTCGTATCCGTCAGGCGGAACTTGGACTTGGCCTTCAACAGCTTCATGTCTTTCCACGTGTTTGGAGCGCCCTCTGCATTAGCCTAGCCTCCCCTATAGTCCGCTGAAGCTGTAAAGGCTAGGGGTGTTAACTTGGCCTTTACCTGCTCCATAAATTCTTCCGAGGGTTTTGAGTGCCATCTGTACTCGCCCCCTATCATCCGGTGAAGCTGTAAAGGCCAGCTACGGCCAACAGCATTAGAGTAGTCCCAGAAAAACCCGTGTTAATTGCAAAATTTTGAAATGTCTATCAGCTTGTTCTTGTATTAAAATGATTGACTGTTATGTTCACCAATTATTACTTACCTTAGGATACCTCAATCGATTCATTAATAATTGTTCAATGTTGACAGCTTATTTGCATTGGAAATTCTTATAAACTATGTTTCAAAATTACGATCTCAACTGAACGACGTGGCGAAAGGAAGGAGTAAGTGCGTTATAAAACAGTACTAAACGAAACTTTCTGTGATCATCAAAACCAACTTATTGCTGCCTTGCAAGTAGCTGATATTTTAATTAAACCTCCATTCAACTACAAAGTAAGTAATGAACGTTTTATTTGTTACAAATTAAATTATAACTAGCACGTACTTACGCTTTTATAATGGACTAGCTGTTCCCACGGTTTCACCAACATTAAAGTTGTTATTCTGATGTATAAGCTATATTACTGCAAAATTTTAATCAAAATCCGTTTATCATCCATCTAATCATTCATATTCACAAACTTTCGCGTTAAAATATTGTTAAGGTAAGATGTTGTTGCACTCGCCTGCATAAACGGTATACGCTGGTGCACACCAGTGGAGGATGATAAGTTGTGAGGTCAGGTCTGTTAGCCTATCGTGGCAAATTTACCAGGAATTTAACATTATGGTTTCCAGCCGCGTGGAGTTCAACTTGACATAGTACATTCAGTTTTTCGGGTAAATTTGTTCATTTTAAAATATGTTCTAAATTCAGTCTATGATACCGGAAGCATTCTTCTCCAGCACACCGTCTGGTGCTGATGAAGAAGATTCTACATAGGAACTGCTTATTATCCTGCTACAACTGATTGCGAATTTGATATTAATTAAGGAAAAGGAAGCAATTATAAGAGAATACAGTACTTAAAATAGAACAAAACCGATTACTATCAAAGTATTGGAAGATTTGCATGAAAGCTGTACACACTTTAAATAAACGTATTGGCAACAATGTAAGGTGCGATGGAATTCACAGTGATGCAGAACTTTAAAGTTAGCAAAAGAATATCAAGCAAAGATCTGATCTTCGCTTGGGGAAAAGGCAGGGGATGCACCGGGGGCAAAACAATTGACATCAACAGTTCAGAATAATTTTGCATAAAAATTAATAATAATAATATGTTTGGGAAACCACGCTCTGCTACCAAAATGTTTGGAAAACTACTCTGCTACCACAATGTTTGGGAAACTACTCTGCTACCAAAATGTTAGGGAAACCTCAGTCATGTACCTGTATGGTTCTGCGGATTTCTTGGGCTTCAGGGTCTCGAAGATGTCTTCGCTAGCTTTCCAGTTTCACAGTAGGTTTCACAATTCTAATTTATTTTAATTCACAACATAATAATTTGAGATATAGTAAAAGTAAGTGTAAGTAAGGTGTAATATTTACCCTAAAACGACTTTTTATGTAACTAGATGGGTAAATGCTTATAATCACTACTGGTAACCATTGTAGTTAAATTCTATTGACGAACGAATGGACGAATTCGATGGTCTAGCTTTGTAGCACACCGCCCTGTTTCCGAGGGTCGCAGGTTCGAGCGCTCACACGGTACAAACATTTCTATTCGTAAGTATAATTGTTTCTATCGGCCATGGTATTTTTATGTATAGTATGTATATATTTAAAAAAAAACGTATGAATTGTCTCGTATGCACAACACAAACTCTACCGAGTTTGGGACTAGACAGTTTTATCAAGGGTCATTTTATAATTAAATTATGGCCGAATTTCGACTACTGGACGACCACTAGTAATTTATTGCCTCTATTGTGATGTTGGTGGCGTCACTGAAAAGCCACCACCAACATTGCAAGAAAAAGGGGAACGGCCATTCTTGTTTGAAGGCGGCGCATTAGAGATAACAGAGATATTATATTTTATTTTGGGATAAACAATTAATATTAGTGAGTCGTGCAATTCCTGTAATTGGAGAACTAAATAAAACAAGTACATCTGCATTGAACTATTATTTGAAAACTTCCCAATAGTTGCACTTGCACTTACCCTCAGGAGGACCGGCAGATTACTACTAAAATTACAAAAAAATTAGGTTCATCTGAATAAGATCGAGCAGATTACAAATTACTAGTCCAATGAAGTAGGATACAGAAATTACATGATAAGTCTTATAATGAAACACAAAACATTGTCCCCGTATCCTAATTTTTAATGTTTGTAATTCTTTATGTTTGTATACATAATAATTAAAAAAAATTGTCTAAGTTTAGTGTAAAATTAATTAATACTGTAGGTTATTCAAGGAGAAGGTTTCAACTTATTTTTTAAGGTTAGAATTTGACATTATATTGTACAATAAATAAATAAATAAACAACTCGTCTCCCCGCTCTCGGTGTGTCACCAGCACCTTACTTAATATATTATTTAGACACACTTTCAATGTTACCTTTTTATTATCTCGCAAGGGGTGTATTCCCAAGTAGTATTTTTAGAATAATGGTTATTTGTTTAAGATAATGCGCCGAGAATCTCAAGGAGGCTATAATGCCAGCGTTGGAGTTTTTTTACACTCTGGTATTCAGCTTTATTCATCATTCACGTTTTTATTACTTAATGCTAGTAATAATCATGTTTTGTTTCTATCTAATTAGAATTGACGACCCTCCAGATGGAAACTAATTTTAATCTTAATAATATTATAATCGCGAAAGTTTGTGAGTATGGATGTTTGTTACTCTTTCACGCAAAAACTAGTAAATGGATTTTGATGAAACTTCACAGTAATATAGCTTATGCATCAGAATAATATATAGGCTATATTTTATATCGGAATTTGACGCGGGTAAAACCGCAAGCACAGTTAGTTATATAAATTGCTAGAACATCGTGGACGCTGCTAATCGTCGACTATACATTATGCCACATCATGGCACTATCACAGATTTTACAAAATACATTGAGAGTTATATATACATAACTGAATTGTTAAAGGTACTTATCTGAGAGTTAAACAAAACGAAATGTCAATTCAGCCATTGACTTAAAGCTGAGTTTGATACGAAATATATTTGTTTACGCATAAACTCGCCTCAAATACAAATCGACAAGTTTAAATTACGAAGTTGCTTATCAAAAACAAAGCAAATGGGCTCAAGTAGGTTTGTTTTGACAAAATAATTTATTCGTTTACACAAGCAATTTATTTTTGACTTGTAACAGCGTCTATTACCGCGAACGACCGGCCCTGATACTGAGCGTCGCTTTATGCAAATTATAAATCAAAAAATATTGCCTCCATTTAGCACCTCCTTATTTTGCCGTCTCTCTGAAGGAAGTTTACCTTTCTCCGAGTCCATCATTGATCCCGTCTAAGATAGGGATCGAGTAATAAATGGGGTAGAAGCGATAATCTACAGATTTAAATAATCCCAAAGATGCGAAGGAAACTTCGGCGCCAACACTTGGAATGTGTAATTCTTTAGAAACTCCTCTTGAATTTTGATTGAGCGTGTTTTAAAGATGTCGCCTCTTGCTCCTCGGACTAGCAATTTCACCTGTTTAATGTATAAATTAGTGTCGACCTGCAACTTTATGGTTTGACGAAATAAAAGTTGATGATCGCCGTAGAATATCAAAAGGCAAATGAAACTGCGTGTGTTTAATAATAATGTCTCTGAAATTTGAGGAGTAAATTTGGTGTTTTATGGAGTCAATGAAATTTTTAACTAAACCTTTTCTTGCCGCGTTCAAGAACTTTTACTGTAAGAATGCTGTACGTAATAACTATATATGTAAGTTTAATTTTATAAATACGAATCTAGGTTTGTTTCTGTGCTGTTATCAATATTTAATATTTTGTTCTAATAGTGTAATTGGTTATAAATTTAATTACTGACATATTGTAGTTTAATAATGTAAATTAAATATTGTAATCGATTAATAACGTAATTGTTACAACACGGCTTGTACTATAAATGACGTAGTGGAGTAACTTCAAACAGTCATGTTCGCTTTAAAATTTAAATTTGTGGCTGAGCAGTGCCTGTACGCTCCCCCTAATATGGTTGAGTGCAACGATGGCTAACTCATCCGTCATACTCGTAAACGAGTGATGCTTGTAGAAACTGTTCTAGTTGCGGCTACTGATTAGACTATTTCCCTTTGATAAAATTGCAATAGCATATGTTGCTGGCCGCACTATTCTCCCTAATTTGAATTTAAATTTTTATAAACATGTACAAACTCATTTGGAAAGAATAAGAGCTGAGTTTCTTATCAGTTCTTCTCAACTCAAAAGCACTCCGAACTTCCCTTTGATAAAATTGCAATAGCATATGTTACTGGCCGCACTATTCTCCCTAATTTGAATTAAAATTTTTATAAACATGTACAAACTCATTTGGAAAGAATAAGAGCTGAGTTTCTTATCAGTTCTTCTCAACTCAAAAGCACTCCGAACTAACGGTAGATTTGATATATCATAAGTCAGTTATAGACCTACATGAATAAAGATATTTTCATTTTATTTAAATCCATATATTAATACGTAAAGCAAGTCTTTGACAATAAAACTTTAATAATGTTCAAACTTTACATTTAAATTATTTATGGTCAAATTTAGACCAATGTGCGACCACTAGCTTTTTATTTTTGTTTTATTGGGACATTTGGGCTTTGGTTGCGACCTACATAGATCTATTGTGTTCGCCCTTTTACAGAGTTCACTGCTTAGACCCGTCAGGGACAAGAATTCAATGATATTATTAGGAGCGATGGTTTTTATCTCCTTGGGATAGAGTATAAACTTTCCAAGTGACCACTAGTTAGTATAGATAGATTATTTAACGATAAGCACACAAATAAGACGACTGCCGGAAATACTCGAAGTAATGTGGACTCACGTAGTAAACTTGTTTGCAGTACAGACGACAGATTCCTATATCCAAAGACGGGGGCCATTTAACTTTGTTTCCACTGCTAACTCACTCGTCCTGAACTATGTCTAGAGTCGGACGAGACCAAAATCGAGTTGGCAATCTGTCCTATATATATTTACCTACAATTTGGTCAGTATTCTTTATGTATTTACTTTAGTTCTTTCAACTAGATCGGGTAAACTTTGTTTCGCTTTAAAGTTTTAATAAAATGAGATCGAGTGTAATGAGTCATGCTCACTAAAATGTCCAGACATATGGAGGCGCGGTGGGCTGGGTCATTGGACTCCCTAAAATATGGTCGAGCGCAGTGATGGCTGGCTCATCCGTCATACTCGTGAACGAATGCTGCTTGTAGGGACTGGTCTGCTCTTAGCACTACGACTGATTTAATCTTATTGTGTCTTTATATTTGATCCTAATAAATTAGTGCTGGTTGGTAGTTTCTATTCACGCGTTTCAACTTGTAAAATGTGATCTTACAAAGATTATTTAAAAGAGCAACACACAAGTCTTGTTCATTTTTCTTGTGATGAGACAGCGTTCAGAATTAGCGGTAGATTAAAAAGAAATTGTTATGACTATTCAAAAGAGCTTAAATTAAGTTTATTTGAATAAATGATTTTCTATTCTATTCTGTTCTATAAAGGTGTAGCAAACTCATTGGCATAGTGAGTACATGACCATATCAGTTCTATTAAAGACATATTGTACTTAACTAATTTTATGCCACGGCGTTGCTCGCATAAAATATGTTATAGATAATAATACTTTCTATGAGTTGTTAAAATCGATAAAAAAATCGTTAAAATCGCATAACACGCGTCATTTCACAAACCATTCCACATCAAACAAACGTACTAAAATCTTTGTTCTTAGTATTGTAGTAATATTATAAAGAGGACATAATAATATACATAAAAACACCCTGAACAATCATACTCATTAATACAAATATTTGTACCGTGCGAGGAATCGAACTCGCGACCAATCGACGTAAGGCGGTGTACTAAATCGTTAGACCGCATAGGCCGAATAAAATAATAAGTAAGAATATTTCATAGATTTATATTATTTTATGTAATTCCGCTATAATAATATCAAATGTAAATATGTCATAAGTAAGATTTTGTCCTTTTTGTATACATATACCTATTTTATAATTAATTAGCTATGCCCGCGGTTTTATCTGCGTGAAATTTATAGTCTATATGTTATTCTGATGTATAAGCGCCTTATACTATAAGCTATATTTCTGTAAAGTTTCATCAAAATCCGTTGGGTAGTATCCGTGAAAGAGTAATAAATATCATTCCATACTGACAAACTTTCGCGTTTATAATATTAATAATAAGATATATGTATTTACAAACAAAAAGGAATCTATGTATTCATACCAGTTGTCTATAATAATAATAAAAAAAGAGGAAAAAAGGAATAAAAGAAAAATAATAATCTCAAAACAATTCACACAGCGCCATCTAGACCCAAGTTAAGCTAGCTAAAGCTTGTGTTATGGGTACTAGATAACTGATATAAATACATAGATAATTTTTTTTTCGTAAATCCAAACATAATATACATACAAAACACCCAGATCGATTGTACAGCATCCATAACAACAGCTTGGGAGTAGTTTTTGCGTGAAAGAGTAACAAACATCCATCCATCCATCCACACTTTCGCGTTTATAATATTAATAAGAGGGGAGAAAGGGCAACCTCCTTAGTAATGTGGAATGATGATCTCATTGTTAGCAATACCATGTCAGGATGATCTCCACGCGGTTCCTCCTGGAAACCATTGTGATAAATTCTTGGTGAATTTGTCACGATGAGCTAACTAACCTGACCTCATACTCATCATCATAATCATAATCATCTTCCACTGGTGCTCCGCGAGCGTAAACCGTTAGCACCATTCCATAATCACCCTTAAAAAATATATTAATAAGACGGGTTGGTATGTAATTATTCCTCTAAATTATTTTTTTTTTGAAACCGTGTCTGATGAAAAGTGAAATCGCTACTGATGAGATAGCACGTCATAACAGAGAGCAGATCTGTCGCCTGTGGATGTTCAGTGAACATTATCAGGCGTCAATAATCGGTGGATTCCGCTCACGTGCCGGCTCGGAGATCAAACGCCGTGATTTCGGCCCGATAATGCCTAGGCCGAAGATTTCTTGCTGTATTATGAGAATAAGTCAATACATCTTAGTATTTGATGGCGCGATTGATTTTTATAGATAGATACTAATAATAATCTCAGGACAATTCACACAGCGCTATCTAGATCTTAGTTAAGCTAGCTAAAGCCTGGGTTATGGGTACTTTTTTTTCGTAAATACAGTTATATTATAGATAGAAAACACCCAGTTTTATACAAAAAATCATACTCATAAAATATTTGTGCCATGCGAGGAATCGAACCCGCGCCCATCGGAAGTAAGGCGGCGTGCTAAACCGCGTGACTACCGAGGCCGTTAGATAGATAGATAAATTCTTTATTCACCAGTTATAGATACAACATACATAAGGCCTAATAGAAATATCAATGATAAGACATCATGTCATCATTATCATTTTGAAATTGAGTCATCCATCAATTTCAAAATGATAATATGAATACTAATCTAATTAGGTACGGAAGAGTATTTCAAATGAAATGGTCTTAAGTATAATATATTCGTGCGAGGAGTCGAACTCGGGACCATCGGAAAGACAGCGTTGAGCTAAACCACCAACTTTACAAAATAAGCTGTTTGGCGATTGAAATAGATGACACTTCTAAAAGATTGGTAAATATTTATTATAATCATCTAAAATATATATAATTACCAATTATATATAGAAATAGAAATAATCTTTTAATTCAAATAAACTCAATAGCACGACGAATTAATAAATCCTATTCATTCATTCGTAAAAAAAAAAATTGTTATGACTATTCAAAAGTGCTTAAATTAAGTTTATTTGAATGAATAATTTTCTATTCTATTCATAATTTCTATATAAAGTCAATTAATCTTATATATAAAATTCTCGTGTCACAGTTTTCGTTCCCATACTCCTCCGAAACGGCTTGACCGATTCTCATGAAATTTTGTGAGCGTATTGAGTAGATCTGAGAATCGGCCAACATCTATTTTTCATCCCCCTAAATGTTAGGGGTAGTCCATCCCTAAATTTTATTTTTATTTTATGGCAATACAATGTTTGCCGGGACAGCTAGTATACTATAATTTTCTATTCTATTGCGCGATTAGCTAACTATCTATCTTTGCTCATACAAAAAAACTATATGAAATAATAGCTAATGTCGTTATATGACAGTCATAAAGCCACTCGTAAACCCCTTCACTTCAACCCTTCAACTATTTCAGCTGTAACTCCGACAATGGCGGACATGCCGGCAAGAGGGGCGCGCGGGACATCCGCGAGCTCCGGAAATGCCCGCTACATCTGCACAAGTGACGTCACACGGCGGAAATACCGCCACTCGGCTCCCGTTCTGAAATTCGCATTTTTCACTCCCTAAATTCGTCAAAATTTCGCGTGAATATTCAAATATTTGGGGCCGAAGTAGCGAGTTGGAAATCGTTGTTTACCGTTCGGAAATTGTAGAGGACTCGAAAATAAGTACATACTTGTAAATGCAACAATATATTTGCCAAGGTTTATTATAAATCTTGGTAAAAATGTATATATAGAGTATGTAATGAGCAACACACAAGTTTCTTGCTTATTGCGGGTGATACGATGAATGATACGATGTTGTTGATTGAGATGATGTATATTATAGATGATAATTGACTGACAATATGTATATAAAAATATTGACCTTATATACTAAATAACAATAGGAAAATATAAGGTGGGGTGACACAGTTTAGACATGGCAGTGCTTAGTACACAATATTGGATTTGTCTTACTAGACATTATTAAATGCAATTATTATTTTGATGTGTCTAAGTAACCTTATCCCATATTGCTCATTCTTCTTGTGATGAATTTGCGTTCAGAACGAGTGGTAGAATAAAAAATATGACTTTTCAAAAGTGCTTGTATTTAATTTATTTGAATAAAGATAATTATTTCTAATTATTGTTCGAACATGACTTTCGGCAGCCACCAGGCCATTTTCACTTTGCCTTACGTTTACGATTTCACCGCACGTGTACCTAGTTAATTCTAGATAACTTTAAGCATTAAATGTAATAGTTTACAGTCCACTTTCATATTTCATTTATCTTTTATTAGTAAAGGACTGAACATCATAAAATAAAGCGAAAATTTCCATTTCCACTCATCCGGTCTCCAGCATCAAGAATCTGGTAATGTGCTCCAACTTTGAAAGAGCTTAGTTTGTGAGACGACGCGTCGTTGGCCGGAGACGTGATCTATGTTATACGAGAAGTCTCTCTACTCACTATGTGATTTGATTGAAATATGATTATATTAAAATATATAAGAATAATAAAGATTTATAATCTTTCTATGCTTTTAAAATTCCTAAAGTGGCTAGACCGATTTTGACGGGGCTTTTTTTGGCAGATAGCTGATGTAATAAGGAGTGACTTAGGCTACTTTTATTTTAGAAACATAAAGTTAAATTTTACGCAGACGAAGTTGCGAGTACAGCTAGTGATGCATATAATCGAGTTGTAGCTACTAATAAACACGTTAATTAGTTTAAGCTCTTAATACTTTACTACATTCTACTCTATTTTGATGACAGTATTTAATTAAAAAAAAACGTCAGTAATTTATGATTAAAATAAAGACAAAATCAGGAATAAGTCCAATGTTGATCGAAATAAAAGTACAGACGAATTTGATACAACTTATTACACTAGAATCGGTTACATTTATTATTTCTTTCCTATCAAATTTATAAAAAATATTTTGAACAAACTCTTATACTCTAAATAATTCTCACCTATTTGACAGCTTCGGTTTAGCACATCGCTTTACTTCAGATGGTCGCAGGTTCGATTCCTCGCACGGCACAAACATTCATGAGTATAAATGTTTGTATCATTCTGGGTGTTTTCTATGTATAATATGTATGTATTTACGGAAAAATATATATCTATGTATTTGTATTAGTATCAGCTTAACTTGGGCTTGGATGGCGCTGTGACATTGTCCTGAGATTATTATTATTTATTATAGTAAATCTCTTCAGTTACATAGTTTTGTAATATTTAATTTCTCTGAATCACTACATCGTATAAGTTCCCTGAGGTTGGAAAATAATTCAAGCAATGAGGACTCAACATTTTCTATTCACGTTTCAATATAGTCCTTTGTGAATGTTTCTTATAACTCATTTTAAATTTATTCTTATTTATTCTTAAACGTAAATTGAATTGACTTTTAATAATAGAGTTCATTTTTATACTTACTCATAGAAATTAAATATAATAAACAAAAAACAAATTACAACAAAAATGGACAAGTAATTTAAATTTCGAAAGGCGCGTGTTTTGAATTTCGAACTAGATGACGATCGAATATAATCCAAGAAAATAAAATGTGAACAATATTTAGGTGCTTATAACATTCCAAAATTAAAAATCTACAAACAATCGATAATTTTAGCAATTTAATGGCTAAATCTTTATTAGTATGTAAAATATGATAGCTTAGTTCATTTTTAAAATTTGTTATTTATTTATTTTCAAATGTAAGTCATATTGACTTCAATTGATTTAATAAGAGCATCTATTTTATTACTTACTCATATGAATTAAAATTATTGTCAATAACATATTACTAAATAGCAGAAATAATTTAAATTTCGAAAGGCGTGTCTTTTGAATTTCGAACTAGATGACGATCAAAAAAATTATAATCCACCAAAATTAAATATGCTCAATGTTTAGGTAATTATAATACGCCAAAATTTAAAATCTACAACTAATCATCTTAATTTGTATGTAAATATTACGGCTTTGTTATTCTTCAAAATTAGTAAGTTTCAATATAGAAAATAAAATGTACTCACAAATTTCCCACCGCATACATCTACACTATTTGACTCCAATTTCATCGTTTTTCTATGCACGTCATGTCTGGTTCTGTACCTTCGTACATTACTCTTTTGGGAGTTAACAACCGGTTCCTCCTCTGCTTTAACGTCAAACATTAACGCTTTGCAAATCGAGTATATTTCTGTGGTAATATACTATATATAAGATAACATTACATAACGTTCCGCTGCCTAGTAGAACGTAAAAGTCTCTGAAAACCTGAACAATCCTGGGTGTTCGTATCCGGCTCGTAAAGGCCACTGAATAAGTTCGAGGTTGAGGGAAATATAAATATTTCCTTTATCAGTAATATTTCTATGTATTTCCCGCCATATTTGATTTAAGAATAAAATAAAACATTTTCTTTTGTACAGCTAAATGGTAAAGGAATTGTCATATACAGCTTTAACAGAAAACATTTTTTCATGTAGGATATTTTAGTAGTTTACGAAAGTCAAGATTTTGTCCAGAGTTATATCAACATTATGACATCCTTATTTTTGCGTCGGGAATTAAAGATTAAAATAGCGAGATTAGGTAAATGAAAGTGAAATAACTTAAAACATGACATTAAAAATTTTATTGTATCTGTGGAAAGTTGGGTCCCTACCATAGATAATCAATCTCAACATCCGTAACTTGGCCAATTACGATATTACGGTGGTAACTTTTAATTTATTTACAGCTGAGAGTTGTTAATATCTTGCTCAGAAAGTTATATACTTGATTATGCTTTATTTATCAAGTTCTGTTTGAGGACTCTTATATACCTACTAATTGGATTTTGTTGAACAACAGATCACAAGAGGTTAATTAGAGATAGGATTAGCGGAGCTGAGTAGCTACTCTTTGGTTATAATTAGCATGCTGACTTTTTATTTAAAAATTGCTCGGACCTGTTCTTTAGTGCATTTGTTTAATCCTATAATAATAATTGGCGCCCAAAGGTCGAATTTCGAATATAATTGATCAAAGACTGTAATAAATGAATTTGTTATGACCATAATTATTTTTATTTTGAACATTATTACAGTTCTATTGTCAACCAACAAACCAAAAACAACCATAATATATGAAGTTATTATGTTTATGTCTGATATAATCCAGTAAGATTATAGACAAATAATATTAATTTATTTCTAACTAGATTACCCTGCGATATCTGTTCCGCCTCAAATTTTTTTATTAATTTTTTTTTTAATTATGTCAAAGGTTTTTTGAAGTTTAGTTACGCAATAAATGTCTGGACGCACCCTGTTTGACAGGTATCAGCTGTTTGTATGGGAAAATAAAATTGTTGTTTTTACTATTTTACATGCAATTCCTTCATATTTTATCACCGATTAAACCTTCACTGGACTTCCACGAATATTTTAAGATTAAAATTAACCAAATCGGTTCAGCCGTTCTCGAGTTTTAGCGAGACTAACGAACAGCAATTCATTTTTGTATATGTAGATTTGACCACAGACTTTTTGTGTTTCAAAAGAAGTTTTTATATTTATTTGTGGAGAATCACCTCTCACGATATAATATAATCAACAAATCTGCTTATAGTCTGATTGCATGAGAAAAATAAAAAAAATATTTATTTGTGTTTATCTATATATGATACACAATTCTCTGTATGTAGATATTTATCCACTTTTCGTTTGCAGACGTATTTTATTGTGTGACTTGAGCCCGTCACTCGTTCTTACCTATTTCTTTTCTGAGAAATAAAGGTTGGTGTATGTACTATAAGAATTTATATTAATAGAAAAATTTTGCATATCTATGCTATGAAGAGATAAAACAGATAATAAAAGCGGCTCTAGTGATTTGGAGGAAATGTGATATTTGGATAATATAATAATACCCTTGGACAATGCACATAACGCCACTTCCAAACTAAGCAGAGCTTGTGTTATGGGTACTAGACAATTGATATAAATATAGCCTATGTAGTAACGTAGGCTTTTGACGGGACTTTTATTAGTAGCTGATGTAATGTAATAATACCTTATTACATCAGCTACCTGCTAATAAAAGTCTCGTCAAAATCGGTCCAGCCATTTCAGAGATTAGCCGGAACAAACAGACAAACAGACAGACAGACAAAAATTGTAAAAAAGTGTTATTTTGGTGTATGTACTGTGTTTATATTAATATGCATGTAGTAAAAAACGGTTATTTCAATATTACAAACAGACACTTCAATTTTATTTACATGTATAGATTGCAATGTATTGTTTTTCAGTGCGCAGTCAAACTGTACAGATGATAGTTTCCAGTAATATCTAGTTTCTTTAGCATTTGTCCTGTCAATGTGCCAGTGTTATTGCAGCCGCAGATGTTGCCGACACGCAAGTCATGAGCGACCAGCGGGGAATATTTACATATAATATATACTAGTTCTAACAGAGATCAAAGATTAACCGCGTAAAATTTAAAACAGTACATATCAAAGACTCCATGACATGTACATTGTTTCAAATAATTTAATGAATTAATATTTACAGATATGAAATGAATTTTAAATGTATAAAATGGAAGGTCTATGTGATTGCTAAACCATTTGGTCTTAGTACTTGAATTTTTGTATGTGATTTTGCAGTGGTATGAATGGTAACGGATTAAAAGTCAAGTAGAATTGCCATGGAATTGAGCTTTCAGCAAGAAAGTGGGAATCTGTACATTTATATTTGAATCTATATTGATTATCCCATGCCTAATCCTTGTTGTTAATTAAATATAAGTAAATCAATATTTGTTTAAAAGAGCAACACATAAATTTCTTGCTCATTCTTCTTGTGATGAGTCTGCATTCTGAATGAGCGGTAGAATAAAATAACTTGACTATTCAAAAGTGCTTATTTAAGTTTATTAATAAAGATTATTTCTATTTCTAATACATAACCGCGCAGTTTATAGGACCGTATTAAAAAAATATTTTTTCTAGTTCAGTCTCTTCATCACTGGCTTTTCACGACTAGCCTTTTATTAATATTAATTACTATTAAGACAAAAGTAACTACCGAGATAATGTGTTAAAATTTTGATGAGAATAGAACCAAACATTATTTATTGCGAAAACTTTCAAGAATTTTGCGCTGCAAAATCGCTGATCTCTTATGTATTGGACACCAATGTTTGTTACTGCGGAACTTACCTAGTGTCTAGCGAATATAAGTATAATGGTAGAACAGGAGACAGGACGTAACAGTCGAATAAAGAAATTAATTCTGAATTTTAGTTGAACAAATTTAAAAGGAAAGTACTTCAAACTGGACTGTTTATATGTGAACATTGCTGAACCATATCTGGTGGAGTTGTGCGGGAATAGTCTGGTCTGATGTTGTTATTACTATTTTTTATTTTATTAACATTAGCTGTAAGAAAATTTGTATCATTATCATCATGATTAGTATAAAACAAAGTCGCTGTCGCTGTCTGTCCGTTCCCATGTATGCTTAAATATTTAAATCTACGCAAAGGATTATGAAGCGATTTTTTATATATAGAGTGATTCAAGAGGAAGCGTTATGTGTATAATACGTGTACCTATACCCGTGCGAAGCCGGGGTGAGTAGCTAGTTATTAATAAAATGAAAATTATATAAAATGAAAATTATTATCCAACTGAAACAAAGTCATTTAAGCAAATCGGTCGGTAAATATTTGTAGACTTCCGACTGTACCTACAATCAAAATTTAAGAAAATAACTGTAATTGAAATCGATTGTATAAAAAATATATGTGTATATATTACTTCATCTTTTTTAAATTCGGTTATTAAAACTAGTTCTTCCACTTTTGATACTCGATCAACGTTTTTATACCATATGCAAAATTCACGTTCAAATCCAAATTGCAAACAACTTTCCTAGAACTGGTGTAATTTCTGTTATCCATAGAGTATTATTCCTCTATGTACCTCACCCACTGTTGAGTTGTATAAATTTATAATTGTATGTGTATTTGTATGTATGTACGTGTACGAGGTTATATTTATATGTATATATGTGTATTTATTTATTTATATTATCTATAATCTATACATATAAATAAAATTAGAGTGTCTGTTTGTAATATTGAAATAATCGTTTTTTACTACATGCATATGAATATAGATACGGTACATACACCAAAATAACATTATTGACAATTTTGGACTGTCAGTTTCTTCCGGTTAATCTCTGAAATGGCTGGACCGTTTTTGATACAGCTAGTAATATATATATGTTTGCATATGTATTAATATTTAATCACATTAAAGTTATCTTCTTTTTTTTTTACATTTGAGTTTCGAATTTTGTTAATGCACCCACATGACTCTCTGTTTGCCCTATGGTTCACTGGAAGAATATGCCTCAAGGTGTTAACTCCGCCATGTGTAACTTTATTTATATACTAGCTGTCTCACGACTTCGTCCGCGTGAATTTAACTACTTTTTTATTTTTCTAAAATAAATGATTTTTTAAATAAAAGTAGCCTAAGTTACTTACAGTTAAGTTTATTACATAACCTACCTGCCAAAAAAAAGTCCCGTCAAAATTGGTCCAGCCATTTCAGAGATTAGCCAGAACAAATAGACAGACAGATAAAAATTGTAAAAAAAAAATTGTGTATGTATCGTATTTATATTCATATCCATGTAGTAAAAAAACGGTTATTTTAATATTACAAGCAGACACTCAAATTTTATTTATTTGTGCATTGAAGTTTTAATAAATAAATATGCCCAACACTGGACGAATGGACTGAAAGCCAGTAAAATATCTATGTATGTATGTTGTATAATGGATACAAAGTAGATCTAAACTTGTGATGGTAGAAACAAGCTAACTTTGAATCATGGTAATTTCCTTATTCGTCATACATACGCGTTAATTCTCGGTTATAATGCAACGTGTACCTTCCCATTAATACGGAACTGTCAAAGATAAATAGATCTTAAGAACAGAGGCGTAACATCTAAATTATTGATTGGGGTGTAATCTATAATTTAGATGTTACGCCATGTTCTTTTTGTTCTAAGGGGATAAATTAACGCGAGCGAAGCCGCGGGCAAAAGCTAGTGTATTATATATATATAAACCTTCCTCTTGAATCACTCTATCTATTTAAAAAAAAACCGCTTCAAAATCCGTTGCGAAGTTTTAAAGATTTAAGCATACATAGGGACGGACAGACAGCGACAGCGACTTTGTTTTATACTATGTAATGATACTATAATACAATTACAAATTAGGATGAGTGAACAAAATGTACGTTGCGTTGATCGAATTGATTTTTAAAGTCTGTTATGAAATTGACGTTATGCGTAGAATTAAATTGGATGGGTGTGCGCTCCAATCAGAACATTCTTTTTTGTATTGCATTTCGTTGCTGCTTATAAGCGACACCTTGAAAAGATTACTTTCAGCAGTAAGGCCGCCTTATTGTAGCTTTTTAGGTGACATCCGAATTTGAATATTCGATAGATGTAATTCATGATAGGAAACCAGGGTTTTATCATAATCATCAGCTTCATCCATATCCAGTTTATTTGGAGTCGGCGTAATATGTTCTTCAATTATATTCATCCTTGTTTAATTTGTTTGCTCAAATTTACATTGCGCCGTGTAACTTGATCTGCATCGCATTTACTTGACATTTATCGTCATATTTCGCCTAATTTACATAATATCTTTTTTATATATTTTTTTTTTAATAATCTCAGGACAATTCACACAGAGCCATCTAGACCCAATTTAAGCTAGCTAGAGCTTGTGTTATGGGTACTACATAACTGATACATATACATAGGTATTTTTTTTTGTAAATACATGTTATACATAAATATTATGGCCTATGTATTATTCTGTAGTTTCATCAAAACCGTCCATCCATATTCTCATATTTTCGCGTTTTAACAGTAGTAAGATATTCAGTGAAGCATAAAATTCAATGTAGGCATTAAATGTTAGTATTGCATGTACCGTCTACGTGTTTAGTGTTTGGCGGTCGTCACGTGCCATATTGGAGGAATGGGCATCACGTCTGCCTGACGTCGCAGCCCAACTTTCTTGATTATCAACACGTGGCGCGAATCTTGGAGTTGCTAATCATAAGATGCCTCTTCAGCTCAAGTTTGTTGATTGAACAGACCGACAGACGCTTTTGATAGACAATGTTGGCGGTTTCTCAAGTTATGATGGGTGTGCCTGCGGCCTCGTCAGTCGGTCAAAGTGATCTTTTGAGATTAAGTGGATGTATCGTGTTTACGCTTCCAACAAACTAATATTGTTCATGTTGAGATGAATTGAAACTATATTAAGTTTTCAATGCTAGAATGTAGATTAGTTATGCTAGTGGTATTGTTATATAATTTATTTATTTCTTTATACATAATTATAGAGCCATAATGGATGCCACTAAATATAGAAAATATTTAAAATAGTAAATATATATTAACTGAAACGTGATCTTAGGCTAAGCAATTTATTCTAGACTTTGAGTGGATAGAGAAATTAAAATAAGAAATGGGTAGGTGGTACATGTAATAAACATAACTATATATATATATATATATATATATACTAGCAGACCCGGCCAGGCGTTGCTGTGGCTAAGATTCTTGAATAAAATAATATTGCGACTATAAATTGAGATATAAGCTATCCTATCTTTCAAGTTGTATCAAATGCACAAAATGTGCAAATCAAATTTGCAATCAGTACAGTAGTTTAGTAGTCCATCGCGGACAAACATAGTCACACGAAAATTTTGTGTATAAAGATATATTAATATACATATTTATACTTAATACACGTGGAAGGAATGACAAAAAGGAACCATGAGTTAAAAAGTGAGGGAAAAAACTGAATTGTTTCTTCCGAGATGTAATATTAAGAAAGTTAAGCTATTGAACATCCTAATTTTGAACTACATACAACTTTTAAGCAAGTTAGTGCCCAGTATTTGTTATCCAAAACAGAGTTTTTTTTTCTAGTAATAATAATAATCTGAGGACAAATTACACAGCGCCATCTAGACCCAAGTTAAGCTAGTTAAAGCTTGTGTTATGGGTACTAAATAACTGATAGAACTATGTATTTGTATCAGATTTCTAGTACTCATTTTTTTTTGTAAATACATACATATTGTACATAGAAAATATCCAGACAGATACATTAATTTAGGTTAAAATTTAGATTATAAAGTAGCTTATGTCCTGCGTAATGTCCTTTCTCAAGTTCTAGATTATCTGTGTACCAAATTTCATTTAAATCGGTTCAGTAGTTTTCGTGAAAGCGAGACAGACAGACAGATTTACTTTCGCATTTATAATATTAGTAAGGTTTATTCTATAATAATAACATATGCATATGAATCCGTAGATATAAAACTAGTTAAGATATAAATAAATAAATAACCCTGGACAATTAACACAGCGCCATCTTTTTTTTATATATTTACATACGGAATATACATAGAAAATACCAAGACCGATACAAACAATCACACTCACGAGCACGGTGCAAACATTTGTATTAATGTTTGCACAGTCCGAGGAATCGAACCCGCGACCATCAGAAGTGAAGCGGTGTGCTAAACCACCGAGACCGCCATAGATATATCCATTATCCCACAATAGAGGGGACATTAAGTCAGAAACAGCAAACAGTTGCAAATTCCGTCCGCGTAACCGCCCCCTTGTAAATCAAAAAGTATTTAGCAAACAATTTGAATTACTAATTTGTGATAATTGCCATGTCTTTGCCATTGCCATGTCTTTACCATTGCCATGTTTTTGGCAGGCGTCGTGTACTGAGCTTAATTGAGTGCTGAATGCGCGGATTGCTTTTGTATGCAAGAAAACAAGAAGTACATACTTGGGTTTTCTTGAATATCCCTTTAATATATCCCTGTATACACTGCACTAATGTGGAATGAACCTGTCGAGGTTTTCTCACGAGACTACAGCATGGGGTTCTTCAAGAAGGGTATTAAGGTTTCTTAAGGGCCGGCAATGCGCATGTGACACCCCTGGTGTTTCAGGCGTAGGTAACCGATTACCATCAGATGGGCCGAAAGCTTGTTTGCCACCTACGTGGTATAAAAAAAAAACTAAATTTATGACTTCACAATTTTTTTTTATCATTATTATTATTATTAATGCATGTATTGCATACGATTATTCCTTGGTGAGTGCATTGGTATTGTACTGTAATACTCACTGAGAGCGTGTAATTTTATAAATAAATAAATAAAATAAATATCATCTATAGCTTTATACTTGTGTGTAATTATTTATTTAATTATTATATAGCTATTTTCTTTTCTTTTCTTTCTTCATATAGGCGTTTAGGATCACAATAATGAGCATGCTTCGTCTTCGGTAACCTTATTTTCCATTTAATTGTACAAAACATCCAGTTTAATACCAATTGTAATATTCATGCATAAATATTAGTACATTAATTTAATAGAATTTATTTGAAAGTTTGCTGAGAAGTGACATTGTACCTCCATTGATTGAATGCATATTTAGATAGTAAAAACAAAGTCGCGGCGGCGCGCCGCCTCAATCTCACAGTGGACCCATATTGGAAATTAGTGGACATAGGTAAAATTTTTTCGTGAATAAAGAATGACCCTAACTATCATATACTCACGCCATACACCCAACATATTTGTACAATTGAAGAAAAAAAATAAAACGTGATTCGCTCCATACAAGACATACCTAATTTATTTTTTTTCAGACAAACTATCAATTTTAGAAGAAATTTTATATGAGTAAAAGTTTTCAGCAATGTCATAACACGTCATATAAAAAATCGCATGGATATTGGAACTTTGTTGCCTATGTCCTCTAATTTTCAATATGGGTCCACAGTGAGATTGAGGCGCGCCGCCTCAATCTGTTTGCTTATACTTTTTTAATTATGTAACAGATTTTAGTACTTTCTTTTCAATCAGTCTATACATATAATATATGTATAGACTGATTGAAATGGAAGGTATATATGTTGTTAATAATCACTTCACGCTGTCCCACTACAGTATATATATTGCATTGCACCTAATCGAGGCAAATTGCTGGTAACATATACGTTACGTTAAAATTTTACTATTTGTACTAAATGATTTTTTTTATAGTACAGGGGACAAACGAGCTTGCGGCTCACCTGATATAACTGATTACCTCCGCCTATGAACACCCGCAACACTAGAGGAATTGCAAGTGCGTTGCCAGCCTTTAATAAATAGTATTCTATAGTAAATTCCGGAAACCTATCTTTTTTTATAGAGTATTACTTGCAAATTTCACACTCTTTGACTTGGACTGCGAACGTGGTTTTATATTTATTTGTGCATCGTAGACATTTAAGTAAAAATAAAAAGAAGCGAATGATTGTGTACACGGCTTAACAATGTTGCGTCGGATAGCTGTGAAAAACATTATGGATGCCGAGTGTTTCATTATTCATGCAAACTATCCAAGACAATAGCGATTCTGTGGATCTATTCTTATAAGATTATACAATAGCTTTTACTAACTACAGAACTGCTAGCACTTCCGATTTTTCGAGAGTAGCCAGGCACAGGGTAAATAATAACAATAACTCTGGACAATTAACACACCGCCATCTAGTCCAGGAAGCAGAGCTTGTGTTATGGGTACTAGACAACTGATATTAATACATAGATTTTTCATAAATACATACTTAAATACATTCAGATCGATACAAGCAATCATACTCTTGAAAACAAATGTTTACACCGCGAGCAAACGAACCCGCGACTATCCGAAGTACAGCGGTGTGCTTAACCGCTAGAGCAGATGGCGGTTTATGAACAGTGATTCGAACAGAAAAGGCATTATACGAGCAGCCGGCAAACGGAACGGACGAGTTTTCCGCGTGTGTTTAATAGGACTAATTTAATTAGATATATTCCAAGTTTTACTACATGACTTGCTTTTTTAGTAAATTGAAATGGTAACACATCTATCTATCTATGTGAATAGCACTAAAGATATTATTAATGACTCCCTGGAACCCATACCATAAATGGAGCGAATGGCCCTCTTTTGTAAAGTAAATATTGTATATATATCAGCTGCTTTGCCCCATAACAAAATACCATACGACATAATGCTATGGAAATAGCTAAAATAGACAAGTTTAGCCGTTGTCAGTTGTTGTGAATAGTTCGAAAATCGTAGAGACGTAATGCCTAACATAGATCTACCATAATACAATGGATCTGCTTTAAAAACGGCTAACCCGTTTTAATTCGACTTAATATAAACTTACAAACTCAACACATCTTCTTCATCTTCTACACGAGACTGTAGTTAACAAAAGCAATTCCGGTAATCAAAGCGCCGCTCGGCGGTTGTCCCGAACTAGAGTCGCCAACCGTCCTGTTTTCCCAGGACAAGTCCTAGTTTTTGTAGTGTCCTGGGACGATCTGAATAGTTTTTATTTTTAATACTTTTATTATTTAATAAAAGTATTAGAAGAAAATTATATATTCTAAATCGGTTTTGAAATTTAATAACCTAGGAGGCTGCTTAAAAACTATTCAGGATATCCTAGGACATGTCCTAGTTTTAGTAGTGTCTTGGGATATCCTGACTAGTTTTTTAGCAGCGTCCTATCAAAATATATATTTAGTGTTATTTTTTTCATCTATTTTTACTATATAATAATTTAACTAATGTAACTCTATTACTGTGTCCTCTTTTTTAAAAAGAATTTTCCCAGTTTTTAAAAGGTAAAATCCTGGTTTTTAAAATTTGAGATTGGCAACCCTATCCCGAACTTTTGTTAAATATCTCGTATCGGTTTATACGCCACGAAAAAAGCTGTTCAAGGACCATTACGCTATAAGTCGTCTATAATAGACGCATAGGCCATTATATATATATATATATTTTAAACAGAATTTTCCTAGCTTTTAAAAGGTAAAATCCTGGTTTTTTAAATTTGAGATTGGCAACCCTATCCCGAACTTTTGTTAAATATCTCGATCCGTTTATACGCCACGAAAAAAGCTGTTCAAGGACCATTACGCTATAAGTCGTCTATAATAGACGCATAGGCCATTATATATGACGACGACCTCGGTGGTCCAGCGGTCTAGTACACCGCTTTACGACCGATGGTCGCGGGTTCGATTCCTCGCACGGCACAAACATTTGTATTCTTGAGTATGATTGTTTGTATCGGTCTGGGTGTTTTCTATATATAATATGTATGTATTTACAAAAAAAAAAAAAAAATATCTATGTATTTGTATCAGTTATCTAGTACCCATAACACAAGCTTTAGCTAGCTTAACTTGGGTCTAGATGGCGCTGTGTGAATTGTCCTAAGATTATTATTATTATTATTATTATATATATATATATTTTAAACAGAATTTTCCTAGCTTTTAAAAGGTAAAATCCTGCTTTTTAAAATTTCAGATTGGCAACCCTATCCCGAACACAATTTGCATCACTAATGAATTGCGTTACTTTGAACACGTTTTTCACAAGTTAGCACATTTGCTAAGCCCGGTACAAGTTGACAATCAAGTTTCGCGTTAATTTCCTTGTTAACTTATTATGTTTACTTCATATTTTGTGTTCTGTGGTGTACTTCATTATAATTGGTGTCATTTAAATTAACATTAAAATATTTAATTAAGATCCAATTTCTATAAAACCTATTTATACAATATTAGCGATACGTCCGGGCTTTGCACGAATGCATTACAAATCCCTCTTGAATCTATCTATTGGTAAAAACTACATTAAAATCTATTGACTAGTTTAAAAGATCTAAGCGAATAGACAGCGTAAGCGACTTCATTTAATACTATCTAAAGATTTAAAACACCGACGACGACGACCTCGGTGGTCTAGTCTAGTCACTTAGTCGCGGGTTCAATTCCTCGCACGGCACAAACATTTGTATTCATGAGTATGTTTGTTTGTATTACGAAAAAAAATCTATGTATTTGTATCAGTTATCTAGTACCCATAACATAAACTTTAGTTAGCTTAACTTGGGTCTAGACGGCGCTGTGTGATTGGTCCTGAGATTATTATTATTAAAACAATTAACTAATGACTAGCCGTTCCCTCAACTTCGTCCACGTGGAATATAACTTTATTTTTCTAAAATAAACGTAGCCTATGTTACTCCTTATTACATCAGCTACCTGCCAAAAAAAGTCCCGTCAAAATCGGTCCAGCCATTTCAGAGATTAGCCGGAACAGACAGACAGACAAAAATTGTACAAAGTGTTATTTTGGTATATGTACCGTATATATATTCATATGCATGTAGTAAAAAATGGTTATTTCAATATTACAAACAGGCACTCCAATTTTATTTATATTTATAGATTATGTTTTTTGAGGCACACAACGCGTCGCTTACAAAACGTAACAGTCCCATTCCATTATCTTGTAAAAAAAAACAAATGTACACACTGTTATAATATTAGTTATTTTCTCTTATTAATAGTTATTTTCTCTTATTAATTGTTTAACCAGTTGTTGTATATTGAATGTTTTTTTTCTATTTTATTATTTCATTGAATTAGTGCTAATCGGTGGTTTGTATTCACACATTTAAACTTAAATTGTAAGTAAGAATAAATTATTTAAAAGAGCGACACACAAGTTTCTTGCTTGTTCTTCTTGTGATGAGACAGCATTCCGAATGAGCGGTAGATTAAAAAAAAAATGTTATGACTATTCAAAAGTGCTTCAATGTAAGTTTATTTGAATAAATGATTTTCTATTCTATTCTATTTCTATTCTATTCTAGTATGGATACATAACGCGGTCCAACTCTTCTCGCAATTAAACTTACACCCAAACAATCTTCGCAATCAGGCTAATGACGTTTATTGAAATTCTTCCAAAGAGCCCCGACAGCGACTTCATAAAGTTTCGAATATCATGAATGAAATTTACCAATCGAGTAAGTTGATCGATTAAATTAAATTCCCGATGCTTAATCAATCAATCTCGCTCTTATTTTATAATACATTTTGAGTTGTTTCATCAGATTATTTGTAATCTTGTTAAACGTCCGCCCATCATACATCAATGTTGGATTGGAACTAAAAATATAAGTTTATATTTCGTGGACACTATTTATTGATTATAATAATAAGTGCATATGTCACAAAGCGTAAAAAACCAGCAAAAACTGAGAAAATAGTGATAATAATAATAATAATCTCAGGATAATTCACACAGCGCCATCTAATCCCAAGTTAAGTTAGCGAAAGTTAAGTTAAGTGTACTACATAATTGATACAAATACATAGATATATATTTTTTCGCAAATACATACATATTATGCATAGAAATCATACTCATGTATCCAATTTTTTTTACGGTACAAGGAATCGAATTCGCGACCATCGAAGGTGGAAGTGAAGACGCTGTGCTAAACCGCTAGACCACCGAGGCCGGCATTGATACTCGATTATATTTATGTTGATGAAATCGATTTTATTTTTATTTTATACTAGCTGTGCCCGCGGTTTCAACCGTTAAATTTCTATATAAAATATAGCCTATGTGCTATTCTGATGTATAAGCTATATTACTCTTAAGTTTCACTTCAATCCGTTAAGTAGTTTTTGCGTGAAAGAGTAACAAACGTTTTCACTTTCGCGTTAATAACACTAGCTGATTTGTATGGCTTTCGATTTCTAACAAACAGCAATATTCATAATATTAATACTAGATTTAAAGACAAACTTGCTGTCCCCAAGTATCGTTTAGAAAAAGTTAATAGGTCTTTTATGGGAATATGTATAAAAATTTACAATAAAAGGATATGTTGGAATTACTCTTAAATAAATTCAAAACATCTGTTAAATCATATTTACTGAGCAAAGCCTATTACTCACTAAACGATTACTTGAATGACGAGTGTGCATGGCAATAGTTGTTCATGCACTGAATTTTCATTTAATGTTAGACATAGACACCTATATAAAAATATATTGTAAATAAACTGGCTTTAAAAAAAAAAAGTATCTCAATTGAGTTTCTTGCCAGTTCTTCTCAATTGGATCTATATACCGAACTGGACGGTAGGGAAAAAATAAAATTATAATGTAAAAATTTGACGTTCATAAGCGGCTAAAATGTCCTACATGAATAAATGATTTTTGAATTTGAATTTGAATTTAACAGCTGCGAAGTGCTCCTTGACCATTGATCATTTTGCTTCGCAAGTATTTTTTTTTATAGCTACCATAAAAAAAAATAGCTATCTTTCATGTCAAGTTACTTTCTTTTAAATTTTTGATTTTTATACCACGATTGAGGGACGGAATGCGCGAGCTAACGGCGCGCGCGGAAGGACTTACGGAGCGGCTGAAGGCCAACTGCCTTAGTCTGAGGGCCCCGCTAGGGGTTCGAACCTCGGCTCAGGCCATCGTAATTTCGACCCCGTTTGAATTGGACGGGGGATCGATCGGAGGGGTGATTCGCGCGTGAAAGATCGTATCTGTAAAGTCAGCAATTATATGATGTACTATCTGCCTCTGGGCAAATAAATAATTTCTTTGACATTATGTTTAAACTGATTTAAACTGTTGCGTCATTGTTTACTGTGTACACATTACTGATATAAACGGAAAATTTGCGTTTTTTATTGTTCGGAGTATAACGAGGCTATAAAAAGGTACTGATCTATACATATAAATAAAATTGGAGTGCTTGTTTATAATATTGAAATAACCGTTTTTTTACTACAGGCATATGAATATAAATAAAGTACATACACGAAAATAACAATTTTTTACATTTTTTGTCTGTTTGTCTATCTCTCTGTTTGTTCCGGCTAATCTCTGAAATGGTTGGACCGATTTTGACGGGACTTTTTTGCCAGGTAGCTGATGTAATAAGGAGTAAGTTAGGCTACTTTTATTTTAGAAAAAAAATATTTTTTTTTAGAATAATGAAGTTAAATTCCATGCAGACGAAGTCGCGAGTACAGCTAGTAAATAATAAAACAGATACTGATAAATAAAACTGTATAGTTTACCACAGTAATTAATGATAAACGAGTGGAACGTAATTTATTGAATGCGATCTGATTTGTAGCGAATAAAGAATTTTAAATTTAAAAATTTTAACACCTCGAAATTTATAAATATGAAATTTATAAATCTTAACACCTCGAAATAATATACGATGTTACCCAATATATTATTGTGTATATGTTATCATAATTATCTTCCGATTTAAACATACACATACAATAAGCTGCTGTAGCTGTTCCCGCGATATCGTTCGCGTGAAATTTAACTTTTCTAAAATAAAATTAGCCTAAGTCACTCTACTACTCTACTCTTATTACATCAGCTACCTGCCAAAAAAATTCTTGTCAAAATCGGTCCAGCCATTTCATTGATTAGCCGGAACAAACAGACCGACAGTCACACAGACGAAAATGATAAAAAATGTTATTTTGGTATATGTACCGTATTTATATTAATATGCATGTAGTAAAAAACGGTTATTTCAATATTACAAACAGACACTCCAATTTTATTTATATGTATAGATAGTCTATGGAAACTATAATTAGTTACTCAGTACATAGAGTTTAAGTAGAACATGCTTAAATATAAGTTTAAAGCGAAATTACGACCTAACACCAATATGTTCGTAACGGTATGAAAATATCGGGAACGTAAGAAACCTGTAGGTAGATCTGTAGGTCACAATTGAGGTAGAAAGATGTCGTAATTGGGAAATTCATAGAGCATAACTGCTGCATGTTGATCTATAATTGTATAACAAATAGAGTGTCTAGTGCGCCTCCTACCTTCCCTCTTTATGTAAATACTCTCTGTAAACACCGGGTTGTCTGTAAGAGATTGCTGATAGCGATAAGACCGCATTTTGTAAAACATATTTTCATTGTATTGTACTTACTGTCCTATGTTTATGTATGCGCAATAAAGAGTTATTATTATTATTATTATAACTGGATATCTATTACTCAAAATAAACCAAATGTAACTGGATATCAATTGCTCGAACAGAATAAAAATTGGATTGAATAAGGCCTACACAAAATATTGGTTTGACGGCCTCGGTGATCTAGTTAGCTAATTAGTTCTGCACATCACTTTACTATCGATTGGGGTTAGATTCCTCGCACGGTACAAACATCTGTATTCAGGAATATGACTATATGTATTGTTTTGAGTGTTTTCAATGTATATTATACAAGTATTAAAAAAAATTGAAGTATTTATATGAGTTCTTTAGTACCCATAATATAAACTCTGCTTATCTACGGATTACATGGCGCTGTATGTACTGTCATATTATTATCCTTTGATGGGATGATAGATTTGTCATTGCATAATAATCACCAAACAATGACAATATAGAGGAAATGGTAAAGATGGAGATTATTATTATTATTATTAATTTATTACTAAGACTTAAGTAGAAAAAAAGATAAACGACATAATCACGATAAATATTAGCTTAGGTACAAACCAATCAGCTGAAATGGGTGAGACTGAAATAGAAATAATCTTTATTCAAATAAACTTAATATAAGCACTTTTGAATTGTGAGTAGCTATGACGTGGTTTGGTGTTTTGAGTAGTCATGCTCACTAAAATGTCCAGACTTGTGGCGGCGTGGTGGGCCGGGTTATTGGGCTCCCTAAAATATGGTCGAGCGCAGTGGTGGCTGGCTCATCCGTCATACTCGTGAACGGGTGCACCTTGTGTGGACTGGTCTGCTCTAATCACTATGACTTATTTTCTCTTATTAATTGTTTAACCAGTTGTTGTATATTGAATGTTTTTTTTCTATTTTATTATTTCATTGAATTAGTGCTAATCGGTGGTTTGTATTCACACATTTAAACTTAAATTGTAAGTAAGAATAAATTATTTAAAAGAGCAACACACAAGTTTCTTGCTTGTTCTTCTTGTGATGAGACAGCATTCCGAATGAGCGGTAGATTAAAAAAAAAATGTTATGACTATTCAAAAGTGCTTCAATGTAAGTTTATTTGAATAAATGATTTTCTATTCTATTCTATTTTTGAATAGTCACACTGAGAAAGCCTACACTATTGTAGATTGAAATATTGTAATTTGATTGTGCATATCTATCTTACTTAGCATGCATGTATGTTGTTAATTATAAACGGGAACAAAGAGCTCAAAACTTGTTCTATCATATGAACGGCGGTACTCGAAAAACCCGGCGAAAATCTGCGCTAAGCGACAAAATTCATTTCCTCTATTTCCTCAGCCATGAGGACTGGTAATAGACTTGGTAACTTTATTTGGTTTTGTGTTGCAACACACTTAAATGTTGTGAACTGAAAACTAATACAACATTATGTGTTTATAATGTGTACCTACCGCTATGTTAATGGAATTTGTATAAAATATAATACAAATTCAATTAACATATCTCTATCTATATATTAATACGTGATGCAAATAACTTTGTACCTTTGTTAAGAAATATGAAAAATCACACACTTATCATTAGTATAAAATAAAGTTGCTGTCTATCCGTCCCTATGCAAAAATCTTTAAAATTACGCAACGGATTTTGAAGCGGTTTTTTTAATAGATAGAGTGATTCTAGAGGAAGGTTCATATATATATAATAATAAATGTACACCTGTGCAAAACCGCGTGAATAGCTAGTTAGATTATATAGAGAAGTGCAGAAAGTTAATATTTTTTTAATATTAGGCATGTATAAAAATACATTAGGGCAATAAAAAAAAAATTACGCATACTACCATTTATTTGAAACATAGGCTTTTTAATTTTTATGGCTAAACAATAGCAGATAATGAAAAAATGAAAAGGAAAAGTTTTGTGCAGATTTTTATTCTCTACAACATTTATTTAAAACATTTTTTTATATTTCTTATGGTTATCGAGTTATTTTGAAAAAAGGCGTTTTTTAATTATTATTTTAATTTTTTCATCCCTTTCCCGTTAACTTAAATTAAAATTTTTGTTTGAATATTTTAATTACGTAATTGCGGATTTATTATTATATATTGCACCAAAACTTGTCACATCATTTTTAATTTTAAATTTTACTGGACTATATGCACTCTATTATATTTTACTGGACTATATTGCGTGTGCGACTCATACACACTCATCACAAGCACTGCTTGTGATTATAGAATATTCTTAAAAAATAGAATTTTAATAATGTTGAACTTTATCATTTTAATTAATTATGGACGAATTAGGTCATAGCAGACGAATTCATAGGAAAGAACTAGTATTATATAAAATAACAAGTTTATATTTTAAATGAGTATGCGCAATATTATAAATAAATAATATTCGTCTCGCGTCGGCAATCGACCGAGGTAGCCGTGTTAAAGTAATTGTGTTTACTTAACGTTCCGAGTGCATTTATTGTTTTTACGTGCAGGTGTTACGTTCGCCTGCGCCAATAGGACGCGGGCCGAGTGCCCCGTCCCGTCTACTTTCATAATAACAACTTAAAACCTATTCTAACATGGATAGTGATACAATTCAAAATATATCAGTTTCCGACATTGCGGAATTATACTCGAAGACATGCACCGATACAAACGATTCAGATATGGAAGATTTATCAGCTAATCAGAACATTATTCAATATGACGAGCAAGACACCCAGGGTATATATTACAATAAACCAACAAAGAGAAACCGAGAGGAGGAGGATGATAACGAATGGACAGTTGTTAGTGGGAAAAAGGAGAAAAGACCACGCCAGAATAGCATACAGGATATGGATGACAGTAATATAATAGATAATTCGACCGTATACATCACCAGCAAAGAAAAGTTACCGAAACAATTTGCACTCGCTCGCATATTTAAAGCAAATGATATTAATAATGTATGTCGTGTCAAATACCTAAACCCATTCAAAATCCGAGTGCAATTTAATAATGAACTAAACGTGGAGAAATTATTCTTCTGTAAAGATATAATAGATATGGATTGGAGAATACAAAAAGCCTTAGAAATTAGTTACTCATACGGAGTTATTAGGAATATTGATTTAGATCTATCGGAAGAAGAGATGTTTAACAATATAACGTGCCCGGAACCTGCTAAACTAAATTCCTTGAAGCGCCTCACTCGTCGTAGTAGTGATGGAAATGGGTGGTCCCCTAGTGAATGTATACGCCTATGTTTTAAAGGATCAGCACTTCCACCAAATGTTTTTATTTACGACATGCGTGTTAAAGTTGAACCGTACGTATTCCCGGTGTCTCAATGTTCACAGTGCTGGAAACTAGGTCATAGCATAAAGATGTGTCCTACAAAGAAGATCATATGTCCTAAGTGTGGCGGTAATCACGCTAACTGCGAAACAATATCATTCAAATGTATTAATTGCTCGGGTAATCACATGGCGTTATCAAAGACATGTCCAAGTTTTTTAAAGGAGAAAAAGATAAGAGAAATTATGTCTGAATTTAATTGCACATACGCTAAAGCAAAGACAATGTATGTACTCCCAGAGAAACCTATACTTAATAGTACAGAGCAAACAGATGAAAATAGTGCGGCCCCAATTACTTCATTAAACACCGCTTACATAGGGAGTACTGACATGGGAAATACATATGCCAATGTGGTTAAAATTAACGCGGATGTTCACAAAGAAAAGGCATCACCATCTCAGATGAAGCGTCACAAGAAAAAAAAGAAAACTCATCTCACAACACCGTACCCTTCAGAAGAAGACATCTCTAACTCTGACATAGAAAAACAAAGTGATCAACCGACAAATAAACAGAATAAACCCAAAAGCCAAAGCTCTGCGAAAACATCGTTCAATGAACTTCTCGTCAGATTAAAAGAAGTAATATTTTATCAAAGAATGGACTTCCAATCAAAAGTTAAAAATGTAATTAAAATATGCATTGAATGGAGTATACTGTGGGTAGTTGGTAATGTATCAGATTTGCCTATACTTAAATCTCTCGTAAATATTTTCAACAATGGATAGTAAAACCGACATAAATATAAAGCTAAACATCATCCAATGGAACGCCCAAAGTATAAAATCTAAATTGTTACCTTTCGAATTGTATCTTAATCAGGAAAATATTCATATAGCAGCTGTTAGTGAGACCTGGCTTGAACCTCAAAGTACTTTAAGAATTAGTAACTACTCTATCTATCGTTCGGACAGGCATGATTCATACGGTGGTGTAGCATTGTTTCTCCATAAATCTATTAAAGGTCAATTAAAAAACATAAACGTAACAAATGCAGGCATAGAAGTAATCTGTGTACAGTTGTATAATTGTATGAATGTGAGAAATATTATCTCTTTATATTGTCCATCGTCAGTTCGGACCAATGGTAATGATTGGGAATATTTGCTATCCCAATTTGATTCTAATACTCTTATTCTTGGGGATTTTAATGGCCATCACACCTCGTGGTCGTATAAAACGGATCGAAGAGGTGCACAAATATTTGAGGCCATTATAGATAGTAAATTTGCTATACTTAATAGTGGGGATAGCACAAGAATTAAATTGGTCAATGACATAGTACAAAGATCTTCCCCTGACATATCAATAGTGACATCTGATATAGCTCTGGATTTCAATTGGGAGGTACGTAATGAAACTTTAGGAAGCGATCATTTAATAATAAAGTTATCTTATAATAATAATCACTTTGTTCAAAATTATAGAAAGCTACGAAATTATAAAAAGGCAGACTGGACGTCATACAGAGAATGTCTTAAAAAACTTTTTAATGTATTTAATTTCACAGATAATTTACAAAAAGATTATGATGTCTTTACCGATTATATAAACATAGCAGCTGACTTACATATTCCCTTTAAAAAAATTAATCGAAATCCTGATTGTAACTTCCAACCAAAGCCGTATTGGACACCTGAACTGTCTCAAGCAGTGGCCATTCGCCGTAGAGCTCTGTCAGTATTTAGACGTAATCCTACCCCAGATAACTACGATGTTCTTAAAGAAAAGATCAGGTCCACCCAAAAACTAATGAAGACTGCGCGAAAACAAAACTGGATAAACTTTTGTTCCTCTATCAATGAAAAAACCTCATCCCATCAAATGTGGCAAAAGATGAAATGGCTAAAGGGCTATAAAACTCCCAAACAGTATGTTAGTGCAGAAAAAGCCTATGAACTTTTACAATCTCTCACTCCGGATTATGTTAATCCTCAGCAACCAAACTTCACATGTAGGTCTGCAACTATAGAGAGCGATATCTCCATACAGGAGCTAGACAAATGTATTAAACCTAAGGATACATCTCCTGGATGTGACGGCATCTCCTACTCTATGATAAAAAATCTTCCAGAGAATGGTAAGCGAGTATTATTACAGCTATATAATTTATTTCTTAGATCAAGCTTTGTTCCATGTCAATGGCGAGATATTAAAGTAGTTCCTATTCCAAAACCTGACCGAGACCCGAATCTTGTATCATCACTACGACCAATAGCATTGTTAACATGTTTATGCAAAATCTTTCACACTATTATAGGAAATAGACTAGAGTGGCATTTGGAACACAACAACAGTTTTTCAATAAATACATTAGGATTCCGGAAAACAAGATCTGGTATAGATTGCTTAGGCTCTCTAGTTTCAAGAATACAAATAGGAATGTCAGAAAATCAATCTACGCTATGTTGTTTCATTGATATAGATAACGCGTACAATAATGTTGATGTATCAGCTGTGTTATTGATACTAGATCAATTAAACGTAAGTAAAAAAATATGCAATTATTTATGGATGTTTTTAAAGGAAAGGTGTATCAAAATCTATATTGATCAGGATAATTACATTAGTAGATTAACTGGTAGAGGTCTAGCACAAGGAGACCCATTATCACCCCTGCTATTCAATATCGCAACGATCGATATATGTAAACGTTTAGAAAAAAGTGTGTTTATATCACAGTATGCTGATGATTTTGTAGTATACGCAACTAGTAATAATATTGGACAAAACATTATGAAAATTCAACATGCTCTAAATTTATTATATCAATTGTTAAAAAACATCGGACTAGTAATCTCACCAAATAAAAGTAAAATATGTTTATTTAAAAGCGGTAGAAAGAAGGAAACTGTTAATTTATCTATTGAAGGAATTCCATTACCGGTTGTGGATAACATCAAATACTTGGGTATATGGTTAGATCGATCTTTAAAATGGTCTAAACATATTAATGAAACTAAAGAAAAAACACTTAAGTTTTTGAACATTATTAAGATACTAACAGGAACAGGATGGGGAATGCACGTAAAATATTTGAAAATTATCTATATTGCTTTAATTCGGAGTCGATTGGATTATGGATGTTTCTTATATGATAATGCTTCGATATCTCAAATAACTAAATTAGACAAAATACAAAATCAATGTATGCGTATAATAGGGGGGTTTCTGAAAAGCACACCAATCCATGTGATGGAATCTGAGCTGGTCTTACAGCCATTGTTTATTCGTAGACAATATCTAGCCACCAAATTCTGGCTTAAATGTAAATCCCGTGATGATATATTAATTGGTCTAATTGATGATTTGGCGGATTTGTGTCAAGGTATGTTTTGGAGACGTAAAATAAAACCCTTATTAGTGAAGGTTAACACATCTTTGAGGGACAAGTCGATCTACACTAGCAAATATCTGCATATGTTCTCGTTAAATACATGGGTCAACAATTTGGATCTAACAGATGTCATACAACCTAATATTAATATCGTAGTTAAATCTAAAGATCAATACAACAGACAGGTACTAAAATTAAAATGTAATAATTTCTTAAATTATAAATATTCCGAATTCTACAAAATTTACACAGATGGATCAAGTGACAACAACAAAATTGGAGCAGCATTCATAGATATTCAGAAAAACATTTATCTTAAATTAAAAATAAATACACAAATGTGTATCATGCATGCAGAGTTGGTTGCCATTGCCGAGGCGTTAGCATATATCGAATCACTGCCTTACAGAAAGGTTGTTGTTCTCACTGATTCCAAAAGCGCATTACTTCATTTAATTAAATGTACTACTGTTTTTAGAGGACTACCATTGGCCTATGAGATAATTAAAAGTATAATTAAACTCAAAGATAATAATATATGTGTAAGAATACAATGGATACCGGCGCATATTGGTCTGCCTGGGAATGAGGAGGCGGATAGACTGGCCAAAGAGGCTATTTCGGATGGGATTAACTTTAATTATATGATGGGTTTCTCAGATTTAATTCCAATTATGAGACAAGACTGTTGGAAACTGTGGTCGGAGTACTTTGATGAAAGATCCCTATCCAAAGGTATCTGGTATAAAACAATCCAGCCCAATCTCCTTCGCATTCCCTGGTTTGAACATTCTAATATGAGTAGACAAGATATTGTTTTGGCACTAAGACTTCGCTCTGGACACTTTCCTTTGAATAGTTTTGCATTTTTAATGAGAAAATCTATAACTCCAAATTGTACGGTATGTGGAAAAATTGAAGATGTCTATCATATTATTATGGAATGCGCACGGAACGAGACCAAAAGGCACGAATTGTTACCTTATATTCGAAATGGTATCGGCCTCTGCAACAGTATTCTCAATAACCCAATAACAGAAGAGGCCATCAAAATGATTAATATAGTTAAATTTGGCATTAACGAGAGAAATATATAATAATTTAAATATTTTGTACTGTTGCACCGATGGGGGTGGCATATTCTCCGGAATAAACCCTCAATATTTAATAGATTAAAAAAAAAAAAAAAAAAAAAAAAAAAATAATATTCGGGACGCAGCGAGGCCATAAATGTCATCGATAGAGGTAAACGACGCCTCTGGGATCTAGTGTCAGCTGTCGCATAGTGGCTGGTCTATGTTACGAGCGGACAGCGACATCAATGTACCAACGACCACAGGTTCTGGACCAGTCCAGACTATATTGTACATCAACAATTACTCAAAAGAGTAATGTTTAATTTTTAAATCTATATTTTTAGAACAGTTCTTTTTATACGTCATGATTTTTTATACACTTCAATTATTCTCTTATTATCTTTTGATAGTTCTGCATCTGCACAACAATATACTATTATCATATAAACTACGTGTTTTCATCATTTAAATAAACAGACAGTTCACCGATCTATTACAAGTAACATTAAGTTTCTTGTTAGTTCTTCTTGTAATGAGACAGCTTTCTGAATGAGTGGTAGATTATAAATATAATATATTTAAAGTAAGTTTATTGATTAATTTATGTCTACTGTATTCTATTTTTACCTAATATATATTCATGTATATATATAGACTCCTACCTTACCTTTCATTGTGCAGTAGAAGATAAGATTAATAATAAGATACGATGGGATGCCACCGTTACACTATTACAAGATGCATAAGATTCTAATTTTTTTTTAACTTTTTAAATTTGGAATTTTGTTTGTGAGGTTTTTAAATTTTGTCAGCTTTAGTGCTAACCAGACAGATATATATATATATATTTTATAATAAACAATTATTTGAAATTCCGCCATAAGTTTATATATTGCAACAACATTTAAATGTGCATATAAAAATTAACTTCAAAATGGTTTTATCTACGTTTTCGTTAGCGCATATGTAGGTACCTGCTATTTATGTAATATATGGTAGCTGATATTGTATTTTATAAAAGTTTATATAAAATACTTAAATTGAGAGCGAGTAGTCTCTGTAGAAGTTTAAGGTTGGGTTTTCACTGTTAATAATTTTTTAATGTATTTGGGATTTATATGTATGATTGTTTGTATCGGTCTGGGTATTTTATATGTATATACACACAAATAAATATACAATAATAATAATATAATAATAATCTCAGTACAATTCACACAGCGCTATCTAGACCCAAGTTAAGCTAGCTAAAGCTTGTGTTATGTGTACTAGATAACTGATATACATAAATATTTTATTTTGTAAATACATACATATTATACATAGTAAACACCCAGGCCGATACAAACAATCATACTCATGAATACAAATGTTTGTGCCGTGCGAGGAATCGAACCCGCGACCATCGGTCGTAAAGCGGTGTGCTAGACCGCTAGACCACAGAGGTCGTCAAATATGTATCTAAGTATTTATCGTATTTTTAGTACTCAGGTGGGGCGGTAGCTTGTTTCCCATTGTAATTGAATAAGATAAATGTTTTCTACTTGTTTTAATTTCTCAAATGTCATATAATAATAATAATAATAATAATAGTATATTAAAAAACAGCAAAAGCTGAGAGAGTGAGACGATAGGGAGAATAATCTTATACATAAAATTCTCGTGTCACAGTTTTCGTTCCCATACTCCTCCGAAACGGCTCGACTGATTCTCATGAAATTTTGTGAGCGTATTGAGTAGGTCTGAGAATCGGCCAACATCTATTTTTCATCCCCCTAAATGTTAGGGGTAGACCACCTCTAATTTTTTTTTTTTATTTTAAGGCAAAACAACGTTTTCCGTGACAGCTAGTAATATATAATAATATAATAATAATGAAAATATTTTTATATAATCCGTACTAATATTATGAATATGAAAGTGTGCCTGTCTGTTTGTCGGTATGTTACTTTTTGACCACTAATAGGTTGTACATATCCTAATGTAAGATTTCAATATATAGTACTCGGACGATGGAGCACGATGTATGAATATAGGCTTTATTATTACTACGATGGTGGCAATCAAGCATACGGCCTATCTGATGGTAAACAGTTACCGTACCCGACGAACGTATGAAACCCAAGAAGTATCAGAGTGACCCTTAAAAAACCTTTATTTACCCTTTTTGAATAATCCCATGCTGTAGTCTCACGAGAAAATCCCGGTTTATTCCAAATAGAATAGAATAGAATAGAATAGAAAATTATTTATTCAAATAAACTTAATTTAAGCACTTTTGAATAGTCAACATTTTTTTAAATCTACCGCTTATTCGGAAAGCTGTCTCATCACATGAAGAATAAGCAAGAAACTTGTGTGTTGCTCTTTTAAACAATCCTTGTAAGTTCACATTTTACAAGTCGAAACGTGTGAATACAAAATACCAACCAGCGATAATTTATTTAGGTTCAAATATAAAAACACAATAAGATTAAATCAGTCGTAGTGATAAGAGCAGACCAGTCCCTACAAGCAGCACTCGTTCACGAGTATGACGGATGAGCCAGCCATCACTGCGCTCGACCATATTTTAGGGAGCCCGATGACCCGACAAAATCTAAGTGTACGCGGCAGGAAGGCGATATTTTATAGAAAGAAATAGACAACTTCGCGTTATAAGCTAGTATATTATATATTTGGAATTTCATTCATTTAAAACAGGCATCGGTGTAGAAAATTACCTGTCGCTGGCATTAACGCCGCGTCATAACCGAGATATCAATCATTCGAGTCTGTAATCGAATGATTGTGTATCGGCTGACTACGCGATATTTCGACCTCTCACACTATGTTGACATTTGTTTGAGACTAGTTGTGCGCGACAACAATTAAAAAAGTTTAAGTTAGTTTTATTGGCAAATGCACCATAGTGCCACCAATCTGTAATGGTTTGGCACTATGGTAAGAAAAAAAAAAACTAAAGAAAAAAAAAGTTAGTTTTAATAACTCACCCCAAGAGGGTTTAATCCAGCTAGGGTTTGACTCCTGTAGCTATTTTTCCGTAAATCCTTAACGGGCAAACTGGCTATTTATACGATTTTATTACATACTAGCTTTGCCTGCGACTTCGTAGCTACCTCCATGTAAAATTTCGTTTAAATCGCTCCAGCAGTTAATAATAGTTACTATAGATTTTTAACTATCCCACGGGAACTGCTTAATTTCCCGAGATTAAAAGTATCTAAGATGTTGACACGGGGTGTAAGCTACCTTCATCCAAAATTTAATTTAAATCGGTCCCACATTTTTGGAGATTTGCCTGTACAAACAGATAAACAGACAGGAACAATAAATTTGAAAAAAATCTAATTGTGTTCTATTTCACTTCTAACATCCCTCTAACTCTGTTTTTGGCGTTTTTTTCCTATATACAGACATTCAACCTCTACTGTTTTGTTATATGTATAGATATTCTTCGAGTTATTTGGTTATAATTATAGTATTGATTTGTCAGTTTATTAAATAAATAAATGGCGTATCGTTTAAATTCATACAGTGTTACATTAAAAACAGTTAAATAAGTAATTATCCTTAACAAGTAAGATTAAAAAAACAAGTTCAGTAGAGATTCTTGGCGTTTCTTCTTAATTGAATGTATAGACTGATCTGACGGTAACAATAAAAATATTTACACAAAAATCTTAACTCCGACTAATAAGTTCTACTTACACGAAAATTAATTTTCCTAATTTAATTGGTATATTTTCATCTAATTAATGTAAGAAGCAGTATGAAGCCATGACGACTTAGGCTGTGAAGCCGGTTACCGTAAGGGAAACCTTAAGTAGTGCCCGTGACTTGTGACACGGGTGTTGGTTTAAAAGGCCCTTTCAGAATGCATTAACACTCACCTTCACTACTTGCAGCTTCCCCCCAGGCCCAACTAAGACCGGGATAAACCCATTCCTAATACAATTCACTTTAGTATCCAAAACACAACCGGCGCGCTCTGCGCTCGTCAACTGAATGCTGCGGCTCACCTTGAAAGAGGATTATTCAACTACCGACCTCCATATTTATAGACCGAAGTCAGTGTAGTAGGTCGGTCTATAAATACTAGATGGCGCTATTTACAATATTTGTAATAATCTTTACATTGGTACTTCATTAGTACTAAACACAAACTACCTTCTCTTAATATCATTTTTATCAATATCGGATTTTTTCTACAATATTGATGTGAACTCTAACATAACTCTTGGCCTGTATTTTGCTCCGATTTCCATACAACGTTGATCCATATTTATCAAGATATATACTGAAAAAAATCCTAATTTTATCCGAAGTTAATCCTTAACTGACAAACTGGTCCTTTTCGCTTCTATACGATTTTATTACATATAAAGATAAGTCGCATTTAGTCTATGATATAAATAACATCCCATCTCTTAGAATTATAATCAGAATAATGGAACCAATCCATCTATTTCTGATATAATCACGACTTCGAGGCTATAGGGGGCGTCGTAGCTACTACGATACTATAAAGTGTTATATGTATATAGTATAACTAGTATATAGGTATATACTAGTTATACTATATACATATAACACTAGATGTGCCCGCGGTTTCTCGTATTACATTCAATTTATAGTAAGTAGTTGTAATTTATTATTACAATCTATTTAAAAATAACTTTAATTTAAATAATATTAATAATTAGAACGACAATTTATACAGCGCCATCTAGTCTCAAGCTAAGCAGAGTTTATTTTACTTGGTACTAGACAATTGACAGACAGATATATATAAATACATTTTTTTGTAAATGGATACATAACATTCAAAACAATACAAACAATCATATACATGAATACTAATCTTTGTACCGTGCGAGGAATCGAGCCCACGACCATCGGCAAGGCGATATGCTAAACCGCTAGATAACCAAGGTCGTCAACTAAAATGTGAACAAAAATAGATGAATCTTATAATAGAAGAACTTTGAAAACCACTGGCCTATTAAACTAAGTCTGTTATTAAGTTAAATATAATTTCAGTTGTGGGATGTGAATACATCCCACGGTTGCATTCCGACGGCCATTAGTAGGGGCGATTAAGCTTTTGCTAAGCAAGTGCTCTTTTAATTACCGACTAACGTGTAATTACTTAGCGAACGCTTAAACTTAAGAGGATTGTACATCTGACGGGAGTTTTTAATTATTTAAACTTCAATGTACAAATAGAATAGACTAGAATTTATTGACATAAAAAAAAATAATCATTTACATACATTCATTCATAATTTAAGAGCTACGCTCTTGTCGGTGGAGCTCTTGCCACTTTCCGCGATCTTCCATCATGCTCTTTAATTACATATATTACAAAACAAAAAATAAGGACCATGTACAATGGTGAATTTAATATCTTGAGGTATTTTCTCCCAGTCCACCATTGGGCAAACAGATTCATGTGGGCGGTTTAAGAACAAAATTAAATAAGTAAAAGAATAGATACTATGACTCTGACGAAATATACATATATATGCAATAGTTTATTTTTTTATTTCGGACTACTCTAATGCTGTTGGCCGCAGCTGGCCTTTACAGCTTCTCCGGACGTTAGGGGGCGAGTGCAGATGGCACTCCAAACCCGCGGAAGGACTTATGGAGCGGCTGAAGGTCAGCTCCTGCCTGACGAATACGACTTTAGTCTGAGGGCACCACTAGGGGTTCGAACCTCGGCTCAGGCCGTCGTAATTTCGGTCCCCGTTTGAATTGGATGTGGAATCGATCGGAGGGGATACTTATATGTATATAATACATAATATTAATTAGATAATAAATAATTATAAATATACAGGGCATTAACATATATAAATACATACATATACTATTAAGTATACATACAAATTCAGAGAGTAACATTAAAAGTCAGAGAAATTATATTCTACAAAATTTTATAATTACTTTACACCAATGAATAAATGGGAAGCGGGAAGGCCTCCAGCAAGGTGGACCGATCTGGTCAAGATCGCTGGAAGGCATTGGATGCGAGCAGCGCAGGACCGATCGTCGTGGAGATCTTTGGGGGAGGCCTATGTCCAGCAGTGGACGTCTTCCGGGCTGCGATGATGATGATGATTATGAATGAATAAATATAAAAAAAAAATTATAATGTAATAATTTCACACATCAATATGTACCCTTCCAATATCTGTAAATTAAATAATTTAAATTTAAATTTAAACTTAAATAATTTATTTATTATCCAGTATTCTACCCCATTTTCTTATGATTAAAGTTAGTACGTACAGACACAAATTACACACACAAAATAAATAATAAGAATAACTTATATTTTAAATTAAATTTAAAAGATTATATAAGAACGAAATAGGAAAACTTATTGAAAGAAGAGTGGCAATTGTGTAGTATAAAATGACCCTTATAATTTGAGCATTCACTGTTTATAAAGGTTATTCCTGTGTTGATATTATACATTTTTTCAGTTGAATTTTTTACATATTGTGTACATTCCAGGGAATTCTACTGAATTTTTGGTATGTATTATAAATCATACTAGCTGTCCCGGCAAACGTTGTTTTGCCATATAAATTAATAACGCTATAAAAAATAGGGGTTGATGATAGAAGGGTGAAAATTTAGGATTGTGTGTATTTTTGTATACAACATAAAAAAATAGAAACTAAAAATTTTGGCTAAAAATAAAAATAAAAAAATTGATTGACTACCCCTAACATTTTGGGGCGATGAAAAATAAAAGTTGGTCGATTCTCAGACTTACTAAATACGCTCACAAAATTTCCTCCTCCGTTTCGGAGGAGTATGGGAACGAAAACTGTGACACGAGAGTTTTATATATAAGATTAACTATGCCGGCAACTTGCACGATATTTAAATTGTATCTCTATTTGTATCCGTTTGTGATATTTCCGACAAATCTATTTTTCAGGATGCTGAACGAAAATGCTGAACTCATCCACCCATCAGTCTGTCAATGTTGTTTTAAAAAAAACATATATGTAATATTATGTTATCTGTGGTAATACTATCGATAAAACTAGAAATAGTTTTAGATAAGTAATAAACATATGCAAGCTCAATTTAAATTTCTTGACAGTTATTCTAGAACTAAAACTAGCTAGCTCATCTCAAGGGACGGACATATTTTTTTGTATTAATACTAGCATATGTTTTTATTTGCCATATATATTAATATCGCTATTAAAAATAGGGGGTTTTTTTTTACAAAAACTGTGATCGACTTTTTTTATATTAGACGCAAGTGGCACAAAATATAAAAAATGTTGTTCAAAAATATTCACAAGTCGAAAACATCTCAAAAATTTAAAAATTGTCCTTCTAGACTCATTTATTATTAAACACTTTATTTTGTTAATAAAAAACTAACACTTTTTGAATTATTGTATTCCATAAGTGATAGTTTGTTCTTAATAAAATATACCATGAAATCCCATAAGTGTCATTTTGTTGTTAGCAAAATATACCATGAAAATATTCTCTAAAAATAACGTAAAAATAACCTAATATGTACCACCTGAGAGTAAACATTCGAATAGCGCAAGTATTATTTCCAATCGTTTTCTAGCAACGTTATGCGCCCCACAGTACTGTACTGCAGTGAATATTGGATGTCACGTGGTATTTTAATATTCTGTTATAGGACAGAGGTCGCTAGTGTACCGCTACCGGCATTGAAATGGTGCCATTTCACGTGTGCACGCTAGAACTGTAAAAATAACGATAAATGGAGCATTTGTATGTACTAGTTACTACCACAACTGGTGCTCGTTACAACAGTATCGTTACAATGCTACTAGCTACTTTTAGTATTGATGCAATTACTAAGGTAATGAAAATATGTTTATTCAATAATATACATATACTATCGACTAATCATATTTTCATTATTATTATAAACATATTGCAATACATATAAATGTATAAACATATTTCCATAAGTTTATTGTGGTATTACAATAACAAACAAAACAAAGTGGTAACGGTTTTGAAACCATACAGAAGTAGCAAAAATTATTTTGACCGACACTGATTTTATTAACTACGAAACAACAGTAACAAGGAAAGTATAGAAACCAACTACAATAATTACGTATAGAGCTACAGTCACAAGGTAACTAGTAAATATAAGAATTCCAAAGTAACGATGAGGTACTTTGAAGCAGGTGTAGTACTAGTTACTTTTGTACCGTACGTACCTTTTGCAACAACTCTAGTGCACGCTATTGACGTCTATTTATGTAAATAAATACGGTGTCGAGTGAACTTGTTTTTTAATAAAAATTGTTACTATACGCTTCCTAATATCTATGGATACTTGTTTAACAATGAATTGATTATATTAAAAGGATTTAAGAGATATTTAACTATCACAATCTTGAATAATATTTGGATCACCCTGCACTCCCCGCTCAAAATACATCCTATATTAATCTATAATTCAATAATTATGTTCGCTAGCAGCTTCTTCAATAATAGACTTTCTCGTCAGAAGCAATAAACGCTAATTTTGTTTCAAGACAAAAGTATAATAGACCCGTAATTACCACAAATATCTTACGAATATATACAGATGTAAATAGCTTATACATTTTTCTGAAATATTCTAATGCCACAGCATAGCCTATATAACTTCACCAAGCGAGTACAGATGGCACTCTAAACCACAACAACTTATCGAGTTCTTGACGGTCAATTTCTTTCTAAAGAGTACGACTTTAGTATTAGAACACATAGTAGTTACATCGGTACCCGTTCCTCTCGTACTCCATTTTCGTTTCTATGTAGTTATAAAAGAGTTTCTACAATTTCAAGTGTTATTAATTATGCGGTTGAATGTACTTATCAATTCTTACTTTTCTCTTTGGTAATATTTCGTTTAAATAAAGAGATAGGGCTGAAAAATGTTTCACGTTGGCAAACGAAAACTATGAGTTAACGGGATCTACATTGCAGAAGCTACCAAATTAAGTTATGATGCAATTTTCACCTACGTGCACACAGACGTAAAGTAATGGAACGGTTACAATATGTCCATATTAAGTTTTAATGTAAACTAAATCGATTTAATAATAAGTCAAATTAGTTTTAACGTTGATAAGAAATTTTGCGAAACATATATTATAAAGTTGATTTTTAGATAATAACTTATTCAAATAAATCCAATATCAGCATTTTTGATTTATTTTATTCTACCATTCATTCGCAATGCAGACTCATCACAAGAAGAATGAGCAAGAAACTCTTGTGTTGATCTTTTGAATAGATGTTATTTAAAATAAATAATTACACAGTAACAAGTAAGAGGCATGCGATAATGAACATAGAAACCGCTACTCACTCATTGTAAGTGCAATAAGATGTCTTTTTAAATTGAAATATTTTAACATAAATTAAATTATTTGAGTAATTGAGTGATTTAGCGGTTTAGATGTGCACAAGCTGTATATAATTGGTACTAAATGGTATTGTATGAATTGTCTAGGGTTATTCTATATCTTTATAATATTAGTATATCTTTACTAATATTATAAAAGGGTAAAGTAACTCTGTCTTTTTGCTTCGCTTTCACGCCAAACTATTGAACTAATTTAAATGAAGTATCTCTCTTCTTTTAATGAAGTTCTTTCTCAGGGTCTAGACTACCTAGTCTAGCCCCTGAGAAAGAACACAGACTACTTTTTAATGCGAAAAAAGGATGTAAGGGGTTGAAAGGGGAGATAAAATATTGTTTATAAAGCGAATCCTGTATCTTATTTAAAAAGAGCAACACACAAGTTTCTTGCTCATTCTTCTTGTGATGAATCTGCATTCCGAATGAGTGGTAGAATCAAAATATGACTATTCAAAAGTGCTTGTAATGAGTTTATTTGAATAAAGATTATTTCTATTTCTATTTCTATTATTCTTTAAATATAAATAAACTAGCTACAAGCCCCGGATTTGCTTGAGTGTACATGTATTATACATATAAACTATTCTCTTGAATCACTCTATCTATTAAAAAAACCGCATCAAAATCCGTTGCGTTGTTTTAAAGATTTAAGCATACAGAGGAACGGACAGACAGCGACAGCGACTTTATTTTATACCATGTAATGATTCAAAGTTTTAACTTATGTAGGTAAAATAAAAAAGATAATAAAAGATGATAATACTTTGCGTGAAAATTTCTTCTTCTTTAGCTTTTTTGGATTAGATTATTAAATATTTCTTATTTATTTCGTCAAGATCACCATCACAATAGTTATTACTATTAAATGTAGACAATAGATTTATCAAGTACGCCTACAGATCCATTCCATTTTCGATGTATATCCGCGTACTTACATTTTTTCCATTGCTCTTTCCAGGGGCAATAAAGCGTTTCGACACCAGAGTTGGACGTTTCAAAAATTGGCTATTCTGTGGTCGTGTGGACCAGCTACGTTTCCTGGCGACTACCCTCATGTAATATTAATAAACCTCGATTTAGCTTCAAAGTACCAATATATATTTAAAAAAAACTCATTCTCGAACGGCGCTTTGTTAAATGTACCTACATACAATTTTCTAACTACACATTCGTTGATCTAGCTGTTTATTGAAGGATAGGTAAAAGATGGCGAAACAAACTATATTCCTCTATATATGTAAACCTCTTTTGTGAACAAAACTTATAACATATATTCAAAACTTGTATTTAAAAGTACAATAAAGTTTATATAATATTGTATTAGAAAATTATTCACTTTGTGACTAGCAATAATCTAATACAAAAGCAAAACATATACATAAGAATAGAATAGAATAGAAAAACATTTATTCAAATAAACTTAATTTAAGCACTTTTGAATAGTCATAACATTTTTAATCTACCGCTCATTCGGAAAGCTGTCTCATCACATACGCATCACATAAGAATAAATTAATTTCATATACATGTTAAAATATAAATAGTCTGTCTGTCAGATTTAAAAGTCCTGAGATGATTATTATTATTACTTTAACGCGCACATAAAATACAGTATTCCGTTTTACAATATTTGATACATTCAGAGTGTTATGAAACCTCTTTTTAGTTTAATTTTTTATATTTAAAAAGTAATGTATTATAAAATTATTATTGCAAAAAAGTGACATTATATTTTTCTTTCGGCATTTCCTAAAATATTTTATTTCTATATATAAATCCACTCGTCCTATGTACCTGCTGTCCCAGAACCTATTATCATATATCATATATCACAACATCATCGAATTATCCAATCCATCACACAGAGAATAACTTTAAACCATCTTCCCAGTTAAAATTTTGGATATTTCTTTACTTCTATTGCCTCCTTTAACATTCGTAAATAAAGGTTGATTTGTTTGGTATTTGTTATGTTTCTTCTCCTTAATATCAGTTTTGATAATTGAAATGGTCCTGAAATCAGATCGCAGCATGTTCAATTCAAGACGCGTACTGTGCGCAATCTAAAGCAAATTGATTCGAAACCAGTGCGATCTTTACGTGTGTGGTTTTCTTATTGAACTGAACCGCTAATATTGAAAATCCTATATCTTCGCTGATTTATTATTGCGAAAGCAAAAACTAATACGTGTTTAATTCTAGTTTAACAGAAAGAAACTTTGCGCAATGTCATACTCATGACTTTGCGTAAAGTGTTCTGTTGACGGCCTCGGTGGTCTAGCGGTTTTAGTACACTTTATTTCGTCGTAGGTGCGATTCCTTGCGCGGTATCAACATATGTATTTATGAGAATGATTGTTTGGTTCCGTCTGGGTGTTTCCTATGTATATCATGTATGTATTTGTAAAAATAATATCTCTATGTATTTCTATCAGTTGTCTAGTATCCATAACACAAGTTATACTTAACTTGGGACTAGAGGGCGCTGTGTGAATTGTGTGGAGATATTGTCTTATATATAAAATTCTCGTGTCACAATGTTAGTTACTATACTCTACCTTGACATTTTTATTAAATTTTACATGCATACTCAGTAAGTTTGAGAATCGGCTACTATCTATTTTTCGTACCACTAGGTGATAAGAGTTGTCCACCCCTAACATTTATTATTATTTTTTGTTTTTTGGACATTTTTTTTAAATATGTCATTATAAATTCATACAACCCTAAATTCAAATACAAATTCAAAACTCACTTATTCCTGTAGGACGTTTTAGCCGCTTATGAACGTACAATTTTTCATATTATATTATTCTCTACTGTTTAAAAAATGTAGCTGAATATATAACTGTAAATTAATTTGTAAGAACAATGTAACCTTCAAATCATTCAAAGCAAATAAATAAATAAATAAAAATCTTTTTTGATATTATTATAATAATATTTATTTAATGCTTTCACTAAACCGTACGCCGTTATTATACACCACATATATTATAATGTTTCAGAATTTCCTCGGATTGAACTTTCCTAATGTTATTATCTTAGAAACTTTTGCCTTTATTAAACAAACGTTATGATACTGTGGAGTTTCGTTCTTTAGCTCATTACGAATTTCCAAAGTTGCCATTACCTTATTAAAATAATACGATTTACGACGGTTAAGTGCACGTGCATTTTATTCGGGTAATAAAATTGTTACGTGGTCTGGTTGAATGTATGTATAGCCATCTAATAGCAGTAGTTGGCAAATCTAAATAAAATCATAAAAAAATGTATTTGAAAAGAACCTGTACTTACGTAACGTTTGGTAAATACGTAAGGTACCAAACGTTTATAAAACGGAAATGAATAAAATAAAAATAGTATAATTTTTATAGCATACTATACAGTTTGCTATTTAAAAAATATCTCGTTCTGAAATTTGATGTCAAATAGTCCAAAAGTCGTCAATTGACATAAAATTGTAGAACGAGCTACATTTTTTATAACATACTATATATATTGCATGCCATTTAAAAAAATATATTGTTCTGAAATTTAATGCCAAATAGTCCAAAAGTCGTCAATGGACATCAAATTACAGATCGAGATATTTTTTTAAAATATCATTTATTATATAGTATGCTATAAAAAATGTATCTCGTTCTGAAATTTGATGCCAATTGACGACTTTTGGACCATTTGGCATTAAATTTCAGAACGATATATTTTTTTTAAATGGCATGCAATATACATATATAGTATGCTATAAAAATGTAGCTCGTTCTGAAATTTGATGTTAATTGACGAATTTTGGAATATTTCTTTATATACCATAGGGGGCAAACGACCTTGCAGCTCACCGGATAGTAACTGATTACCGCCGCCCATGAGCACCCGGAACACTAGGGGAATTACAAGTGCGTTATCGGCTTTTTAAGAAGGAATATTTCTTGAAGGTTTTAATATTGTATCGATTCGGAAATACCATAGGTGTGAAATAAACAGTGAGTGATAAAATACTAAATTCGTATACACTTTAATAAAAATATGTAACCTCACAAAACAGATATATTTTAAGATGTATATACATTTTTTAAGATGTATATATAATATTGAGCTAGGAGATCTGTAGCACAGGTACCGACCTAGTTCAGACTCCAGACTCTCTCAAGAAATGGGTGAAAACTGTGATTGGTACAGTTTATGCTGTAAATAATATAAATGACGTAGTGGAGTAACTTGAAACAGTCATGCTCGCTATAAAGTTCAAACTTGTGGTGGCGTGGTGGGTCGGGTTGATGTGCTCCCTCTAATATGGTTGAGTGTACTGATGGCTGGCTTATCCGTCATACTCGTGAACGTGTGCTGCTTGTGGGGACTGGTCAGTTCAAGTTGCGAACACTGATATAATTTGTTTTGTTCTTTGCGATAGCATATGCTGGTGGTCACTCTATTCTCCCAAATTAGAATTTAAATGAATCTGTATTATTGTAAATATGTACAACATTTATTTTAAAAAAAATACGAGCTGAGTTTCTTGTAAGTTCTTTTCATCTCGAAATCATTCCGAACTGACGGCAGATTTGACATATCATAAGAGTCTATAATAGACCTACATGAATAAAGATATTTTGAATTTGAATATTTTAATTTGAAATAACTATTAATTTATAAAATACAAGCTGATCCCGCGAACTGTTCCGTCTTAAAATTAAATATGTCAAAGGTTTTTTGAAGTTTAGTTACGCAATACATTTCTGGACGCACCCTGTTTGACAGGTATCAGCCGTTTGTATGGGAAAATAAAATTGTTGATTTTACTATTTTATATGCAATTTCTTCATATTTTATAACCGTTTACACCTTCCCTGGACTTCCACGAATATTTCAAGACGAAAGTTAGCCACATCGTTTCAGGCGTTCTCGAGTTTTAGCGAGACTAACGAACAGCAATTCATTTATATATATGTAGATAGATAATTAAGTTTACTCACTTGATAGTTTAAATATAAACTGTATTCTGTAACAATCCTTGTGAATAGTAAGTAAATATAATTATTACTTAATTTTTTTTTTTACGTAAAAACAATGACCGTGTCAAATTAAAAAAAAAAAATTAGGTATCATCTGTATGGACACGAGTTTTTTGTTTGCGAGTTAAAAAATGATGTATTATTCAAAATAATAGTAGCTTATAAAGATTGGAAGACAGCAAAGAGGCGGGCTTTTATCTGTAGCAGAATGTCTTGGAGCCAATCTAGAGAAATCATTAATATTCGTTAGAAGTCACGTAGACCTCTTTAGTATTAAAATATTGAAGAAAAATGTCTTATGTACAAACAGCAACTGTAATATGTAGGTTTTTTATGTACTTGTTGCGGTTGAGTGTTATCGATCCCGCGACTCCGGCATAGGCGTTGGGTGAGGGACATCTTGGAGTTTTTAGTGAGTAGGAGTCTCACAGTACCCGCGGCCTTCCCCCGGGGCCGGCGGGTCTCCATGAGGGATTTTCTCAAAGTCAAAAAAAAAAATTTTTTTTATGTACTTGCAGATATAATTGTGGACCCGCCTGCGTTAACTGAATACCCTTATATTCCCACTTTCGAAAACACTTACAGGTTTTTCGAAAGTCTAATATATATAATTCAAAGATGACTGACATAGTGATCTATCAACGCACAGCCTAAACCACTTGACGGATCGGGCTGTGCATGTAAATTTGGCATGCAGATAGATGTTATGACGTAGGCATCCGCTAAGAAAGGATTTTGATTAATTCTACCCCCAAGGGGATAAAATAGGGGATGAAAGTTTGTATGAAACTTTGTCAATTTTAAACCGATCGGTCTGAGACTTTGCATGTATAAATTTACTATGACGTAGGCATCCTCTAAGAAAGGAATTTGATAAATTCCACCCCTTAGGGGATAAATTAACGCTAGTAGGAATATCAACGTAACATGGGTGTATTACAAATCTTTGAGTGTCTCCACTTTTCTGTACTATAAAAAGCATGTATTATACATATAAATCTTCCTCTTGAATTATTCTATCTGCTGCTGAAAACTGCTTTAAAATCCGTTGCGTATTAGTTAATAGAAAATATCTAAGTGAAGAGGCAGCAGAAGCGACTCTATTTCATACTATGTAAAGATATAGATATATAAGTTACGTACAATATTTATACACAAAACAACCATCTCTATCTAAGTATAGACTTACATATCATAAGTAGCTATGTCTCAAGCAGGCATTTTGCTAGCAATAAATATTTTTTTTATATTTTGAGTCTATGGTAATAGTAATACAAAAGAGCCTTAGTGTAGCACCATTGATTCTTTTTCACTCTGTTTTTTTTCCACGATTTTGTCTATCATTACATTGCTCAGAATAATTAAATTTATTTGATTTAAATATAATAAACTAGCTGATCTGGGCGACTAAATCTGCATCACACTTATCATTGAACTGAAATACCATCCTGATCATCTGGATGAATGGCGGTCTTCCACAGTGCGGTTTTCTAGTAACTTTTTACCTCGCACAACCACTTTGTGGAATCACCTTCCAGCAATGGTATTTCCGAACCGATACGATATTGAAACCTTCAAGAAAAGAGCTTATTCCTTTTTAAAAGGCCGACAACGTACTTGCAATTCCCCTGGTGTTGCGGGTGCTCATGGGCGGCGGTAATCACTTACCATCAGGTGAGCCGCATGCTCGTTTGTCCCCTGTGTTATAAAAAAAAGCATTATATATCGCCCAATTTACATAATATCTTTTTAAATTATAGCCTATGTGTTATTCTGATGTATAAGCTATATTACTGTAAAGTTTCATCACAATCTGTTACGTAGTTTTTGCGTGAAAGAGTAACAAACATCCATACTCACATACATTCGTATTAGTAAGATTTGGTCCAGAAAAGCTTTTTATCATTACCAACAAGCTACAGTCCACGCTCTTAACAGGCATTACGGGGCAAAAGCTGTACAAGATAATCAAGTAGAAAGCAATAGTTTTCGATTTCTATATATCAGAAGAGCTACGCCAACAATAAATACAGGAAGTACCCGCAGACAATTTCATTTAGCCATCCTGTGACGTACTGGAGAGCTGCACAAATGTTTGCTCTAGAGTTAATTAAACGATGTGTAGCTAGTTAGAAAAATATAAAGATTGAGGAAGCTATAAATATGTTCCTCACTCGCTCAGACCATTGGCAAATACTATTCCCTAACTTAAATACTGGGTATCGCAATCTGGTTCTTTATTGTGTGTTATATACGTGTTATATATAGAACGATAATTTGTAACCATTTTAATACAACAGTGTGTAATAACCCTTACAGTAATCTAGGCTGCACCGTCAGCTACAAAATTCTTCCACGTACAGTTTCGAAGACGATGCAGCACTTTCCTATTAAATTAAAATTTATATTTCGATAGAATTGGAAGAACCGGCCTCCATCGCGGAGCTGCCACTGGTGTAGTAATTAAAAAAAAATTTTATAAGAAAATTATATTTTTTTAAAGTCCTCCTTGGCTGTGATATAATTTGTGTGCTTCCAGAATCTTCTATGTTTATTCAGTCACGTGACCAGTCGGGAATCAGTTATTTTGGAAAGATCTAGAATGATAGGCCACGTGCACGGAAGTACACTTACAGGTAGAGCATCCGTCTTGATGGCATCTCGAATTGCATTACTGGACTTGGATGAAATTCGAGTCAAGATTTTCTTCACTAGGCTTCTTTTTTTTTTTTGTCTATTCACACAGCGCCATCTAGACCCCAGTTAAGCTAGCTAGAGCTTGTGTTATGTAGTACTAGATAACTGATACATATACATAGATATTTTTATTTTTTTGTAAATACATACATATTATACATAGAAAACACCCAGACCGTTACAAACAATCATACTCATTAATACAAATGTTTGTGCCGTGCGAGGAATCGAACCCGCGACCATCGGTCGTAAAGCGGTGTGCTTGCCCGCTAGACCACCGAGGTCGTCGTCTAAAATGATTAAATAATATTTATATTTATTATTTAATCATTTTAGAAATTTTCGGACGAAAGTAAATGATTGACGAAATTAGGCTCTAGCTCGCGGACTATGTGGGGATGTCATGTCGTATTCACGGCTTTATTGACAATTGATAATGCTAATAATGATTGATGATGAATTAACGGTGCGAATATCATATACTAACAATTCATTTATTTATGACAATCGTAAATTAATATGTATTATATATTAATTTTCATTATATATTAATACTAGCTGTCCCGGCAAACGTTGTTTTGCCTTAAAATAAAAAAAAAATTAGGGGTTACTACTACCCCTAATTTTTTAACCCCCCCCCCTAATTTAAATTAGGACTACCCCTAACATTTAGGGGTATGAAAAATAGATGTTGGCCGATTTTCAGACCTACTCAATACGCTCACAAAATTTTATGAGAATCGGTCAAGCCGTTTCAGAGGAGTTCATTCATAATTTAAGAGCTGTGCTCTTGTCGGTGGAGCTCCCGCCACCTTCCACGATCTTCTATCAGAGGAGTATGGGAACGAAAACTGTGACACGAGAATTTTATATATAAGATGTATTATATTATATTATGAGCAGTACACTTACTATTTACAATTACAACGGGGATTGAAATTACGCCTAAGCCGAGGGTCGAACCCCTAGCGGTACACTCAGACTAAAGTCGTATCCGTCAGGCGGGAGTTGGCCTTCAGCCGCTCCATAAGTTCCTCCGCGGGTTTGGAGTGCCATCTGCACTCGCCCCCTATCGTCCGATGAAACTGTAAAGGCCAGCTGCGGCCAACAGCATTAGAGTATTCCGAAAAAAGAAACCTAAAATTATTATGCCCCACGCACTTTGCATGACGGTTTTAAAAAAAGTATTGTTAGATGTTATTTGTTTGTACCTAAGCATATATTTACTACAATATATACTTTAATTTTATCACCTCGTTCTCTGGTTCAAACTACCTATATATAATTAGATTGTTTTATTTTTATATTTATGAATGTAGATAAATAGCACAGATTGTTCATGGGGTGTGTCCTGTTTCGTAGATTATTAGAAAATTAAATAAAAAAGTTAATCCTTGACTGTTCAATAATGTAGCTGTGTGGGACTGTGTATAGGGGGTCGGTGCAGCCAACGATGATGGTAATTAAAGATGCAATATGTAAAAGTAATAGTATATTATAAAAATATATGTCGTAACAAACTATATGAAAGCAAGAGCAATACAAGGAATGATAAAAAGGGAATGAATAACAAAACCATAGCAATCGATATCAAATATAAATATTTAAAAATAAGGTATAGTCGTACCAGCCATCGGCCCAAATGTAAGGTCCATAGAGCCTTTAAAAATATAATAAAAGTTTTAAGTATTGTGTATTCGGAACCTTCGATACATGAATCCATCTTCACTTCACTATTTTTATAATGACCTCCCTCCAATCGTGCTCTTTGACTACGATATTTTTATTTCCACTCGCCCCCACATCAGACGTCACTTGATTTCGGATTCTCTTTCTTGCATACGTAATTCAGCCAATTTTCAGCTGCAACAGGAATAGACGAGTTGATGAAGCAGATATAAAGTGCTTGCTATCAGGACCAATAATACGGCTGGCGACAGTAATGAATATCTATATTTTCTGCCGACGACCTTGACGGTCTAGCGGTTCAACACACCTTACTTCCGATGGTCGCAGGTTCGATTTCTCGAACGGCACAAGTATTTGTATTATTACATACTATGTATATCATAGTACTAGACCTATACAAACACTCATACTCATAAATATAAATGTATGCATCGTGCGAGGAATCGAACCTACGACCGTTAGAAGCAAAGCTGCGTGAAGACCACGGCCGCGGTGGACTAGCAGTTTGGCAAATAATTTATTTTTATATTTTATACTTTGTATCTTGTTGTGAATAGCTCAGGTTTTTTATTTCTCTAAGTCCTTGGATTTTCTCTATACGAATGTAAATGTATAGAGACAATTACAAATCTTGATTATTATTTTTTTTTCTTGCTCATACGTTAATTATTAGTAATTGAATTTATAAGGAAGTAGCCCACATCAGGTCAACTTTACAACTTGGTTCCATCATTCTTAATACCTGCTAATTCCTGAGGATTCGCCAGTGTTGCCGTTAGCGCAGGTGGGTGTACTATACTACTTGAATGACGAGCGTGCATGGCAATAGTTGTCCATACACCGGATTTTCATTTAATGTTAAACATAGACACCTATATAAATATACATTGTTAATAAACTTTTTAAAAAAAAGTAACACAATTGAGTTTCTTTCCAGTTCTTCTCAATTGGATCTACATACCGAACTGGACGGTAGAGAAAAAATTAAAATTGTAATGTAAAAAATTTTACTTCCGTAAGCGGCTAAAATGAATATATATACCATTTTCGTCGATTAAAAAAAATCTTAAGTAATATTACTAACAAAAATTCATCATTAATACGTAGACTTTTAAATTTAGGTACCTAAACAATAACATTTATGAAAGTTTTCCTTTCAAAAGTGTTCGTAATATAAAAAAAAATATTGGACCACCTTAATGTAAATGTTATTCTATTATATTCTAAAAACGTTAAAACTTTTATTATTCATTATTTAGATATTGAAACAGCTTATAAAAATATAACTATACTTAACTTTTTTCACGAGTCAACAGAAAATAAAGTTACTTAAATACTCCATAAACGAATCTGTAGGAGTTTCTTATTGTGTGACCTAAAAACTTATTTGATTCACGCTTGACTCCGTACTTTTTAATTTAATAGAATGTCAACTTTTGAATTCGAATTTTGAACATATTTTTAAAAATTTATCGATTCGATTCTTTAATTTTTTAGTTTATTTAATACTTATTCTGCTATTCAGGGCGCCGGGATTTATAGTAATGTTATATGCACATCAATGACACATGTACATACATTTCAAATGACATTTTACCACTGAACCTCTCTACTTACACTTGAACTTTATGGTATGGTATTAAAGTTCAAATTGACTTTTAAGTATCATTAAGAATCGTTTGTATGGGATTAAAAAAAAAGGGAGAAATGCGTTGCTTTTAGGCATTTTTAGGCAATTTTTAAAATTTTCTCGCCGTAAGAACCATCCTCGTACCTCAAGGAATATTCTAAAAAAAGAATTATCGAAATCGGTTCAGTAGTTCTCGAGATTAGCGCTTACCAACACATTTAGCGATTCATTTTTATATTATAGATATAGAAATTTACATAGACATAGCCGAAGAACTGTGACACTAAAGTGGCAATGGGCAGGGCACATAGCTCGTACGACTGAGGAAGATGGCTGTTGGGGCAGTAAAGTCCTCGAGTGGCGACCACAGACAGGAAGACGCAGCGTGGGAAGGTCTCCAGCAATTTGGAACTTGGACCGACGATCTGGTCAAGATCGCTGGAAGGCATTGGATGCGAACAGCGCAGGACCGATCGTCGTGGAGATCTTTGGGGGAGGCCTATGTCCAGCAGTGGACGTCTTCCGGGCTGCGATGATGATGATGATGATAGAAATTTTACTATAATATATAGGCTCCTGATAAGTAAAAAATATTAACAAATTGGCCATTTAAAAAAAATTAAATTGAGTTTCTTGACAGTTTTACCACAGATAACATAATATTACTCAACCAGACTGAACTGAACTAAAATCTTTGATTTACGTAAGTGATTAATATGTCCTTTACTAGTAAATTATATTTGAACTTGAATATGTATTTGTATTTGCACTATATAAAAAAAAATACCACAGAATCGTTATATTAATACGCGAAGCAAATACTTTGTACCCCTTTTTATGAAGGTGTATGAAAGATTATAATTTATATAGAGAAAGAGTGCAGAAGAATAATAATATTTTTTTTTAATTATATAAACTACTGGCTACTCGCCCCGGCTCCGCAAGGTATACATGTATTATATAAATAAACCTTCCTCTTGAATCACTCTTAGATCTATTAGAAAAAAATCGTTGCGTAGTTTTAAAGATTTAAGCATACATATGGACAGACAGCGACAGCGACTTTATTTTATACTATGTAATTATATATATAAACCTTCCTCTTGAATCACTCTTAGATATATTAGAAAAAATCGCTTCAAAATCCGTTGCGTAGTTTTAAAGATTTAAACATAAACATGGACAGACAACGACAGCGACTTTATTTTATACTATGTAATTATATATATAAACCTTCCTCTTGAATCACTCTTAGATCTATTAGAAAAATTCGCTTCAAAATCCGTTGCGTAGTTTTAAAGATTTAAACATAAACATGGACAGACAACGACAGCGACTTTATTTTATACTATGTAATTATATATATAAACCTTCCTCTTGAATCACTCTTAGATCTATTAGAAAAAATCGCTTCAAAATCCCTTGCGTAGTTTTAAAGATTTAAGCATACACATGGACAGACAGCGACAGCGACTTAATTTTATACTATGTAATTATATATATAAACCTTCCTCTTGAATCACTCTTAGATCTTTTATTATTAGAAAAAATCGTTGCGTAGTTTTAAAGATTTAAGCATACATAGGGACGGACAGACAGCGACAGCGACTTTATTTTATACTATGTAATGATAATGATGAAGTTCTGACAATGTCATAAATCTATGGTGATTACAAACCTCTATCCAAACACTACGTCGAGTCTGACTGACTCGAGTGGGTAATTAGGCAAATCTAGGCACAGATTCTGTTCTAACAATGGCTTTAATTAGTAGATTGGTAGCCGGCGCCGGCGCTTCAGCTATTTCCTTCAGATTCCGTCGGATACCACCACTATTATATTCAGGAGTTGCAAATTCTCTGATTACACTTCTCTCTATTCGTGGAGACAATGAATAGGATATAAGTACAGATATAGAAAAAGATATATTGTATCTCAATTTATATAGACATTACCGGTTACATATTCATACTTCATTACATAGTGGCACGTGATGATGCGGCTCGAATGCTCAGATGGTCGGTGAGGTTGTCTTCAGCAGATTACAGGGTTGTAGAAATGATAGATTTCGCTTGATAGTCTCGAATTTAATGGCAAATATACTATTTATTACAAATTTGGTGGAGTGAACAAAATGTACGTTAGATCGATCGGTTGATATTTTAAGTCTGTTACATTACGTTGCGTATTTGAATTGGATGGGTGTGCGCTCCAATCAGAACGCTCCTTTTGTGTTGCGTTTTGTTTCTGCTTGTACGCGACACATAGTATAAAACAAAGCCGCTGTCGCTGTCTGTCCGTCCCTGTGTATACTTAAATCTTTAAAACTACGCATCGGATTTTAAATGCATAGAGTGATTCTAGAGGAAGGTTTATATATATAATACACTAGTTACTCGCGCCGGCTTGGCACGGGTGTGCCACTTTATCTATTAAAAAAAACTGTTTCAAAATCCGTTGCATAGTTGTAAAGATTTAAGTATACATGGGGACGGACAGACAGCGACAGAGACTTTGTACATAGGTAATGTGCACCAGTGCGAAGCCGGGGCGAGTAGCTAGCAATATTATAAACCCGGAACTTTCTGAGTGTGGATGGATGTTTGTTGCTCTTTCACGCAAAAAGTACCGAATGGATTTTAATAAAACTTTACTATTATATAGGTTGTCCTTACTAATATTATAAATGCGAAAGAAACTTCGTCTGTCTGTCTCGCTTTCATGCAAAAAAAAAATGCAAAAATGCAATGCGTTTCTACTGAACCGATTTAAATGAATTTTAGTACGCAAATTGTCTTGACCCTGAGAAAATACGTTGTCTACTTTTTAATGCGATAATGTCACATATAAGTTGATTTTGATTTTTCTTCAATGCCCATAATTCTTTCCACAAAAGAAACTATTTTGCGCTTTTAAAAATATTTGTAGAGACACTTATTATAAAGTCTGAACAGAGTTATGTCATTTAAAAATATACAGGGCTCTTTCGCCATAACATGGCTTGTTTATTTATTAAAAAGATTGTGTTTGCTTTTTATTTAAAAAATAGAGTAAGTATAGTATAATATACGGTCTAATGCAAGCAATAATATTTATGCAAATTTATTCTTGCATTGTGCAGAGATCGAACCTGCTTCCATCTCTTAATGTTTCTATAAAGCAATGTGTGTTATTTGTCAATTGACAACGATAAATACATTTTAATAGTACTATTATAATAACAAAATAATAATAATAATAATAATAGGAAATTCTGGTCAATTCACACAACGCCATACAGTCCCAAGAGCTTGGTACTAAATAAATAAATACTTAATACATAATATATAAGGGAAACAATCAAACAAATACAAACAATCATACTCTTGAATACAAATGTTTATACTGTCCGAGGAACGAATCAATGACCATCAGAAAGTAAGGCTGTATGTTAAACTGCTAGACCACAGAGACCGTCCAAAATGTTGTTGTTGTCATCATTTGATAAAGCAAGAAATAATAATGTCTGATACTTAAAAAGTGTTCTACGAGACTCCAGCCCCTATCTGACCCCGGGTTAATTTAGAAAAATTCGTTTCGCAGAATGGTCCCAATGAGAATTGAACTCGAGACCTCATTTTTGTAATCTGTTCTTTCATTATGCTACTGAACTTGTGATACAAATTCTATTGGCCAGTCAACCTATTTAAAAAATATATATATTCTTAATTTATTTTAAAAAGATTTTTTTTAAAGATTATCTTGTCTACACCTAAAACTTGCGTGGGTACCTTAGTCTCGCCTATTTGAGTCACCAAGTAGATTGCTTTGCAAGCTGTTTTGAATAAAGAGTGAGATTCATTTATAATTTACTAGTTACTCGCCCTGGTTTCGCCCGCGTGTACATGTATTATATATATAAACCTTCTCTAGAATCATTATATCTATTAAAAAAAATCAAAATCCGTTGCGTAGTTTTAAAGATTTAAGCATACATAGGGACGGACAGACAGCGATAGCGACTTGGTTTTATACTATTACATAGTGATTATGACGATTTTTAATGTATTTTTATGATTTTATTTTAATGGAAAGCCATTTTCACTCGTATTAGTATCGTAATAACTTTAACAAGATTATATTCATCTTTTTTGGGATTGTAATTTTGATAAACATGTTTATATTCAGTTTATAATCATATCTAATGTACCTGTACGTCTCTTTATTTCTATCTGATAGAATACATCAGTTCTGTGGTACACATCTCAGTAAATAGAAACAATATTACAATAGAAACATAATTAGCTTTTATGAGAGAATGTAAGATAATTACTGCATTAATTTCTTAAACAGACTTGTCTGATATCATAGAAATATGAGGTTTTTTGCCTTCGGTACGAACATAACATATTTTCACCCTTATTCAACTGACCTAACTAATTTTTATCGGGAAGGTGAATTTGGACTAATAATCCCATTGCTAGCAATGTACCATGTTAGGTCGACCTCCACGCGGTTCCCCCTGGAAACCATCGTGATCAATTCTTGATGAATTTGTCACAATGGGCTAACTGACCTGACCTCATGTTCATCTTATCATCCTCCACTAGTGCCCCGCCAGTGTAAACCGTTAGCGCAGACGGGTGCACCATTCCATTATCATCTATAACAACAAAAAAAAAACTATTTTTTATCGTTTGCGTCGTATAAGTTTGTACGAGTTTTGACCATTTTTTTGATCGTAAAAACCGTCTCTCGCGGTGAGGTGATGGGGTGATGCGTGGGATTCTTACCCACTAAAAAATACTGGGTGTACCAACAAGCGCCATTGCCGGAGTGGCAAGGTCGTCTAAGTATTTACCGCAACTCCGGCGGTGTTGGCCCGCACTGTAGATGGTGTAGGGCAAGCCCCATCTCGGTGTTAGGGCGACCTATCTCGCCCTACTCAATTGTGTAAGCTTGTGAGAATATGAGATGACGAGATAAATTATAGTAATAATTAATAATAATAATAATAACACATACACACACTCTGCACTTACTTGGTTTCGGCCCGTAAGTGTCGAAAAAACTAGCAAAAGCTGAGAAAAAAAAAATAATAATCATCTCCTCTCCTTATGAGGGGAGATGAGAATTTTTGGAAAAGAAAAATAATAAAATAGTTAAAAATATACTATATATAAATATAATATACAAATTCTCATACATTAGTAATGCTAATTCTTCTCCAGAAGAACGAAGAGCTGGCAGCTACCTTGGACAAAATTAGTCTAGCTATTCAAAGAGGGAACGCTGCCAGTATCTTCGGAACTTTGACTAAAGGGACCTCTTTTAATAATATATTTTAGTTATTATATTATATTTTATAACCTTTCAGTTCGGAATGTTGTTTGAGTCGAGAAAAACTGACAAATGAAATTGAATAAATCTTTAACTGTAATAATCTATGTTTCATTTACGCAGAAAATATATATTTCTATACTTTTGTAAATATTTGTATAATTTATCTTATGTATAAAATTCTCGTGTCACAGTTTTCGTTCCCATACTCCTCCGAAACGGCTTGACCGATTCTCATGAAATTTTGTGAGCGTATTTAGTAGGTCTAAGAATCGGCTAACATCTATTTTTCATCCCCCTAAGTGTTACGGGTAGTTCACCCATAATTTTTTTTTTATTTTAAGGCAAAACAACGTTTGCCGGGACAGCTAGTACATGTAATTTCAATTAAAATTAGAAAGTGACTAAAAGTTTAAACTCAATTTCATTATTCCACATTTCACTGAGTATATTTTGAACCCTGATATTTTGGTATCTCACTACGATCTCATAAAGTAATTTGATAGACGGCTTCCGATGGTTGCGAGTTCGATTCCTCGCACGGTACAAACATTTGTATTCATGAGTGATAGTTTGTATTGATCTGGGTGTTTTCTATGTATATTAAATATTTGTTTAGAAAATAGTATATATTAAAAAAAATTATAAGTATTTATATAATTGTCTAGCACCCAACACAAGCTCTGTTTAGCTAGAGACTAGATAGGGTTGTGTGAAATATTTAAGGGTTTTATTATTATTATTGTTCTTTATACATACATTTTATATATCTCCCCTCCATTGCGGATGAAAATAATAATTATTATTTCTTAGAAACCTTTCCACCTTTACTTACACTTAATTAACATTAATGCGTTATTTTTAAACGTCATAATAAACATTTAATGTTACTGTGCAAAATATTATGATAATTATCATAATTCATTTGAGATACGTTCTCTCAGTCAACCGATCTGAAATTATATAGAAATTTATAAACAGGCTTTGTCTTTAGAACAAGCAACAATGCCCATTTAGAGTTTATTTAACGGTACAATTTGATGAGAAACAAGATGGCCGCCCATTAATTTTAAATGGCTATCTCTCTCCATTAAAACGAGGAAAGACACGGTGTATACAAAATAATTAATTGTAACGGAGAGATATTACAAATTCTGTAATATTTAAAAGGTTATTGTCGAATTTTAATTGCTTGTCCTCTATAAAATTTGAACGACTTTGTGGATCGATAATCAACTACAAACTTAGTAGAAATTTGGAGGATTAGAATTCCTAAAAGTATCCTATGTGTTAGTCCAGAATATGTTCTGTAATTGTATCAAATAATGTATAAAAAAATTAACACATTCAAAAATCTTATTTTATTATATATTATAGGCATTATTGTTAATTACGTATATGTATATATTTTTAATCTCAGATATACATACATATACATGTTTACAAAAGTACAAATTAATTTTTAAATTATAAATAGGTAGGTAGGTAGTAAACTGTATCAAATTTGATTCAATTTCACCAAGTAGTTTTCAGTGAAAGGCTACCAAAGATCCATCTGTGACTGGAGCGGGTATAACTACCCAATTATCTAAAAAATGAAAACAATTATATATTTCCCAAGAGGGCTCCCAAGATATTTAAAAGTGACATATACAAAAGGGTATCAAAATATTCTATATATTAATACGTGAAGTAAAACCTTTGTATCACTTTTGCAAATTGCGCGGACGGAAGAGTGGAAAATTTAGTACACTTACAGTGTATACAAAGAAGGAATGCAGACCGATAATCTATATATTTTTTAATTATATAGAAAAAAACAAAATTTATAAAAAAAAAAATTACTCACACTACCATATATTTGACAGATACACATACACAAAGAATTAGTCTTTAACAATATAATCTTCAATTTAACAATAGAAATTAGTTCAAGTTGTTGATTTTTCTGGTGTCGATATTAAGATGTTTGCGCGAATCGATACCTATCATCGCCAATTCAGCCTGTATCTATCCACTGATGTGCGATCTCCATCCTTCCACTCTCAAAGAAATCCGAATCGATATTTTTTTGTGTAATAGCTTATAGAACAACGGTGTTCAATTTACAACCCTAAACTAGTACACCCTTGGAGATTTGTAGATAAGCTTATTCAGTAAATTAAGAATTTATCTATCTATATCTATTAATATTTAAATGACAATTAATTCTACAATATCAATCAAGAGTCAAGAGTGAAATTCTGCAAGTTTTGTCGTAAGTCGTAATAGACAAATTCGGGAAGCAAATCCGATCGCGTTGTCATCTTCCTACATTTATTATTTACAACTAGCTGTTACTCGCGCCTTCGTCCGAGTGGACTTCAACTTTTTGTATTAAAATAAATAAAATTTCTAAAATTAAATAGCCTAAGTTACTCCTTATAATCTCTGAGTCTCGAAAGTCCCATCAATAATCAACAATCTATTGATGGGACTTTCACTGTTGTCACTGTGTTGTTTACACACCAGGTCACAGTTAAGCGGAGCGTGTTTATTCAAAAACTCGACCTTGGTCAATCGGATTTTTTGAGTGGTAAATGATGAAGACTTGAAGGTCGACCTTCGATGAACTTTTGTTTCGATCGGTCAAGCCGTTTTGAAGTATCATTACAAAGAGTGCAAATTTGATCTCTAAGATCACTCCGTGCTTCGCGTTCCGCTCAAAAATCGAATTAGCAGTTGGATTGGCTTATTGTAAGATTTATTGGTACTAAGGTATTATAAGAGTTGTAAATACAACTATTTTTTTTTTATATTATTGTGTATCTTTTGATCACGATATATTTATGGGTTATATATCCAAAAAGTATTGGATACTAGCTGTGCCCGCGATTTCACTAGCATGAAATGTGCCTCGTACTACCTATGTATTATTTTCCGATGTATAAACTATATTATAGTAAACTTTCATCAAAATCTATTAAATAATTCTTTCGTGAAAGAGTACTAAACATCTATCCGTGTTATCCACCCATACTCACAAACTTTAGAGTTTGTAATATTAGTAAGACGTTATTACACTACATCTATGAATATTACAAAATGTAATACTTCAATACATTTGCCAAGTCGCGTGTGAACAGACCGTAAAAAGCTTAAAGGCTGGCAGTGTCATTTTAACAGTATGACATACCAAGCCCTTAAGATGAATAGACTGTCACAGTGCTTTTTATCTGAAGGGGAGAGGGGAGGCATGGAAACCAGCCGGTGTTTCTTGCCACCGGGAATGATAAAATATGACGCGGCAAAAACGAAATTAATGGAATCGTTGAGAACATCTCATATTTAATTTCACCGTTGTGCATTGCGATTGTTTAAAAAAAGTCCATTAGTAAATTGTCAACGCGTGGTATGAGGTGGTATTAAATATACATAATAGGTTACACAGTGACTTGTTTCAAATGAAATAACCCAGATGAAACAAACACATCATTGCAAATGCTTGCACCGCGCGAGGTAGATAACCTATTCTCAACTTCATCAAAATCTGTTTCGGAAAAACACGGCAACTGTGAATGAGAATTTCATGTATTTATCAATAGTCACCTTCACTAATGTAGTAACCATGTAATTACCCGCATAATGGAATAAATGCCCACGAGTGGAGATTATTAATTCTCACAGTTAATAGAAAACTGTCAAAAACTGGAGGGCATTAATTTTACACGCCATTAGGCCAGCTCGGCCCGGATCGAACCAACGATATCTCATTCGATATTATTTCTAGCGTTATTTCGTTAATTACTTGTGTCGAAAAAATATAGGGAAAAGTACAAGATATGTCATTAATTATATTGTTTACTTAATTATAAGAACTAGCTGTCCCGCGACTTCGTCCGCGTGGAATTTAGTTTTAGTTTTCTAAAAAAATAGTAGCCTAAGTTACTCCTTATTACATCAGCTACCTGCCAAAAAATAGTCCCATCAAAATCGGTCTAGACATTTTTGAGATTAGCCGGAACAAACAGACCAACAGACAGACAAAAATAGTTAAAAATGTTATTTTGGTGTATGTACCGTATTTATATTCATATGCATGTAGTAAAAAACAGTGATTTCAATATTGTATGTATAGATGATGCCAATATCGTTGTTATATGGCACAAAGTTTTAGATCAAATAAAACTGTTGAATGGATAAACTTGGTTAGCGAAGGTTTAAAAGAAATACATACATACTGTGCCCGCTGTATGGTTCTCGTGAAATTTATAGCCTATATGTTATTCCGAGATATAAGCTGTATTACTGTAAAATTTCATCAAAATCCGTTCAGTAGCTTTTGCGTGAAAGAGTAATTCATCCAGGCACAAACTTTCGCGTTTATAATATTAATAAGATTTTGTAAGTGAAATGCCAAGCAACTTGGCCAAATTGCGGCCAAGCATAGCCAAGGTTCTAAAGAAGTATAAATTTTTTATGACAGAAATGCTGATTTGGTCGATCATCAGTCTCACCTGCTTGTTCTTAGGTATATTCGTTTTGGAATTCAAAGTATAATCCATCACATTTAAAATTAGTGTTCCTGTTGCTAAATAATCATTACATAGTATAAAACAAAGTCGCTGTCGCTGTCTGTCCGTCCCTATGTATGCTTAAATCTTTAAAACTACGCAACAGATTTTGAAGCGGCTTTTTTAATAGACAGCCGTAGATCTAATATATTTAGAAATTGTTTGAACAGACTCTTGATATTTGTGTTATATTGGAATCGAACCCGCGACCACCGGCTGTTTCAGCAGTGTACCCAATTGTTTGCCACCTATTTACCTTTACCACCTACTGTTAAGAATAATAATGATTCAAGAGGAAGGTTTATATGTATAATATATGTGCACCCGTGCGAAGCCGAGGTGAATAGCTAGTAGTTATATATTGCGTGGAACTGTGATCAAAACTAGATTAAATTAGATTAAATTATATTTATTGCTGTATATCCACTGAATATCTCCATCAATTATAAGTAACTGACACATATAGAAACAGTTTCCTTTAGGTGGTGTTTACATAAGAAACTTGACATACGTGAATAACACTACGGACATCAAGTCAAGTTTCTTGTGAAACCTCTCACGCGTTGACTAAGATCTTATAGGTCCATACTGTTGTATTTTTATATAACATAAATTAGACATTATTTTATCAAAACATATACAATTCTTCTAACAAATATCTTTATTTCATTAAATGAAATTATAGATAAATATTAAATAAATTAATGAACAAAACAGCAGTATGTTAATTACGTGTGTAGCATTACATAAACTGTGAAAATTAAGTAGTTAATAGAGACTTGGGAATAGGACTTTGGTATCTCTCACATCACAGGAGCCCTATGCACTAAATCGAGAGGCTATATCCTCCTATTAATTCTATTTGATATCTTATACCACTTCTTCTACTTCAGTCCTTCTACTTGATTCAACTTATAGAATAAATCCCAGAACGCTATTCTTGCGTGAAGGGGTCTAGACTTAACGGAGAGTTCTAAATCTATATTCAAATAATAGTAATTGTCTTTTGTTAGTGGAGTCCATTTTATTGGTAGTAGTTCCGTTGTATCTGGTGTCGGGTCGCTGAAAAAAAATACTTATATAAATGAATACAGTTTGGAACTCTTGAAATATTGTTCAAACAACGAGTTTAATCTTTATAGAATTATTACGGTACTAACATTCAATTGTTCATATATAAATTAAAAGCCATATAGTATAATATTAATAAAAGGCAATAGAATCTTCAATTAAAAATTAGATATTTAAGAATAGAATAGAATAGAATATCATTTATTCAAATAAACTTACATTGAAGCACTTTTGAATAGTCATTACATTTTTTAATCTACCTTTATTTATTTGGTTAGTCATTTTAAGGAACTTTTTCCTTTTGTTAAAAATTTGAATTATTGACTTACCCATATTTAGCAAAATTTGCCCACATAGTAGTCATTTGGTTTAAAACTACTATATCATTTGGATTTTCTTCCGAGAGATATGATATGTCAAATAAATATCCTAAGTCATCAGCGTGAATAGCGCCCTCTACAGTTAGATTGAGGCTGACTTTATAGAAATTTCTACCACCACTATATGAAAACATGTAATAAAATATGTTTCCAGAAGAGCTCTCTATGTATTTCCTGATACTTCTTTGAATTGGATGCGAATATGTAAAATCAGTATCAAAATTTCCAATTTCGTCTTTTAGTTCATTACTTATTTTTTCGTCTCCCAAATAGAAATGTTGCACAATATTCGCCATTTCTGCAAGTTCGTTATCATCGAAAGCAAAAGCATGTTCTAATTTATTATGTATCAAATTTAAATCTTCAAAATATTCGGGTTCCTTATTCGCATATTCGAACCATCTCTCTTTATTATTAAATCCAATGAGTATTGACACTCCCTTGGCTTTTGGTACTGGTGCGTTGATCCAAGATTCTGTTATAAATGGATCGACATCACTAAATTCTTTTTCTACGCACGGCTTAAAGACCAAATTTAAAGCTTTTGATGCTGAAATAACTAAATTAGAATCTGTTGAAGTAAGGAAGTCTAGGGCCTCAGTTACAGAGTCAGTTTGAAAACCAAGGAATTCTGCTATTATTATTGGCGCAAATTCATCTGCACCTGGTGTTTGCAAAGTGTTCGACGCTATAGATGTTCCACTTTGCATTATAGCACGGTTGAAAAGATTCTCATTGGAAGACAACAAGTGAAAATCTATGGATATTGAACCCGCACTCTCTCCAAATAGTGTTATTTTGCTAATATCACCTCCAAATGCTTGAATATTCTCATTGATCCACCTCAAAGCTAATAACTGATCTCTTAATCCTTGATTGCCTGGCACTTCTGGCGTATCTAGACACATAAAACCATATGGACCAAGGCGATAATTAATCGATACTAAAATTATGTCTTGTTTCAGTAAATATTTTGGACCATATTCTGATCTTCTACCACTGCCAGTTGCAAAAGCTCCACCGTGAATCCAAACCATTACCGGTAGGCGGTTTTGACTACTGGCTGAATTAGGCACATAGATGTTTAAATACAAGCAATTAATATTTCCAAGAACAATTTCAGACTGATATTGCGGACATAACATTAAGGAATCATCATATGCTTCGTATACATCTTCAAATCTTTCTTGAGGAGTTGATATCTGGAAATTAATAAAATTTGATTGCTTATGTTTCTGTATATGTTTGGAATTTTAAAACCCAATACTTTTAGAAAACGTTACATCTATTAAATCTATTTTAATTACTTATCGATATATTTATTCTTTAGAGCTATTTTCTTAATTTGATAGAATGTGACAAAACATACGTAGGTGGGTTCCAGTATTTCTGAATAAAGCCATTTCTAAACTCGATTCTGAATAGTGTTATTTTCTTGAAATGTATTGCGACTTAAAATGTTTGATCCCCAAATAGAATTCAATACTGTTTCAGAAATAGAACAGTGTGTAAAGTATTTAGTTCTATATTTAGAAAATTGGCAAGTTGCCAATAATGATAGAGGGCATATGATTTGAATAAGACATTATGTATAGTGCAATATTTGTTTCTGCGTAATATGTGGGGGGCGACTATAATTCAGTAGCTGTTAGTATAATAAAAAATTACCTACCATCATGACTGATATCCCAGAAGGGGTAGTTATGGTGAATGCAACTTTTATCATGCCCATATTACATTATAATAATATTTTGGTTTAAATTTTTTTGATGGTCTCGTTTGTTAAGCGGTTTAGCGCACGACCATCGGATGTAAAGCAGTGATAAATTAGGGCCAACAAGAAAAACTTCATCAAAAACAAATCTATATGATTTTACGACTCAAGGTCTTTATAGTGCATATTGCTCTTTTGGAGAGATATGCATTTGATGAAATAAGGCGAGTGGAGATGGACAAGATAACGATAAGAATAATCTCTAGTTGTTCACTTCATAGTAGATCTTTCCAAAGAATTGTGATTATCGAATTTGAATCAAGTAGTAATATATTTATTTGATAAATTACCTACAATAAATGTACATAGAGTTACACTAGCTATAGTCAGTAACAATTTGTCCTTACTTTTGGTCTCTACGTATTTCAAACGCAATTGAATATAGCGAATATTGTAATATTGCATTATCTATTATACCAAATTATAAAAAATATTAGCACTTAATTTCATAGTCAGTATAGTTTAAGTGTTATTAAAACTGTAACTTAAACGGCAGTGAAAAATGACAAAAAAAATGCCTTAAATAAATACATTATAGTTACTTATTTAAGTCATATCATCATCATCATTGCCTTGTCTTTATTCCATTATTTGTATTCGGCGCAGCATACCATCTTCTTCCTCTGACCTGCCTACTGGCCGTCATATCTGAGGATACTCTCATATTATACATTCTTATAAACTAAAATATGTCAGAATTAATTATTTTGTGATTTGAATTGAAATAACGATAATTATTTTATACTAGCTGATGCCCGAGGTTTTGTGCGTACGGTATTTGAGATAGCTTCTGCATCAGCTCTTATTGTATTATTATTTTATTATTCTCTTTAAAACTTGTTAAATTCCTTTAAGGTGTTAACCTTAAAGGAATAAGAACAAACGAAGCGCCAGACTCAAATAGTTATGATTTCAGTTCAGATTTCAACTTTACTAAATATTTAAATTTACTCACCCCAAATGGATTACTCTCGTTGATTTTAGCAAACGGTATACCAAGGAACATGGAGTAATCACCATCGGATGCATGTAAACCTCTTATTAATCCTGCATTTGATTCAACTAACGGATCCAAACGTAAAATTTTACTATGCACATATTGAAGTGCAAATATTAAAATTACAAATTGCAACTTCATGTTTACATGCATCTTTTACTACAGATGTGTTGTCACTGACTATATCAGTTTATTGATAAAATCATGAGAGCATTTATTACATAATATCAATAGGTATAATATATCATGAAACGGCAAGAGTAGATTATGATATACGGGTAAATTTTATAGATTTACAAGATAATCTCAAAGTTGACGATACAGAGAATGTTATCTTAACTACATACTGAGTAGATACTTACGCTTGCAGATAGCTAATGTTAGAAGTAGTAACTTAGGCTCTTTTCAGAGCTGAATGGATCACAATGAAATTAAATTTGACGATTTAGCGACTTAGACTCCTGTTAAGCTAAATGATGGAACCATCATAATTAAATTTAACTTGACGGTTTAACATAACTCCTTTACTCCCGTTAGTTGTAAGTTAGATTCTTCGCACAGTACAAATATTTGTATTCATGAATATAATTGTTTGTATAGTCTGGTATAATTGTCTGTCAATTTGCTTACTTTCTATTTATTATTTATTGTTTTATGTATGTAATTACAAAAGAAATCTATGTGTTTATACTAGTTGTCTAGTAATCATAACACAAGCTCTGCTTATCTTGAGACTAGATAGCGCTGTGTGAATTGTCCCAAAGTCCTAAGATATATTATTAATGTGAAAACAAATTATATCACGGATACGGAAATATATATTCTTTTATTCTGGTAAAAAAATTCATAGCCAGTGTTGTTATACATTTAAAAAATCCCATTATACTTTATTTATTATACATAAAAAAATATTATTATAGATTTACACATTTTTTTTAAAGATATGACTGAATTTTTAAAATATACAAGCTTTTGTATGATATTTTTAATATTCATGAATCTTATTCATAGCCCTTTTGTTCCACTTTGTTAGTTTCGTAGAACAAATCCCAGAACGCCATCCTTTCGTGAAGTGGTCGGCTTCTCACAGACAGTTGCGAGTCTATGTTCAAATAATACCACTTGTCCTTTGTCAATGGTGTCCATTTGGCTGGTAGTAATTCTGTTACAGTAGGTGTAGGGTCGCTGAAAAACATATAATAATAGTTGGCGATCTTAGTGGCTTAACGGTTAGGCACATCGCCGGTTGGTTCGCGGATTCTGTTCCTTGCATGGTACAAATATTTATATTTATAAGCATGATTTTTTCTATCAGTGTATTCTATGTATGTATCGATATTTATGATAAAAAGTATTTGAGTATTTATATCAGTTATCTAGTATCCATAAAATAAATGTAATTATGATCTGCTTAGCTCGGAGCTAGATGGCACTGTGCGAATTGTCCAGGGATATTATTCTTATTATACATAATAAACATCCAGACCAATACAAATAATCAGGCCCATGCTTATATTTGCATTGTGCGAGGAATCATACCCGCGAGCGTCAGAAAAAAACAGGGTGCAAAGCTACTAGACTGTCATCATTCAGACTGCCAATCAATTACCTAATTTTTTAATAATATTAAGGCAAGTATAGTGATTAAAAATCTAGAAATTTTATTGTTTAGTGATTATTTTATTTTTACTATTATTTTTAATTTATACTTACCTATATTTAGCAAAGTTAGCCCACATTGTAGTCATTTGTTCAACGATAAATAGATCTTCTAAATTATTCTCTGTAAGAAATGCCACGTCGAACAGATATCCCAATTCATCGGCATGAAAAGCACCATCTTGAAATTTCACCTCATTCTGTTTTACTTTTTGCCAATTCCTTTCACCTCCATATGAAAACATATAATAGAATATATTTTCAGCAGAGCTTTCGATATATTTTCTAATGCTTCTTTGAACTGGGTGAATATACGTGTAATCGGAATCAAAATCACCAATTTCATCCCTAAATTCTATTGCTATTTTATTATCTCCTAAATAAAAGTGATGAATGATATCTTCCATTTCCGTAAGTTTGGTGCTATTAAAATTGAATGTCTGTACCAATTTATCATGTATTACATTTAAATTATCAAAATAATCAGAGTCTTTATTTACATATTCAAACCATCTTTCTTTATTATTGAATCCAAGAAGTATTGGCATTCCCTTAACTCTTGTCACTTTCGCGTTAATCCAAGGTTTAAGTATAAAAGGTTCAACATCATCAAACGCAGTTTCAACACAAGGTTTAAAAAGCATATGTAGACTGTTTGAGGCTGCAATAACTAAATTAGGATCAGTACCAGTAAGAAAATTTAAAGCTTCTTGTATAGATTCAGTTTGAAAACCAAGAAATTCCGCTATTTTAATAGGAGCTTGTTTATCAGGTGCTTCTAGAACGGTTGCAGCTAAAGATGTGCCACTCTGTAATATTATTTTATTAAAAATATTGTCATGTACAGATAAAAGGTGCAAATCTATTGATATTGCGCCAGCACTTTGACCAAATACAGTTATTTTATTAACATCGCCACCAAATGCTTCGATGTTATCCTTAACCCATCTTAAGGCTAGTAATTGATCTTTTAATCCCTGATTGCCTGGGACCTCTGGTATATCTAAACACATGAAACCATATGGACCGAGGCGATAATTAATTGATACTAAAATTATATCTTGTTTTACTAAAAATTTGGGACCGGTTTCTGTTATTTTTCCAGTACCAGTCTTAAATCCTCCACCATGTATCCAAACCATTACCGGTAATCGATTTTGGGAACTAGCTGTGTTTGGCACATATACATTTAAGTATAGGCAATTTATATTTCCCAAAATTTTCGATGATTCATACTGGGGACATAACATTAAAGAATCGTCGTATGCTTCATATATTTCTTCGAATCTTCCATATGGACTTGAATTCTGAAATGAAGTACAATATATTGCAACAACTAATATATTTATGCCAGATGGAGTAATCAGTAATAAGGTTTATATAACTAAATAAATAGAGACTTTACTCACGTACATATGTATTTCTTATATTCGTATTTTTAACAATATGTTTATTTCCAGATAATAGAGATAATTAACATACCCTGAGCCTCGTTTTAGACTTAAATAAAGACTTGAACTACAAATATTTATTTCTTTACTTTCTAACAAATATTCATCTTAATATATTGTGGAAATATATGTAAATAACAAAACGGAATCACCTATTCTAAAAGCGATTATTACAGTTCCGATTTTAGGGTTACTTAATATTTAAATTTACTCACCCCAAACGGATTACTCTCGTTGACTTTAGCAAACGGTATGCCAAGGAACATGGAGTAATCACCATCCGAAGCACGGAGCCCTCTAATTAATCCAACGTTAGATTCTACTAGAGGATCTATTCGTAAGTCGGTGCTTTGACCATATTGAATTATAGAAACAGTTATTAAAAATAGTATTTTCAATGTCACAACCATCTTCTACTAAAGATCTCTTATCACTGACACTATCGGTATGTTTTTGTTCTAGATAAATGGAATCGACACGTATCCTATATGTTTGTTTACCGGATATTACCAACTTATGCAACAAATAACTACAATGACAAATAACACATCATAACCTTTAATTGACATTCTTAAATAACTATATTGCAATATACTTTCGTTTGGACAGATGTCGTCATTAAATAAAAATATATACCAATATTAAATATTATTTCGATCATGCTTTACACTATGTGTATTCCTAACTAGAATGTTATCATTTAACGACTTTAACTTCATTATTTTTATGTTAGTATATTGGTAATATTGTTATATTAGTATATTGGTAACATTTGTCATATTAAGTCATACTCATATACAAACTGTTTAATTATTGTTTTATGAAGCTATTTTTGTAAACAGCTGTGGCAATACCAGTTGTCTTACTCGACAAATATTTTATGTCAGTTAAACGTCATTCTTTTCAGACATATTAATTACCGCTGTGTTTATTCATCATTATTCTCTTTAAGTATTGTGATATGTACGACATTGTCGAGCAGTGTTGCTTAGTTTTTCTATTATTGTCATCTGATTGTCATATTTAAATTATTGGTTTACCTATATCTTATTATTATTTGATTAATTAAATGAATTAAATATTTTCTTATTATCATCATTAACTTGTAGATAGATAACTATTTTAACTCATCTTCAGAACACACAATATAATGTAAACACATGTAACAAAAACAGTAGATAGTTACAATGATTAAGCAATAGTTGATTTATATACTACATCATAATTACATTTATATATGTTTTTAGCTAGTACTTTTTAAAAAATAATTGAAATTCTTAAGATTTTGTTTCATACTGAAACGCAACAATGTGCTCACGAAGAATAAAGAATTTAGGAATAAAAAAAATGTTGAAAAGTGTACGTACTTTATTATTCGTTTTCTTATTTTTCACATAATCTAGATGCATCTTCGTTTAATTTGTAGAACAAATCCCAGAAAGCCATCCTTGAGTTTAGTGGTCTAGATTCCATTGATAGTTGGGAGTGTATATTCATATAATGCCACTTGTCTTTTGTTAGTGGAGTCCACTTGACTGGTAACAGATCCGTAGTAGCTGGTGTGGGGTCCCTGTAATATATGTGATACAAAGAGACTACTGTATTTAGTGCGGAAAGTTTATCGCAATTGCTAATTTTATATATATGGAATGACAAAAACATTGATCATCTTTCTAATAGTTAGTGTTAATTTATTATTCTACCTTCATTCATATAAAATATTTACATATATGAATTGTCTTACATCACCATTCAATCACAGGAAATACATTTTACAAAGCAAACTGTATTAGTCTACCTCGGTAGATTAAATAAAATTAACAGCAACATGATATTTATTTATGTCATCATATAAATACTCCAGTAAGATGCCGGAAACTAATTATTACAGCAGGAAATCTCCTGTATAATAAACACTGTATTTTGTCATAATAGTAATAATCATAATATTTGGTCATAATTAAACTGAAACCAAAGACTCATTTACTGCGAATCATCCATTCTACATGTAAACCACCATAATACATATTTTGAACTTACCCATACTTAACAAAGTTAGCCCACATTGTAGTCATTTGCTCTAACAAAATTAAATCATTTACATTGTCCTCAGGAAGAAATGATACATCAAATAAATACCCTATTTCATCGGTGTGAAAAGCACCTTCTCCAGTGACATTGTAACGTGCTCTATAGAAATTTCTTCCACCACTATATGAAAACATATAATAATATATATTTTCAGGAGAGCTTTCAATGTATTTTTTAATACTTCTTTGAATAGGGTGAATATATGTGTAATCTGAATCGAAATCACCAATCTCATCAATTAGATCTATACTTATTTTTTCATCCCCAAAGTAGAAATGTTGGATAATATTTTTCATATTTGCTAAATCATCGTTATCCAAATTAAAAGATTCATTTAATTTATCATGGATAACATTTAAACCTTCAAAATATTTTTCATCTTTTCTTGCATATTCAGATGATCTTTCTTTGTTATTAAAGCCTATGAGTATTGGCATTCCTTTGATTTTCGTAAATTCCGCGTCAGTCCAAGGCTTTGTTATAAATGGTTCTACATCATTGAATACTGTTTCTACACATGGTTTGAAAACCATATTTAGTGTACGCGCAGTAGTAATGACTAAATGAGTATCGGTCTGAGCTAAAAAATTCAAAGCATCGGATACAGAATCTGTTTTAAAATCTAAATATTCAGCAATCTTTAGAGGAGCTGTTTTATCTGGTTTATCTGGTGTTTGCAATACCCTTGAAGCTAAAGATGTTCCGCTCTGCATTATAACACGATTGAAAAGATTATCGTGTTCGGATAATAGATGTAAATCTATAGATATGCCACCAGCACTTCGCCCAAATAATGTTATTTTATTGACATCTCCTCCAAAGGCTCCGATGTTATCTTTTACCCACCTCAAGGCTAATACCTGATCTTTCAATCCCTGATTGCCTGGAACTTCTGGAGTATCTAGACACATAAAACCATACGGTCCGAGGCGATAGTTGATTGTTATTAAAATTATATTTTTGTCTACCAAATATTTAGGACCATATTCAGATTTTCTTCCACTGCCAGATGTAAATGTTCCGCCATGAATAAAGATCATTACAGGTAGAAGGTTTTGCGAATGTGCTGAGTTTGGTACATAAACGTTTAAGAATAAACAGTTTACGTTTCCCACTTTAATATTGGAAGATTGGTATTGAGGGCACAACATAAGAGAATCATCATATGCTTCATAAACATCGTCAAATTTTTCTTGTGGAGTAGAAATCTGGAAAGCAATAAAAACGTAATTTTATTAAATACGTAAGTGTTATATTCATAACCATGATCATCAATTAAGACATAAATATATATAACTCAAAGGTGACTGACATAGCGATCTATCAACGCACAGCCCAAACCACTGGACGGATCGGGTTAAAATTTGGCATGCAGGTAGATGTTATGACGTAGGCATCCGCTAAGAAAGGATTTTGATTAATTCTACCCCCAAGTGGATAAAATAGGGGATGAAAGTTTGTATGAAACTTTATCAATTTTAAAGAGACTTTGCAGGCATAAAGCTACTATGATGTGGGCATCCCCTAAGAAAGGATTTTGATAAATTCCACCCCTGAGCCACCAACCCAAGCATATGTTATGTTAGATATTATAACTACCTTTATAACTATTATTATTTTCTAAAATCTGTGTAAAAAAATGCTCAATATAAAACACAACAACTTGCAAGTAAAGTGGTTTTGATATACTTTTATTGTAGTTAATTGGAATAAAAATATTTACCTGATGTATTTATATATAAACGTTTATGTAATTTGAAAATATCTTTACATAGTATAAAATGAAGTCGCCCACACTGTCTATTAGCTTAGATCTTTTAAACTAAGCAACGGATTTTAATGTAGTTTTAAGCAATAGATAGAGTGATTCAAGAGGAAGGTTTGTAAGTATAATACATGTACACCCGTGTAAAGCCGGGGCGGGTAGCTAGTCATAAACAATATTAATTAATTTACGTTTGATATGTAAATAATAATTATAATGACTAATTGTAATTTTCATTAAGACGAGTGTTTAATTTTTTTCATTCGTTAAATATTTTGTTATAAACTTATTGACTTACAAAACACTTGTACCTACAACAGACATTGTTTTAGTACACAGACTTTATTTTAGTTTTTTAATATAAATAATAAACTTGCAAATCACGATATTAATGTATCGTATGATCATCTAGGTCATCTAGTAATTTAGCACACCGCCTCACTTCCGATGGTCGCGGATTCGATTACTGGCAAACAGTACACATTGTATACATGAGTTTGATTGTTGGTATTGTCTAGGTATTATGTATATATAATATAATGTGTCTGTATTAATAAAAAAAATATGGGTGTCTATCAATTGTCTAGTACCCATACACACAAGCTTTACGTAGTATGGAACTAGATGGCGCTGTTTGAATTGTTAAAGTTATTATCTTAATCTTAATAATATTATAAACACCAAAATTTGTTTGTTACTCTTTCACGCAAAACCTACTTAACGAATGTTGATGAAATTTTAAAGTAATATAGCTTATGCAACAGAATAACACATAGGCTATATTTTGTATTGAAATTTAATGCATGTGTAACCGCGGGCACAGCTTATATATAACTCACCCCAAATGGATTACTCTCGTTGACTTTAGCAAACGGTATGCCAAGAAACATGGAGTAATCACCATCGGATGCTTGTAGACCTCTTATTAATCCTGCATTTGATTCTACTAACGGATCCAACCGTAATTTACTACATTCTACATTATAATATTGAATTATAAATATTATTGAAAATATTAACCTCATTTTGACGGCCATCTTGCAGTATAGATGTCACGTCTTGAACTGATATGATATATATAATGTCGCTGGAAGATTTATCTTGTTATTTTCTTATATCTAATAATTTTAAGAAGCGTTGAGTCACGATATTTTTTTTTTAAATTTGTATTATTATTAATACAAAATTGCATCACATAATAATAATAATAATAAAAATCCCACAAAAAAAGCTGAGAAAACAAAATATACCAATAATAATAGGACAATTCACACAGCGCAATCTAGACCCAAGTTAAGCTAACTATAGCTTGTGTTATGGGTGCTAGATAACTCATACAAATACATAGATATTTTTTTTCTTAAATACATACATATTATACATAGAAAACACCTAGACCGATACAAATAATCATAATCATACTCTTAATACAAATGTTTGTGCCGTGCGAGGAATCGAACCCGCGACTATCGGACGTAAAGCGGTGTGCTAAACCGTTAGATCAGCGAAGTCGTCGTCATAATATTCTTACATTTAAAAAAAACTCACAATTATATTTACAACTATATACATATAACTTTTGATGAGACAGCTTTCCGAAAAATTGTTATGACTATTCAATAGTGCTTAAATTAAGTTTATTTGAATAAATGATTTTCTATTCTATTCTATACTATAACATATGTAACTTATTCTTATTCTCATAATCTAGAACGCAATTATATAGTAAGTACCTACTTACTTATTCTTAATATTAACACGAATTAACATTATATAACTACAATCGGCTGTATAAATATACCTAATTATTATTCCGTATATAGTAACAAGAAATAATTGTAAAACAATTGTTAAAGCGGTTCCCTAGGGATATGTATCCCGAGAGATATATTCCTTCGATAAGACTGTCGTCACAGATCACGGGCAAAGTAAGGAGTTACGAGCGTACCTGGCTTTCTGCTATGGCGTCTTGGTGCAGGAATCGATGATCGACGACGATGATGATCGATGAACTGATCACACACACAACACGCGCGGCGGAAATTAGTGTATATACACCTTGAATATTGCACACTATCTATATACACCTTGACAATTCAATAGTTTATTAAATCGTAGTGATTCAATTATTATAAAACGTAATTATGTGCGAGCGGCGTTTCTCAGACACGAGCGGGAAACGAAGAAGAAGCGCCATCTTTCTTTCCATCGATGGCGCGGGCGTACTCGGCTCCTTTCGGCCCTAGATCGTGAGTATGTCTGTCCTTGTCTATTACACGAGATGTGCATTTAAACTAGTTGTGGCGCAAACATTCCCCCGGCCTTAAAGGGTTGCCTTTAAAAAAAATATACATATATATACCACTGGGAAATGAATAGCAGTATGCGGAAGATATATATAAATAAAATGAGCGGTATATTAATGCGTATAAGATTAATCATAAGCGGGAAGTTATCTGAGGTTATGTGAATACGATATATGAATGAAAGTTATATATAACTAAGCTAAATCTAAATTTTACTTATATTAAATATATAACTATTGATGCGGCAATGAGCACAAACGAACTACCGGGCGAAGGTAGCTACCCTTTGAAGTCCTAACAGTGACCACTCGCGTAGTTCCGTCTTTGGAAGGATGTACCTTTTCAACGACAGCTAATGGCCATGAAAAGGGCGGTGCGTTATCTATTACTAAAATTACAACAGTACCCTCCTTAATGGGAACTGATGGAAGATTCCATTTAGCGCGTGTCTGCAATTGATGCAGATACTCCATTCGCCACCGGCGCCAGAAAGACTGTACAATGCTATCCAGAAGGGAATGGCGTTGATTTAAATCGTGCGTGTTGGCTTCTGGCGCAGGAATGGATGAAAGAGGGACAGTATTTAAAAAATGAGCCGGCGTAAGAGCAGACGGCTCAGCGGGGTCACTACTTCTAGCTGTGAGTGGACGCGAATTAATAAGTGCCTCAACCTGAGAAAGCACTGTTATAAGTTCCTCATAAGAGAGAATTTGTGATCCTATCACCTTAAATAAATTATTTTTAACTATTTTTACGATGCTTTCCCAACCTCCACCGAAGTGGGGAGCAGCGGGAGGAATGAATTTCATACTAATGCGATTTTCTGAAAGTTCTAATTCTAAATGCGGGCGATATTCATCAAGAAACTTATATAAATCGCGAAGATACTTGCGAGCACCCACGAAACATGTTCCATTGTCCGTATATAAACAGTTTATCGGGACTCGGCGAGATAAGAATCGTTTAAGTGCGGATAAGAAACTAACCGTGCTTAAATCAGTAGCAACTTCAATATGAGTAGCACGGGTTGTCAGACAAGTGAAAATACATAACCATGCTTTGCGGCCTTTAACCCCCCGACCACGAATAGGTGTGTACTGTAAAGGACCGGCATAGTCACAGCCTACATGCGTAAATGCCTTATCAACTTGAGTGACGCGGTGGCTCGGTAGATCGGCCATGAGTGGAAACGTAGGGCGCGGTTTTATTTTAAAACAAGCGTTACATTTATGAATGCGATAACGTATTAAGCGGCGAGCGGACAGGATCCAGTACTTCTGCCTGAGTAAGGACATAAGTAACTCTGGTCCTGCATGAAGATGCTTCTTATGATAAAAATCGATAAGAATATCGATAACATGATCGCGGCGCGGTAAAAGTAGAGGATACTTAGTGCAGTAATCCTCAGCGGAACTTGACAAGCGACCACCGACGCGGATGACATCGTCCTTGTCTATAAATGGTCGGAGCTTGTTTAAAGCGGAAGAACAATATTTATTATTTTTTAAATTATTAAACTCATGTGCAAAATATACTTCTTGCACGGCGCGGATTAACTTTATTTCAGCAAAATCTAAGTCTTCACTCGTAATAACGGTATTACGAGGAAGGCGTTTAATAAATTTATATATATATACAATAGTCCGTAATAATTTAGAATATACAGAAAAGCGTTGAGATAGCGCGTAAAGTAGTGATTCAGAGGTATTTGAAATTAATGTGTGTATAACAGTCCGTTGTTCGGGAATGTCTTCATTCGATAAGTCGTGATTAACTTGAACTTAAAAGAATCATTAGAGTTATCCCAAAATAGACCTAAGATCTTGTGCGGGGTGGAATTATCGAATGATTTGTCACTGAGGGTTTTGTGTGTATCCGGGATGTGAGCAAGCACGTCGCGGGAGCTGCTCGTCCACTTTACGAGATCAAACTGTGCCATTTTAAAAAATGCAATAAGTTCGTTGCTAATGGTAATAGCCTGTTCATCTGTCATAACAGAAGATACGATATCATCCATATATAGTGCAGACGAAGCAACAGCGGCAGCAGCAGGGAATTTATCCCCTTCATCTTCAACTAGTTGTTGAACAACGCGGAGCGCGAGAAATGGACTCGACCTCAGTCCGAAGCATACACGATTAAATTCATATTCAGTCACAGGATCATCGGTGCTGAAGCGGTACAAAATTCGCTGAAACCTACGATCGGGTTCGCGTACAACTAGTTGATGAAACATTTGAAAACAGTCGGCGGAAATACAAACTTTAAAAAGACGAAAGTTAATTAAAATACTAAATAAATCACCCTGTAGGTTGGTACCACTATGCAATATATCATTTAACGAACGACCAGATGTCGTTTTACAACTGGCATCTAAAACCACGCGCAATTTAGTGGTGACCTTATCCTCTCGTAGCACTCCGTGATGTGGAATGTAGTACGAGTACGAGGGTATAAGTGAATTGTCTTGATGCGATTTAACTGGACTTAAATAGCCCTTATCAATATATGCGCGAATTACTTCGTTATAAGAAAAACGAAAATGAGGTGACGCTTCCAACTTACGTTCTAGACATAAATAACGTCTATGTGCGGCAGCGAAAGAGTCGCCTAAGGAGAACACGTCCTCTCGAAACGGCAGGGATACGATATATCTACCACTATCATCACGAGTAGTGGTGGCGCGAAAATAATGTTCACACTCGAGATCATCTGCACTCTGAGCGGGCGGCGCGGATATCTCCTCCAATTCCCAAAAACTTTGGAAGAGAGTGTCCATACGATCATGAATCACGGAACAACATGACGTTGTATATGCGGTATTTAATAATGCGGAATTAGGCGATGCGGAATTAAAAGTGGGTACGGAACCCATGATTACAAACCCTAATACGGTTTGTATCGCAGGCGGAATATTACGATGCTTGCTATGCACAATACCCGGCAATAGCAAGTGCGGGAATATAGAACTACCTATAAGTACGTCTATATTACTAGGAATGGCAAACTCGCCGTCTGCCAGCGGTAGGTTTTTAATGTGTGAAAATGCGGCGGTATTGACAGGAACGGAAGGCAAACTGTCCGTAATACGGTCAACAACAAGCGCGGAAATATTAAAGTGAACATTAAAATTAAAACGAGAAAATATATTAAATTCTACTGAACCCTTAACGTTTTTTTTGTGAGCCACCAATACCCTTTACCATCGTAGATGAATATTTTAATTCATTTAATAAACCTAAGCGGTCACAACATTCATCAGTAATAAAATTACTTTGGGACGCACTGTCCAATAAACATCGAACTAAGTGTTGTTTACCTAATGCGTCATACACAATAACGCATGCAGTTGCTAGTAGCACAGTTTTGTTACTGAGCGCGCAAAGTGACAGACCATTCTGCTTGGCCACGGCCTCGCCACTGTGTGACGGGAGCGGGGGTGAGGCCATGCTACTACGGGGCGCGGGCGCATCGCGCGCGGGCAGCGAGCCCCGATCCGTAACAAAATGTAGCAAAGAATGATGGCGCTTTTGACATGCACGACACGAAGATTTTGATCTACAAACACCTGACTTATGCTTGGTACTTAAACAATTTACGCATGAATTGTTAGCTTTAATATGTTTATAACGATCGAAAGGTGACAATTTTTCGAATGCACTACATTTATAAAAATGATCATGCATATTACTATTACAAAGTGAACATTTTATAGGTGTTACACTTGAAACATAAGACTGCGGGTCCGGGTACTTAGCAGGCGGGCGGTATTTATTAGTAGGCGGGCGGTATTTATTTGACTCTGTACTGGTGGCGGGCGCGGGTTGTGTATTTTCATATATGCGGCATTGTGTTTTTATAAAATTAATAAATCCGTCAAAATCACGTGATTTTGTTATAGAAGAGTGTAATTCGAACGCGCGTAATGTTTCTGAATCGAATTTACGTTTTGCAATATATAATAAAATGAAATCAGATAATTGTTTTATACCTAAGCCCTTTAATGACATAGCGGCGGTGACATACTTATCTATAAATAATTGAAAACTTGCGGCGGAAGGCATTTTGCCTAATTTAAGATTTAAAATCTGGTCTAAGTAATTAGAACCGAGAACGTGAATATCTTGATACTTATCAAGCAGAGACTTAAATATAATTTCATAGTTTTCGGCGCAGGGTGTAATACCTGCAAATACCGATTGTACTTTGGGTGATAACTTACCCAGTAAATAATACAGTTTTTCTGAGTTTGTAAGTGAGGAGTTGTCATGGACAGTAGATTTGTAACTAGCGTAAAATAAATTCCAATCTTGATAATTGCCGCTGAAGGAGACTAATTCCAGGGGGGGGAGCCTGGGCCTAGATACAGGTGCATCTATCCCACACGAATTCCCACCCGTGGGCGCAGAAGAAAGATCAGAAAATGTCTGTTTAATTGAACAAAACAAATCTTCAAATGAGTCATATACATGAAAATTAGGTACGGCAGAAGGATTCTCATCAAGCATCCTACTATTATATTCATCAAGTACATCTTGAAACTTATTACGAACGTCATCGATGGTTATACATGAACTAAGAAACATACGTCTTTTTTCTTCCGATTCCGTAGCCGACTTCGACTTATCGTAAATACTTTGTATTCGTTGAAATAAAGCATTACGTTTAGCTTCTAACATAATAAGTTGACGACTAGGTGAAAAGGTAGGCGCATCTTTATCTTTACGTGACATATCTAATGATTTAACGCAATATAACTATAGGTAATTATACAGTGACCTGTCAATAGACAGCGTAAGCGGACAGTAACGAAAATAAAAATTATATGTAGGTATGTAGCGAGAACACGGTTAAGTGTTGCGTAGATTACTATATAAAATATAATGGAATGCGGGATATAGACATTTATATTTGTATATTATAGGTGTGCGGGATGTACAAGTATATTATGTATAATATAGTTATAGGATACAATTTTAAGACTATACTATAAATGCGGTGATATAAATATTTATTATCTAAAGAGATAATACAGAGGAATGCGGGATATCATATGGTATTCTATAGCGGTATATAATAAATATGTTTATAAATAATAAACTATTACACATATAGGTGCTTGGTTGCGGTATAATATAAAGAAATAACAAGGCAATCCTATATGGCTACGCGGGTATGTCTGAGAAACAAATAAGTAATATAAGACTAAATAAGCGGATTTTATATTATCAATTTTGAAAGCGGTTTCTTAATAATAATATTAAACGAAGGACCTTGCGAATAAATAGCAAAAGGGGTACGTTATTAAATGTAACTCAATTTAAAAATAGCAAAATATCCGGTTCGCAACGGGCCAAAAAATGTTAAAGCGGTTCCCTAGGGATATGTATCCCGAGAGATATATTCCTTCGATAAGACTGTCGTCACAGATCACGGGCAAAGTAAGGAGTTACGAGCGTACCTGGCTTTCTGCTATGGCGTCTTGGTGCAGGAATCGATGATCGACGACGATGATGATCGATGAACTGATCACACACACAACACGCGCGGCGGAAATTAGTGTATATACACCTTGAATATTGCACACTATCTATATACACCTTGACAATTCAATAGTTTATTAAATCGTAGTGATTCAATTATTATAAAACGTAATTATGTGCGAGCGGCGTTTCTCAGACACGAGCGGGAAACGAAGAAGAAGCGCCATCTTTCTTTCCATCGATGGCGCGGGCGTACTCGGCTCCTTTCGGCCCTAGATCGTGAGTATGTCTGTCCTTGTCTATTACACGAGATGTGCATTTAAACTAGTTGTGGCGCAAACAACAATATTGTTCCATTTGCATTGTCAAGCAAAGTCACTTACGGATAGCAGATAGGCAGGAGTTGGGTTTTAGCCGCTCTATAAGTCCTTCCGCGAGTTTGGAGTAACCATATGCACTTGCTTTCTATTGTTTTTTTTGTATTATAATGAAATGGTGCACCTGCCTGCGCTAACGGTTTACGCTGGCGGGGACCAGTGGATGATGATAAGATGAGCATGAGGTCAGGTCAGTTAGCCCATCGTGACAAATTCATCAGTAATTTATCACGATGGTTTCCAGGGGGAACCGCGTGGAGGTCAACCTGACATGGTACATTGCTAGCAATGAGATCATCAGTCCACATTACTAACAATCCCCTTTCCCCCCCGCTTTCCATAGTTCGGTGAAGCTGTTTACAGCTTCATGTTACAGCGGAGCTGGCCTTTAGGCCAGCTCCGCCTTAAATGTCAGGCAGAACTTGGCCTTCAGCCGCTCCATAAGTCCTTCCACGGGTTTGGAGTGTCATCTGCACTCGCCCGTTATCGTTCGGTGAATCTGTAAAGGCCAGCTGCGCCGACATTAAAATAATTCGAAAAGAAGACATTTAGAGGTCAATACATAATATCGGTGACACTGTCACCGGCCTTCTTGGTCTTCAGCCGCTTCTAAAGTACTCCTGCGGGTTTGGAGTACCATCTGCACTCGCTCCTATCTTTCGGTGAAGTGTATAAAAACCAGCTGCGGCCAATAGCAATGAAATACTTCGAAATAGACATTTAGAGGTCAATCTATAACATTGATGATAGAGTCATGGTAAGATAGAATAAAGTCGTATCTGTCAGCTCTGAACGATAGATGGCACTCCAAACCAGCGGAAGGACTTTGGCCTTCAGCCCCTTTTAAGTTCTCCCGCGGGTTAGGAGTATCAGCTAACTCGCCCACTATCAAATCTTAAAGGCACACTGAGGCCGACGTTAGAATAGTTCGAAAAAAAACATTTAGAGGTCAATATATAATATTGGTGACAGTGTCATAACGAGATAGCCTAATACCATATCCGTCAGGCAGGTGTTCGCTTTCACCCGCTCTATAAGTACTTCCACGATTTTGGAGTGTCATCTGCACTCGTCTATACGGTCTATATGGCTTCACTGAATGATAGGGGATTCAGTGAAGCCGTATAGTCCAGCTGTGGCCGCCATTAGAATAATTTGAAGAAACATTTAGAGGTCAATCTATAATATAAATGACAGAGTTATAACGAGATAGACTAACCTGTCCTTCAACCGCTCTATAAGTCCTTTCGCGGGTTTGAGTGCCATTGGCACTCGCAGATGGCCGCAAATGGCCTTATAGCTTCACCGAATGATAGGTCAGTGCAAATGACACTCAAACCCGCGGAAGGACTTATCGAGCGGCTGAAGGACAGATGGCCTTACAACTTCACCGAATGATACGTCAGTGCCAATGACACTCAAACCCGTGGACGGACTTATAGAGCGGCTGAAGAACAGATGGCCTTACAGCTTCACCGAATGATACGTCAGTGCAAATGACACTCAAACCCGCGGAAGGACTTATCGAGCGGCTGAAGGACAGATGGCCTTACAACTTCACCGAATGATAGGTCAGTGCAAATGACACTCAAACCCTCGGAAGGACTTATCGAGCGGTTGAAGGACAGATAGCCTTACAGCTTCACCGAATGAAAGGTCAGAGAGCAAATGACACTCAAACTCGCGGAGAGACTTAAAGAGCGGCTGAAGGACAGATGGCCTTACAGCTTCACCGAATGGGCCTTACAGCTTAATTAAAAAAAAAAACATTTAGAGGTCAATCTATAATATTGGTGACAGTGTCATAGTGTGATTTATTCGCGCCCCGCGGCGCGTCGCCCCGGGATGCTCTGGGTCTTGTGAATAATGAAAACTAATTATTTTCCTCGACATTATGAATATGAATCGCCGACGGCTGCCGACTCGCTTATTTTTCTTCACGATGAACGACTTTCCAAGCGGAATGATCTTCAACAATATTGTCCTTTCAAGTAATGAAAATGGATATTCATTCGTGATGTATCTTTCTAAGTAGTGCCCGTTCCGGGTTCGCTGGGGTGTAATTAATGTAGTTTTATTTTAATCGGACGTACCTATTAATAAAAAAAATCTAGATTTTACTTATTAACAATGTAATTGGTTAATATTTTTTTTGACGACCTCAGTGGTCTAGCGGTCTAGCACACCGCTTTACGACCGATGGTCGCGGGTTCGATTCCTCGCACGGCACAAACATTTATATTCATGAGTATATTTGTTTGTATCGGTCTGGGTGTTTTATATGTATAATATGTATGTATTTACAAAAAAAATCTATGAATATGTATCAGTTATCTAGTACCCATAACACAAGCTTTAGCTAGCTTAACTTGGGTCTAGATGGCGCTGTGTGAATTGTCAAAAAAAATAGCTGTTATTCTGTAACTGGACAAGCTGGGAAAGCTTTCAGTAAATATATACTATAGAAATATAAATAGATAGCTAAAGCACTCCGAACTGACGGTAGATTTAACATATTATAAGAGTAATAGACCTACAAGAATAAAGATATTTTTTTCTGGGATATATTTATAATAAATATATACATATACCAATAATAATGATATTTATAAATAACATATGCCTAACTAAATAATAAAATATATAACTATACTTTCTATTAACAATTGTTTATTAAATTATAATATAAGTATTGAAATAAGTACATTATTATATACATATAATGTATATAAATATAAAAGTGAAAACAAATATTGAATTTAACATGTATGTAGGTACTTCAGAACAAAACATACTAATTTTAGAAAGACTTTTATATATATATATATATATATATATATATATATATATATATATATATATATATATATATATATATACAATGTCTTTATTATAGACTACGGAAATCAAAACAATACTTTAAAGAATTTCTGAATAACTGTCTATATATTAAATTACTATGTACCTACAGTATACGTATTCAAGAAAAACTGTTGTTTTTACTTACACTTCACTCCATTTTACCGCAAGAATAATTTAATCTACGATTCAATATAGAAAATCCCATCCCATAGATAAAAATGTAGTGATTACTTGCCCATTGGTATAGTTATGGATACACCCTCAATACTGAGGGAGGCAATTACATCATAACACTATAGCTGTCACCATTTGTCAGATGCACTCAGGAGCCGGGCTCGGCGGCCCTCGATTGAATTAATATCCCGATATTAAAGTGGCCACACGATTTACGACCTTAATATAGAGGACGTTATGCCGGTATAATTGCATTTGATGCGCCGTACATAATTCATTAATAAATGCTTGAGTTAAGTCACTGGCAATATAAAATCAGCGAGGGAAGGGAATTGTTAGTAATCTGGACTTATAATCCCATTGCTAACACTGTACTATGTCAGGTTGACCTCCACCAGGTTCCTCCTGGAAACCATTGTGATAAATTGCTGGTGAATTTGTCAGGGTGGGCTAACTGACCTGACCACATGCTCATCTTATCATTCTCCACTGGTGCCCCGCTGGCGTAAAACTTTAGAGCAGGCGGGTGCACCATTTCATTACATCCATTAAAAAACATATACAATCAGTTTCGCACTAAAATAATTGGAGATATTATAGTATTCTTCTTTGTACACACGTATGATGTAACAGTATCCATCAGGTGGGAGTTGGTCTTTCAGCCGCTCCATAAGTCCTAAGTATTTGGAATGTCATAACACCCTGTCTGGTGAAGCTGTAAAGGACAGCTACAACCAATAGCAGTAGAAAATTTTATAACTCCATATTTGAACCGAAGTCGATAGATTATAGATTCATAAATAAATAACCCTGGACAAATAACAAAGTGCTATCTAGTCCCACGGCAAGCAGAACTTGTCTTATAGTACTAGACGACTGATATAAATACTTATATATATATATATATATATATATTTGTAACTACATACATAATATATTACATAGAAAACACTCAAACAGATACAAACAATCATATTCATGAATACAAATGTTTGCTCTGTGCGAGGAATCGAACCTGCAACCATCGGAAGTAAATGATACATCAAATACTTTAAGTCAAGTAAACTATTAGTATGTGAAAAATAAATTAACAAACAGCCTAAGCAGTAACATTACAAAAAAAGTCTGTACTAAGGAGAAGAGATTATGATTATTATCTTCAAGCTGGCATATGCATAAAAATAACTATAATCGTAAGTGTCTCAATATATTTTATTACTAGTATATTATAAGCAATTGGCGCTAAAATATGCTACAATAAAGAAAGTTAATAATATTATAACTTGAAGGGAATTGCGGGGTTCAGGTGTTCAAACAGAGGAACTTTCTCAACAGTCATCAATTAGGTGGGATTGTAGGCTTATTGTCTCCCTGCAAATTAATAACTGACTCCACTTTTTGTTTGTTTCTTATTAGCTACGAAAATCAGATTTATTTAGCATTTATACTGAGCAAAGATTAAAATTATTTATTTGTATGAATTGTGCGTTGGTGTAGAATTTAACAGTGATATTTTAAGAGTTATTTATTCATTTAAAATTGACATCAATGTCTCATATTCATCATTATGATCATCTGCTTCTTCCTTATCCCATTTCTTTGTGATCGGCGTAATATGTTTTTCTCTTCCATTCATCTCTGTTCGCAGTCATCCCGTTATTTACTCCCTTTCTCACCATATCATCTTTCACACAGTCCATCCATCTCTTTTTCGGTCTTCCTCTACCCTTATAACCATCCACATTCATATGTAACACCGTCCTTAGGATATGATCTTCATTCCTACGCATTACATGCCCATACCACGATAGACGATTACTCTTTAACCTCTCCAACATCGGTGCCACTTTCATACTTCCTCTGATGTATTCATTCTTTATCTTGTCTATCCTCGTCACACCACACATCCATCTCAACATTCGTCTATGTCTCATATTCAATGTTGTTATTTTCAATGTCAAAATACAATATTTAACACGAATAATTTTATGGTAAATAAAGGTACTTTTATTTATGTTAAGCTATATAAATTTAGCTATATAAATATTGTATAGGAAACACGAAAGTTTAAAAAGAAGTAATGTCAAAATATTTTATTATGTCTAACATTATTCTAATACTAGCTGTGCTCGCAGTTTTACCCTCAAGTAATTTGTAACCAATGGGTTATTTCTGATGTATAAGCTATATTACTGTAAATTCTAATTAAAATCCGTACAATCGTTTTTGCATGTAAGAGTAACAGCCATTCATCAATCATCCATTTAGCCATCCATCCATGGATGGATACATATCCATACTCATAAACTTTGCGATTTTTATATAATTAAAATTTTCTTTCTGTTTTATATATGCATCTACCAACTTCTTTCTTTTCTCCTCTACCCAAAAGTTGTATAGAAGAGATTGCACCGCATTTTGTACTTTATTACTCTGTTAATTAAGTTCCTTGTAAACTAAACAATACTATGTCTAACATCTTCATCAGTACATAGTATAAAACAAAGTCGTTGTCGCTGTCCGACCTTATGTATGCTTAAATCTTTAAAACTGCGCAACTGATTTTGAAGCAGTTTTTTTTAATAGATAGAGTAATTCAAGAGGAAGGTTTATATGTGTATAATACATGTAGACCCGTGCGAAGTCGGGGCGCGTAGCTAGTTACCAATAAAAGGGAAAAAAGGCCAAAGTTGTAGAGTCATTCCAGTCCCTAGCTTAAGTCAGCTTGTCTGTATTGCCACATTTAAGAGCAACTAATTAGCATGTACTTACTGAGTTACTGGGGTTGTAACACTAAGCTACGACTCGGGTTAACGATCGTAAAATTACTCGCTGTTCGTACGCACTGTTTGTTTGTTAGTCGACATGATTTCTGATTTTCCTAATTAATTAACTTTTTTACTCTAACAACAGATTAGTTATATCGCGCGGCTCTCCATTTCGAACACAAATTATGTTATTCGCTAGTTTAGTTTTTTTTTTGGAAACGTAAAGTTATATTGTTTTAAGATAAAAAAAATAAATGACTACCTCTTTATACTATAAATGTAGTTAAAAGAACATAATTAAAATATTATTAAAAAAAAAACTATATACACCAATTTGGTTAAGGGTCATTAAAACAACCTCAAATGAAGGAGTAAGGGATAACTATTTGCTGCTTTGAATATCATTGTGGGTAATAACTGATGAGCTACTAGCGGTAGGCTATCTCATGTCATCTACATCTTAGATAGGTGTCTTTACTGCTGCCCCTCCAGTTTATTCGTATCCATTCCTTTATCTATACATCTATAGATAAAAATAAAATTGGAGTGCCTGTTTGTAATATTGTAATAACCGTTTTTACTACATGCATATGAATGTTATTACAAAATAATTTTTTTTAAATTTTTGTATGTCTGTCTGTTTGTTCCGGCTAATCTCTGAAATGGAACGATTTTGACGGTCAGCTAATGTAATAATGAGTAATTTAGGCTACATTTCTTTTAGAAAAATAAAGTTTTATTCCACGCGGACGAAGTCGCGTGTACAGCTAGGAATTTAAATAAGTATCTATAAATATTAGGAACAAGCCTAGGACACGTCCGTTCCGTTCGCTGGCTGATCGTACAATGCCTTTTTTGTCCGAGTCACTGTTCATAGACCGCCATCTTGCGCCCCACTACTCTTGATAAACCTGTGATAATATAAACAAGTCTCTCTATTCTCCCAAATTTGGATTTAAATGAATCTGTATTATTGTTAACATGTACAACATTTATTTGAAAAGAATACGAGCTGAGTTTCTTGTCAGTTCTTCTCATCTCGAAATCATTCCGAACTGACGGACTAACGCTACTTTTTATTATCTAAGTGCGTGTTTATTCTAAGATCTGTGATACATGACTCATAACAATTCTAACAAAAGTTATTATTCTGATTAACACTGCTCTATATTCCTCGTACTGATGCTATCCTGATGAATGACTACTCCAAGTGATGTCCACATATTTATTTATTTACGCCTTCATCGGTACAGTTTAATGCAGTCCTGACTCCCAAGCCTGGGGGGGAAAGGGGATTGTTAGCAATGTGGACTGATGATCTCATTGCTAGCAACGTACCATGTCAGGTTATTACGTATTAGAGTGTGTAGTATATTATATACATATTCATACATATATACACTTATATAAAGTTATAGATTTATTGTCATTCCACTTGCCTATCAATGTTTCAGTCTCATCATCATCATCACCAGCCCGTAAGACGTCTACTGCTGAACAAAGGTCTCCCCCAAAGATCTCCATGACGATCGGTCCTTCGCTGCCCGCATCTAATGCTTTCCAGCGATCTTGATCATATCGTCGGTCCAGGCTCACTGTAATTAAATGTATCTACACATATTTTAATTTTTAGTCGAAATTTATAGTTTTTAAGTTTACAACAATTATAATTTGCGTTAAATATATTACTATTGTAATCAGAATACTAAAAGGTGGATTTCTTAGTATTACACTCAAACACTGTGACGGTTCTAGGTTCATCATGTGGCAGGAAGAGAAATTTCTATGATATGCCGAGGTTTGTTACGCGGGTGTTGGGTTAAGGGATGTCCTTCTGATGCCCATAAATACTCACTTCAATTATCGTACTCTTCTATAGTAAGCATCTTTGGTATTTACCTGCTAATGCAGTTCATTCTGGATAAGCAAAGTTCTTTAAATAGATTTTCTTCTAGTTGCTGCTTCCACTTATCATTGCGTATAATTTATTTGTTTGACATTTTTTGTCAATTAATTTTCAAATCAAATTAAAATGTATTTCTTCTTTTAAGTCTATTACAAATTCTTATGATATGTCAAAGCTACCGTTACATGGTTAGTAATGTGGACTAATAACATATACTCCATTGGTAACCGTTAGCGCAGGTGGGAGCACCATTCCATTATCATCCATAAGAGAAAAATATATTACTGATGAATGATTTCTGTCTCCGATTAATAGAACAGAAAATCATTTATTCAAATTAATTTAATTTAAGCACTTTTGAATAGTCATAACAATTTTTTTAATCTACTGCTCATTCGGAAAGCTGTCTCATCACAAGAAGAACGAGCAAGAAACCTATGTGTTGCTCTTTTAAACAATACTTGTAAGTTCACATTTTACAGATGGAAACGTGTGAATAGAAACTACCAACCAGCACTAATTTATTAGGGTCAAATATAAATACATAATAAGATTAAATCAGTCGTAGTGATAACAGCAGACCAGTCCCCATGATATGACGGATGAGCCAGCCATCACTGCGCTCGATCATATTTTAGGGACTCGAATTTGGTTAGAAGGTGTTTTCCATCACCGGAGAATTGATAGAGATATTCAGTGGATTACGTATACAGTTGTAAATATAATTTATTTCGTTCCGATTGCAGTTGCATGTTACACACAAACTGTTACTTAGCAACAATACTTATTTTAAAAGTGATGGATTATACTTTTTCTACTTCAATCAATGTGCCTAATACGGTCCCTTAATCCATTACATTTAAGACATTCTACATCTCTACATTTAAATAACATACATAATATAAAACAATATATAGAAGAGTAAACAATAGAACTACTAGCAAAAAACATATCCAAAATTAAATCTGTTAAAATACTAATAATTTCTGTTGGGCCTATACCGGCCCATAACCTGATAGAGATATTCAGTGGATTACGTATACAGTTGTAAATATAATTTATTTCGTTCCGATTGCAGTTGCACGTTACACACAAACTGTTACTTAGCAACAATACTTATTTTAAATGTGATGGATTATACTTTTTCTACTTCAATCAATGTGCCTAATAAGAATTAGTCGTATCAATAAACAACTTATCTAATTTCAGCGTTATCGGTAATGAACGTGAACATTTAATATTAATTAGGTTTTATACTCCTCTATTAATAATTACGTCGAGCAACCGAAAATAAATGTTTCTTTTATATATAAATGATCACTGGCCGGATTTCTTGGCTTAAAATAATTAAACAAACGACCCGAAGAAATGAGCTATAGTCAATAAATTGTGAGCAATTTATTTTATACGAAGGAAGATATTTTTAATGAGCACTTTTGTAATTTATATCGCAGTATCATTGTTTATAACTTACTTACTATGTATATCTATATATATATAAATAAAATTGGAGTGTCTGTTTGTAATATTGAAATAACCGTTTTTACTACATGCATATGTATTATTTTATATTCATATAAACATTTTTTTACTTTACTTTACGTTTGGCTAAAATAACATTTTTTTTTATATTTTTGTCTGTCTGTCTGTTTGTTCCGGCTAATCTCTGACAAGGCTGAGCCGATTTTGACGTGACTTTTTTTAGAAGGTAGCTGATGTAACTTATACTACTTTTATTTTAGAAAAATAAAGTGAAATTCCACGCGACCGAAGTCACGGGAACATCTAGTATATATATATATATAATATGACGACCTCGATGTTCTAACGTTTTAGCACACCGCCTTACTTCCGATGGCCGTAGGTTTAATTCCTCGCACGGTAAATATGTTATGGATACTAGACAACTGATATAAATACTTAATTTTTTTGTAAATGATGACTACAAATGAACTGTGAGGAATCGAACTTATGACCATCGAAAGTAAAGCGGTATGCTCAACGGCTAAACCATTGAGGCCGTCAAAAATTCAGTGAAGAGAATAACGCCTCAAAATTGACCATTCAATATTATCTCTATACATAATCCTTTCTTGACTAGGTGCTTAGGCTTTTATCATCCAACTATTGCTATCGACATCCCTGACCTAGCGGAATTCAGATAATAATGGGTCAAATGGGTAGTATGAAAGTAGGCAAGAAAGTAAGGTAAGGTTGTATAGGTCTCTTGTGTACGGACGATAGCAAACAGTACGTGAGCAGGTCTTTATTTTTGTTTGTTTGCATATCTTATTCATTGAATTGCGAAGCGGAAACCCATTTGTGTCACTGCACAGAGGAGTCGTATCGTTCTTTGCTAATAAAATGGGTCATCATTGTAAAGGGAATTATTGAAGATGTTTTTTATTGCTTGTTATTTTTTTTAATATCAATTTTTAATAAATTTATTTATATTATTAACCGGATCTTAATACAAACTTACTAGTCTAGTCAGCTCGTGACCACGGCTAGTGCAACCTAGTCGAAACGTCGAGAGAGGTAAATACCTTTATTTGCCATAAAATTAGTTCGAGTTAAGACCCGGTTAATAATATTAATAATGTATATTAAACACGAAAATTTAAAAATAACTATTAAAGTTACTTATCTATACTATTACTGTCTGCGTTTGCGGGGAAACATTGTCTTGCCATGTAAATTAAAATCGCTATTAAAAGCGCTTATAAAAAAATTATAATAAAAAAAATTGTCCAAATAACAACAGGCTGGACAACCCTTATCACTTAGAGGTGTGAATATATAGTAGCCGATTAGTCCTATTGACTTTGGATATAAAATTTCATTAAAATCGGTCAAGCCGTTTCGGAGGAGTATGGTAACTGACATTGTGACACGAGAATTTTATATATAAGATGTACATATATATAGTTTCGATATCTCCATTACATTAAATTAAATATTAAACTAAGTAAGAACGAATGAGTGACTGAGAGAAAGGAAATCGATTACGAATACAGTGGAGCGACAGCAAAAAACGAAAAGATGTAAGTATAAAATGAAAATATACTTTGTGTTAATTAAAAGATGTATAACGATTGTCAATTTGTTGCTATCTGTACCCCGTAATAATATTCATACTTCTATTACAAATTCAGAACATATTTGTTTATCTGACTGTCCTTTTTTATGTGTGTCTATTGTAATCTTTTTATGATTAATAGTTGAACGGATCTTAATAAGAGTATTATGGATTTAGGAACCGATCACAGCAGTGGAGATCAACCGGACATGTTTTTTTTCGGACTACTCTATTGCTGTTGGCCGCAGCTGGCCTTTACAGCTTCACCGGACGAAAGGGGGTGAGTGCAGATGGCACTCCAAACCCGCGGAAGGACTTATGGAGCGGCTGAAGGCCAACTCCCGCCTGAGGGCATCGCTACCTTACCGCCGCATTAGTCTGAGGGCATCGCTAGGGGTTCGAACCTCGGCTCAGGCCGTCGTAATATCGATCCCTGTTTGAATTGGACGGGGGTCGATCGGAGATGGGACATTGCTAAATGTACCAGGTCAAATGTGTAAGGTGTAAATGTGTCAGGTTGATGTCCAGTAGTGCCCCGCCAGCGTATACCGTAAGCGAAGTTAACGCAGGAGGGTTCATTACACTCAGTCCAATACAAAGAATCATATAAATGAGTACAATTATTTATACCGTGCGAGGAATCGAACCGAAAGCGCTGTTCCAAAGCGCTAGACCAAAGAGGTCGTCAAAACCTCCTATTTTGCCATCGCTAAACCTTCACGGTTTTATTATAAGTAAAGGAGTCGATTATGTAATGTCTATGTTATTGATTTGCACAATTTCGTCGATGCCCACGTCACGGTACCCCTGTGTCTATGGCACGGATAAAATCGCATACGTCCATTAATATTACTCAGGGTGGTATCCGAAAAGCGAATTCACGACCCGCATAAGCACAATTCGGCCTCACTTATGTATCTGAGCATATATTTTTCATGGAACTGGTACTTAGCCGGGAGTAGACAATAAAATTACGATTTACTGTTATTACTGGGATCACGGCGCTCTAAATTGGCACTGCTTTGTGTTCGAATACGAGGTTATTCTTTTTATTACAAAATGTTTATACAACCTCCCCAGGTAATATAAAGGCTGCATCTTCCAGGCAATATGTACGGTTACCAACCCAACGCTTCCCGAATAAACGAACCTACGGACTTTTGCCTCTTCATAATGTTCGTTTGTGTTTGGGAGATTGTGTCTTTGTGTGTTTTACCGATTATACAATAGACTGTATTCTATGGAATTATTCGACATGATGCCTTTTACCATCCCACTGCTCGCCATCATAAGTGGTCTCAGACAGTGCGGTTTCAGAGGAGCTTCCTCCCGTTTACACTTAGATTGTGGAATGAACTACCTGTCAAGGTTTTCTCGCGAGACTACAGTATGGGCTTGTCGCACGTAATGCCCCTGGTGTTTCAGGCGTCCATAGGCTACGGTAATCATTTACCATCAGATGGGCCGTATGCTCGTTTGCCCCCATAATAGTATAAAAATATTTTTTTATAATAATTAAAAAAAATCCAGTTCTGCTGATCCGATTTAAAAAATTCTTTCACTGTTATAAAGGTATATTATCTGCGAGTGCTATAAGCTATATAACATCACGCTATGACTAAAAGGAGCAGAGCAGCAATGTAAAATGTGGCAATAAGTATTAATTTAAAGTGCTTCCGCTGCATGCTCTGCGTAAACGGTTAAAATTATCCAAATAAATATTTAATTGACGTTATTTATTATGAGTATTTAATTTTGAACAAAATTGTCCTTTACTATATTTGATTTCAATAAAAACTGAAGGATCTCCTATTACTACTACTTAGTTTTAATAAAAGAAAAACCCGTACAAAGCCGGGCTGGGTTGCTACTTGCTAGTTCGCTTTACAAATCGTTCTACTATGAAAAATTTCTACAATATATAAACTTTATGAATTTTTGTCCATATGATAAGGCGAGTGATATCACGATTTACACTAGTTAGATTTTCTTTAAATAAGATTGTTTTAGAATTATTGGTAACTGAAAAACTCGATTTTTACTAAAAAAAGGATCTATCTTTAGCTTATTAATATGAATAATCTAAGATTTGAATTTGAAAACATTACGTTATATTTACTGCAATAATAGAGTAAACCGAGGAGAACAGAATCTAAATATTTACGGCAAAATTTGGATGGAAATATTGCTGTCCCGCTTGGGTGAAGGTAGATGTAAGGTGTCTGAATAGAGATAGAACGAACTGAAGAATAACTGCAACGCAATAATAATAATATAAAATTGCCCATATTATGACAACCTTATAGACTAACATACATATGAATTAATATTATAAGACTAATATAAAATTGTCTGTGTGTCACAGCACTAACAAAGGCAACTATTTCGTGGACACACTCCTCTTAAAGTACGAACTATTGCGCTGTGTATTGCGTAATATTTTTATGGCTTGAAGTGTAATATATCTCTTTGAAGGGTTATAAATAAGTAATGTAGGCTTACAATATTCATGAATCACCGTTCATTATGTACTAACGCTGCGTGCTAGATAAAAAGCTGTGTTTATATTTAATTTTAATATTTAATAAACTATATCTATGGTATTCTTTCACTATTATTCTTTATTAGTACTATTTAAAATGATAATAGACTAATTTGTCAATGATATTCATTTATTATCTTATTGCACTATTAAAAAAAAATTATTAATTAATACATAGATTTTGTCTATGGCTACTTTTAATTTTTATTTATTTATTCTTTATTGCATTAGTTAAAAATATATGTACAATTAGAGCTTAATATCCTGTGGTATTCTCTACCAGTTAATCATTGGGTAAAAACAGAAAACAATACCTGTCATCACCGCTTGGTGGTGATAGGTATTCTTCGATATGCTCAGTTTCAATATTGAAAAATAGTTACATAGTGGTGGTGAAACAATTCAGTGAGTCGCCATCACTATCAAGCAATTTTCTATATTTAAAACTGAGCAATTCACACAGCGCCATCTAGGCCCAAGTTAAGCAAAGCTTGTGTTATCAATACTAGACAACCGTTATGAGTACATACATACATTTTCTTTAATACATACACCCAGACTGTGCGGAAGGGGATTGTTAGTAATGTGGACTTATGACCCCATTACTAGCAATGTACCATGGCAGGTTGACCTCCACACCGTTCCTCCTGGAAACCACCGTGATAAATTCCTAGTGTATTTATCACGATGGGCTAACTAACCTGACCTCATGTTCATCTTATCATCCACCACTGTGCAGGCTTCCGGCTACTCTAACGGTTTACGCTGGTGGCCACCATTTCATTATCATCCATAAAAAAAACACACATAGACCGATACAAGCAATCATAGTCGAGAATACAAATTTTGTACCCAGTGACGAATCGAACAACTATCGAAAGTAAAGCCGTCTACTAAACTGGTAGACCACTGAGACCGTTTAAATTTATATAAATCAAAACTAGGAAATTGTAGTCGAATTATCAAATGAACAAAGGATTGTACGTTCTATAGAGACAAAGGATTATTAGGTATTTTAACGAATAATTATCCAGCGTTTAGAGACTGTAATTAATAATATCGACCCGATCTAGTATTGTAATTAGAACTAACAGTTTATATTTGTGATACATTGAAAATGTTATATTGTATCTTTATTGCACAAATACAATAGTAAACTTAATTATATACAGATAATGTAGGGGTTGTTCCTACACTTGTTAATAATGATAATTGATAATCTACGGGGATGATAAATAAAAGATACGTCCCGTAGTGAGCGCTTGATGTTATACACTGATTTATTGTATAGTAATATATGTATAGTGAAATGATATATCATTTCATTTTAGATTTAGCATATAATTAGATTTATATATTTAGATTTAGCATATATGCTACGTAAGTGATAATTTATAAGTATATTATTATTATGGTACGGTGTTCCGTACAGATAATAATAATAATTCTAGTAAAACACCAGCTAAAGCTGATAAAATGTGTTAATAGTGAAAGTAATAATAATAATCTCAGGACAATTCACACAGCGCCATCTAGATCCAAGTTAAGCTAGTTAAAGCCTGTGTTATGGTAACGTTTGATTGTCGTATTTATTTATTTTGCATCAACAGCCTAAAAAATAAGTTCTAAAATTCTAGCTTTAAAAATATCAGTACTTTTATTTTACTTAGGAAAATCCGTCATGAAGACCGGGCGGGTTGAAAAAAATTCAAATTCTAGGTTTAAAAATGACGATACTTCCATACAAGCTTTAATCTTCTCTTTCAAACCTTTACCTTTTTTTGGCAATAATAAGTAGCATATGTCCTTTATCAGAGTCTAGACTATCTGTGTACCAAATTTCATTTAAATCGGCTTAATAGTTTTGACGTCATAGCAAGACAGACAGACAGACAGAGTTACTTTCGCATTGATATATTAGGGAGGATAAGGACATATACAATATAAAATAACCTCATCGATATAAACAATTATACTCATGAATTTTGCAAGAATTGAAACCGCGACCTTTGAAATTAAGGTGCACTAAACTGCTAGACCAGACCATCGATTCCGTCTAATATCCTGATGCTCGTTTTCAGCGGATTTTGATCAAAGTGCCTAAACTCGTATCTACACAGACGTCAGGCCTTACTCAACGACAATATATGTGTGTATTATATGTATAATATATATATATATAAATTTCATCTTAGGCCAAGACAAACAAAACACCTCTGCAAACCGAAAGGAATTTCTAACCCATTTACTGGGGGACTATTCTGTGCGTTTCAATAATAGTGATATCGTATTTTGACAGATTATTAAAATACACTTTGTTTAAAGTGTGTCTAAAAATCTGTTAAAAACTTACCTCAGCCTTACCTATTTTAGCTGCCAAACAGCTTGCTTTGTGGGATATGTTTTGGTTGAAGAATAATGCAGGAAATATAGTGTAAGGCTTTTTTTTTTCGGACTACTCTAATAGACGATAGAGGGCGATAGAGGGCGAGTGTAGATAGCACTCCAAATCCGCGGAAGGACTTATGGGTCGATTAAAGGCCAACCCGCCTGACAGATACGACTTTACTCTGAGGACACCGCTAGGGAATCGAACCTCGGCTCAGATTGTTATAATTATAATCCCCGTTTGGATTGGAGCGGAGATCGATCTGAAGGAGCTATGACATCTTAGTTGTAAAAAATGACAACTTATTTCATGGCATTTCATGATGAATTAATCACGTGGGATGTAAGTTTGTTTAGTATTCAAATTTGTGGAGAAACTCTTTTGATATTAATATATTTGAAGTTTATGTTCTGTATTCTCTAATCAAAAACTATAAGACAAAATTATATATACGTATATCACTTCACTATCTCTATGATTACTATTAAAATATTTATCCCCTTATAAATAGTTTTACTACATATTTCTACAACAAAAATATATAAAAAAAAAGTGTTCGCACTTAAAACGTGTTGGGAGGAAAGGATTGCTAGTAATGGGACATCATTTAGAGCACAACACGAGAGTTCTTCGGTTATCGGGCGTCATGTCGATATCGCGCGTCGTTTCGATATCGCGTCAATATTCCAGAATATTCCCGCAACCGGCGATCTAGTGGACCGGTGTGGCGGTTCGGTGTAGGTCCGACCCATGTCACTCCGACCGCCAATCAATATTCGCGGCTCGTTCACATAGCAAATATTCAGTTCTTAACCGACAAGCTATATGCCTGATAATGGAAGAATTCTCTTTGGTGTTCAATTCGCCGTAAATGCGAATATTAAACTTTACGAATAAATGCCCGGTCGTATCCCTCGACCCGGTCGCTGGGCAAGTAATCGCTCCGTTTTTAGAACTTGTAAACAATGTTAAATCTAATATTAAAACGTCTATTTTGTATAATAATATTAAATATTGATGGTATTTTATTTAACTTACATATCTATACTAATATTCCAATGAGGTAGGATTTGATTGTTTGTTTGGAATTTTGATTAGGTTCAGAAAGTATTGCATCGTTTTAAAAAAATATACCATTAGCATCCTACATTATAAAATCATTAAAATATTAATATACAAAACTTTCTACATAATGTACTCTATAAAGTATACTATTGTTAGAGTTCACATCAATAGTGTAGAAAAATCCAATATTTTAAAAATATATTAAAAGAAGGTAATTTTTGTTTAGTACTAATGGAGTACCCAATGTAAAGCTTATTACAAATATTGTAAATAGCGCCATCTAGAATTTATAGACCGACCTATTACACTGACTTCGGTCTATAAATACGGAGGTCGGTAGATGAATAATCCTCTTTCGTTGGGTGAGCCGCGGCATTCAGTCGACGAGCGCAGAGCGTGCCGGTTGTGTTTTGGATACTAAAGTGAATTGTATTAGGAATGGGTTTATCCCGGTCTTAGTTGGGCCTGGGGGGAAGCTGCAAGTAGTGAAGGTGAGTGTTAATGTATTCTAAAAGGGCCTTTTAAACCTACACCCGTGTCACTAGTCACGGGAGGTACTTGGGGTTTTCCTTGCGGTTGCCGGCTTCAAAGCCTAAGTAGTCATCATTAATTAGTTCTTCTTACACTACTATACTATACTAGTAGTAGTACATATGTACATACTAGTACTACTATATATAAATCAGATTTTTTTATTAACTACCCGCTTGAACCCGGGTACTGCGTTTTATGAGCTGGCACTGCAGAGCACTGTTTCTAAAAAAGATATATTTGCACATGCAGTTTCACACAAAGATTATTTTGTTTTATTTGAGACTGGTTTGCATATGCAGACAAAATATTTAATATGAGCATTGATCAAGGTATTTTTCCAGATCTAATGAAAGTGAGTAAAATAATACCGCTATTTAAATCTGGTGACAAAGACAATATATCAAATTTTAGACCTATCTCAATTTTACCAGTATTTAGTAAGATTTTTGAAAAGATACTACTTACACAAATGTTAGCTCATTTTAATACACATGATTTATTTCATAAACAGCAATTTGGATTTATGAGTGGACGGTCTACTACTGATGCAGGCATTAACTTAATACAAAGTATTTTCGGTGCCTGGGAAGATTCACAGGATGCCATTGGTGTCTTCTGTGATCTCTCTAAAGCGTTTGATTGCGTTGACCATAGGATATTATTACGCAAACTAGAGCATTATGGAATTAGAGAAAAATCCTCAGAACTCATTGGATCATATTTGCGCGATAGAATTCAAGTGGTAGACATTAAAGGAAGCAAGTCCAAGGGGTCATTTATAAAAATGGGTGTACCCCAGGGTTCTATACTTGGCCCATTTCTTTTTCTTGTTTATATAAATGACTTACCATACCAGTTTCAAAATATACTTGACATAGTATTGTTTGCTGATGACACATCACTTATTTTCAAAGTGAAAAGAAATACAAAGGATTTTAATAATATAAATATTGCTCTTGAGGATGTTCTAAACTGGTTTACATCAAATAATCTAGCGCTTAATTCAATGAAAACAAAATGTGTTAAATTCTCTTTACCAAATGTAAAACAAGTAACGACAACTGTTAGTATGAATCATCATGTTTTGGACTTTGTTGATGAGACTTCGTTTCTTGGTATTGTAATAGATAATAAATTGCAGTGGGGTCCACATATATTCACACTAGCCAAAAGACTAAGCTCGGCTGCTTTTGCTATCAGAAAAATTAGACAATTGACTGATACTGCAACAGCGAAACTAGTGTATTTTAGTTACTTCCATAGTATAATGTCGTATGGTATTATATTGTGGGGAAGAGCGGCTGATGTAGAATCAATTTTTATATTACAAAAAAGAGCAATTCGTTCAATATATAATTTACCGTGTCGCGAATCTCTTAGAGAACGCTTTAAAGAAACAGGTATTCTTACTGTTCCCTCTCAATATATATATGAAAATATTATGTACGTACGCAAAAACTTAAATTTATTTCCAAAAAATAGTCACTTACACGCTTTTAATACAAGGAATAAAAATAAATTAAATATGCCTAGTTATCGTCTCAAAAAAGTAAGTACATCTTTCATGGGACATTGTATACGTTTTTATAATAAATTGCCAGATAGTGTTTTAAATTTAAGTGAAGCCAAATTTAAGATACATGTAAAAAAAACACTTTGCTCTAAAGCTTATTATAAAATAAACGACTACTTAAATGACTACAATGTGTGGACTTAATTACAATTTTAACTTTTGTTATGAGGCATATAATTTTTCCCATTGACATGGATAATGTAATAACAATAAAGAAACTTATTATAAATTTTGTAATGACATATTGTAAATTAAATAATGTAAATTTAATATTGTAATGGGTGAAAACTGTGATCGGTACAGCCTATGCTGTAAATAATATAATTGACGTAGTGGAGTAACCTGAAACAGTCATGCTCGCTATAAAGTTCAAACTTGTGGCGGCGTGGTGGGCCGGGTCGATGTGCTCCCTCAAATATGGTTGAGTACAATGATGGCTGGCTCATACGTCATACTCGTGAACGTGTGCTGCTTGTGGGGACTGGTCTGTTCTGGTTGTGAACACTGATTAAATTTTTTGTTCTTTGCGATAGCATATGCTGGTGGTCACTCTATTCTCCCAAATTTGAATTTTAATAACTGTATTTATCATAAACATGTTCCACTATTATTTGAAAAAAATTACGAGCTGAGTTTCTTGTCAGTTCTTCTCATCTCGATATCATTCCGAACTGACGGTAGATTTGACATATCATAAGAGTCTGTAATAGACCTACATGAATAAAGATATTTTGAATTTGAATTTGAATTTGAATTATCTTACGCAAACCATTACTTACAAATATTAACTAGAAAAAAAAATTGTTCCACAGATTCATGGATCAATTATTTTGTTTCTAATGTCTAAGAAGAAAGGATTTTACAAAAAGAAACAAAACAGTATCACAGCTTTATGTTCAACGTTCTATTTTTAAATTCCAAAATAATAGATATTCTTTTTAAGAAATATCTTATATATAGGTAGACGTTCCATTTTCAAAATGATACATTTAATTTTTAATAAATATCTTATGGCTCGACATTCCATTTTTAAAACAATACATTTTATTTTTAAGAAATATGTAATAGTTATATAAGACCGTAAACTGCTATATTAATATTATTTTAAAGAAGTTTATTTCATTTTCATATACATTTAATTGCAATTTTAAACATTATAAACTGCGGAAATGTTTCAAAATCTTTCAGATAGCCACAATAGATGTGTGAAGGCGTGCTGGGAACTAGATTAGTGCATTTGTGTGGATGTAGATAGATAGCACTGCTTTAGAGTAATGCACACACAAGATGTGACCACGTGGAATTAAAAATACTGGAAAACAAATTTCATTCGAGGGTTTTATTCGACCGCCATCTTTAGGGTGGAGTTTTGAAAAGTTCAAATAGTTTATAGTCATTTTAGTTTGTATAGTCATTTGTGATGAATAAACTCAATAACAAATGAACCGTATTAAAAGAAACAGTAACATATATATAGATATTTTTTTTCTTATGTATTGGTTATACATTTTGAATTCACTGTTAGTATGGTGACCAATTAATCTTAAAATAAATAAATATATGTATTTTTTATTAAATGTATTCATAAAAATGAGACTCTATTGTTGATTTGATAAAAATAAGAGCAGAGTTTCTTGTCAATTCTTAGTTCGAAAGCACTTTGAACTGACGGTGTATTTGACATATCATAAGAGTCTGTAATAAACATACATGAATAAAGATATTTTGATTCGATTTGAGTTATTTATAAGTGTACATGATCTTGATCTATATTTTATGTCACAAAATTAAAATGTTCAACTATAATTGATATTGAAATAATAATTTTGTTTAATATATAAATTTAATCAGATAAAGTGCCCACTGTTGCTGTTACTAGTATAGCCCTGTTGATATTTTAATGTGGGTTGATTGATGCTTCCCCTGCATAGCTCCCGGGCATGGCAATCGATTTTGTGAATTTTTTCGCAGCCAGTTTGTACTGCGTCATTTCATTTTTTTATCGCAGTACAATTTTTGTAACTTTTAATGAACTTACTATGTTTAGTTGATTGATTACATTAGCTACTAGTTGTGCTCGCAGTTTCTCTCGAGGGATATTTATAGCCTAAGTTTTATACGTATACTTCATACGTAACTGTTTACCCATGATCATGGTGGTTGAAACACTGTCGAAATATCGGGAACTCAGCAAATAAATATAAAACGTGGTAAGATCCCGTAATTTTTACTAATTATATGTATAAATAAGTCAAGTTTAAAACAGTATGTAGCCTAAGTTTTATTCTGATATATAAGCTATATTATTGTCAAATTTGATTAAGTAGTTTATGCGTGCAAGAGTAACAAACGTCCATCCATCCACATCCACAAACTTCCATATTTATAATATGACTAGTTGCGCCTGCGGTTTCACCCGCCTGAAATTTATAGCCTATATGTTATTCTGATGTATAAGCTATATTACTGTAAAGTTTCATCAAAATTCGTTCATTCGTTTTTGCGCGAAAGAGTAATAAACAGCCATCCATACTCATAAACTTTCGCGTTTATAATATAATAACAAAATGTATTTACATAGCTCCTATATCTTCATCTGCTTTATATATATATATGTAAATATATACAAAAGTTCAACATATTTTTTCAAATTTATTTGACTACCTGTCGGTTTGTTTGTGTTAATCTCTGAAATAGCGAGACCGATTCTGACGGGCTTTCACTTGCAGATAGCTAATGTTATAAAGAGTAATTAAGACTACTTTTATTAAAGATCTATTTTTAAATCCCCTCGGATTGAATCGACTGTTGCTAGTTGTTAATATAAGTAGGTACAATTTGTAAAACACCCTTTGTTTCTTTATAATTCTACTGAATAGCAAATTGTAGTAGCAGAAACAATACACGTTCGATGGATGTATTGTGTACAAATTGGTATTAATTAGTTTGCAGACATAAAAACGTGTCAATAGATATAATAGTATCTATGGCAATTGTGAGTAGCTATGACGTGGTCTGGTGTTTTGAGTAGTCATGCTCACTAAAATGTCCAGACTTGTGGCGGCGTGGTGGGCCGGGTCATTGGGCTCCCTAAAATATGGTCGAGCGCAGTGATGGCTGGCTCATCCGTCATACTCGTGAACGGGTGCTGCTTGTAGGGACTGGTCTGCTCTAATCACTATGACTGATTTCCTCTTATTAATTGTTTAACCAGTTGGTTATGTATTCAATATTTTTTTCTTATTGAGTATTTAATTGAATTAGTGCTAATCGGTGGTTTGTATTCACACACTTAAACTTAAATTGTAAGTAAGAATAAATTATTTAAAAGAGCAACACACAAGTTTCTTGCTTGTTCTTCTTGTGATGAGACAGCATTCCGAATGAGCGGTAGATTAAAAAAAAAAAAAATGTTATGACTATTCAAAAGTGCTTCAATGTAAGTTTATTTGAATAAATGATTTTCTATTCTATTCTATTCTATTCTATTCTATAGAAATCTCAATGAAATTACAAGAGTGCAGTATCGAAGTTAGTATTTGTCAATTAAAAAAAGTTCATTATTTTTGAACGGCCAGTTCATACTGGCAGATTAGAGTATTTTGTTGTTTTGTACTACAATTTTTAAATGACTGAATTTCTTTTTCGGACTACTCTAATGTTTTTTCTGTAGCTGGCCTTTCCAGCTTCACCGGATGATAGGTTGCAAGTTCAAATATCACTCCAAACTCGAGGACTTCTGGAGCGGCTGAAGTTCAACTTCCGCTCCTGAACTTGAAATTAAATGAAATAGTATTTATTCGGCAATGTTTAAATGCATGACACTCATAATTATAATAAACTTAAAATCAATAAAACACACTCTAAACAAAAAACTTAAAACGTTGCAACAATTACAAAAAATGTAATTTTACCATTTATTAGTACAAAGTTACCTGCATGTGTGTGTGTGCGTGCGTGTGTATGTATGTGTGTCACAGCATCCACCGAATAGATCTGTGCTCAGCATAACGCTACAGCGGTTGTGGCGCTGCAACGCTGTTTTTCTACACACTGATGTCAGGTTATTGTGATAGAATAAAATAGAATAGAAAATCCATTATTCAAATAAACTTAATTTAAACACTTTTTAATAGTTATAACATTGTTTAATCTACCGCACATTCGGAAAGATGTCTCATCATCAGAAGAACGAGCAAGAAACTTGTTGCTCTTTTAAATAATCCTCGTAAGTTCACATTTTACAAGTCGAAACGTGTGAATACAAACTACCGACCAGCACAAATTTATTAGGATCAAATTTAAGTACATAATAAGATTAAATCAGTCGTAGTGATAAGAGCAGACCAGTCACTACAAGGAGCAGTCGTTTACGAGTATGACGGATGAGCCAACCATCACTGCGCTCGACCATATTTCAGGGAGCCCAATGACCGAATGTATCTATATAAATAATAACCGCGTCAAATCTCTTCACAAATAAAATAAGTTTTAATAGTACGAAATCGCGGGCTAAGCATATGTTGTAGTGACTGGTCTGCCAGTCACTAGAAGCAGCACTCGTTCACGAGTATGACGTATGAGCCAGCCATCACTGCGCCCAATGGATGTCATGCAGACGAAGTTGCGTGGGTCACATAGTAGATAATAAATTATAGAACTTCCAGCAATCTTTCTACATCTGTCAACATTACGGTATATAATTGAATCTGTGCTGGCGATCGTATCAGGTAGAACTGCTTACACTTACGGACTTAGCAAATGGAACCCCCACTAGCATGGAATAGAACTTTCACTTTGTGCATAGAGAATTTCGGACGTTACCCACTAACCAAACAGGTATATGCATAAATGGACTTCTAAGCAAATGGATGCGGTTTAAAATCACATATTAAACTCATACTTAGCTCACGACTTCGTACTATTGTAACTTGCTTTATTTGTGAAGAGATTTACATAAAATAAACATAAAATTTTGATTGAGTATGATTGTTAGTAAATCATGTATAAGTACTGTACTGTGTTAAATTTGACGCCGTCATTATTTGTATCTATAATTAGTAAAAATCGTAGGTTTAATTTTTATTGAGTTCCCAAACTTAATAAAAATAAAACATAGTAAGATCCTGTCAGTTTTACTAATAATACGTATGTATAAGTTAATTTGAAAAGAATAAGATCTGAGTTTCTTGTCAGTTCTTCTCAGCTCGAAAGCGCTCCAACTGACGGTAGATTTGACATATCATAAGTCTGGAATAGACCTACATGTATAAAGATATTTTAATTTGATTTCTATTGGTCTGGGTGTTTTCTAAATTATTAAACCTACAATAACAATCACAGGCAGTATTATATATTCTTTTATCCATGTTCAAAATATCATGTTCTTCATATACCATTTTTTATATCACTTCCGTCACTACACTCTGCTAATACAAACATCTACAAGGCATCTTATTTTCATTTATTATTACTTAAATTATACTGATATTGACTTTGAAAATTAAGTCTAACATTATTTTTATTATTATCGGAACGGATTGTAGATTTGTAAGTTATGGCTACCGCAATAATATCTATTTAGTCCACAGCGATGTCATTCAGGAATTAATTGTGGCCCGTCTGTCCTTAATAGACTTCTGCAGTCTAGAGCCACTTGCTGAAGTGCAACCATCTCGTACTGCCTTCACTTACACTTTATCTGGTAGCCAGATATTTGGCTGCTTATAACGTACTTATTGAGACCATAGTTTATAATTAAAAAAAAGATAAATCAGTAAATGCGCTAAAATAATAAATAATTTTTATTATTTATTTATTGATATGAAAACTAGGCGAGCCTTACAGCTTACCAATATGCTCACTTAGGAAAAATTATACAAAAATATGATATAATAGCAGTACACACGACTTCGTCCGCGTGTAAATTTTATTTTTCTAAAATAAAATAAGTTAACTAAAGTAAAAGTAGCCTAAGTTACTCCTTATTACATCAGCTACTGGCATAATCGATTATTATACGTGCTGAAATGAAATTACTATATCACATACCATAGGACAAAAGTCAAAAGTTTCTTGAATACTTTCAGATTTCCTTGATGCAAACTTAGGAATCAATACATTCTTTCTTTCTTGAAATTCTTGAATTTCCAGTTAAAGAACTAGAATTCTTAAATTTAAATCTTCTTTATTGATGAAACTGGATGTTTGTTACTATTTCACACACTAACCACTAGCTGAGTTATCCTGAAACTTGTTACATATTATAACCAGATTTAAATCCATCCCATCCAATACATCTTTACAGAATATAAAATGATGTCACATCCGATGTTTGTTCGCTTAGATCTTTTAAACTAGTGCTATTAAAGTAGATTTAACTTTAGAAACTAGTTCTAAACTAAAATTCCTAAACTGAAGTCTACTTTGTTCATGAAATTAGATGTTTTTTATTATTTCACGCACTAACTACTGACTAGCTGAATTCAATTAAAGTTTACCAAACTTATCAGATAGATATAAATATACATAGTTATGCATGGGACAGGCATATATTGGTTACTTTCAGATTAGCTGGATGCAAATCCAGTATTCAATACATTCGCGAATTATGATTTAAACGAAGCATCCAATACAACGTATTGTTAGCAATCGAATAGTAAATGGTATATAATTGGATTTGAATACACGAACGGGAAGCGATTGCAATTAAACCGGAACACTTTTAGAAATCGATTCAATTGCATCGTTTAAATGTGATACTCGTAATCGAATTAAAATCGGATTCCGTGTCGTGTTGCGTTTTGTTTTGTCCGTGATTGTAGCACTCTCATTGTGGCTTTCGAGTTGCTATATTTAATTGCAACGAATTGTACTTTATACTTTTCGGTTTCAATTAAATGTTGCCCATATCTTAATAAAAAAATCAAAAGCAAGATTCTTTTAATCGATTCCAATCCCATTCGATATATATTTACATGGTATAGACGGCCCCAGTGGTGTAGCGGTTTAGCGCATCGTTTTACTTCTGATGGTTGCGGGTTCGATCCTTCAATGGTATTAACATTTGAATTTATGAGTATGAATATTGGTAATAGTGTGGATTTTTTATATGTACATATATTATGTATTTCATCATTGCCATGTTTTTATCCCATTATTTGTGGTCGGCGCAGTATGTCATTCTCTTCCACTGATCTCTATCGGTTGTTATAACTGAGCATATATATATATATGTATATTATGTATTTACAAAAAATATATATGTCTAAGTATTTACATCAGTTGTCTTATAGCCGTAACACTGTTTCAGCTTATCTTGGGACTAGATGGCGCTATGTAAATTGTCCAGGGATATTATTAAATTACATATTAACACGGTAGTAGAAATACATTTTTTATCCTAAAAATATTATAACAGAAGTGGTCCCGGACTGTGTGATTGCAGAGGAACTTCCTCCCGCGTGTAAGTGTACGCGGGAGGAAGTTCCTCTTGTGGAATGAACTACCTGCCCTGGTTTTCACGAGAGACTACAGCATGGGGTTTTTCAAGAAGGGTATATTAAGGTTTCTTAAGGGCACAACGCGCAAGTGACACCCCTTGTGCTTCAGGCGTACATAGTTACGGTAACTGTTTACCTTCAGATGGACTGTATGCTTTCCACCTTTGTAGTGTAAAAAAGATAGAAAAAAATCTTTTTGGAATATCAGAAAAACCAGTACCCAATTATTTTAATCAAACAGTATTTTACAAAATGAATTATATGTATTAGTTAGGTAGGTACATATTTCTTTGGTAAAAAATATTGCTTTTAGTGTTTTTAATAAAGCCAACGGCAATATATGTATTAATTATCGATGTATCAGAACCCCATTTTTTCATTTCATGTTTTTACATTTAAAATTCAATCACTTTCACAATTTGTGCGTTCCATTACGCAACAGCTAGGGTTGTGTGAGTTCGCGAACTATCTAGTTCGGAAGGGAAAAGACGAACTATATGTAACTAGACCGCAGATCCTCCGCACTCTAGTTCAGTAGTGTACTATACTAATATAAATTATGAACTATATGAATATATACTAATATGAATCCTAGTGGGAAATTATTATATTAACCCCTACTAGGAACCTTCCGCCAATCTGTAACTCGAGTCGTGAGCGAAGGAACTAATTTAATTTAATCATTATCATTCTCATTTATTTAGTAGTTTGTTTGAGAAATCACAAAGTATGTTAAAACAATTAAGATCAAAAAATATATAAGCTTTGAGTCGCGAACTAGAACAATGAACTAATTGACAAGAGAGCTTCAAACAAAATTGAGCGGTCTCAATCACGAACTATTACATACAAGACTAGAAACAGAAATTCTCGTTATGAAAATACTCATGTCAATGGCTTTACATTTTATATTTTGATAATATCCATGAAACTAGCATTTTTTTTAAAGAATATTGAAGAAATTGTGTTTCTCGCGTTTGTAAACGCAGCGTGAGACTTCCCGCAGTAAGTTTTCTCGAGAGAATACAGCATGGAGTTTTTCAGAGGTATATAGAGGTTTTATAATAGTCGGCAACTTGCACGTGGTACCCTTGGTGTCTCAGGCTACGGTAACCATTTACCATCAGATGAGCCGTAAGCTTGTTTGTCACCATCGTAGTATAAAAGAAATAAAATTAAACGTAATCCAATTAGAAACCTTCTCTTTAAAGTGGTTTGTAAATTCTAGAATGTTCCAATATAATAATAATTACTCCTCTGGACAATTGACACAGCGCCATCTATCTCAAGGTAAGCAGAGGTTGTGAGTACTAGACAACTGATGAAAGTATTTAAAGTAAGATTATTAATTCCAGTCAGTAAAATGACAAGTGCAACTGTCACTGATACAAAAAAGGGTGACCCGCTACAATAGTGATGTGCGGAAATCAATAGACTTAGACATTTAGTCACGCTTTATTTTATTAGGTATCAAAACCTTTTTTTTTAAATTTTTAATATTTAATACATATCGTATTAAATAATACGATTTTAGAAATATGGACCTTACCAGCATATTAAAATTTCTCACTATAACATTATTACAAAAGCTGGGAAAAAATGTAAAAAGAGATTCAGAAAAATTAATACTAGAATTTTTATGTATATAAAGGCAAATTGATATTGAATAAAAAAAATGTAATCTCGACTAACTTTTAATTGTAAAAACTCGATTCTACCACATTACTATTCATTTGGGACCTGCAACACTGGAAATGTCATTTTACTGACTGGAATTAATAATCTTACTTTAGATTTTTTTTTAAATACTACATAATATACATAGAAAACACCCGAACCGATACAGACAATCATATTCATGAGTACAAATGTTTGTATTATGCGTGGAATCGAACTTGCTACCATCGGAGGCAAAGCGGTGTGCTAAACCGCTAAACCACCGAGGGGGTCAAATATCTTGTTTGTATTTTTGTTACGGATAGATAAACTTTGAATACAACTGACGAACACGTTTGAAACAAGAGTGCTAAACAAATATTCGTTGAGTTCGAAAACAATTATTTTAGGAAAACATATCGTGCCCCTTTCTGTTCTGTACCGATTTGGAAGGCTATATATATATATATATATATATAATATATATATATATATATATATATCTGTTCATAGATTACCTATTGTCTAGTGATTGTACATACTGCTTCACGTTTTAATGGTCGCGGGTTCGATTCCTCGCAGCACAAACATTTGTATTCATGAGTATGATTGTTTGTATCGGTCTGGGTGTTTTCTCTGTATAATATGTATGTATTATACGAATAAAAAAACTATGTACTTGTATCAGTTATCTAGTACCCGTACCACAAGCTTTAGATAGCTTAACTTGGGACTAAATGGAAGTGTGAATTGTCCAAAAAAAATATGTATAAACATACAACATTGACAAAAGAAAGAGGTAACAATGGGCGGCCTTATCGCTGAAAAGCAATTTCTTCCAGGCAACGTTAGGATGGAGAGGAGAGATTGAATAGAGTCTGATCGAGGTGTAACAATAATATATACCAACCGGTCGAGGTGTAAAATAATATATACCAAAATGTAACAAATATATATAGTGAGAAGTGATGTTAAAATAAATATATATATAAACAAACTTTTGCACGCGGCTTCGCTCGCGTTAATTTATCCCCTTAGGGGTGGAATTTATCAAAATCCTTTCTTAGAGGATGCCTATGTCATAGTAGCTTTATGCATGCAAAGTCTCAGCCCGATCGGTTTAAAATTGACAAACTTTCATCCCCTATTTTATCCCCTTGGGGTAGAATTAATCAAACTCCTTTCTTAGCGGATGCCTAAGTCATAACATCTACCTGCATGCCAAATTTCAGCCCGATCCGTCCAGTGATTTGGGCTGTGCGTTGATAGATCACTATGTCAGTCACCTTTGAGTCATATATATATTTAGATTACTTAGTTTGATTAAGGTATATGAAAAAATGATAATTTTTGTGTGTCTATGTTAGTATGGGTGCTTTTTTTATTCCATATTTTTTTTTCTATGCGTATTATAAATGTTTATATAATGAATGTTTTGCAATATCTCTCACTTGTTATGTATTTGAAAGCGAACAAAGCTGCTTTCAGCTGAATTTAGTGCTATTCCTTATAATATTTATATATCATTACATAGTATAAAACAAAGTCGCTGTCGCTGTCTGTCCGTCCCTATGTATGCTTAAATCTTTAAAACTATACAACGGATTTTGAAGCGGTTTTTTTTAATAGATATCTAGAATCGTCTAGAGGAAGGTTTATATATATAATACATATACACCCAGATAAAGCCAGCGCGAGTAGCTAGTATGATATATATTACGAGCTATCAATTAGAAAATGTTGATTTTCTTGCCAGTTATTCTCAATTGGATCTATATGTATATTGAACAGGACGGTAAGTAAAAAATTATACGTTCATAAGCGGCTAAAATGTCTTACATGAATAAATGATTATGGAATTTGAATTTGGCTATATTTCATAAAGTACAAATAAAAAAAGTTGTATGTGATTAAAGAAGTTTAGGACACTCGTTTCCCACTTCTCGCAAAATATACAATCTTTCATTTCATTTCATTTCTCCTACATCTACATCCTGCAGATAACAACTGGTTTGAAGATAGAATTTTTCTTTCTTCTGCCTCTGGAATTTTTTGTTTTTTTATTTGCTTTATTGACCACTAAAATTGGTACAGAAGGTAGATTTAATGCGATAGCATTCTGTCCCAGTCAACCTTACGGATGTGCAGAGATACATGAACGAGGTTAATTGAATTTAAATTATGTTAAACAAAAGTGCATTATTTTTCTATAAAAATATCATAATAAACCTCTATCGTTTCGCTGTACCCCGCCGATCGCAACCTCCGTCGAGGACGGAGATAGCGCTGGCTGGTACCACAGCAAACGATCGCATTCCAAATTCAAACACGTTCAGTGCAATCGCGACTCCGCCCTGTAAATACGTCACTGCCGTCAAAAATGCCAGGGAAGTGTGACAAGTCGAAATGGCGACGCAGAAAATGGTCAAAGTCTGCCGACGACGACAACGACTGCGCGAGCCTCGCCTGGCTACTAAACTTTCGGTTGGACGAGTTCGTCAACGTCAAAGTCCCTGATGAACCGGTTATGAGGGAGCCGACTGTGCTGGTTCCTGATACTCCACCGGCGCCTCGGAAACCTCCGTACACGTACCCTGAGCTGATAGAACGAGCGTTGCGGGAGAAGGGGGAATTGACGGTGTCTGCAATTTATCAATGGATATCGTAAGTTCTTGATACTTTTGACGTAATCTGGTTGGTCTCGTTTAGTAAATATTTTTTTACATATTATTGTAAATGATTTATTTAAATTATTAATTCTATATTTAATATATCGACCCTTATTGTACTATATGCTTTGAATTCACAAACTTACATATGTGAAGTTATACAATATTTGCTAATAAAAATTACCTAACAGTTTTCTTTCTAGCTCTTTCTTGACTGTATCTGATTTTTTAATATAGCAACAAAAAGACTAAAAAGAGCTTATATAGTAAAGATTACCTAACAATATTCTTTCTTGCTCTTTCTAGACTGGATCTGCCTTCTTAAAATAGTAACAAAAATGACTATTCAAAAGAGCTAAGCTATTACTAATAAGAGTTATTTCTGTTATATTATAATTACCTGTTCAGCGACAAAAGAGACTAAAAAGTACTTGTATATAAAATTTACTTAACAATTTTTATTAGATTACTTAACAATCTTCTTTCTTGCGCTTTCTTAACAGTATCTGTATTATTAATGTCTCAACCAAAATACTATTCGAAAGTATATATATATTCATGAAGAAAGATTATTTCTGTAATTAGCTATTGACTATATATTTTAATTTTGCCTAATTTTTACCAGTGACTTTATTTGTTTTTTTTATATAATAGTTAACCTATGATAGAATCTATATTCACGACAAACTTCATTAAGTTTCATTCAGCCGTATAGTCGAAAGGTAACCCTCTGACATATAGATAGACGTATATTTCTATTTTTGATATTAGTTTCTGCTAATATATGTAGCTATTATTACTCTACAGACTCTACTTTTCTATGGTAGACAGTAAGTTAAAGTATTCAAACTAAACTAATCTGGAGACATATCACTCCATCATGGTTTCTACATATGCAAAAATCATAGGAATATTAGCTTTCTATATTGGCCACGCGGCTTGGTATACCGATTTGATTCTAGTTCTTCAACGGCGTGTATCTTCGTTTCTTTAATTAGCACATATACATTCTTCAAACTGGTTTCTCTCCATACAAAAGTGATATTCATAGAAACATGAGCTTCATATATGGACCACGCGGTTTGGTATAGCGATTTGATTGTAGTTCTTCAATGGCGTGTATCTTCGTTTCTTTAAACTGGCGCATAGACATCCTGGAAACGAAGTTCTTATTGTGTGACCACAAAGTTTGTATTCAAACATTGTTGTATTCATGAACAGTTATGATGAATACAAATAACCGATCAACAAATGCGCATTTAGCGTTCATATCAAATTATGCAAACAAAGAAAATCGGCTTCACATTAGTTTGTGTCATTTCGGAATAGGGTTGTTCCATTGTTCAATGGATACGCAATTTCCGAGTGTTGAAAGTGAATTTAGTGAATACAAAAGATTGGGGCTTTCTTTCGAAATGGTAACCCTAATATTTTTGGACTAAATATTTTATTATGTCAAGAATTGTGCGTTTTTTTTATTTTTTTTTAATAATATCTTTAATGTTTGTTGTGCTCTTAAAAAACTACGCGGATTTTGGTTCGTTTTTATTTAATAGACAGAATGGATAGACTCAATAGGAAGGTTTAAGATATATAACGTCCCACTACTGAACACGGATCTTTAAACGCGTGAAAACCTATATATCCTATGTCCATGTGGGCGAAGCCGCGGGCGGAACGCTAGTAATACCTGTTCCCGGATATTAAATTCCAGGCTTGTTACTTGAATTAGAATTTGTGCTTAGTTAAGGTAATATAATCTAGACTGCTATGATGTTACGTGGTAGACTAGATTTATTCTTATCACTAGCGACCTGCCACGTGTTGACTCGAGTGTGGTTATTATAGAGACGTATTGTTTACAAAATTTGGTAATAAATTATATCAATAATAACAATAGAAAATAGTAAAACCAATATACAAATAAATTAACATACAGTGTCATCTAGTCTCAAGCAAAATAGAACTCTTGTTACGGATACTAAAAACTGATATAAATATTTAATTTGTTAAAAAAAATTGTATCGGCCTGGGTGTTTCCTTTGTATATAATATATATATAATATAGATAGAAAAAACCCAGACTATAAATATTATTTTAGATAGTAGGTAGAAATCAATTAAACACACTGCTCAACCAGCCGGGTTCGATTCCAATATAATACAAATATTTGTATTCAAGAGTCCGTTCAAGCAATTTCTAAATATATTAGATCTACAGCTGTCTAGTGACTATTGTCAGGCGTAATTACATTATAAATATTATTTTTGACAGTAGGTAGCAAATTATTAGACTGCTGAACCAGCCGTTGGGCGCAGGTTCGATTCCAATATAATACAATTATTTATATTCAAGAGGCATTTCCGAGATTAGCCTGAACATACAGACAAACAGACAAAAATTGTAAAAAATGGTATTTTGGTGTATGTACCGTTTTTATTCTATGTATTCATATGCATGTAGTAAAAAACGGTTATTTCAATATTACAAACAGACATTACAATTTTATTTATATGTATAGATTGTTTGAACACAGACTCTTGAATACAAATATTTGTATTATATTGGAATCGAATCCGCGCCCAACGGCTGGTTCAGCAGTCAAATAATTTGCCACCTACTGTCAAAAATAATATTTATAATCTAATCACAACTAACATTCGTTATTAGAACCATAACTAATCAAGTGCAGTATCCACCTCACTTGTAATCTTGTAAACAGATTATGTTATCACAGTGTTTGCTGATTCCATACGGCTGTACCTACTGAATATAGTAGCTTATCGTTTAGTAAATATTTGATCTAATGTTATTAATTCATCAGCTGTCAACTACTCTGGCCGATTGATAGATTACTTGTCTATATCTCTGATTAGCCTATCAAAAATTGCATTGAGTATGACTATTTTTACTGATAATGGAATGGTGCACCCGCCTGCGCTAACGGTGCACGCAAGGCACCAGTAGAGGATGATAAGATGAGACTTAGCTCAGGTCAGATAGCCCAGCAGGAACTTACCATAACGGTGTATGTATGTGTGTATGTATTTGCGAAAAAATATCTATGTATTTATATCCGTTTTCTAGTACCCAAAACACAAGCTTTGCTTAGCTTGAGACAAATGGCACTGAGTTGTTCTGAGATATTATCGTTATTATTCAGGTTGCATATCATTACATAGTATAAAACAAAGTCGCTGTCGCTGTCTGTCCTTATGTATGCTTAAATCTTTATAGATACGCAACGAATTTTGAAGCGGTTTTCTTAAATAGATAGAGTGATACAAGAGGCATGTTTATTTATATAACTAGCTGTCCCGGCAAACGTTGTTTTGCCATATAAATTAATACCGCTATAAAAAAATAGGGGTTGATGATAGAAGGGTGAAAATTTAGGATTGTGTGTATTTTTGTATGTTGTATCATAAATAAATAGAAACTAAAAATTTTGTCTAAAAAATAAAAAATAAATTACGGGTGGACTACCCCTAACATTTAGGGGGATGAAAAATAAATGTTGGCCGATTCTCAGACCTACTCAATACGCTCACAAAATTTCATGAGAATAGGTCAAGCCGTTTCGGAGGAGTATGGGAACGAAAACTTTAACAGGAGAATTTTATATATAAGATATATGTATACCCGTGCGAAGCCAGGGCGAGTAGCTAGTTTCAAATAAATCTGACCAGAGAGGTTTCAGAATTAATTATCAAACTTTTATGACCTAATTATACAATAATTGATTTGTAATTGGGTTCAATATTTTTTTTTATTAATGTTCTTTATGTGAAAGTGTTTTAAAAATTAAAATCAGTTAATTAATTTCAACTGGTATGCATCAAAATTAATAAATTAAACCTTATCCTCTACAAAGTTTGTTTACACATTTTTCTAATAAAGTTTGTTATATAAATTATAGAAGTTAAAAATAATGATTATAATTATGAATACATGTTTACACTGAAAAAGTAAATCCACAGTCCGCTATAGCAGGTGCCAACAGGTGTAATAACCATACGCCCTACAATCGCTCAATCGAAAGCATTTGACACAGGATGTTTTGATAATCACTCAAATTAGGGGGCGTGATCACAAGCCTCGTGGCTCGTGCAGCTTGGTCGCGGTCGGTCGCGCAATCGATCACCGTGCCAGTCGGCGACGGGACGCGTGGCCTAGCTACCGAAAACGGCACAACATCTTTGTAAATATTATTGTTGGTGGTACTGCAAGGACGCGTTTTGGGACCTTTACTGATTTGAATTATAGGAACATTATTTTTAATTATTAGTTTTAATTGTAATAGATATTTATTATTATTAATTTAAGAACAATCTAGTACTGTAAGGATAACCTGTTCTTAGGCTGTACTCTTAATGTTATTCATCTTCATCATATAAGTTATGTTCAGCGGTTTAGTCCTAGTAATAAACAGACAGACTTAATTTCTTATATACACTATAACTTAATATATAAGTTCATTTGAATAAAGATTATTTCCATTTTACATTATTGGTGCTGTTCTTTGTATTGAATTTCAAGTCTTTTATTTGTACTTTATATTCTCTTAAAATAATTTTATTATTAGCAACCCAATAACTTATTTATGACTCTGACTGTACATAAAATGAAAAAAAAACCAACAGCACTCGGTTTTCTAGTGAGTTTAGTATTACTTCAAAGATCTAACATAAAAGACGTATGCAACATAAAGTTTATATTCACAAAGAGGTAACAACAGAATGATTTGACGACCGCGGTGGTCTAGTGGTCTAGCACACCGCTTTACGACCGATGGTCGCGGGTTCGATTCCTCGTACGGAACAAACATTTGTCTTCATGAGTATGATTGTTTGTGTCGGTCTGGATGTTTCTATGTATAATATGTATATATTAAAAAAATATATATATCTATGTATATGTATCAGTTATCTAGTACGCATAACACAAGCTTTAGCTAGCTTAACTTGGGTCTAGATGGCGCTGTGTGAATTGTCCTGAAATTATTATTATTTTACAAAAATTCTCATCTCCCCTCTTAAGGAGAGGAGATGGCAACTTACCAAAACGAAAAAAAACCAACAATACTCGGTTTTCTAGTGAGTTTAGTATTACATCAAAGATCTAACATAAAAGACGTATCTAACATAAAGTTTCTATTCACAAAGAGCCAACAACAGAATGATTTTACAAAGCCATTTGAAACTGGAGAAACGAAAAAACGAGAAAGTTCAGCAATTAGCGGACTATTGTTAGCAGTTTCTAATCCAGTTCACGTTTTTAGGTTTCATTGCTCTCTTTTTAATCCTTGCTTTTTGTCAATTAACGCTTTTTAAAGAGCTCCAGTTGTATATCTGACAAATTAGTGATAGAGTTAGTACGTACAGTGAATGATTTAGGTATTTATTCTGTGTACGCAAAGTACCAACTGAATTTACATAGTTCAAAAATCAACTGATTACTTCAATTTCTAGTGTAAAAAGGGACGGCCTATATTTTAGATAAGATTCTAGCAGTTTCCTGTTTCCTATGTGTTTTTGTAAATACATACATAAGTAACACTCAGACCAATATAAACAATCACACTCATGAATGCAAATGTTGGTACTGTGTGGAGTCGAATCCGCAACCATCGGAAGTAAAGCGGTGTTCTAAACCGCTAGGCCTCCGAGGTCGCTGTTCTTTTATATCTTCCCTGTACAGACAGAAACAAGTTGCATTTTTATTATATACTAGCTGTAACCGCCACTTCGTCCGCGTGGAATTTAACTTTATTTTTCTAAAATAAAAGTAACTTAAGTTACTCCTTATTATATCAGCTACCTGCCAATAAAAGTCTCGTCAAAATCGGTCCAGCCATTTCAGAGATTAGCCGGAAGAAACAAATAGACGGACAGACAGACAAAAATTGTGAAAAATGTTATTTTGGTGTAAGTACCGTATTTATATTCATATGCATGTAGTAAAAAACCATTATTTCAATGTTACAAACAGACACTCCAATTTTATTTATATGTATAGATATCAGTAAAATATTTGATAATAACAAAGGTTAATTGTTAAAATTATGATTGACATTTTCGATACATATTTAATAGTAGAATACTTTAGGTACACATTTTTCAGGTTTATCTATATCTATACATTTAAATAAAATTGGAGTGTCTGTTTGTAATATTGAAATAACGGTTTTTTACTACATGCATATGAATATAAATACGGTATATACACCAAAATTACATTTTTTACAATTTTTGTCTGTCTGTCTGTTTGTTCCGGCTAATCTCTGAAATGGCTGGACCGATTTTGACGGGGCCTTTTTTGGCAGGTAGCTGATGTAATAAGGAGGAACTTAGGCTATTTTGTCATTATTTCGTAACTAGAAAAATGGCAGTGTTCAAAATATACATTTTTTACAAGACAAGCATTTAAAGTTTTATTTTTATTTAAATTATTTTTTCCTTTAAAATTTTCTATTTACGCAGAAGTATTATATATCATTTTAAAAGTATTTAGATAATGATTAAAACGGCGTGGTTAATTTAATTGACTTATATAAAAGGAGGCAATTCTAGCTTCTAATTTTGAAAAATGACATTTTTCTATTTAATCGACGAAATGTTCTGCTTAGTTTGAGTCTAGATGTCGCTGTGTGTGAATTGTCCAGTTATTATAATTATTATATTAACTGGACAATTCACACACAGTCCCCTTATCAACATAATATAATACAAAATTATTATAAAAAATTTTGTCTGTATATCTGACAGTTTGTATGTGCTAATTTCAGATGTGACTTAACAGATTTGGGTTTAATTCTTAGTAGTATATTGTGGTGAACTTCAGTTTAATTTTTGTTTTTATTATATTACAATAGAATGATGATGATGATGATGATGATGATGATGATGATGATGATGATGATGATGTCCACCTTGTTGTAAATCCGACAATAACGACTCACTAACGTTTTCTTTCATGCGCTCTTATGTGACTAGCGAATCCGATATTATCTTTAAAGACTCGGTAGCATTGCGTACTAAAAAATATTACGGGTTTGAAGCCGCAGACTCAACTAGTGAATCAATAAAAGTGCCAGTCCTCATCTGAATAAACCGTATATTCCCCTATATCCCATTTCCTTTCACGTTTTGTTTATATTCGTTTGACTTATTGATATTCTTGATGTACATCAATAACAATATTCATAAGAATTTGCTATCACTAATATTTCTTTTTTATATGTAGTACTGGTTATTTGCAGTGACTTAGACTACTGTTTTTGAGTGCCTGTTCGTAATAAATTTAACAAGTTACCCGTAGATTTGATAGAATTGCAGAATTTTAAATATAAACGATTATTTGAATTATAAAAATTAACAATAAAAATAAAATAAAATAATAGTTGTAACTATATTTTTTCATAATCACACTTATTACCTCATACAACTTTTAAAAAACTCATCCACATTTGGCTAAGGCCAATGTGTTTGAAATACTTTCACTATATAAAAAGTAGATACACAACATATATATAAATACAATTAATAATAGTAACAATATTATAATATAGATATTTTTATGAACTGTCTAATGTAACACAGTACATGCTAGCAAATGGGATCACTATTCCTCTTTACTAAAAACTCTTATATTTCTTTTTATGTGTGTTTATTTGCAATGAGAGACTACTGTTTTTGAGTGCCTGTTCGAAATAAATTTAACAAATTACCCGTAGTTTTGATAGAATTTCGGAATTTTAAATATAAAATAAAATAACATAATAATTGTAACAATATTTTTTCGTTATCACATTTATCACCTCAAACAACTTTTAAACTCATTCACGCTTGACTAGGTCCATGTGTTTGAAATATTAGTCCCCGTAAAAAGGTAGATATTATATATATATAAAATCAATAATAGTAAAGTAAAAATATTGTAATATAGATATCTTTATTAACCGTCTAAATATAAGTTATTATTTATAAGTTAATAAATAATAACTGCTTTTTATATTGTAGATTTGTATTATTTGTTTCAAGGATTCAAATTCAAATTCAAAAATCATTTATTCATGTAGGACATTTTAGCCGCTTATGAACGTCAAATTTTTACATTCTAATTTTATTTTTTTTTCCCTACCGTCCAGTTCGGTATATAGATCCAATTGAGAAGAACTGGCAAGAAACTCAATTGAATTACTTTTTTTTAAAGCCAGTTTATTTACAATGTATATTTATATAGGTGTCTATGTCTAACATTAAATGAAAATTCAGTGCATGATCGTTTTCTTTTGTAACTTTTATATTTATTAACTGTCTACAACGAAGTAAATTCCTAACACAGTGCATATCAGCAAATGGGATCACTATTCTTCTTTATTAAAAACTCCTTATCTACACCTAACAAACAAGAATTTATTTTTTTAATGTACATTTATATATTTTTTTCAGGGATCGTTTCCCTTACTACAAAGCGAATGACGAGCGTTGGAAAAATTCTGTGCGACACAACTTATCAATAAATCCCCATTTCCGAAAAGGCGCTAGAGCATCCCAAGGTGCTGGTCACCTCTGGTCGTTAGCTGCTAATGCTATAGATCTGTTACCATTGAGAAATCAATCTGAGGAGGATCGGACGAAGGTGACGTCACATCCGCTGCATGAGACTGTTCTTACATGTCCAAAGGTAACCAGGAAACTGTCGTAATATTGTGTATAATAATATATTACAAAGAGTTTCTTACATATTGGTCCTAAAAATTTATTTGTTAAATAATATATATGTTGATAATTTTGTCTGCTTTTAGGTGATAGTACTGGATGAAGCTGCCATTGCAGCTGCAAGCATCATCACTGACCAAGATTTGTTCTCTGGTGGTACACGTGAGTATTAATTTCAACTACCATATCTTTATATGTAATCCTTAATATATACATCTATACATATAAATAAAAATGGAGGGTCTGTTTGTAATATTAAAAGAACCGTTTTTTACTACATGCAAATGAATATAAATACGGTACATACACCAAAATAACATTTTTTACAATTTTCGTCTGTCTGTCTGTTTGTTCCGGCTAATCTCTGAAATGGCTGAACCGATTTTAACGGGACTTTTATTGGCAGGTAGCTGATGTAAAAAGAAGTAACTTAGGCTACTTTTATTTTAGGAAAATTCTTTTATTTTAAAAAAGAAATAAAGTTGAATTCCACGCGGACGAAGTCGCGGGTACAGCTAATAAAATTATAAATGTGAAAGTACTTTGAGTGAAGTTTGTTACGTTTTCACACAAAAACTACTGAACTGATCATCATGAAATTTTGTACACATGTTCTTGGAGGTATTAGAATGAACATATGATACTTTTTATTGAAATATTTTTTTTTATAAAAAACAACATCAAAATCGGTCCAGCCATTCAGAGATTAGCCGGAACAAATGTACAGACAGACAGACAGATAAAAATTGTAAAAAATGTTATATTGATACATGTACCTTATGTATCATATACCAGACACTCCAATTTTATTTATATGTATAGATATATATACTATTACCTGAAATGGTATTAATTCGATGTATTACGTACGCTATATCCTTAAATTTTACTCTACCCGAATTAAACCTATATACCCCTGTAAGAATGAGCAGAGACAAAAGGCTTAGCACCGTGAAAACAAAACAATAGCCTCAAATCGCGGCTTTGTGCTCAGTAATTCACTAGTATTGTCTTATTAGAGGGTGCTGTATTTGATTACCGATGTGGTGAACGTATTCATAAGTAATTTTAATATTATGTTACATCACTTGATGTTTTATAGTGGTTAGTAGAATGACCATGTTTGGATTAAAATAGATTCTATTTAGAAGATACTAGCTGTTCCCGCGACTTCGTCCGCGTGGAATTTAACTTTATTTTTTCTAAAATAAAAGTAGCCTAAGTAACTCCTTTTTACATCAGTTACCTGCTAAAAAATGTGTCGTTAAAATGGGTCTAGCCATTTCAGAGATTAGCCGGAACAAACAAATCGACAGACAGACAGACAAAAATTGTAAAAAGTGTTTTTTGTGTATGTACCATATTTATATTTATATGCATGTAGTAAAAAACGGTTATATCAATATTTTTCTTTTATGATTTTATTATTATACCACAGACACAAAGTCCGTGCTCTTATTAAGTTAAATTTTACATTTTTGTTTGACTTAAATTGATTTATTTAAGTAAATCTATTTTGGTCAGGCCCCATATAAGGTTAGTTTAGTTTAGTTTAGTTTCATTTATTGACCAATATAAAAAACATCTTTACATATATGGCAAGTCATAATATACAATAATGATATTTATAAAATTTAAATTCGATTACAATTATATTATTAAATAAAATAAAATAAATTAATTACGTACACAATACACGGTATAAACAATTACAATAAGTCGTAATAATGTTTAAAAAACATGATTACGGTATAATTATATAATTACATTTTGAGTCATATATTCTGTTATATTATAAAAAGGATGTTTTACAAAATAATATTTTATTTTCAATTTAAATTCTTTCTTTTAATTCTTATATCAATATTACAAACAGACACTCCAATTTTATTTATATGTTGAGTGAGTGCTAAACTGCTAGACCACTGAGGTATATACAAGTGGTAAGATATTGATGAATTTCGTTCACGTTTCAGTGTTCCTGAATCCAGTGTCAACGGAGCAAGTGGTCCGTGAATGCGGACTCATCACCGTCGACTAATGTCTTCATTTGTGTCAACATTAAGTAAAAATTGCTGAGATTATATCTTTTAAATAAGTGTGACATTTGCGAAATAACGAGATACGATCATTTTATATCTTCATAACGTTTATGTATGAAGACAACAACGGGTTGTATAAGAATAACCCGCTTATCTACATGTTACCCCGCGTATTGTCCGCGAAGTATTAAAAAAAATAGTTTTCCAAAGTAAGTTAATTAAGTTATTCCTTATAATAATAGCTATCTGCCAGTGAAAGTCTTGTCAAAATCGGCCCAGCAGTTTTCAAGTTTTTCCAATTGGTTTTAAAGAAATGAAATGTTTTTATTATATCTTTTCATACAAATTTGGAAGACTTGAAAACAGGAATGAGATCGTAAGTATAGCAATGTCTGTATCAGGTACATCCCTCTAGACCGTATCCATAATATGACATTAATAATCAAATATGCAATTAGTGAAATGCTGTTAATTTCAAATTACTAACGGACGTTTAAATTTTATGTTTTTAGATAAGTAATATGCATTATTTCTGCATTGCATTTCTGTGTATTTATATATTTATATATGTATTTATATATTTTATATATAGTATATATAATGTGTGTTATTTTCTAATATTTATTGGTATTATATCCTATCCCTATTATTACCTTTATATATATATTCTTCCATTCTATTCATGCGCCACCTACCACTTTTGTTGCATTTTCTCTACCTAAAGGTTGTCTGGAAGAGATTGCTTCTAGCGATAAGACCGCCTTTTGTACTTCCATATCTGTTTTCTGTATAATTCTTATGTATTAATTCTATTGGTGCAATAAAGAGTTTATAAATAAATAAATAAATATTACGGAATTCACAACATATTCATATTTTATATTTTGATTTAAAATGTTGGAAAACGGTTGTTATAAAAATGGTAGTGCTGTCGATGTATAAAAGTAACTCAATTTTGGGTATATCACTTTTTTTATTTATTCTACACCACGCAGAGTCTACACTAACAAACTGTTTGAACAAAGTTTCTCTTGATAAAGTGTACTCACTGGCTGGAGAGTATGTACAGTAAATAAATACAGGATACAGAACGAAACCTTTATGCTGAGTAAAAATAATTTGCGGCTACAAAAATGAAACGCTCTTTAACGCAAGTAAAACTTAATTTTAAATAGAAGAATAGAATAGATAATCACTTATTGAAATAAACTTAATTTAAGCACTTTTGAATAGTCATAACAATTTTTTTAATCTACCGCTCATTTGGAAAGCTGTCTCATCACAAGAAGAACGAGCAAGTAACTTGTGTGTTGGTCTTTTAAATAAGAAAGTTCACATTTTTCAAGTCGAAACATGTGAATACAAAGTACTAACGAGCACCAATCTATTAGGGTCAAATATAAGTACACAATAAGGTCAAAACATTCGTAGTGATAAAAGTAGACCAGTCTCCACTAACAGGACTTGTTCACGAGTATGACGTATATAGCCAGCATCACTGATATCGTAACACAGAACTGTGGGTGAATACAAATCTTTTAATACGAACTCGTTGAGAATATCTAATAGGTCTGGAATAGTTTTAGAAATACGTTGCGCCGAGTGCAAAGTTTCCGAACTCTAATCCAGAATAAATAATTAAATTTTCAGCGCATTCGACTGCACTCTACTAGCTTTGACTGAGGGATAAATTATGCATTGATTTATTTTGCGTATTCCATGATATTATGTATTTATGTCCTATGATTTTAGTACTGCACTAGGTTTTGAACGCAACTTATGTTACCATTATTGTATAGGATTTTTTTCGGTACTCTAATGTTGTTAGCCGCAGCTGGCCTTTACAGCTCCACCGGATGATAGGGGGCGAGTGCAGACGGTACTTCAAACCCGCGGAAGGCCGCTGAATGCCAACTCGGCTGACAGATATAACTTTAGTCTGAGGGCCTTTGTAATTTCGATCCCCGTTTGAATTGAATAGGGATCGTTCGGAGGGGTAAATGATAGCCTATGCACTTTGACGTTTCAAGTACTGTTTATAAACCATATATAAAAATGGTTCGATATGGTAGTTAAAAACGAATGAAAGTTTAATAAACTCACAAACATGCTCACACTCATAATTATACCCATGGTTGTATGGAAAGTTGTAGTGAAAAGATTGTTTATTACTTAAAAAGTAAACCCGCCTGTATTTAATTGTATTTAAATAAGTATAGTAAAATGGAATATTGTTCATTTCTTTTTTTAACTGTGTAATTCTAATAGACTATATTATATGTCTATCTATATATCTATCGGAATAGAATAGAATAGAAAATCATTTATTCAAATAAACTTACATTGAAGCACTTTTGAATAGTCATTACATTTTTTTAATCTACCGCTCGTTCGGAAAGCTGTCTCATCACAAGAAGAACGAGCAGAGAGAAGTTTCTTACTTGCAACTCAGTATTATCTAAGTGTATTTTTTATCTTCAATAGGGTATTGTCAATATATTGTAAATATTTTATGAAATTAAATACCATTTAGCGGCCCATTTCACTACTTAAGAGATTTATATCATTTTGTTTAATTCCGCCGCTACAATTAGCATGTGGGAGACCACAAATATACCTAATAAAGCTTATCCGAACTCTATTTAATGCCTGATGATGCTTTATTCAGAGGCGAAACACGTGTCGCAATATGGGTATGGCCTCAATAACGGTCGGAATTTTTTATTACCAATATCATCATCATCATCATCATCAAAATCATCATCAATCATCATGAACAAAACTATATAAATCCATTAAGTAGTGTAATTTCAATATATTGGTCATACAAATAATTCTGTCTGTAACTCGCTACATACATACATTTCCAATTTCTATTTCACTTAACTGTCCCAGCACTGTCCAGTTTATTTTAGAACCATGAATAGGTTATCAAAGTCGCCTGCATTTGGTGGCATTAAAAATTCATACCTATTTCTATTTTCATAAGTTTCACATTTACTCGTATAAGTATGGTGTGTTAATATTTGATATTTAATACTATTGAGCCGGCTGGCGACGAATTACTCGAAAATACAGCAACATTTATCGGGTCCAATTGTGGGGACCGCGAATTGGCAAACGTAGTGTATGACGCCCCGTAGCTAGGTGAGGCGACGACATACGTAGGGTAAAGATTGAACGAGAAGGGCTGAAGATCGTGCCTTGGGGAAGAACTATGTCCAGCAGTGGACTGTAGTGAGATGATGTTAATAAATTGCGTTTTCAAATCTCGGAATTAATTGAAATATATACAGATTATTGAAATAAATTACCTGAAATTAGATCTAGCTATTTAGGAGGAGTTAGGTGATAAACAGACGTACAGTGAATTTCAGTGCTTTCTAAATTATATACCAAATAATACCTTTAATAGAGAGAAGAGTAGATATAGTAAGATAGATAGATAAAATAAGCCTACAAGGATTTTTTATGTTTTTCAGATTTTGTGTCTATTGTCAAATTAAAAAAAATGTTGTCTCAGCAATTTTTATTGAATAGAATAATTTATTAGAATAATATTAGCGATCTCATTATACAGTTGTCATATTATAGTAATGGTAAGTTTGATGTATCTAATAATAAATGTACTTAAAATGTGTTTTTATTTCATTTATATATTAATACTAATATTATATTAATAACATATCTTAGGAAAATTTACACAGCGCCATACAGTCCTGAGCTAAACAAAGGATACAATTTTTTTTGTAAATACAAACACAATATACATATAAAACACCCAGACTGATACGAATAATCGTACTCATGAATGTTTGTACTTTACGATGAATCGAACCCACGACAATCTGGAATAAAGCGGTCTGCTGAACCGCAAGACCACAAAGTTACTTTAGCGCTTTGCAGAATAAACTAAAAATAACTAACTTGGTTATAAAATGTTTTTAGTTAATAGCACCATATTTTATATATTCAGTACTACTGTACTGATTTATTTATTTGGCTAATTTTGATTTATAACTTTGAAGGTACTACTTCAAAGTTATAAATCAAAATTAGCCAGTAGACTCGGCTCTGTTGTCTATCCAATTAGAAGAATTAAGTAATTAACAGATGTGACAATGGCTAGACTTGTTTTTTTTAGCAATTTCCATAGCATTATTTTTAATGTTAAAATAGTGCTGTGTGGATCACATGATATCTTACTTATATTATAAATGCGAAAGTAACTGTTTGCCTGTCTGTGGCTCTTTCACGACAAAACTACTGAATCGATTTAAATGAAATTTAGTACACAGATAATCTAGACCCTAAGAAAAACATGGGCTACCTTTTAATGCGAAAAAGTTATGTAGGGGGCTGAAAACGGGTTTAAGGGTTGTATGGAAGTACCGTCATTTTTAAAGCTGGAAACTAATTTTAAGGCTGTTGATTAATAACTAAATGTGACTTCTAAAGTTAGCAAAAATTTTCCCTTAAGGAGGTAAATTAAATAAGGTATAAAAATGTGTATCGAAATTCGAATTTATACACGTTATTATTATTTTTAAAATAATAATATGTAGTTTGTATAATACCTTAAAAATATATATTCGTTAATTTTAATATAGTCACTGTTATTCATACAATTGATACGGGAAGCGTTCTAGATGCAGAAATTTGTGTAAAATTCTAATTCAGATGCACCCTGGCATGCACAGTGTAATATTTCCCGGATAGTCTCTGTTCGGAAAAGAACTTGGTTATTGTAAAATTCCTACCTTTAAAATGCTTCTGGTATCTCCTCTGTATGGCCAGACATTTAGTTTTAAATTCCCACCATCAAAATGCTTTCTCTCTCTGTGTGACCAGACTTGTAGTTTCCCGTTCTCTTGGGTTATTTTAATTGGGTAACCCTAAAAAGCGAATGGCGATAGAGGATTTAATGTTTATTAATTTTGTTTATCTATTTGCTAAGTTTGGTCACGTACCACAAGAAATTTATATATTTTTTTAGGGTCCGAGGGATGTAATTACAGGGTTGGCAAGACATTTTAACTCACCAGCGGAATTCTAAACGTTTAATGAGGAAATTACCCACTAATGCTGTTTTGGTTGGTTTTTATTGTTGCTAAATGCATTTTATATTATTTTATCGCTGCTATGATTTTTTTTGTATACTCGATAGGTCTGAGAATATATTGTTATCAAATTTTATACCCCCTTTTTTTTATTTAATATTTTTCGGCTCTGGATACAAGTCCTTTTTAGCCCAACATAAAATACAAAACCTTAAAAAAAATTATAATTTCTTCCTTGTCTGAGAATATGTTGTTATCAAATTTTATACCCCTGTGTGATTAGGGTAGCCCACCACAATAATTCCTTTTTTATTTATTGGAAATTTTCTTTTTTTGGGATAAGTATTTAAAAATATTCGTTTCTAAGAATTTTTATTTGTATACTAAGTTTGAGAACAGGTTGTTACTAAATTTTATACCCCTACATTATTAGGGTGTCCAACACAAAAAACTTATTTATTTTTTGGACACAATTTCGTTTTTTTTTTTTATTATTTGCCATTAAAAATACATACAACCCTAAATGTTCACTCTTCAACCATCTCCAATTTTATAACAGCAATATTAATTAATGTGGCCAAACAACAATTGTCAGATCTGCTAGTCTATATACAAATATGTTATGGATCTGCTACAAATATGTTATGCCTACATGAAATGAAGCTATAATCTAATCTGAGCGTGGTATAGATCTGCTAATGGTAGTGGGCGTAGCACAGGCCATCTATTACCGGTCGTGTGACCTCTGTAATTTACTGTAGAACCCTCAGGGACTGGGCGATGTACGTCCATAATTGTGGATCTCTGATTCACATCTCACTAATACCAAAGTCTGATAGAAATTAGATCAAGCATATACAATAACCTCGGAGTTTAGCAGTTTAGCACACCGCTTTACTTCCGATGGTAGTGGTTTCGATTACTCGCACGGTACAAATATTTGTAGTCATGAGTTGTTTGGATCGGTCTGGGTGCTTTCTATGTATATTATGTATGTATTTACAAAAAAAATCTAAGTTTATCTATCAGTTATCTAGTACACATAACACAAGATAGCTTGGAAATAAATAGCGCTACCTAAATTGCCCAGGGATACTATTATTATATGTTATACATATATAGTGTAGTGTTATCTAGAAAGTTCTGATTGGGTCTGTTTCAACGATTTCAGTCTCCAGCTTCTTTTTTAATCTGTGTTCTGATTAGAAGGAAGATAGTGAAATATGAAGCCTTCAGAAATGGAAGCTATAAGTGATACCACGGAGGTCATTTAATGACGTGATTTCCGCAGTGCTGGACATTTATATAGGCGACTTACCATCAAGAGGGCTTTCATTTAGTTGCATAAACCAAATACAATATATACCTAGACGTCGGAGCTGGATGGACTGTGTCGTCAGAGCTGAAAGATGATATGGCAAGAAAGGGACGCACTTCCTTTCTTACTATATCATCTTTCACATAGGCCACCCAACAGGTACGAATGGAATGAAAAAACGTATAACGCCGACCCCAAATGAACGAGATAAGGAAGAAGCAGATGATGACGTCGAACTCGAGCGACATCGTAAAATTTGAGAATTCGGGTTGAAGGTAAGAATAAAAACAATTGAATCGAACATAGCATATTGTTTAATATTCCATACCAGCACTAAAAACAAATTCATGTCACAAACTACACAAAAAGAACAAGCAAGTTAAATTTGAGCGTCCCTTCCCTACCACTTAGAAGTCCTTTGAACCAAACCGCATATTGTTAGTAATAAAAACTTTTTTCATTATCTCCGGTATGGGAGCTTATTGAAAATAACAATGTCGCGGGTTGCTTTTGTTTTATTGTAAATTACTTGCCCGTAACGGTCTACAACGCAACGGAAGACGCTCCGTTACGTTTTCGTAGTTTGTAACCGCCCTGAGACCGGGCCGGGCCGCCTAAACATAAAGGGAGGCATAATGGGTATCGCAATAAACTTTTCTCATCGGAGTTTTCATAAATAGCTAATAATTTCTACGATATACGTGGAATACAATCGATGTTTTTTTATATATTCATATCTTTTATGGAAAAATAAAATAAGAAATGAAGAAGTATTGCAAACGGCTAAAGAAATAAGACAGATGAAAAATAATTAAGAATAGGCTAGGGGAAATGTTGGGGTACTTGATACGACATGTAGAACTTATAAATAATATTATAGAAGGAAAGGTCAAGACACAGCTATATTAAAGAGATTAAGGAAAAAGTTGGAGTCGTATCATATCAACAACTAAAGAGTTGCAGATTCCAAGGATCTTCAGTCTTCAGACCCTTCGAACGAATTTTCTTGAATAATAAAATAAGTTTTTCTATATTTCTTTGATGTTTTTATTGGAATAAATTACTAATCATAATTGTATTACTATTGTTCAACAGAAATTTTTTTTCCTTGATTTCCAACATTAACAGCCTTTCGATAAAGTGTCCTTGAATCCTCCAAAGTTGATGGTAACTCAATATTTTTAGTTTCCGGCAATGGATAGCATAACACAGCACCAAGGATTGCCATTATACCAAAGGTAATTCCCGAATACAGTTCTGGTAAAGAATTTATAGGTGGCGCCACAATTTGTCCTAATCTTGATAAAACAGATAGGAATCCTAATACAGAATTTCTTATAGACGTCGGAAATAATTCTACACCGCAAAGAAAAACAATCATAAACGACATGAAAAAGAAACAGTTACAAATACAAGCAAACACCACTCTAACCCATGCTAAATGGTTTGGAATACAAATTACAATAACCATAAAGATACCTGATAATAAATTTGTTGACATCAAAAATGTACGTCTATTTAATATTTTCAATAGGAATATAGCAGTTATTGTCCCTGGTAACAGTAGAGTGCCAGATATGGCTACGTTTGTATGTATATCACCGCTCATTTTACCAATATATTGGGATACACCGTAATAACCCATTCCACATGTAAAATATATGATTGACATACAACCAAGATTGAGTACTAATCGTTTGTGCTTGAAAATATGCCAAAAATTCATTCTTCTTCTATTTTTACTTGTATGTGTTGAATGAAACTCTTCTATTTCCTCTTTTATAATTTCACCGGATGTTCTATTGCTGAAAATATTTAATATTAATATAAATAATAATATCTCAGTACAATTCACACAGCGCGATCTAGTCCCAAGCTAAGCTTGCTGTGCTAAGTTTGTATTATGGATACTAAGCAAATAAATAATAAACAACTCTGTTATTTTTCTGTAAATACATATATGCTATAATAAACAATTATGCTCACAAATACAAAAGTTTGTAGCTGCAGCAATTCTAGGTGAATTGCTGCAGCTACAAACTGCTGAACTGCGGTACGCAGTACACACGTAGGTGACCTTTTTGAAGTCATGAAAAATATACTTAAAGTTTCTTACTAACAATTTCGATAGCTTCTCCATCACCATAGCCGCTTGTTCAATGTGATCATTATCCATCAACCATTTAGGAGATTCCATTATAAGCCATTTGAAACCGACGATCAGGAATACTGGTATCGAAAGCGCTAGTTGGAACTCATCGCAGTGCCTTAGCAGATATGAAACTCCGGGTAAAGTTATATGGCTTAAATTTATTGGAACATGGTAAAGTGCGGTGATTGTTTCTCTGTGTCGTACACCACAATATTCTATGCATAGTACATACGCGGTTACTATGGCCCCACCCACTCCAATGCCTTCTATACATCTCATGACGATGAATGATGCTGCAGTTGGCATAGAACTGACTAGACATCCAGACACGGCAAGTATCAAGCAAGACATTGTGAATGTAGAAAGACGACCGTATCTAAAATTTACGATACGCAAATTACTTCGTTTTTTATGTACCAATACAACTCATTTCTGTGAGGTCCAGATATTGTAGGGATTTCAATTTCTTTATGTAAAAGATACCTAATTTTGTTCCCCTATAATGTAACTTTCTATAGGTAGAAAAGTTCGTTAATCAGTTACGTATGTTATAAGTATATCAATTATTACTAAAAAATTGCTCAATATTTGTTATATTATTTTATCATATTCGTTATAATATGTTCGTTATTAGTAGTTATTTCCAATTAAATACGTAATGTATTCGAGAATTATTAGAGTCTTCTAAAAGATCTTGGCCTATCTAGAACATCAGTGGGTTTTATATTAGAATGTGTATTTGAAGCTACACTAGCAAGCCTCTACTACATTTCACTTGGCAGGGACAGAAATACGGCCAGTGAAGGTGAGTATTGACGTACACTGGCAAAGGGGACAGTGACCCGGATGTAGGTTTAAGGGAAACCTACCTGGGTCAAAAGTTTCCGGAACTATTGAACCGGCATCACATGGTTAGTCCAAGAAATGCTAAGTTCGTCTCTTCGTTCCAAAACTTTACTGGCAGAGAATATTTTTAGATATCTCTAACTATGAAATTTAACCTGCATAAAGTTTCCTTTTGCACCATTTTTTAATTGCTTAATGAAATTATCTCCAACAATATAATTTGTCAATTTAAACATAGAAATTCTACTAGTATTATTAGGTACAGAAATTTTAAATCCTTGAAATGTTTACTAACTTGTCGGATAAAAACCCGAAAACTAAAGCTCCAAACAACGTTCCCATGTACAACATGCTCTGTGAAAAGCTGATTAACCATGCACTTTCGCAAATAAGCCCAAATTTCGTTTGCACAGTCTCTGTAAACACGTTTCTATTCCACCATGGCTCTTTGCATGGGCACACGTTTTTCAAATCATTGGAAATATTATTTGTTTCAGTTGTATTACAGTAATAGTCCATTGGAGGTGACAAAAAGATTAGACTTAAAACGTGCCAAAATATTGGTAATTTACTTAGAAATATTAAAGAAAAAAAGTAATAATGATACGGGGTTAGCACATTGAAATGTTTCTCAATTGGATTGTTCAATTTGATATTCTTTATTCGCGGCATTTCAATTAAAAGTTATTATTAATACAATAAAATGATAATTAATAATTTTTGTGGCATTATGTTCGATTAATTGGGTTGTGTCACTTGTAGTCTAGTAGGCTACGTATTTCAAATAATTAGGGCTCCGCTCTTGCTTCACTATTGCAGTATTATACGATGGAGGTTGTAGGTATAATTTTATTGTACCTTATTTGTGATTATATCTTATATATAAAATTCTCGTGTCACCTCCGAAACGGCTTGACCGATTCTCATGAAATTTTGTGAGCGTATTGAGTACGTCTGAGAATCGGCCAACATCTATTTTTCATCCCCCTAAATGTTAGGGGTAGTCCACCCCTAATTTTTTTTTAAATTAAGGCAAAACAACGTTTGCCGGGACAGCTAGTATACATATAAACTTTTGAAAGTAATTTTCTAGATATCAGTTACATTATTATTTACAATCATTCTTCTATACGGTATGTGGATTACAAGAAACAAATGTCCAGAGACAGATGAAATCATGGACTATGCTCTATAGTAGTAGAAATGAGAAGGGATATAAAGAAATATAATCAATAAAATATAGAACTTCACACAACGTCATCTAGTCCCAAGCTAAGCAGTATCTGCGTTATGGGTACTAGACAACTGATAATACATACTACTATAATACATAGCAAGACACAAGCAAGCATACTCATAATTACAAATTTCTATACAGTGGCAGGAATCGAACCCACGACCATTGTAAAGCGTGTGCTAAACCGCAGATAACCGAGGCCGTCAATCAAATATGATTGATCTCTAAATATTATTAGCACTGAATTTTCTCTTCTCACGTGCTGAAACGATGTTTGATCCACCGCGACGCCGCTGACTCCTGTGCGTCAAATAAATCACTGAATTTCATTCAAGACATGTTTCAGGATATTAATCTCGTTCGCCAGTTAATGTTGAGAGTGCGTATTTTAGGTTTGAACGTACCTACGTTACCTTTAAATTTTACCTTGATGTTGAGTGATTGATAATGTTTGGCTGTTTGATTTACATTTATGATAAACTAGCTGTGCCCACGGATTCATCCGCATGAAATTGTTATTCAGATGTAAAAGCTATATTACTGTAAAGTTCCATCAAAAGCCGTTCAGTTCACTTTTGCGTGAAAGAGTAATAAACGTCTATTCATGCTCATAAACTTTCGCGTTTATAATATTATACGTCATAGTAGCTTTATGCATGCAAAGTCTCAGCCCGATCGATATAAAATTGACAAAGTTTCATACAAACTTTCACCCCCTATTTTATCCCTTTGGGGGATATAGGGGGTGAAAGAAATCAAAATAGAGTTAATCAAAATCCTTTCTTAGCGGATGTCTACGTCATAACATCTACATGCATGCCAAATTTCAGCCCGATCCGTCCAGTGGTTTGGGCTGTGCGTTGATAGATCACTATGTCAGTCAGTCACCTTTGAGTTATATATATATTTACATAAGATGATTATTTAGTGTATTTATAAATATGTTTTTTTACGAATTCCGTTCCGCCTCTGAATTAAATAATATGTCAAAGTTTTTTTGAAGTTTAGTTACGCAATACATTTCTGAAAGAACCCTGTTTGATAGGGAAAATAAAACAGTTGTTTTTACTATTCTCCATATAACTTACTGTATTTTATCACCATTCAAACCTTTCTTGGAGGTCTATATATATATTCTGAAACAAATATTACCCAAACCGTTTCAGCAGATCAGCAGCATTCGCCCATTTTCGAGTTTTAGTGAGACTAACAAACAATTAATTTTTTTTAAAGATATAGATATGACATTAAAGTGTGACGGTCATCACTGTATTATGTGACACTCATGTGTCACAAGACAAAGTGGTTTGATTCCAGCCAGCACTGGACAGCCTCGGTCGTCTAGTGGTTTAGCGGATAAAGCGGTATGCTTTACCATCCGATGGTCGCGGGTTCGATTCCTCGGTACAAACATTTATATTCCTGAGTATGATTGTTTGTATCGGTCTGGGTGTTTTCTATGTATAATATGTATGTATTTACGAAAAAAAAAATCTATGTATTTATATCGGTTGTCTAGTACCCATAACACAAGCTCTGCTTAGCTTGGGACTAGATGGCGTTGTATGAATTGTCCTGCAATATTTTATTTTATTCCGCGAGATCTTGAGTACTTAATAACTAGTTAAGAATAATAAAAAATAAAAATAATAAATATAAAGTTAACTGCTTTGAAATGGTATTTTTTATTATAGAGTGTAGTTTATTTGTATAATGTAAACTGATTTAATCGTTCACTCACAAAAAACGATTCGTTTCATTCAACGCCTACCTCTAGTCTATGGATCTGTTTTAATTTTTATATTCTTCGAGTAAAAATAGAAGAAAGAAAAAGGTAAAAGGTACAGTAGGTAAGGAAATCAGATAAAAAAACATAATTCCTTTCGCATTCAAAATATTAATATGGAAAATATTTTATAGAGGCTGTATGATATGCTGTTTTAATGTATTAAAATTTCCTTTTGTTGTTTCCAACTATAAAATATCCTTTTATTTCAAGCACCAATTCAAAATGCGCCACACATGACTTTATGTCGCACTGTACGGAGTGCAATCAGGTTGAGTGTTTTAAATATTACAGTTTTAATAGTAATTTACAAATGGCGGCTGTGATGAATATTTTTTTTTAAATCATGTTTGGAACCAATTCTAGAAAGAAATAGATTTTCATTTTTATAGATTAACTAGCTGACCCGGCAAACGATGTGTTCCCTTATAAAGTAAAATCGCTTTTAACAAATAGGGATTGGTGGTAAAAGGGAAATTTTAACACATAATAAAAAAAATTAAAATAAAAAATAATTGTCGAAAATAACGTAAAAATTTTTGAGCCACCCTTAACACTTAGGGGTATGAAAATTAGTTATAAAACTATTCTCAGACCTACTGAAAATACATAAAAATTTTTATCAAAATCGGTCGGCCGTTTCGGAGGAGTATAACCAAAACCGAATATAAGACACGAGAATTTATATATTAGATTTTGTGTTTCGGATACTTTTTATCTTTTTATTACCTATTTTGACGATTCTTTTTGAAATAAAATGGTTTTTAGTATCATAATAAGCCTAAATAGTTTACCGCTACTTACAGACCCAAAGTGATGAGTTCCAGTCTGGCAGACCGAAATAAAACATTTTTGAACAATGAGAAATCCAAATTATATTGTTATATTTTTTTCTAGACACCGATGGCACTTTTATTATTTCATTCAGTTACATGAAGGTTCAGCCAAGAAGCAAGTGCAAGAACCTCTACTCATCTTTAAAGATCAAGTATAGTAAGTATATACCTATACTATATAGATTTCTAGATGTAAATGTAATAGGTTAAGCCTAGGTTGCCAAGACTGACCGTGTATATATTTCATGTATACAGGGATATCAAACTTCAGATCCGACTAACGTGTGAAATAGCACCAGGGATGTAAGCAACAAGATATTAGCGATTTACAATTTCTATTAAATAATAATTCAATTTTAATATTTAAAAGATATATACTTTACCCTTTGAACTGAACAAAATATAGAAAATATTAGAAACGCGAAAGTTCGAGTATATATGGATGGATGGAAGTTTGTTTTTCATCTAAAAACTACAGAACGGATTTTGATGAAACTATACATTAATATAACTTATGCATCCGAATAACACATACATTATAATTTAAAAAGATATTACGTAAAAGCGAAATTAAGCCTATATGTTTGTACTGAGATACAAATAAAAACTATTATCTATCTATCTAAATATAATGATAAATGTCAAGTAAGTGTGATGGAGACGATGTTGCGATGTACTGATTTTATGTGTTAATGTAAATACAAATTTATTTAGGAAATACAAATTCAGCCGCTCCATAAGTATTTCCGCGGTTTTGGAGTACTATCTGCACTCTCCCCCTATCATTGGTACTGGCCTGCGGCGGACAACAGCATTGAAAAATTTCGAGCTGAGTTTCTTATTAGACCTTCTCATCTCGAAATCATTCCGAACTGACGGTAGATTTGACATATCATAAGAGTCTGTAATAGACCTACATGAATAAAGATATTTTGAATTTGAATTTTTTTAATTTTGAATTTGAATTTATATTAATAAATAAATATCATCTTCCAGCAATGATATTTGCGATTACCAATACGATATTGAAACTTACAAGAAAATAGCTTATTCCTTCTTAAAATTCCGGCAACGCGTTTACAATTTCTCTAGTGTTCGGTGCTTATTGGCGGCGGTAATCACTTACGATCAGGTGAGCCGTAAGCTCGTTTGTCCCCTATGCTATAGATAGATAATTTGATTTGCTTAAACATTTACAGCATAGATCTTACATGTGTCAGGTAAATATACGCCGCATGTTCAGAAGGCATTCAAATTATAATTCTTAGTCATTTACAATTAAATTACATACAGATACAGCATATTAAATTCCAATTCTCGCAAAGAGTAACAGCATTTTTACAAGCCATTAGTGTAGTTATTTTTTAAATCTATATAAAATATATATCTAAAATCATAAAAAAAATATATCGAAAATACAAATAATCCTACTCATGAATAATTGTATGTAGCGGTTTAGCACATCGCTTTACATTCGCTTCACTTCACATCGCTTTACAAACATATGTATACATACAAACATTTGTATATATACAAAAAATTGTATACAGACAAGTATTTGTATACATACAAACATTTGTATGTATATATACAAATGTTTGTAATCAGAAATGAAATATGCTAAACCGCTAGACCACCGTGCTCATGGGCGGCACTTACGCCTATGCTTTAAAAATATATGTATCTAAAATCGCTAGCTCCTGTGTCTTAACGCTGTCATACATCTGTATTGAATGCCGTCGGAAGTGTGGGGCACAAAGCTCTTACAACTGCAGACAATGGACACGATCTGTCCACTCCAGCCTCACCCGCAGCCACATGTCGCCGATTAATATCTGCGGCTTTATCAATATCGCCATAGCATTGTCACGTTATTGAATAACGACGACGGTACTTTGTCTAACGCAAGTGTGACTATAAGGACCACTATGTAAATAATAGGTCCTTAAACCTTATTTACGCATTACATAATGTTACAGAAAGTAGTTTATTTATTACTGTTTATTGCACCTGAAAAAATACAACATACAAAATTTATAGAGTATGAAGGTAAAAATGCGATCTTATCGCTTCAGCGATTTCTTCCAGACTACCTTTCGGTAGAGGAGACAAAGACAGAAGGTGGTGGATAGCGCATGAATGGAATGAGAGAAACGTAAATAATAATCATAATATATCAAATACATATATACATTTCATAAACTCTTTATATTCGGCTTTCATAAGTATGACCATATCCCACACTTCCGCTCTGAGCTGTAATGACTTTCTATTCGTCAGCGCAGGAGTGCTAGAATTCTGTCTGTCTCTGTTCTCTGAAAACTCTTTTCTATTCTATACGATCCACTAGCTTTAGCAAAATAATAAATAAATAAATAAAATTAAATAAAGTTTATATTCAGCAGATCAATTACGGATCCTGTTAATTACAGCATGCTGTAGAGATGAGACAAGTTTGTATTGTAAATATAAAATGTCTATAAAAACGTAGTATGTAATTTAGATAAAACACACATATATATCGTTGCGACAGGTATCCTGAATGGGATAGCCAGAGGCTTTATCAATTATCGACGTCAAAGTGAATACAAAATTTGATATGCTTACATTTCACTGGGTACCCTGGCAGCAAGCGTACCTTTGCCTTTTTGTTAGGTTTTGTCTTTTCACTTGTTTTTTCCACACAGCGCCATCTATACCCAAGTGAAGCTAGCTAAAGGTTTAACACATCACTTGACTTCCGATGGTCGCGGGTTCGATTCCTCACACGGTACAAGCACTTTTGATAGTGTATCGTCAGCTTGTAGCACAAAAAAATAAATATAATTTTTACATATATTTCAAGGCGCTATTAAAATATGTATTATGTATGTGAATACCAACTTAATTCTGATTGTCGAGCGGTCGCTGTCACCACATTGTCGGTTTCAATTCGTTTGTGGTCGAAGTGTCACCGGACCATCTGTCGAGTTTGAGGACAGTGGCATTTTAGTCGTAATGTGTCGTTCTCTACCGTTTATGGAGATGACCACCTACTGCTGCGTGAATACAAATTTTATTGTTTACGTACGCACACACGCACACATGCACACACACGCGTGCAGACATAGATAGATAGATAGATATATCGTTTATTTATTTGTTACTAATCACACACAACATGTTCATAAGAATAGACAATACATAATACAACATAGGATTTATAAAATTGTGTTATTATGTGTGATCTGTAGCAATACAAAAAGGTCGAAGCTCAGCGTGGAACGTTGTTTAGGAAACAAAACACTGATTTTCAGTTTCAACCCATTTGAGAGTACGTGAAAATAATAATTGAAATAAATATAAAATAAAAAGAGCAATATTATTGGTGACTGTCTGTGCGGTGTGTGTATAATAAAAATAATGTAAATAATTCAGAGTATAATTTGATATACTATATGGTAAGGATTAATTTTATATATTTATTAAAACTTTAATGCACAAATACAAAAAAAAAATAAAGGTGCAAATGGCGAACTTAACACCATAAGGCATTTTCTCCCAGTCGGCCATGAGGTAAACAGAGATTAGTGGGCGGTGTATTATTAAGAAAATAACATGAAAATAAATACAAGTGAGTAGGAATAAATAAAGTAAATATATATATATCCAACTACATACATACTTATATATAATGCATAATATATAAAAACATAAATATATAAATTTATACACAAATACATACATACTAAAAAAAACATCAACAATTAATCGAGAAAAAGAAAATAATAATAAGAGAAAATAAAGAAAAAAATAATTACGTGAGATACGTCCACACACGCACGCATACATACACATGTATGCACAAGAAGTAATAGGTAATAAGCATAATTCATTATAAATAATAGTAAATTTAAGATTTTCTATTATATAACTTTTGTACATTATTTTGCATGCCGTGTTCGCCAAAAAAATTGTGCCTTTAGACAATAACCCATTACATGTAATTAAATAAATTGTATGATTATTTATATATACCTACATATTATTTGAAATTAGAATAAAAAAACTCCATTTGGTTTTGTGTTGTATTGTTTTGTTTTTCCAGTATTCAAAATTGTACGTTGCGTTACATACGTACAATTTTGAACGTACGTAGAACGTTACGTTGAGTTACATATATATTGAGATGGAACTATGATGGAAGAGACGACAAAATATTATTTCTTTTTTTTTTAATTTATTATTAATACATAATAATAATATCTCAGGACAATTTACACAATGCCATCTGATTCTATGTTAAGCAGAGAATCAACCCTTCTTTTTTTTTCAAATCAAAATAATTTTATTCATGTAGGCCTATTGCAGACTGTTGTGATATGGCAAATCTACTGTCAGTTCGGAGTGATTTCGAGTTGAGAAGAACTGACAAGAAACTCAGCTCTTATTCTTTTTAAATGCTTGTACATATATACAAAATTAAAAGATTCATTTTTAATTTTTTTTTCAAATTTGGGAGAACATATGTTTTTGATCTTAATGTAAGAAACTGTATATGCATTATCATTATAAAATGGGTTGGAAGGAATTTAAAGGAGAGTTAAATCTTTATATGGAAATATTGTCATTTTTAAAGCTAGAAGTTTAATTTTGACCTATTTATTAAATATTAAGTAAAAGAGCTGTAAGGAGTTGAAAGAGTTATGAAAGATTGTATTTGCCATCATTTTTGAAGCTAAAAACCATGAAAGTTTGGGTTAGGTCATTAAATATTTTTTTCATTATTTGGTCAATGTCACTATTTTACGCGGACGAAGTCGCGGATACAGCTAGTATGATAAAGGTTTGTTGTCATTTTTTCACACGTTGTATTATATATTTAGATCGATAGATAGATGTAATCTATATTCTATATTTAGATGTAATCTGGTTGTTCCATGCAGAAATATATGTCCGTGATACACACAAAAGCTTCCTAGATCCATTGTAGATCTGTCCTTCAGGCATTATCCTGATGGTTTTTTTCTTATCCTCGATCTGGAAGCGTGTGGTTGAATAAATCTTTTTATGCTACTTGTGACGCTGGTTTTTAGGAGAAGGGTGTTGTTAGTAATGTGGACTGATGTACCCAATTACTAGCAATGTACCATGCCAGTTTAACAGTGCGTCCGTTCCTTGGCCCCGTCAGGAAATTATAATGATATATACCTGGTAATTACTAGCAATGAACCATGTCAGGTTGAGCTTCACGCAGTACCTCCTGAGAACCATAACGGTAAATTCCTGGTGAGTTTGTCACGATGGACTAACTGACCTGACCTCATGCTTATCTTATTGTCCTCCACTGGTGGCCCACCAGCGTTGACCGTTGAAAAAAAGAGTGCATGCCTAATTCCGTTGGCAGCCATTAAAAAATAATAGTTTTTATTACACTTTGTGTTTGTTTGTGTTTTAGTGGACAAACAATATCAGTAATATTTCTGTAGTCATATACAAAAAAACACAGATATTTTATTGTCATTTTAGATATTAAAATTATTGTTTCAATCTACTATAATAAACGCAAAAGTATATTTGTATTTCCGTCTGTACGTGTTGCAAGTTGTTAAAGTTGTCAGACAAAAAACAGTTGCAACAAAATTTATTCAATAAGTTGATTCTATAATTATATAATATTGAATGGCATAAGTGGATTAGTAGATAACATACTGTCCTACATTCGGCGGTCGCAGTTCGATTCTTGCCCGAGACTGATAGAAATACTTAGACGATTTTTTTAAATTTGCAAATAAATGTACCTAAGTATTTATATATATATATATAATTAATGGCCTCAGTGGCTTAATAGATAACATACTGTTCTATTTTCGGCGGTCGCAGCTTCGATTCTTCCCCGAGACTGATTTATATATATCAGTTGTCTCGTATACACATAACACAATTTACTATACACATAACACAATTTACTATACATAACATAATTTACATAATAGATTTCTTACTCTTTCACCCAATAATTACTAGATTGATTCGATTAATGAAATTTTGAATAAATTTTAGACCAGATACGGAAATCATTACAGTATAAAATAAAGTCGCTGTCGCTGTCTGTCCGTCCCTATGTATGCTTAAATCTTTAATACTACGTAACGGATTTTGAAGCGGTTTTTTTAATAGATAGAGTGATTCTAGAGGAAGGTTTATAGATATACATGAACACCTGGTCAAAGCCAGGGCGAGTAGGTAGTAACATATAAAACTACCTTTTTATTAAGCATCTAAAGATACAGCTTCAGGTTTTAATTATGAAAATTCAATATCTTCTCTAATATTGTTAGTAACAATACATCAATGGGAGAGAAGCCATCTATTACGTCACGAGACGTCATGGCATCTGAGGTCCAATATAACTGGTCGAGATATGAATGCACTTGATCCCGTACCGTCCACTAAGCCGCAATATCACTGCTCGACAATGGCTCGATGTGGATATTAAGTTTCCGTTCATCATAATGAGATGGTATATAACGATAGAAATATCAGTAGATAAAGGAATGTGATGGATAAATGTGTTCTACATACAATACATAGATATAATACGCACTATTTATACATATACACATACACACATATCATCAACGACCACGGTGATCTCGCAGTTTTGTACACACGCTTTACGTCCGATGTTCGCGGGTTCCTTGCACGGTACAAACATTTGTATTTATGAGTATGATTGTTTGAATCGGTCTGGGTGTTTTCTATGTATATTAAAAAAATATATATATACATTTCTATCAGTTGTCTGGTACCCATAACTTGGAACTAGATGGCGGTGTGTGAACTGTCCAAGTATATTGTTATTATTTTATTTTATTTTAATATTAAAGACGGCATCATAATCTATATATCACCTGATTAAATAGCTAATTTAAGTCAGATTTGTTTGAATAAACAAGTAAAATTATTAGTAACAAAATAGATTTTACAATCCCAGTAATTAAAACAATAAATAATTTTCAGCAATTTCATACAACAGCAAAGTTTACGCCGCACCATGTTCGCTTGCACTCAAGATTTAAGGGTGAACTTTTGTAATATCGACTTTGAAATAATATTGGACTCGTAACAACACTCACAAATCGCCACAAAAGACCCAACGAGATCCAAACGAGACTGTAAAGAGACCGTAACTCGTTACAATAACAGGAGTGTTAAGCCGCCGCTGTACGAAACAATAAAACAGAAGCGACAGTTCAACACTTAGGGGTGAGCTCCGAAAATCGCGATTTATGGAACTCTTGTTGTTTATTTCTTGTAATTTAGATATAAAGGAGTAAACGGAGTTACAAAAGGGATAATAATACAACATAAAGAGATGTATAGAACGCTAATATATACAAAACAAATTTAGAAAATCTGTGAAGAATCTATGATATACGTGTATTTAATAAATACCATTGTTTTTATGGCAGTCTGGATGTTTATTTTACGTAATTTAGATATAAAACAGTAATGGGAGTTATAATAATTATAATAATAATTTACTTTCAGACAACATGATTCATTTTGTTAGTTTCTTGTAATTTAGATATAAAAGAGTAAAGGGAGTTACAAAAAGGATATTAATACAATATAAAGAGATGTATAGAACGCGAATATATACAAAACAAATTTAGAAAATCTGTGAAGAATCTATGATATATGTACGTGTATTTAATATATATCATTGTTTACTAACAACGCCCCTGTATGAAACAATAAAACAGAAGCAACAGTCCAACACTTAGGGGTGAGCTCCGAAAATCGCGATTTATGTTGTTTATTGTTGCTTCTTTATTTCATATAATTTAGATATAAAACAGTAAAGGGAGTTACAGAAAGTGAATTAATGTAACTACTCTTCATTTTATGCAGTTTTTAGAGTGGCTTCACTAAAAATCAGCGCTGTAGTGACACGCTGCGGCATCAGATATCTAGAGGCCCTTTAAGCTTTCGATATTAGCTTTTAAGTTTTTCTATATTTATATACTGTATTATGATGCTGAATTATTATTATTATACATAAAAGTACTGTGGAATATCTACAAAATATTTTTTTTAACCGCTGTGATGAATAAGGCCATAATTACTATAATAAAAGCGAGAACTACTCACTCGATCAAGAGTGAACGACTCAAGAAGAAGAAAAATGAACCCATTGCTGGCTATGTACCATTTCAGGTCACCTTCAAGCGATTCCCTCTAGAAACCATAGTGATAAGTTCCTGCTCAATTTGTCACGATGCGCTAACTGACCTGACCTCATGCTCTCCTTCTCCTTATCATCTCCTTCCTCATCTTATCATCCTCCACTGGTGTCCCGCCAGCGTAAAGTATTAGTGCAAGCACCTTTCCATTATCGTCAATTAAGAAAAATTTACATATGTATATATTTTTCTGTATATCTATTTCTATATACCATTCAGAAATATATGTATATATATTATATATCACATTATTTATTAACATCGCCGTTATACAAAATAATAAAAGGAGCGACAGTTCAACACTTAAGGGTGAGCTTCGAAAATAGCGATTTATGTGAATCCCGTTGTTGTGAAATGTTTATTGTACATAATTAAAGCGAGAAACATGAAAGGGAATTAAATATTCAACAGCGGACGGATTGAGGAGTCTTTACCAGTCAAACTTTTAGAAGCTGAGTGGAATCATTTTGATTGTTTAAGGTGTTTGATTGTTTAGTAACCGACTTGTAAAACGCGAAAGTATTCTATAGCAGTATTTTTTAACGGATTAAATATTTGGAGATTCTCAATTCGACAATTTTTGATGATTCTTTTTATGTGATTCTTATGTTTCTCGTGCATTCTCATACAAATTTGTTCAGGATCTGATTAGTAGTTAAAAACTACTGGTATGCTGAAATTGGGGAGCCTGAGAAATCCATGTAGAAAGACGTCGTCTACAAAGTTTATAACTGGTTAATGTAATAATTTCAAAATACTTTGTAATACTTTTTAAAATACTTACTTTATTTTATTTGTGAATGTATATTTAATATACATACGCGTAGATACCATCAAGACCAATACAAATAATCATTTGTACAGTGACAGGATCGAAGCTGTGACCATCGGAAGTAAAGCGATCTCCTGAGCCACTAGACCACCGAGTCTACCTATAATTCATTGACCCACAAAATTTCTGGTATCATCCAGATTTAAACTCTTAATCTTGTTGAGTAAACCATTAGCCAATGTGGAATCCGATTTTTTTTTATTACGGTTCGAGATCTATAAAAAGCTATGATTTTTTTTTTTAAATAGAAGTGATATTACGTTATACCTTCTTTGTGTTATTCTATTAGACAAGAAAGGTCCTTTATAAATGTCTAATTTGAAAGGATTGTGAATAACGCTTCGACGGTTCTCGATGTCCGAGACAGTAGACATCAAAGTCTGCTCCTTAGAGCGTAGGTACACCCTTGTCATAAATGACGTCAAATACTTAGATTAAATAAGAAGATAAAATTATGAGTAAATTTGGTTTTCTTAATAATATATTTTTAAATTTGGAATTCACATTTCAAATGTGAATTCGTTTTTTCAAATTTGAATATCGAATTATCTTTTTTTTACTTTTATATTTTGTACAATTACAAAATGGCAGTTATATATTTTATTACTCTCAACCGTGTTTAAAAAGGGAGAATGTGTTTCTATTTTACTATATCTGGGCAAAGAATTAGTCTAGCTATTCAAAGATGGAACGCTGGCAGTATCTAAGGAACGTTGCCTAAAGGGACCCCTTTTAATAATATATTTTAGTCATTATATTATATTTTTTAAGGTTTTTAAATTAAATTATTTTATATTTAATTGTACAATTAGGAGTAAAATGGTTCATGAATTAATAATTGTGTACCATTAAACCAAGTAACATGTACCATTTTTCAATTCAATTCCAATCTTATTAATACATATTATAACCCGAAAGTTTGTGAGTATAGAGAGATGTTTATTACTCTTTCACCTAAAAATTGCAGAACGGAATTTGATGAAACTTTAGATAAAGTAATATAGATTATATAAGAGAATAACGTATAGCCTATCTCTGAAAGAGATCTCTTCCATCTAATAATAAGAATATGGTGAAGAAATTTATACAGAAAAAAATACTAAGAGGCAGATCGCGGAAAATAGAGTCCAATTTACATTACATTACAGAAAAACATAGATATAAATGTATATTTTATATATAAAAATAATTGTAGGTTATCATAATCTACCATATAAAAATCTTTGTGAACAGATTTTTATATATTACTAAGTGTAGGACCGTACTGCGAGGAGCTCTGTCACCAAGGAGGACAACGATGATATACCAAATCTAAGTGGTCTCGGACAGTGCGGTTTCAGAGGAGCTTCCTCCCGCGTACACTTGGATTGTGGAATGAACTTCCTGCCGAGGTTTTCTCACGAGAGTACAGCATGGGGTTTTTCAAGAAGGGTATATTAAGGTTTCTTAAGGGTCGGCAACGCGCACGTGACACCCCTGGTGCTTCAGGCTACGGTAACCATTTAGCATCAGATGGGCCGTATGTTTGCTTGCCACCATACTAGTATAAAAAAAAACCATCATGAATGCCATGACCACTCTGTCAAGAGTGTACGAGTGAATAAATAAATAACCCTGGACAATTCACACAGCGCCATCGAGTCCCGTGGTAAGCAGAGCTTGTGTTATGGGTACTAGACAACTGACTTAAATATTTTTTGTATATACATACGTCGTACGTAGATCGTAGATATTATTGAAAATACGCGGGCAATAATTTTGGAGCACTTGATATGATACCACGAGTTTGTTTATAATATTATCGAAGGAAAAATAGATGGAAAGAAAGGAAGTGGAGACCAAGACACAGCTATATCAAGCAGGTTAAGGAAAAAGTTGGAGTTGAGTCGTATCAACAACTAAAAAGATTGACAGATCGTGGAAGGTGGCGGGAGCTCCAGCGACAAGAGCACAGCTCTTAAATTATGAATGAATACATACTTAATATATATAGAAAACACCTAGATTGATATAAACAATCATACTCATAAATACAAATGTTGGTTTGAATCGAACCCGCTACCGTCGGAAGTCAAGCGGTGTACTAAACCGCTGGACCACCGAGGCCGTCAAAAACCAAAGTAAATAATACAATAACTGAATGAGCACGCTTTTTTCCTGGCCTCCCGGAAGTTGCGTAGGTAATGAAAAAAGTAGTGCCGTTGGAACGGTGGCCGGCAGTGTTGTGGGCGCACAGTCGTGGGTTAAACTTATGTTATAAATATAAATAAATAAATAATCTCAGGACAATTCACACAGCGCCATCTAGACCCAAATTCAGCTACTTAAAGCTTGTGTTATGGGTACTAGACAACTGGTACAAATACATAGATATGATTTTTTCGTAAATACATAGATATTATATATAGAAAATACCCAGACTGATACAAACAATCATACTCATGAATACAAATGTTTGTGCCGTGCGAGGAATCGAACCCGCGACCATCGGAAGTAAGGCGGTATGCTAGACCGCTAGACCATCGAGGCCGTCATTATGTTATACATACGAACCTAATATCCATTATCAATTGTTGTGAATTTGAAGGTATTTTCATTAATATATTAGGCAGATTGATTTTAGAAGAAAAAGTATAATCTATCGCATTCAAAATAAGTAATCATGTCGCTAAGTAACAGTTATATGTAACGTGCAACTGTGATCGGAACGAGAACAAATTATATTTACTGCTGTATATGTGTAATCCACTAAATATCTCCATCAGGTTATGAGCCCAGATATAGGTCCAACTATAATCATTGATTAGTATTTTAACAGAATTAATTTTGGATATGTTTTTGCTACTATTGTTCTATTGTTTACTCTTCAGTATGTTGTTTTATATTATGTATGTTATTTAAACGTAGAGATGTAGAGTGTCTTAAATGTAATGGATTAAGGGAAAGAAAAACTCTAATCCATCACGTTAATTTTTTTTAAAACTAGCTGCACCTGCGACTTCGTCCGCGTGGAATTTAATACTATTTTTCTAAAATAAAGTAGCCTAAGTTACTCCCTATTACATTAGCTACCTGCCAAAAAAAGTCCCGTTAAAATCGGTTCAGCCGTTTCAGAGATTAGCCGGAACAAACAGACAGACATACGTTTTAAAACGTGGTTTTTTGGTATATGTTCCGTATTTATATTCATATGCATGCAGTAAAAAACGGTTTTTTTAATATTACAAACAGACACTCCAATTTTATTTATATGTATAGATATCACATACTAGCTTTTGCCCGCGGCTTCGCTCGCGTTAATTTATCCCTTTAGGGGTGGAATTTATGTATATAAATCCTTTCTATGGGGATGCCTACGTCATAGTAGTTTTATGGCTGCAAAATCATGATCATGTTGCTAAGTAACAGTTTATATGTAACGTGCAACTGTGATCGGAACGAGAGTAAATTATATTTACTGCTGTATATGTTTAATCTACTGACTATCTCCATATTCTTTCCGTTTCTTAAGGGTCGTCAACGCGCACATTACACCCCTGGTGTTTCAGGCGTCCATAGAGTATGGTAATCATTTACCCTTAAATTTGGCCGTATGCTTGTTTGCTACCTAGTAGTATAAAAAAATAGGTAGTGATAGAGAATAGTGGTCTGTACTACAAAACAAGTAATACACTATTTAGGTTCTGATGGATCCACTACCGTTGCAATGAAAATAACATAGTTTCTTTTACCGACAACCTCAGTGGTCTAGCGGTCCAGCACACCGCTTTACGTCCGATGGTCGCGGGTTCGATTCCTCGCACGGCGCAAACATTTTGTATTCATGAGTATGATTGTTTGTATCGGTCTGCGTGTTTTCTATGTATAATATGTATGTATTTACGAAAAAAATATCTATGTACTTGTATCAGATATCTATTACCCGTAACACAAGCTTAAATTGGGACTAGATGGCGCTGTGTGAATTGTCCTGAGATTATTATTATTATTAACTAAAACTAATTCAATAGTTTTTTTTATAAATAGATTTACTTTATATACTTTTCTAACATAGAAAATAGGTGTGATAGCGTCATATAAAAACTAACTTTTGAATATATAATGCAAACTGTTACGACTACGTTACGTACGACTTTTTTTGTTACTAAAACAAATAAATTTTAAAATAAGTAGCCTAAGTTACTCCTTATAACATTAACTGTATGTGATTCAGAGTCCTGTCTAAATCAGTTCAGCCGTTTTAGAGATTAGCAATAACAAACATACATACAGGCTTTTTTTTAATTAGTTATTGATGTAAACATCATATATACTTTCATATGCACTTAGTGAAAAGCTGTTTAATTACTATTTATTTTTATATTGGCATAATCTTTTCAAATCTGAAGATCGAATTGTCTTTTTTTTTTAATAAATGTTTGTAAATTATTAAGTAATTTACAAACGGACACTCCAATTTATTTATTTAGATGGTTAAATTCTTTATTCAACAATTACAAACACATAGCATACATGAGATACATTTTAGAAATAGAAATAAAGTTTACAAATTAAATAATGCCGAAATATCATCATCTGCTTCTTCCTTATCCCATTTATTTGTGGTCGGCGTAATATGTTTTTCTCTTCCATTCATCTCTGTTCGCAGTAATTCCGTTATTTACTCCCTTTCTCACCATATCATCTCTCACACCGTCCATCCTTCTCTTTTTCGGTCTTCCTCTACCCTTATAACCATCCACATTCATATGTAACACCGTCCTTAGGATATGATCTTCATTCCTACGCATTACATGCCCATACCACGGTAGACGATTACTCTTTAACCTCTCTGACATCGGTGCCACTTTCATACTTCCTCTGATGTATTCATTCTTTATCTTGTCTATCCTCGTCACACCACATCCATCCATCCATCTAATAATGCCGAAATATAATATTACAAAATAAAATAAAATAAAAATGGAGGTGGCTTTATGTGTCGCAATGATGAAGAGGCAACCAACTCAGCATGAAGCTACAGATAAGTCTGCAGCGCTGATATTCTGTTGGCTCCTATAATTAAATACATAATTACATACATATATACGTGAATGTTTATATATTATTCTTCGAGCTCTTAAACAATGATACAATTACAAAACATTATACAATTTATAAATAGGTTAAAAATGATGTGATGTGTTATACTATACATATATTGTTAACCTATACATACTATATTTATATTTGATTTATATTGTATATATTAGTATAAATAGAGGCAGTTCCTCTATTTATACTAATATACTACATCTGTTTTTATTGTCTTAGACACGAGGTAGAATCTTCATGGGCAAAGTTTAGTGAGTACGCGCTTTAGGGGGCGTAACTGGTGCGTATTTCCGAATCACTGAATATTTTATTTTCTTATTTAGGACAGTGAAGGTTTCCTCCGTTTATTGCTCAGCATGATGTACGGCGTCCGTTTATTGGTTCGCCCTTGGGCCGTTTAGCGCTGTTTTTCGCAATTACGACCAAACTTCTGTTTTGTGGCAACAAATCGGCTGGTTATTTTATTAACATTTTGTTTTATGGATCACTGAGTTCGCGCAGTGCAAGTGAGGTGTATCTAAGGAAATTTAATAAACATTTTAAAATATTTTGTTTTTATATATACTGGTATATGTGGACTGACGATCTGCTCAAGATCGCTGGAAGGCGATGAATGCGCGAAGCGCAGGACCGATCGTTGTGGAGATCTTTGGAGGAGGCCTTTGTCTAGCAGTGGACGTCTTCCATGCTGAGATAATGATGATGATGATGATACTCCTCATTACAAAGTACATAAATAATATAAAGTCGCTGTCGCTGTCTGTTCGTCAGTATATATGCTTAAATCTTTAAAACTACGCAATGGATTTCGAAGTAGTTTTTTTTAATAAATGTAGAGGAACGTTTATATATATAATACATGTACACCCATGCGAAGACAGAGCGAGTAGCTAGTTGGCTACAATTTATAAAAACGTTGTCAAATATATTTCAAGTAAGTAGGAAAAAGATCTGCCATCTGCGAGCTATTTTAGCATGCGTCTGTTCATGACTAAACCGCTAAACCAATTTTAGTATAAATAGCTAGTTTTACTATATAACGTAATTTTATACTCCCGACTTGCGGAAATATAATGGGTATGGAATAAATGAACTGTATATATCAGATTAAAGAAACAATAGACTGAATTAGTCAACACCTACTTGTAATGTACGAACGTGTAAAAGTGACAATAAAAAATATGACAATTCTAAAAATTGTAAAGGAGAGATCAAAAAAATTGGTACAAAAATATATATATGAAAATGTCCAAAAAGTTTGCAACAGGTATGGTATTACTTATTAAATTTTAGCAGGCTGTTTATATCTTAATATAATTTGAATAGCCAGCAAGCTAACTATAAATGTAATATACAAACATGAATGGCAACACAGACATCATGTGACACTTGTGGCACCACCCATGCGTTGCCATTCAGGAGGAGTAAGATGTCATGCCTCCGTATGTTGTTTATTTTTAAAGGATGATAATGGAATGGTGCACCCGCCTGCGCTAACGGTTTACGCTGGCGGGGACCAGTGGAGAATGATAAGATGAGCATGAGGTCAGGTCAGTTAGCCCAACGTGACAAATTCACCAGGAATGTATCACGATGGTTTCCAGGGGGAACCGCGTGGAGGTCGATCTGACATGGTACATTGCTAGCAATGGGATCATTAGTCCACATTACTAATGCTGTTATTTCACTGCTATATCTTACCCTCCTAGTGAAACATAGCTTACATAGCAAGCTGATGGATGGGTGAAATAAGTGAGTCAAAGGTCAAAAATTATTTATTCATGTAGGACATTTTAGCCGCTTATGAACGTAATTTTTTATATGAATATATTTCTCTACCGTCTAGTTCAGTATACAGGTTCATTTGAGAAGAACTAGCAAGAAACTGAACTGAATTCCTTATATTTTTTTAAAGCCAGTTTATTTACATTGTGGACTTATGTAGGTGTCTATGTCTGACATTGAAAGTAAATCCCGTGAATGAACTATTGCCTTACACGCTCGTCATTCAAGTAATCGTTTAGTGAGTAATAGGCTTTGCTCAATACATATGATTTAACAGACGTTTTAAATTTATTTCAAGGTGATTCCAATACATCCTTTGATAATTTGTTGTGAATTTTTGAATAGCAAGTTCTTCTTTAAATGTAGTATTAATGTTACGATTTTGAGCGAAACTAAAATAATGTATAATACAGATGTAATTAATGGGGTTAGGGTTACGCTTCTAGACAAGGTGCCAACCTATTACTGGCGAGGAACATTCAAATTAAGACCTATCCAGGATAAATTGACTGAGTCCAGATTACATTGGTATGGTCACGTCATAAGAAGACCATATGACCCAAAAGATACTAAACGTCAATCCGAAACAAAAGAAGCGTGGAAGACCTCGACTTACATGGATAGCCGCCATCAAAAATTTAGACCCAATGACACGAAGTCTCTGGAGAAGGATGATTAGGAGAGCCGACCCCAATTAAGATGGGATAAGGCCGGGATAGAGAGAGAGATAGATATAAATTTAATTAATAAAATTATAATTATTTCGAAAGTCCGAATTGCTTTCACGTTATTAAAGAAAGAAACGCGATGATTCAATTTAATATTTCATAGCTTTGTAACTATTCCGTTATTTCGCAATTCTGCAGTCTATGCCGGAGCAATTTCAGTGCGGATGAAATGTAAACTTCAATTCAGTTGTTTTATAAATATCTATGAATAAAATCCTCTTTGTTTGGCGGGGAACGGAAGCAGTTCCCGGTTTTAATTAGTACAAGCATACAATGATATTCTAATTAGAAACGTGTATGGATATACTCATTTATGTTTCAAATGTCTAGAGTGGGGGTGGGGCTTGATTAATATCCCCATTGCTAGCATTGGTACATTGCAGGACAGGTTGACCCTCATGCAGTTCAACCTGAAAACCATTATGTTGAAATTCTGGTGAATTTTCCGCGATAAGTTACTGACCTGGACTCATGCTCATCTTATCATCTTCCATTGGTACCCCGCAGCGGAAACCGATAGCGTATACAGGAGTACCATTCAGTTGTCATCCATTAAAAAAAATGTCTAAAGTAGCATTTTGAATATCGGTGTAGTAAGTTATTTAGTAAAAAAGTACTGGTAAATTCGAACGTACACATGTAGAACACTTTACTGGAATTTATTTTTAAATAAGTAAAAAAATTACGAGATTCGGAATTTAGACTGTATTGTGTTTTGTTAGTTGCCTTCGAACTGATTTTCTCCTCCGATCGACTTTCCGTGCAATTCAAACGGGGATCAACGTTACGAGCCGAGCTTCAAACCCCCGTAGGGTCCCACAAACTAAAACTTACCCGTCAGGCAGGAGTTGGTCTTTAGCCGCTCCATATATAGTCGTCCGCGTCTTTGGAGTGACATCTGCACTCGCCCCCTATCGTCCGGTGAAGCTGTAAGGACCAGCTGCAGTCAACACATCAGTATAGTTATGAAAAAAAAACTTATGTTCTACGTACAATTAAAAATAATTATACGTAAAAAATAATTTAATTAAATAATGATTCCTATTTACTATAAAACATTGCTGGTGCCTCTCAGTGTTTTGTTAAAGATCAGACAAGTAATTAGAACTTTTAAAGTCGATTAAAACGGAGCTGTTCATACCAAATAAACCAAATACAATTTCAAAAATGATCATTCATCAATCATTATTCATATAGGACATTTTAGCCGCTTATGAACGTCAAATTTTTTATATTACAATTTTTTCTCTACCGTTCAATTCAGAATATAGATCCAATTGAGAAGAACTGGCAAGAAACTCAATTAAATTACTTTTTTATAAGTTAGTTTATTTAAAATGTATATTTATATAATAGGCTTTGCTCGGTAAATATGATTTAATAAATGTTTTGAATTTATTTAAGGGTAATTCCAGTGTATCTTTTGGTATGTTATTGTAAATTTTTATGCCTATTCCCATAAAAGAACCAATATTCTTACTTCAATAAAACAAACAATTACACATTAAAATGTTTTATTGCCATCTTACGAGTGTATTATTTGTGAAAATAAAACCAACACATAATTTATAAAGTGTATAAAATAAAACCAGCTTCTAGAAAACAGAGTTCAAAATTAACTTACGTGTTCCGACAACACAATTCGCTGGGATGGCTCAGTACAAAAACATCTAACAATACGTTTAAAGTATATAAATTGTTGTTAAAAGTACTAAACTTTACAACTTTTATTTCCAGCCGGCTGCGGACTGAAATACAGTTCAATTTTTACTTTTATTTTTTTAACATTACCTACAATGAAATATTTATACGTGTTTCTAAAGTAATAACAGATAAAGTTGTATTTACCCAACTCGCCTGGGAGGTGCTCGTTATTATTTATTTATAAACTACCTATTACCTGCGATTTCATTTGTGTGGAATTTTCGGGCCGCATTCGTGACGGCTTCGAATCTTACGATTAAGCATGCTGTTTTACTTCCAATGGTCGCGGGCTCACTTCCTTGCACGTTACTAAATACATATATACATAAGTATGGTTTTTAATTGATAGAAACAATATATTGATATAAACATACAGATGGTATGGGCGGCTTCTAAGCATATGTATGTGTTTACAATATAAAATGTATGTATTTAGTTATTTCAGTTGTCTAGTACCCTCTGCATAGCTTGAGACTTAGATAGCGCTGTGTGAATTGTCCCGGGGTATTATTATATGTCCACAAATAAAAACAATGATGAACACGAAAGTTTGTATCATCCGAGAATCGTATTTGTTGCCGATACTATACTTTTTATAACATTTATTATTTATTTACAAATAAATGATGTGAAAGACCGAACGCTAGTTCAATTCCCAACAGTACCTATGAACCGCTAGGTGACTGTCCACACATAAAAACATCCATACAAACAAAAACAATCATGAACACAAAAATTTGTAACATCCGAGAATCGTACCCGTGATGAACCGTTAGATCACTGAAAAGACTGCCGTTAAAAACTATGATGACGAAGATTCCGGTTGATGACGTATTAAAAACTATTTCTTTATTTGGACTGCAGGCGCCAAGTGTTCCTATTACAGTTCCATCAACTTTTCATCCTGCGCTGACTGCAGAGGAGCCATATTCTGTGCTCTTAGTACTATTTTATATACACGCTTATTATGTATTAATGCTTGCAATTTATGTTTTTTTTTGTTGTCATATCAAACACAAGAATAATCTTACGAAAACTGAATACACTATTCACACAATACACACACACACATACACATACACACTCATTGCAAGTAAATAATGATAAGCTTGTGTAAATATCATATTTGATTGTCTTTTTATAAATTATAATTCCAAACATTGGGAATTGTAAGAGAAGGTACCTAACATACAAGTTTCTTCTTAGTTTAGGTACCAGGGAACAATTTAAATTGTAAATATTGGATGCAAAATAAAAAATATTATTATTATTATTCTTTATTTATTTTTTTCTCAGCTTTTGCTGGCTTTCTCCACACTTATTATTACTACAATTTGCTTCTGCAATAGCATATGCTGGTGGGCACTCTATTCCAAATTTGAATAATGAATCTGTAAACATGTACAACATTTATTTGAAAAGAATACGAGCTGAGTTTCTTGTGAGTTCTTCTCATCTCGAATTGAACATATCATAAGAGTCTGTAATAGACCTACATGAATAAAGATATTTTGAATTTTGAATGAATTGACATTATTCAAATTATAAAATTATTCGTCATATAGGAGATTATACCATACGTACCGACCTACGTACTTCAGTAGAGAACAATTCGCAAAATACTTAGACGAAGACAATATTTTAAAATCAGTAAAAAAAAGTATCTCGTAAATACTTCTTAAAAAACATATGAATATGCCTTATATTGTTTTACAATAAAAAAACCTCTAAATAATGTATATGTATAACATAAAATATCGAAAATCCATTGTTTGAACAACTGACACTATACAAGATCGTATCGCAAATAATCCTTTATAGAATAATAGGCTTTATTCAGTAAATATTTCATAATAAAAATGTAAATATGGCATGTATATATTTTATAATTAAATTTTAAAAAAGTAACGTCCAAATAATGTACATATGTAACATATTAAAAATATTAAAAAATCCCTGGTTTCAACAACCAACGCCAAACGAAGAATAAGAATTCCAAAGAATCGTTCAGAGAATAATATGCTTTATTCAATAAGTATTTCTTGATGGTTATGTAAATATGCCTTGTATTATTAAAAAAGGAATATTTCAGAATAGGCAGGCAGGATAGGGAACATCTCTAAAGTGCATTCTCATAGTGCTCATCTTTTGTCTCGGGCGAGAGTGCGACTAACCGTTGCCGTTAGCTCGTCTCTGTGAAACACAAAGAACCGTTTTAGGTCTTACTCAGTTGCTGGATAAGGAAGCGACTTTATAAAGACTTACTTTTAATTTTCATCAGCCCATAATCTTTCTCTTTACATATAACAAAGCGGTAGTTGAATACAAACTAAACTAAATTGCGATAAAGAAATATAGTATACATGTATAATGATAGAACATATGACGACCTCGGTGATTTTTCTGCTTAACACACCGCTGAACTTCCGGTGGTCGGAGGTTCGATACAAACATTTGTATTCATGAGTATGATTGTTTGTATCGGTCTGAGTATTTTCTATGTATATTATTTATTTATTTACTTGTAAGACCTTAATGCCCAAATATAAAAAAAGGTGCACATGGCGCACTTAACACCATAAGGCATTTTCTCCCAGTCAACCATAGGGCAAAGAGATTTGTGGGCGGTGCATTTAAGAAAATAGTAACATCTATTTATAAAAAAAAAAGTTTATATCAGTTGTCTAGTAGCCATGACACAAACTCTTACAGTGGGACTAGGGGACTAGATGGCGCTGTGTGAATTGTCCAGATTTTTCTATGTAAATTATATATGTATTTATAAAAAATCTAAGTGTTTGTATCACTTGTCTAATGCCCATAACACAAGCTCTGCATAACTTGGAACTGATTGACTCTTGGGTGTTAGTTGTCTGAAGATGTTATTATTATTATTTATGTTGAAATAAATAGAAATATAATGTTGATGCCTCGTAAATAAAATGAGTAGTGGACTGTAAATTATTATATTTAATACGAGGAGTTATAATATTACAAGGAACATTATCTAATTAATAAGGTACGCGTGCGGTGACGTCGTAGGCGCAAGGCAAAGTGAAAGGTGTCCCGCCCTAGCGGCTGTCAATGGCTCATGTTCGATAGCGGTCGAACATATAATAAATAAATAAACTTGGACAATGGCAAACAGAGTTTGTGTATATTATGTATTATTTGTCCGTGGGTGCTCACAACTAAAGAACCTCTGTGATACTAGATCACAGAGGTTCATTAGTTGTGGTTTAATACTTACCATAGGGAAACATTATCACGCACATTATATAATATTTATATAAAAAAATATATCTACGTATTTATATTAGTTATCTGGTACCCTTAATACAAGCTTTTGCTAGAGTAACTTGGGTCTAGATGGCGCTGTGGGAATTGTCTTTTGAAATTTATTATTATTATCAGATTATTATTATTACTTTATTTTCACTTATAATATTTATAATTGAAATAATCGTCCAGAGAGTAAACACAGTGTGCTAACAGCACAGCAACACTTGGTTAATTTATTTTTAAAATTATGTCCTGTCAATTCTACCAAATCTGCGGGTAGACTGTTAAATATTTTGTGTACCATCTAAAATACATATTTTCGAAAGAAGACATAATATTTCTAATGGAAAGGAAATACAAATAATGAGCTTCTGATTAGATTTACTACAATATAAATGAAAAAAGAGGCTAAAACCATTCCATCTACATATATCTCAGTAACAAATAAAGGAATAACTAGAATTAGATATGTTTTTGTTTTCGATGTGAAATAACTTTGATGTTGGATTTGTTTTGTATAAGGAATGGACCCCAATGCTTTCTACACAAAGAAAACATTTCGTGTTTGTTCACAAAGCGTGGGTACCTAGTATTGTATCGACAGCAAATATTTCTCTAAAGTTAACAACGTATCATGTTTGTCCTATAGAATGGAATGTATTCATGTATTATTAACAGATTTTGGTGGATGTATTGTGCGTACTATAAAAATAATATCTACTGAGAGTTTCGTGGACTAGTGGTTTACTATCCGGTTTGATATCCAAGAGGTCGTCAGTTGAATTCGGACCGACACCAAAAACCAAATTATTCTTTATCCATTTATATTTCTGACTGACTCATTTAAACTACGCGATGAATTTTAATGAAATTTTTAGCAATAGGTATAAAAATTTAAGAGGAATGTTTATATGTAATAAAGCTAGTTATAGCTTTTACCCGCGGCTTCGCTCGCGTAGTAGTAAGTATTATTATTAATTAGGTGTAGTTTTTGCGGCTTTACTTTTGTTTAGTATGTGTAAAAAATTAGGGCCTACAAAATCTAAGAAGATTTATACAAACTCTCATCTCCAATTTTATCCCCTCAGGGGTGGATTTATCGAAATCCTTTCTTAGGGGATGCCTACGTCATAGTAGCTTTATGCATGCAAAGTCTCAGCCCGATCGGTTTAAAATTAACAAACTTTCATCCCCTATTTTATCCCCTTGGGGTACAATTAATCATCCTTTCTTAGCGGATGCCTATGTCATAACATCTACCTGCAAGCCAAATTTCAGCCCGATCCGTCCAGTGGTTTGGGCTGTGCTTTGATAGATCACTATGTCAGTCACCTTTGAGTTATATATATATATATATTTAGATACATTCATGCAAAGTCGGGGCGGGTAGTTAGTAAATTATAAAGTAGTAAATAATTTATACCTTGTTACATCACACCAGAAATGTATGTATGACATTACTATTGATAAGTAACTGTAGAAGATTAGTAATTTTAATGTGATAGATTAAACTTTTTCTTTTGAGCTAATGTGTCTAATAAATATTATTTTGGCTTTATAACTGAAGTACAGCTTAACATGTTACTTGACGGCTCAACTAGAGGTAGCTAGTGGGTAAGACTATAATACTTAGACAAAAGTTTTTACATCTTATACCTTAACATAGATGTACAGGACTTCTTACAACCGGGCCGGTGGCCGGCACGACAATGTTTATAATTTTCATTATATCAAGTTGTTAGTTTATATATAAATAATCTTGCCTTCTTCGATCGATATAGTTTGTTCAGCTTATATTTTTATTATCACTTATGCCTTTTGATTACCACAATCGTTGGCTGCATCGAACCCAGCATAGCATACAGTCCAGAATAAGTGAAATGGTTGATAAAACTTAGAATATAATAGAATTTTATTAACTCGTCGTGACATAAAAATAATCACAAAAAATGCAAACAACAATTTACACACATTACAAAACAGAGTCAATGTGGACCACAACTCAACATAATGCTGGAAACATAGTTAACAGCGCTGATTTTCGGTTACATATATGTGTGTTCTGCATTTGTAGAATAATTTTTATTCATTCTATAGCTCCACCTTTATACAATACTTTTAGGTGAGACTCAAAACCAGAGACAAAATACAGCACCCCAAGGGCTACATATCACCACTTTAAATGCGGGATGTGATATTGCTTACCCACCACACTACGTTTAACAATTTAAAATCACACTGTCATAGAGATGCGACACTCTGTATAAACAATCGATTATTAATTAATAGATGATATTAGTTAACATGATGATCGATTAAAGACAACGATTTTGTGTAATCGATTACAGAAATATCAAGTACTAGCTGTGCCCGCGACTTCGTTCGCAGCGCATGCAACAGAAGCCATTCAAATATGAATTATTTTCCTGGTTTTTGCAATATTTTTACTGATGCTTCGCTTCTATCGGTCGTAACGTAATGTTATATGGCTTAAAGCCTTCCTCGACAAATGGACTATCCAAAACAAAACAACAAAAATTCTAATTTTCGTTTTAAGGCAACACTTGGTCTTGGCTTTTAGACCATGTAGAACAAACCTACGTACGTACTACGTTTTTGTGAGGTTCTTATTTTCGTTTTAACGTCTTATTTTGGTTTTTAGACTACAAGATGGATAAAAAAAAATGGATGTAAAAAACAACTGGCACTGCGATAACCCAAAATGAATATATTTAGAACAAGTGCCAATTTTTTTGGTTACTGGAAACATAGTTTCCGACGATTTTCAGTTTTGAGATATTCTTTTTTAAACGTTAAATTCGATTAGAAAGTTCTCAAGAAACATCGAATTTTTCCGAAATCGATTATATGTCCACATCCCTACACTGCAACGAGGGTTAAAATTTTCAAATAATATTTTACAATTTTGCGTGAAACATTAATGGTGGAACGTCGCCCGTGATAAACGATAGTCGACTGTTACAGAAATATGCCGAGTGGCCGATGCAAATGGATTCGGATGCGCTTCTAAAAACGCAGATGTAGAATCCATTGCTGTGATCAATTTTTATGAAGATGAATATGCATGCAATCCAATACAACTTGCGACTGCGCTGACGGGAGAATGATAAGAAGTCAGATGTGAAGACAATTAATGAATGCTCTTTATGAAATTACATGAAAGGAAATACATTTAAAGCACAACTTGACACTTGCACTAATGGTATACTCGGACGGGGAGTATAATATGATGCCAAATCATCTATACATATAAATAAAATTGAAGTGTCTGTTTGCAATATTGAAGTAACCGTTTAATACATGCATATGAATATAAATACCGTACATACACCAAAATAACTTTTTTTACAATTTTTGTCTGACTGTCGGTTTGTTCCGTCTAATCTCTGAAATGGCTGGATCTATTCTGATGGGACTTTTTTTGGTAGGTAACTGATGTAATAAGGACTAACTTAGGCTACTTTTATTTTAGAAAAATAAAGTTAAACTCCACGCGGATGTAGTTGCGGGAACAGATAGTTTAGAATAAGAATAAGAATCATTTATTGCTGCCAATGAAATTACACAAAAGAAATGACATTTAAAAGACAACTTACATCTGCACTAAAAGTAACAGTGCAAGTGGAGAATAATATGAAGTCAGTTCAGTTAGAATAAGAAAAATTTATTGCTACCTAAAGCACGTTAAAGGGCACTTAATTAAAGGCAGTAAAAGGACCCGTTTTTCAACCAGACCCTTTACTACAAAATTTGAACATAATATAAAAAATAAAACTAGGATAATACAGCACAACAACTACATAGCACAAATAAATGAATGTGCTGATTATCTCCACCCGGCACCTTTTTGGATCTTAAATAAAAAAATAATAATATCTTGAAAAAATTTAATGCCTCATTTCCATTTATTTTATATTCTCGTTTCGGATATGCAACTAAATTTATTGCCACTCATAATGGCTCTATTAAAATCTGCGAAAGCAATTTTCAAAATTCACACTCTATATCAATATTTCCGAAATTATTAACAAAAGATTGTATCGTTTTTATTGTTTCACGTTTCCGTGCCTTAAATGCTAGCATGTTGCTCGTATTACTTCATGTAACATATAGAAGTTTGTCTATCTGTCACACATATAGTTATAGTATAACCGACAATTTAAATTCATTGCAACTGAAAATTGTTAATAACATTGTTACCTAATTAGATGCCAGAAACAAAAAACAAACCGTAGAAACTTTGACTACAATAACAGCAAACATATAAACAACGATTAACAAAACGTCTACTAAAACTAAATAGAAAAAACCTTAAAATAATGATAGGGACAATAACGGGTCACACAATTGGTGATAGAAAGAAAGAAAGAAATATTGATACAGACTCTTTGTCGGGGCTGCTTTGAAGTGGAAGAAACGGCTCACGTAATCCTGGAGTGCGTAGCGATGGTCACACAACGAACACAAATCGTCGGAACGGTAAGGTCGCTCCATGTGAAGATACCAGGAGGCTTCTGTGCTTCTGGAAGGAATTTCGCTGACTATTTTAATAGTCTCAACTCTACACGCACAACAGTCCATTTGAGAGGCTAAATGGGGATAATAGAGTCCAATTTTCAATAATTCAAAAATTCAAAAAATCTTTATTTAGATAACACAATTTTACAATTACATTCTACAGTTATTGAATACTCCTTTTAAGCATATAGATGCCTATGTCAGGAGGCTCCACTCTTCCATAGCTTATATCAAAACTTTTGTAAAATGTTTCTTGTTTATTATACCATAAATAATTAGTTATATAATTCAATTTTAAAATACATACATTATAGGAATATATATACATATGTGGTGTTTGTGTGGTTGTGTGTATGTAATCTTGCACAACAGTTTTAGCATTGATGATAATGATGCAGAAGTAATTCAGTTTCATTATAATTTAATGTTTTCATTAACTTCATTAGCATCACATTACATTACATTACATTGTATTACATTACATTATATTGCATTGCATTACATTTTTAACATACATTATCATTAATGATTCAATAGGTCTCGCCAATTTCCTTCATTGTCAATTCACCATATTGTGACAATAATATCGTGCGATTTGCCCGAAAGTCCTGTAAATCTCGAATATATTATCATACGCAAAAATAATGCTATCCGTCAGCTATCCAAGCACAATATTGTGTTTTTTCCCCATTCGTGTACCGGTTGACCTACTCGATGAATAAAACATCGGTTGCCCTCGATAACATCGGATAGATCTCGCGTAGAATATTGAAATCGCTAAAAGTATATGCAGACACTGAAAAAAATGAATGACTCGCGCTTTTGCGGTAAAATTGGGTAGTAATTTTCAGTCTGGCGGGAGCTTATGTAGGGTTTTTTGGTATTATAATTAAATTTTATACGTTTTTCACCTTTAAATTATATTATGTTTAAGTCTGAATTTAACGGGTTATCACTTCTTTAAATAATTAACAATAATAATTAATAATACATACTCACTGCACTTACTTGGTTTCGGTTCATAAGTGTGTGTTAATTTTTACACAAAAACTAGAAAAAGCTGTGAAAATGAAGCAGAGGATAATAATAGTAACGTTGGGCATTTTCCACAGCGCCATGTAGTCCCAAGTTAAGCAGAGCTTATATGTACTAGACAACTTATACAAATACATAAGTAATTTTTTTTAATTACATAACATAGAAAATATCCGTACATATAAACAATCATACTCATAAATATTAATGGCTACTATATAATAATAATAATACTTTTTGTAAATACATCTACACTATACATACAAAACAACCAGACCAGCACGAACAGTCATAAATACAAATGTCTATACCGTACAAGGAATCGAACTTAGACCATCGGAAGTTAGAAGTTAGTAGGTGAGGATACAGCAAAATACATTACAGAATAGTATCTAAGTTATAATTTCCAAAATAATAAATACTAACTTAAAATGATAACAGTTACTAACTACTGAGCTGTGAAATAATTAATTATTAACACAGAGAATATTGTTTGCAAAGACTGAAACTAATCCCAGTATTACGAGCTTACCAGGTAACGTAGGTTAATTTGGCATAAGCACTTCGCGCCAAATCTTTCTTGGAAGGTTTTGGTTCTTACGGAACTAACGAGGGAAAGAGCGAGAAGTACTCGTGCTGTCGGCCCACTGAAATTAAAATAAAAATGTTCATCTATATATATAAAAATGAATTGCTGTTCGTTAGGCCCCTCCGATCGATCCCCCGTCCAATTCAAACGGGGATCGAAATTACGACGGCCTGAGCCGAGGTTCGAACCCCTAGTGGTGCCCTCAGACTAAAGTCGTATCCGTCGGGCAGGAGTTGGCCTTCAGCCGCTCCATAAGTCCTTCCGCGGGTTTGGAGTGCCATCTGCACTCGCCCCATAACGTCCGGTGAAGCTGTAAAGGCCAGCTACGGCCAACAGCATTAGAGTAGTCCGAAAAAAAATAAAAACTGTTCGTTAGTCTCGCTAAAACTCGAGAACGGCTGAACGAATTTCGCTAATTTTAGTCTTAACATATTCGCGGAAGTCCAGGGAAGGTTTAAATGGTGATAAAATATGGAAAAATTACAAGGAAAATAGTAAAAATAAGATAGATAGATAATAGTTTTTATTTCTACATGGTGTCTTAGTACACCAATATGGGCTTAATTATAACACCACATGACAAGTATAATATAACAACTCAATAAGGGTAAACCTGCATGTGTGTGCTACAGCAATACAAAACTGGTATATAGCTCAATGTGGAGAATCACTCAAGCAAAACACTGATTTTCAGCTAAATATAACAATTTTATTTTCCCATACAAACTGTTCGTACCTGTCAAACAGGTTGCTTTCAGAAATTTATTGTGTAATTAAACTTCAAAAAAACTTTGACTTTTTATTTAATACAGAGTTCTCAGGATTAACTAGTTGGTAAATAAATAGTACATATCTATATTAAAAACTTTAATGTATTTATTTTATAACTACCATCATCCACTTCACTTTTGGAAAGGCAGATTCTAAAGTGGTTCAGAATTAAATATATTTTTTAAATATAACTAGTTTATCAGACAAACGTAGTTTTATCATATAACACTACTCGCTCCGGCTTCGCACGGATGTACATGTATTACATTATATAAACCTTCCTATTAAAAAAAACCGCTTCAAAATCCGTTGTACAGCTTTATAGACTTAAGCATAAATAGGGACAGACAGCGACAACGACTCTGTTTTATACTATGTAATGAAATATAACAAGTAGTAGGGAAAAATTTAGGAGTGTATGCATTTTTAATGCATATAGCATAAAAAATTATAAAATTAAATGATATCCCAAAAAATAAAAAATATATTCTGATGTGTGGTCTACATCAAAATATATTTTTTATTTTAAATTATTTTTCCTTATCAAACCCTCATCGAAAGAAAAATAGGTAACAACCTGAAAAATTGGCAGAAACATATTGTTCAAAATCTACCCTGTATCATCGTAAGCACAGATTATTATATTAGAATCTGTTAGTTTGTGTTCCCGCGGTTTCTGTTCCCCTCCCTTACCTACAGTACTGAACTGTCCGTACAGCGGCCTTGACGCGCGCGCATTTGTGTTGTGAATTAAAATAAATTAGAACTGTGTTAAACCTACTGTGAATCCTACTGTGAAACCTACTGTGAAACTGGAAAGCTAGCGAAGATATCTTCGAGACCCTGAAGCCCAAGAAACCCGCAGAACCATACAGGTACTTGACAGACGTTTTTCCCTATATATATATATACATAGTACTTTCCCTAACATTTTGGTAGCAGAGAGTAATTTCCCTAACACATATATTTCATTAAAATTGTTCAAGCTGTTTCGGATTAGAGCAAATTCATACGACAATAGCCAGATCTAATGGTGGTAAATATTTAGGAGAATTTTATAATAATTTACACATTTTAAAGTTGTACCTTTATTTTGCATATAATAAGACTTTCCTATTTATTTTATCAATAATTTAATTTATTACTTAATTTTTTTTTAGTATATATTTCTATTCTAAATACAGTAGTATAATTTAAACAAGATACATAAAATGTAGAATATTACATCAAGCAGCTCTAAACAATAACTTTTCATAACATTATTGGATAATAAAAAAAATATTATTATATAAAAATTGAGGTCTAAAAAATTCATTTCGCAAGCATTAAACATAATAACTGAAACACAGAGATGACCCCATCCCTATTACCGTGTTGGCTCAAGTCAAAGGCAAGCTTAATTTTGCTTGTGACAAATAGACCTCATTCGAGTCCGCGCTACATTTTTATTCAAAATAAACGTGTGCCCCTGTCTTGGGGAGCGAATACCCAAATGTATTATACGCTCAACGGCACAGAACGTTAAAAGCCTTACGACAGTACTATTGCAACTCGATTGTATTCCGAGATTATAACAGGAACATTATATGGCTATTTCCAGTTATATCTGGATACTCATAATCCGATTGAACCGGCTTGTCTCGGTTGTCTGATCTGTATTTTTGATCAGACAACCGAGACAAGCCGGTTCAATCGGATTTTATGAATAAGTGTTTTATTTATTTGTGTTTATCTACGTTTTTTAATGAATATATACAAAAAAATGATCAATATTAAACTAATGGGTTTTTTTTCCTTTCCTTTCTCCCCGGATGTCCATATCCAGGCTTTCTACTTTTTTGGGGACTATTCTATACTATATATACTAATTCAGACTAATGGGTTAGTTGTTAATGAGAATAATACAGTCTAAATTATTAATTTTAATGGAGCATTTTTGATGTATATATTAGATATAATATATTATTATATATTATTAGGTATAATATCATATATTTTACATCTAAATTCCTTTCTAAATGGTAATTTAGAAAGGAATTTGGATGTAAAATATATGACACTAATATAAATAGTAATGTTTTTAGTCATTTTCTAGATACTATTTACAGGTTACTTTAGTAAAAAGTAAAAAGAAATAGAAATAATCTTTATTCAAATAAACTTAAGTAAAAGAAACTAAGGCGAAGACCAAGGAATAGCTACATCAAACAAATTGAGGACAAAATGGGAGTCGTGTCGTATCAAGAATTAAAGAGCATGATGGAAGAAGAAGAAAGAAGAAGGAAGAGCGTAGCTCTTAAATTATGAACGAATGAATAAAAATAAACTATATGACTTTTGAATACTTATATTTTTTTTCTACAACTTATTCGGAACATCTCATCACAAGCAGAACGAAAAAGAAACTTGGGTGTTGCTGTTTTAAATAATTATCATTCAGTGATTACATTTTTAGAAATTTTGTGTGAATACATACTACCACATAGCAAAGTTTACATACATATAGGAATATATAATTAAGTTATAAAATAAATCAGTCATTCTTATCAGAGCAGACCAAAACCTACAACTATTAGAACTAATAGTAAACAGTAAATTATTTAATCGTTTAATTCTCGATTGAAACCAGACACATGATTCATTCAAATTCAAATTCAAAAATCATTTATTCATGTAGGACATTTTAGCCGCTTATGAACGTCAAATTTTTACATTCTAATTTTATTTTTTTCCCTACCGTCCAGTTCGGTATATAGATCCAATTGAGAAGAACTGGCAAGAAACTCAATTGAATACTTTTTTTTAAAGCCAGTTTATTTACAATGTATATTTATATAGGTGTCTATGTCTAACATTAAATGAAAATTCAGTGCATGAACAACTATTGCCATGCACACTCGTCATTCAAGTAATCGTTTAGTGAGTAATAGGCTTTGCTCAGTAAATATGATTTAACAGATGTTTTGAATTTATTTAAGGGTAATTCCAACATATCCTTTGGTATTTTATTGTAATTTTTTATACCTATTCCCATAAGAGACCTATTAACTTTTTCTAAACGATACTTGGGGACAGCAAGTTTGTCTTTAATATTATTATAATATTAATGATAATTTCCATGTCGACTTATAATGGAAATAGTGCGGCAAGTAAATTATTTAATCATTTAATTCTCGATTTAAACCCGATAGGCGATCGATAGGCGATAACTTCCAATAGTAGGGTCGCGGCTTAATACCCGTTCATTTGGTCCCGTCATTTGTCAGGGCAGCATTAAGACACCGTCTGAAAGGGCACAAATGACGCACGCCGCATATTTTATATGTATACGGCCGATGGTATGTCGACTTGTAATGCATGCTTTGTTTGTGTCTAAGAAACCTGGATTGGGAAAGACTTGGAATATTTTTCCTGTATAACTGGTACACGCTCTGAGATATTATAAGATGACTGTAGAGAAGAAACTGATTCGGGAAACGTTGTTTTGCCGTATCATTTAATATCGGTATCAAAAATAGGGGTTGATTGTAGGAGGCTGAAAATATAGAATTTAATGTATTTTACGTGTTCAAAAAAAATATTTAGGGTTGGGTCACCCTGGTCATTGAGGGATTTGAAAATTCGATGTTGGTCGATTTTCAGACCCGATATGCATAGAAAATTTCATAAAAATCGGTAAAACCGTTTCCGAGGAGGTTGGTAACAAACACCGCAATACGAGAATTTTTGTATATTAGGTTTTCTATAATTTTCAATTTTTTTATGTAATTAATTTGAAAAGTAAATAAGCTAACGTTGTATCTGATGTTAAGCACTAACAGTCGTCTATAGGTATGTTTTTTATACTAAAACGTTGGTACACACCCATACGGCTCGTCTGATGGTAATCGTTTACCGTAGCTTAGCGATGCCTGAAACATCAGGGGTATCACGTGGACGTTGCCGACCCTTAGGAAACTTTAATATACACTTATCACAGTAGAATCGTGAATATCACGTTATCATGTGATGCCAGTGATACTACTCATACGTGATACTGATAATAACCGTAACGCTAACGGAGAAAAAGCGGATTGTTAGTAATGTGAATTGATGATTATTGCTAGCAATGTACCATGTCAGGTTGACCTCCACGCGGTGCCCCCTGGAAACTATCGTGATAAATGCTTGGTGAAATTTCACGATGGGCTAACTGACCTGACCTCATGCTCAATTTATAATTCTCCACTGGTGCCTCGCCAGCGTATACCGTTAGCGCAGGCGGATCAACTATTTCATTGTCATCTATAAAAAAAACCCTATTGCTAGCAATGTACTATATCAGAGTGGTTTCCTTGAGATTCCCTTGGATACCATCGTGATAAAATTGCCAAGTCAAGAATAGTCTATTAAAATCTATCTATTTCTTATTATATTATATTATATATATATATATATATATATATATATATATATATAGACCTTTGTAACCTATACTTACACAAATTTGAATTTGAATTTAACCTTATAACATTCATATTGCTTTACCTTAATACTTATTATATATATATTTCAGCTCTAATATTTATTTTGTACAAAAAAAAATATTGATGTCATCAACCCCGCCTGCAATTTCAAGTCCATTAGGGCTCCGTTTAGTGTCAAATGCTTTAATAATAGGCCTCCTATGAGGATATTGTATTAGGACAAAGTGTGTGTTTTAGGGATCCCTGATTATATCAGAATAACCAAGAGCTTGTGTTCTGTTCAAAATAACTGTAAGAAATACTTCAATTATATATGTATTTAAAATTTTTATAGTTTTAAATACATACATAAAATACTTAGAAAATACTCAGATCTATAAAAAAATATAGATCTGGGTATATTCAATACAAATACATGTAGCGTGTACAGAAATCGAACCCGCGACATTCGACATCGGACAATAAGGTGGTGAGCATTAGTGGTTTACCGTTAGATCACTGAAGCTGAATTTTTTTTTTATAATATTAATTCTAATTCTCTTATACTGTTTCTACGTTGCTCATTTTAGCTTTGTGCTTAAAAAGAATAATATTTTAGATCACGCAGCGCCATCTAGTCTCACGCTTAGCAGATCTTGTGTTATTAGTACTAAACGACTGATAAAAATACATAGATTTTTTAAAATACATACATAATATACATAGGAAATACCAAGACTAGACATCACCAGTATGAAGTGTCATCTAAAAAAATTATAGTATAGTTTATAAAAATATAGTGCAATACATTAAAACTATATGCAGTACATTAAATTTAATAACAGCACGTTTATATACAAATAATAATGGTCGCACTTAACCAGTTTTTTGTTGGTAAGTGGAAGTGTAATTTTACGGGCAGCTCTACCATTGTTTCCTCGTTAATGAGAATCGGGTAATTCACACACATTTACATGCTATACTATATGTAGCTATAAATAAATGTTTAAATAAATTGTTTTTTATATTTGTATTTAATATCGAATAAAATACTATTAACGTAATATAGGAAAATTTGTCTGAAATAGTTATTTACTTATATAGAATATATTAGACAAAATAAAACAAAATAATGATTATGTTGGTATTTTTCTTACAGATCACCAGCATTATATAAGTATCTACATGGTTTTTATCATTATAATTGTTGTTGACTAAAATAGTAGCTTATAATATGTGTTTAAAAATAAATTCTAAGTCATAAAAATACACATATTTTTACGTATTCCCTTTTATGACTTTTAAAATACAATATAGAAAAATTTTAGTGCAAAATCAATAATTTACAAGAACACTGTTTAACAACATATATATATAGAGATATATATTTCATCGTTGTTATTAATATTATTATTATATATGTTACGATGTGATGTTATTTCAAGCGAAAAAAACATAATTTTTCTGTAGATAAACCTACCTATAATCATAACAGTCAAAATTATGATTTTACTGCAAAGACTATCCAAATTTTAACAATTTGAAAATTTTACTCTGACTACTATATACAAATTTTACAATGTAACTATTTGTATTAAACAGGATGTTTGTAGTCAAACAGGACTATTTGTATTAAACAGAACTCATATATATAGTTTATGTAATTAACGTAAGCCAGAGTAAATCAAGATGTAACAGTTAATATACAAGTTACACCCTACTGTGTGTGTTTACTCTCACCACCGCTCCTGTCATCGCAAGGATTTAAATTAATAAATATATATATTTAATAGCAACGTATCGTATAGCATTCAAAGTGTAAATCGGGAATAACAAAATAAAGGGTTACGAATAAATGGAAGAGGTGAAATGGAATGTTACAGTAATTGTTGTGTAGTTTTCTTTTACAAAATAATTATTAATATTAGTGGTGTCGATTTTATACATGGATTTCGTGATGATAATAGTTTTTTGTATTAATATACTTAGAAAAAAGTAATGTATAATGAAATTTCATTGGTTTATCTATTAAGGCAAAAAAGGCAGCAACTTTACGTACTTTCAATATGCCACTGCGGTTAGAGGCTGAGAGATTTAAATTCATTTAAAGATTTTTTTTTTCAGTTTATCCGTAATTATTATAATAATAATAACCCTGGATAATCTACATATCATCTATTTCCAAGCTAAGCAGAGCTTTTGTTATGGATTCTAAAGAGGCGATATAGATACTCAGATACATTTTATTTTGTAAACATATCATTTTCAGGTTTTCAAACTTGCAACATTTTGTCCATACCAAGAACATTGTAATTACTGTAATGTCCAGTGTCTTGTGAGTGAATATGGATATGTCTAAATGAATGTGTCATATCAAATTTATATGTAAAAATTTATTACTAGTATTTACATAACCTAATTGTACAACTGAGAACCTAAAATTAAAAAGCTTAAAAAAAATAATAATATGCTGACTAAAATATATTTTGTAAATACATAGAAAAATGCTAGACCGATACAGACAATCATACTCATTAATACATGCGTATGAGAGAAGTGAGAACATCTCAACATATGAGGAATCGTATCCGCGATCTTCCGATGGTCGGGGGTTCGATATCAGTGTAATAAACCGAGGCCGTCGTTATCAATTAATAATTAATAATTATTAATTCTATTTATTAACTTAATCAAACTTATATCCACTGTAGTGACAGTTTAAAAGTAAAAATAAAAAACAATAAAATTAAATAATATGAAACTATAAAGGATTCTAATGAAAAATTAAATAAAAAATGAAGAGCTCTACACTTTCAACTTTATAAAAAAACAAGTTAATAATAATCTTATTATTAATATTATAAATGCGACACTTAGTGAGTATAGATGGATATTTGTTGCTGTTTCACGCAGAAACTATGAAATAGATTTGGATGAAACTTTACAGTAATATAGCTTATACATCAGAATAACATGTAGGCGTAATTACACGCGAACGAAACCGCGGGCACGGCTAGTAAATAATAAATATAAAAAATAAGGTAATTTATTCACATTCAGTATTAATTTATATCTGTGTCCCTTTGTATTTCTGTATAAATTCGACAGAGCCCCAAGCGGAGGGCTTAGCATCCAATTTATTATAAATTCATATGCCCTCGGACCCTTTTGTGCGGAGTACCAATTCTGACCACCGGGAAATGACATATTTGTTGGAAAGCCGTAGTGTTCATTCAATTGCTGTACTGATTATGCTATTGATTCATTACACTGTTTTAAAATATATACATCTTATATATAAAATTCTCGTGTCACAGTTTTCGTTCCCATACTCTTCCGAAACGGCTTGACCGATTCTCATGAAATTTTGTGAGCGTATTGAGGAGGTCTGAGAATCGGCCAACATCTATTTTTCATCCACCTAAATGTTAGGGGTAGTCCCCCCTAATTTTTTTTTTATATTAAGGCAAAACAACGTTTGCCGGGACAGCTAGTATATATATTATTGATTGATTTGACGACCTCGGTGGTCTAGTGGTCTAGCACACCGCTTTACGACCGATGGTCGCGGGTTTGATTCCTCGCACGGCACAAACATTTGTATTCAAGAGTATGATTGTTTGTATCGGTTTGGGTGTTTTCTATGTATAATATGTATATATTTACAAAAAAAATATGTATATGTATCAGTTATCTAGTACCCATAACACAAGCTTTAGCTCGCTTAACTTGCGTCTAGATAGCGCTGTGTGAATTGTCCTGAGATTATTACTATTACTATTACTATTACTATGTATTTTAGAAAATGGCTAAATTTTTACTAATTTTTTTGTGTGTTAAGTCATACACATACATATGTTTACAAATGCAACTTTATATCGTATAAAAAAGCCTTTGTTCAGCGGTGGACGTCTTCCGGAGTGAGATGATTATGATTACGATCATATAAAAAATACATATGAAAAGAAACTTTAAAAATATAATGCTATAACCAAAAGATATTATTGATGGACCAAAAAATATTATGAATGGTTGTCACTGTTGTATATTTAATTAGCTTTTGCCCGCGGCTTCGCTCGCGTTAATTTATCCCCTTAGGGCTGGAATTTATCAAAATCCTTTCTAAAATAATAAGAATAATCGTTACATAGTATAAAATAAAGTCGCTGTCGCTGTCTGTCCGTCCCTATGTATGCTTAAATCTTTAAAACTACGCAACAGATTTTGAAGCGGTTCTTTTTAATAGATAGAGTGATTGTAGAGGACCTTCCTCTACAATCACTCTATTTACATATATATTACATGTACCTACACCCGTGCGAAGCCGGGGCGAGTAGCTAGTAATTCATAATACATAAAATATTAATAAAAATAAAGTTCAAAAAACAAGCAAAAGCTAAGTTTATGAGACAATACCAATAAGAAAAACAATAATCCAGGACTATTCACAAAGTGCCATCTAGGCCCAAATTGAGCAGATCTTGTGTTATGGGTACTAGACAGCCGCGTACAATATATACATACATCCAACATAGCATACATAGAAAACGCCCAAACCAATACAAACAATCATACGATTGATGTTTGTATAGTATGAGGAACCGAACCCGCAACCATCGGAAGTAAGGCGAAGTAAGTTAGTTAAAAAATAGCACACAAGGTATAGTAACAATTAAGCATGTGTCATTCTTAAGTTAAGAAGTTCTTAAGTTAACACTTAAGGCTTCATTACATTAAACCTTATTCAACAACCCCAGTCGACAATTACCTACATACAAATTACATCCGGATTTATGTAAACAACAATCCTTCGAACTAGCCATTTCCAATTCGAACTCATGTATAGCATATCTCAATTGAATCCAAACTGACCTGTATTAAACACGTATGTTTTTAGCGTACTGCTATAAATATTCCATACGGAAGGGCCTGAACACACCTTCCCACATCCGAAATCCCAAAAGTTAGAGCCGATTAATAAATTATTAACTCCCTTCATCCAGTTTAACTTAAACCCTCTCGTCCGTACTTGTGCTAAGGTTTAAAATGACATTGAGGGGTCTTAGCATAATAACCGCAACAGATAAATTGCAAATTGGTGCTAAACGCCCACTAACAGAAGATGTATGTTTGTTTTTCTGTAAATGGTGACAGTGAATCGTGAATGGGCCGTTTAAAACCGTCTTTTTGTTTCGTATGTGAGAAACGGCTTAGGATATCCCATTGCTTTGGTTATAGCTGGTGACTCAGCTGATCTAAAACCATTGTGTATCCAAATAAATAAAATGAAAGTATCTGTTTACCATATTAACAGCTTTTCACTATGCATTTAGTATATAAAAGTATATACGGTACTAACATCAATAAATAAATTAAAAAAAAATATATGTCTGTCTGTTTGTTCTTGCTAATTTGTGAAGCAGCTGATTTTGACAGGACTTTCACTAGATGGCTAATGTTTTAAGAAATAACTTATATATATATCGTCGATTAAATAGAAAATGTCATTTTTCATAATTAGAAGCTAGAATTGCCTACTTTTATATAAGTCAATTAAATTAACCGCGCCGTCTTAATCATTATTTAAATACTTTTAAAATGATATATTATACTTCTGTGTAAATTTAAAACTTTAAAGGAAAAATAATTTAAATAAGTTTAAAAACTTTGTCTTGCAAAAAATGTACTTTTTGAATACTGACATATTTCTATTTAACCAACGATATATTGGTCTTTAAAGTGCTCATCATAAACTCAAACAATGACATAATGATTTATAAAAAGAATAACAAACAAATCATGCTGCCAGCGACTTCATGAGTATAACATTGAGTGTAAATGCTCCCACTTAAATAAAAACAATATACATATATTATTTAAATTATTAACCGGGTCTTAAGACTAATAATTTTATGGCAAATAAAGGTATTTATTATGTTATATACCTATTTTTTAAATTATTATTTACCTCTATCTCTAGTGCAACCTAGTCGAAACGTCAAAAGAGGTAAATACCTTTATTTGCCATAAAATTATTCGTGTTAAAACCCGGTTAATAATTTAAATAATGTATATTAAACACGAAAGTTTAAAATTAACAATATACATATATGTAGAAGTTGATAGTTCTGCTTAAAGTGGTTTCTACATTCTTTGAAACACCGTTAAAATTCGGCAATCATTACAAGATATGTATAAATAAATTATAAATTAAACAATTCGTCCGAATTGATCGTTAAAATACAAATCGCAGGCTTAAGAGAAATACTACAAAGATTCTGATCTACGTAGTTAATAATACACGTTGTTTATGGTGACCATACTTTATGAGTAATAGTAATAATATAATAATAGTCTAGGACAACACACAACGCCATCTAGTCCCAAGCTAAGCAGATCTGTGTTATGGATACTAGAGAATTGATATAAATACATATGATATTTTGTAATGCATCCATGCAAAGCAGGGGGTGGAAAAATTAAATGCAAAATTCTCGAATGCAGGTGAACAATAAGCAACTCTAGTATAGTCATTACATAATATAAAACAAAGTAGCTATCGCTGTGCGTCCGTCCCTCTGTATGCTTAAATCTTTAAAACGACGCATTTTGAAGCGACTTTTTTTAATAGATAGAGTGATTCAAGAGGAATGTTTATGTCTATAATACATGTACACCCGTGCGAAGCCGTGGCGAGTAGCTAGTCTAGTATAAAAGTAGCTTTGTAATATTATTTGTTGTAAAAAAAGTAATATTTTTTGTATTACTATTTGCGGCAAGTTAAAATGAAATGTTTTTATCAGATTTGGAAACTTGGAATTTCAGAAGTTCAAAAAAATAAGATAAAAGTATGTGGTAAATAATCAACATGAACTTTTAAAATTCAGGAAATAGAATATTCAAAGTTAGATTGAATTTTGATATTTAAAGGGTCCAAATATATTTCAATGATTTCATTTAAACACAACTGTATACGTTTCAGTATAGCGAAGCGAAATAAACTTTATTTATAAAATGGTAAAACTCAAAACTACTTGTAAGCTGTTTTAAAATATTGAGATTAAAAAAAACATTCATGTCAACAAGTTTCGAGAACTGACAAGAAAATCAGCTCTTATTATTTCTTAATTAAAGTTTTTATTACCAAAAATCAATTAGGCAGAATGTAGGAACCATATGTCATTGTATTTTGTTTTTAAAAATATGCTGGCGCGTATATTTGGACCACACGGGTCCATAATTCTATTATGATATAAAAATGTTTACTTTTACACAATACGTTCATTCAGCGCGCGCAATGAACATGGGATTGTACATATGTAACTCTTCTTTATTAACTCTTTCGCGCGTCATTACGCGTATGTTTCATGTCATGTCACTTTCTTTTAAACGTCATATTTAAGATTAATAAATAACCAATGACTCTGTAGTTATGCTTTTGCTTCTTAGTTAGATGTCCGCCATTTTGCAATAATCATTAATTATTACGGAAAAGGCGTTAAATCGCGTTTGTACGCGTTTTGAAGGACGCGGAAATACGTGAGCTGGCGGAGCCGTCGGTCTTTCTTGTTCTCTTTCATTTCCATGCTCGTTCTTTCCTGAGAAAAAAGTTTCGCGCGTTAAAAGATGTGAGTGTAAATAGCGCGAATAATTGAAATATGTTTATTGGAAGTATCCGCCATTTTACTGTAACATGGAGTCCGTACACTGACTTCGTTTAGTCGATCCGTTGTTGAAGTGTCATTAATGGCTGGAACGTACCTGGTTATTTATTTACGCACCATCGATGTTAATAGTGTTGTAATCGTAATAACATAGTTCATTAGTAATACATTTCCACTAGCTAAGAGCTTTTATAGTGAGGGTAGTAATCAAGTAGCCTGATTTGATGGCCTCGTGGTTTCGCTTGGACACATCACTTTACTTCCGGTATGCTGGTTCAATTTCTACTACAGTCCAAATTTTTAAGAGTATGACTGTTTGTATCGATCTGGGTGTTTCTATGTATATTATGTATATGTTTATATATAAAAATAAATTATTTGTATCCGTCGTCTAGTACCCATAACATTATCTCTGCTTAGCTTGGGACTAGATGGCGCTGTGTGAATTGTTCTAGATTATTATTATATATGATAAACTATAATAAATATGTGTATAATGTTAAGAGTAAAGGGTAGGAGATAGTAATGGGCATAATTGAAACTAAACCTAACATGATTCTAATCCCCAAATATTAAAAACTCGCCGAAAATCTTACAAAAAATTACGAGAAAGTAGGTTTATTATTTTTTAATTTCATCACTAAATGAGGCATTTATTTAAAAAACTTTATTGACCAATTGAAACATGGATAGATGGTTAAATCTACCTAATATAATAACATATACCGTTTTTATTACCTTACCTAGGTGCCTTGCCTTTATCCCATTATTTGAGGTCGGTACAGTATGCCATCCTCTTCCACTGATCCCTATCAGCCGTCATATCTGAACACACTCTCCTTTTATACATATCATCTTTCACACAATCCATCCATCTTTTTTGTTCGTCCTCTCCTTTCCATCCATCCACGTTCATATTACACACTTTCTTTAAGACGTGATTCTCGCTCCTCCGCATAACATTAAAAGAATAGAATAGAAAATCTTATATTCAAATAAACTTATTTTAAGCACTTCTGAATAGTCATAACAATTTTGTTTTAATCTACCGCTTTTCGGAAAGCTGTCTCATCACAAGAAGAACGAGCAAGAACTTGTGTGTTGCTCTTTTAAATAATCCTTGTAAGTTCACATTTACAAGTCGAAACGTGTGAATACAAATTACCAACAAGCACTAATTTATTAGGGTCAAATATAAATATACAATAAGATTAAATCAGTCGTAGTGATAAGCAGACCAGTCCCTAAAAGCAGCACTCGTTCACGAGTATGACGGATGCTAAGTCAATCTGTTACCTCACAACTTGTCTATAACTGGCACAGATTATAGATGAACTATTATCCTATTATTAAATTAATAATAGTAAAATTCGTATGACATGTTAATAATTCATGCGAAATTATTCCGCTTCCACAGTAGGAATTTATGAACGGAAGCGAGCAATGCTTATATTTTCGTATATCCGCATTTTTCGAACCGACCGTCTCTTGAATTTTTGAGATGCATTCCATTTGCAACGGAATCCTTTTGAGGATATTCCGACATTCTCTTATATTATATGAATAAATGCTTCTATTGGTAGCGCTGTCTTAAAATACAACGCTATTTTATATGTTTTGGAAAGAAAATTAAATTATTATATTCGAATTTCAAATTTGAAATTCGAATATAATAATTTAATTTTTAGGTATTATTTGAATAAATGGTTCTATTGGTAGCGCTGTCTTAAAATACAACGCTATTTTATATGTTTTGGAAAGAAAATTAAATTATATTCGAATTTCAAATTTGAAATTCGAATATAATAATTTAATTTTTAGGTACATGAATAAATGCTTCTATAGGTAGGGCTGTCTTAAAATGCAACGCTATTTTATATGTTTTGGAAAGAAAATTAAATTATTATATTCGAATTTCAAGTTTGAAATTCGAAATTTATTATATACACAAGCAAATACATAGACGGTCTGTTACGGACAGCTTTATTACTTTAATAGTTAGGCGGACGCAGACACCTGTATAACTACTAACTTATACTCTAATATATAGTATACTAGCTGTCCCGGAAAAAGTTGTTTTGCCTTAAAATAAAAAAAAAATAGGGGTGGACTACCCCTAACATTTAGGGGGATGAAAAATAGATGTTGGCCGATTCTCAGACCTACTCAATATGCTCACAAAATTTCATGAGAATCGGTCAAGCCGTTTCGGAGGAGTATGGGAACGAAAACTGTGACACGAGAATTTTATATATAAGATAAGTCTAAGCAACACATACAAATTTAAATTTCTCAATGTGTTTAAATACTTAGTATTTTCTTATTTATATATTTTTTTTTGTATATTAAATAACAATTGTTTTTTTTAAATGATCTTAATTAACAATAATTACGAGGAAGTGATGTAGGTCCTAATCAACTAAACTTAAACTAATGTTAAATGGTTGTATAAAAGTTGCATAAATGAATACAAAGTGTGGCCTCCTCTGTTATGGAGAACTTGCTGACACCGATGATTCATAGAATCGATGAGACTGTTAATGTTATCCTGCTGCAATTGCTCCCAATGAAATTTTAGTAACTCCATCAGTTTTTAGGTTGTTGTCACTCCATCCAAGAGGACATACCTTTCTAACAGTCAAAGTATTTTTTTTTAATCCGATCAGCAGAATCGGACATTACCTCGAACAAACAAACATACAAACTTTACCTCTTTATAATATTTGTATAGACTAGCTTCACCCGCGACTTCGTCCGCGTGGAATTTAACTTTATTTTTCTAAAATAAAAGTTGCCTAAGTTACTCCTTATTACATCAGCCACCTGCCAATAAAAGACCCGTCAAAATCGGTCCATCCAGAGATTAGCCGGAACAAACAGACAGACAGACAAAATTGTAAACAATGTTATTTTGGTGTATGTACCGTATTTATATACATACGCATGTAGTAAAAATCGGTTATTTCAATATTACAAACAGAGACTCCAATTTTATTTATATGTATAGGTGAGTTCGACTACGTTGTTATCAAATATGTGTTGCTAACCAAACTTTATGTTAATACCTCTTTCCACCTATGTAACGGACAGAATTAGACCAAATAGTGTCAGTTTATCGCACGGTATCAAACTTGCACGTTAACGAGTAGTGCAACCGCCAAGTTCAGGATTCAATTTCCGTGCAGGGAACATTCTGGGAACATTAGCCTTGTAACTTTGTTCGTATTCAGGTTGCGAGGTTCGATACTGGAAACTTTGTAGTGGCTATTTGAATATTAGTTTAGTATCTCTTATTTTATCCTTTTTATAGATGGCTCTTTGTGGTACTTGGAACAGAGGTAAGTAAAATTCATTCTTTATAAGCTTCCATTCCATTTGTGTAGTATTCTTATATAAAAAATGGTATTTGAAACATTTCATAGAGAGGCGAACTTCTTAGCATTCCATGGATTAACTGTGTGGTAGAGAGGTAAACTGCGATCAGTTCCCGGGACCTGTGACCCGGATAAGTTTAAGTCCACTTGCCGACGTCAACACTCACCTTTATTACTCGTGTTTCTCTCCTTTCCCGATACCGTTGTCATTCCAGAGAACTTAGATGTTATGCCTATGTATATCCTGTAATTTCGCTGCCTATATCCTGTAATTTCACTGCCTATATCCTGTAATTTCATTGCCTATATCCTGTAATTTCACTGCCTATATCCTATAATTTCATTGCCTATATCCTGTAATTTCACTGCCTATATCTCACTCTGCATCATAATTATAATTAACACAGAAACTGCTTTGCTGCTGACAGTAATGGGTGAGACGGGGAAGAAAGCAGACGATTTTACCTGTGATAAGGATAGAACAATTTAATAAAAAATAATAAATATTGTAAACTAATAGATGTATCTAATGTATAGTTTTTCACAGGTTTCAAGTTTATACTCCTCCGAAAAGACTTGACCGATTTTGATGAAATTTTGTATATTCAGCAGGTCTGAGAAAAGTTTTATAACTAATTTTTATACTCCTAAATATTAAAAGTGGCTCACTCCAAAAAATGTTTTTCATATTTTATATTATGTCGCACTAAAAATACATGTAACACTTAAACTTAACCCTTCTACCACCAACCCCTATTTTTTAATTGCGATTTATGTGACAAAATAACGTTGGCGGGTTCATCTAGTATTATAGATATATAAGTCTATGATAGACCTAGATGGATAAAGATATTTTGATTTGATTTCCATCTGACTAATAAAAAGTAAGATTCAAAACATTCGAATTTCAAACTGTAATAGTATGGGCATTAGATCATTCAAAATGTAACAAATATTGAGTGCAAGAACAATCAAATTAAGAACAATAAATACTGTTCTAATTTTAAATTTTAAATTCAGTTTTATATTTTTACTTATTTGTATTCATAAGTTGCCAGTTTTGGAATGTAAAGAAGAATTTTAAGGCAGACGTATTACAGTGCAGAAAAAAAGCGAATCATGTAAATGGTTCTTGTGCGAAGAAAATTCCATTAAAATTAAATGAAAGTAGTGAAAGGTGTTCCATTGAAACCTTCAACCGGCCGTGAGTATAGAAAATTCTCTCGTCCATTACTTTACTGGCAAAACATTTTTAATTACAGTGAAAAACACGGGCATTAGAGACGTGGACTGAAAGCCTGGTGAAATGTGCTGACTATTTAAGTATAACTAGTGAATGGAAGCCCTTGTATTTACTTTTTTCTTTCGTGGCCGTGTGTGTAGGCAAAGGAAATAAATTAAAAGTTACTCACACTTAATGCAAATTGGTGCCGCTAGAGTAAAGAATGGGTTTCCAAAGCCGTTGCTTTTAAGTAATTTATATATTCACGACTGTCTAGATAGGGGCAGTCAATTGATTGACTAAAAGCATTAAATGTTTTATTTTAGAACAATTAACATAGGCTCATCTAGTCCCAAGCTAAGTACAGCTTGTGTTATGGGTATTAGACAACTAATATAAATACTTAATTTTCTTTTGTAAACAATGATTGTTTATATATACTCATGAATACAAATGTTTGATGATTTATTTTTTTAAATACATAGACTTACATAAGAAGTCAGTCAGAACAACATACAAATTACAATGGTATCTGCGAGGATTGAATTCAGAATCGTTGAAACACGAAGTAGGGAGACACCATAGACCACCGGGGGTGTCAAAATCGGGAATGCATTTACGCGAAGTATAGATCTATAGATATCTACCGCATAACAGCGTGAGCGTCTTCAACGAAACCCAAATAAAATAATGACCCGAAACTTCTAACTTAGGCAAACACATAAATTGTTTCAAGAGAGAAATCCTTTAGCTGGAACAAGCTGATAACTTTTATCTACTATCTGTATAATTCTTATTACAGTTGTACAGAGTTGAGAATCCATTGTTTTTCTATAGTAATAATGTCTTTGCCCCACTTCGATAGAGGACACACTTTTGTTTGCGGTTGTAGTAACACCTATTACTGTAATGTAAGGTAGAGTTTGGCGTGTATAGTGTATACTTAATATTGGTATAGCGAGTATCTCGTAAGGAACGATGAGATAATTTATTAAAGGTCCCTGACCACTTTTTCGCACCCTTTGACTATTTGTTCCTAACTTGTTCTACTTGGTGATTTTTTTTGGGTTCAATTGAGATAAAGTAATATTGAATTCGCGTAACTATCATAATTCTAAATCACATTTGGCAGCATCACGATTACTATGTCAAATGGACGTTTTTTTATATTGTACTAGCTGTTATTCGTCTGCGTGATATTATCATCGTTTTTATAACATTTTTCTTTGCTGCTCTGCTCCTATTAGTTCATCATCATCATCATCATCGCAGCCCGGAAGACGTCCACTGCTGGACATAGGCCTCCCCCAAAGATCTCCATGACGATCGGTCCTGCGCTGCTCGCATCCAATGCCTTCCAGCGATCTTGACCAGATCGTCGGTCCACCTTGCTGAAGGCCTTCCCACGCTGCGTCTTCCGGTCCGTAGTCGCCACTCGAGGACTTTACTACCCCAACGGCCTACGAGCTATGTGCCCTGCCCATTGCCATTTCAGAGTCGAAATTCTTCGGGCTATGTCGGTCACTCTGGTTCTTCTGCGGATCTCCTCATTTCTGATTCGATCACGCAGAGAAACTCCGAGCACTACTCCATTGCCCTCTGAGTGACTCTGAGCTTATTCATGAGACCCATAGTTAGCGACCACGTCTCTGTGCCGTAAGTCATCACTGGCAACATACATTGGTCGTAAACCTTCGTCTTGAGACACTGCGGTAATTTGGACGAAAAGATATATCGGACTTCCCGAACGTTGCCCATCCGAGGTGGATTCGACGATTGACCTCTTTCTCGAAATTGGATCTACCTAGCTGGATAGTTTGCCCTAAGTATACGTAGTGATCGACAATTTCGAGTGTAGAATCTCCGATTTTATAGCGTTATATTATCATCTACTCCAAGGTTGTCTGAAAGAGATCGTTTAAGCAATAAGACCTCCTTTTTTAGTTACATCTAAATATATATAACTCAAAGGTGACTGAAATAGTGATTTACCAATGCACAGCCTAAACCACTGGATCGGACTGATTTGGTACGCAGGTAGATGTTATGACGTAGGCATCCGCTAAGAAAGGATTTTGATAAATTCCACCCCTAAGGGGATAAATTAACGCAAGCGAAGCCGCGGGCGAAAGCTAGTACTCTATATATTCTCTTTCTTGTATATTTTTATAGAGCAACATAAAGTAATAATCTTCCTCTATAAATGGGCTATCCAAAATTAAAAGATATTTTAAAATCGGTTAAGTACATCCAAGGATTACCTCCCCATAACCTCACAGACTCTTTATAATATTGCAATAGTGATTAAACAGCTTATTTATATTACCGTGTGACCGCGAGAAAAAATTTTATCAGTATGAACAGTATACTATATTTTGAAATGACAGTGTATATAGTCGTCTCTGCCTGCATGCATATTTAGATAAAAACTAATAAAAAGCCTGGAAATTGATATACTAGATGATGCGTGATATTGGTGACTACCCCCTACGAGTAGCAATAAGATACTATCACACCCAAAGTGAAGCACTGAGGGGGTAGGCCGATTCCAATTAAAACTAAAAAAGCATATTCCACTAGTCGGAATATTCTCTCTCTCTAGCTATGTCGGAATATACTCTTCGCACAGGTCAGTCATTCCATAATAATCCATTAAAAAGATTTAATAATTTACTGCACACAAATAAATATACGGAATATTGTTTAATGTTCCAAAGTTTTAACTTGCCCACAATATTTCAGCTGCGAAGTGCCGAACTTGCGAACTTTTAGTGTGTATCAAGTTAGCAGGCTGCTAGGTTACCAACTATCTCGTCCAGATTAAGTATTTAACTTGAATGATAGTTTGACGTGGGGTGTACTTATAATTGAACTGTCACCAACGGCGTGAGACGCCCTTTTGGTGTTCGTATCATAATGATTCAAGTTTCGAATGCTTGATTCAATTTGGTTTACAATTCATTCTAGAATGTTCCATTGTTTTCATTCGATTTTCAAAATATTAGATGTCATTAAAAACCTAAGTTTATACTTAATTAACTATCACCAAAGGCGTGAGACGCCCTTTTGGTGTTCGTATCATATGATTCAAGTTTCGAATGCTTGATTCAATTTGGTTTACAATTCATTCTAGAATGTTCCATTATTCTGATTCGTTTTTCAAAATATGAAATGTTATTAAAAATCATTCTAATACCTAAGTTTATACTTAATTAACTATCACAAAGGCGTGAGACGCCCTTTTGGTGTTCTAATCATAATGATTTAAGTTTCGAATGCTTAATTCAATTTGATTTACAATTCATTCTAGAATGACCATCGTTTTTATTCGAATTTCAAAAGTTTATACTTAGGTATCAGAGTGGTTTTTAATGACATCTAATATTTTGAATTAATATTAATTGTTTATATTCGATTTTCAAAAGTTTATATTTAATTAAAAACTATTTAAATAGGCACCCTATTTGAATAGTTTTTAATATTATGAATTATTGTTATCCTGACAATTCAAATTTCGAAAGTCGTTGGACTGTATATTTGAAAATCAAACTGTATAGAATATGCGTAATTTGTTATGTTCGATTTTTAAAAGTTCATATTTTATTATAGTAAATATTACTTTGTAGCCTAATAGGTAAGATAGGTAGGTACCTATCATATTTTATGAATAAAACTCTTATGGACTACACTGCTAGATTATGTTTAAATTTATTTGAAGTATTTAAAAATACAACTCTCTTTTGAGAGTTGTTAAATAATGAAGAAGAACAAAGTAGGTTAATATTTTATATTGTTCATTTTATTTCTTTTGGTATATCTGTATTTTATACTATACTACTTATATTTCATACACAATGTAAAATATTGTTACAGATAAAGTGAATTGAATTAAATTAAATCTTTTTATTTTTAGTTACATTTAATTTCTCTTATTTATTCTATTTGCGGAAAACATTTTTTTAACTCATAATAATCCTTATTTCAAATTATTCAACATTTGTGTATGGAAAAATATAGATCAATTATTGTTGCATATTTATTTTCGTGAATTTCAGAACCAATACTACCCATAAGGACTAAGGTGTTATATCCCATTGAAGTAATAAACTGAACACGTTTTTCAAATAAACTTCCGATATTGCTACCAGATGAAACTGTAGCTGGAATTAGTTGGCTGCACTCCAGAAGCCTGCAATTAGCCCTTGCGCTTGAGCACAGCGCTGCATACCGAATTTCATATCCAGTCTTAAACTGTACTGAAAAATTATAGTGACTTAGACAAGGGGCTGGCATATGAAATTTTCTTTTACACTTTTATCTATTCTTTTCTTATTTCTTTACTTATTCTTAAAACGGACGGTAGGGTAAAAATTAAAATTAAATGTAAAAAAAAATTACTTTCATAAGCGGATAAAATGTCCTACATGAATAAATGAATTTTGAATTTGAATTTAAACTTTCGCGTTTAGTACACATTATTAATAAGTATAATAATAATAATAATCTCAAGACAATTTATACAGCGCCATCTAGATTCAAAAGCTAGCTAAAGCTTGTGTTACGGTTACTAGATAACTGATATAAGTACATAGATCGTTTTTTTTCGTAAAGACATACACATCCTTGGACGGCACAAACATTTGTATTCATGAGTAATAATTGTTTGTATCGGTCTGGGCATTGTATATGTATAATATACAATGCCCAGACCGATACAAACAATTATTACTCATGAATACAAATGTTTGTGCCGTCCAAGGAATTGAACCCGCGACCATCGGATGTAAGTCGGTGTGCTAAACCGCTAAACCACCGAGGCCGCCGAGGTATATTTAAAAGGGTAACACGAATAAGTTTTGTTCTGAAATTTTGTTTTGAACTGCATTTAGTTCTCATATTATTTTATAGTTTTGAATATATGTTTTTTTTTTATAATTTTGTAAGGAAATATAATATTCAGATTTACCACAGAAAATCTGACAATCTGAAATCTGAAAATCTGATCTTTAATAAAATATGGAAATTCTAACCAAGTTTTACTGCGTAGTTAGTTTACCTATCAAGAAATTCAGCTTGTTAATTTAAAAATACTACAAAAATAATTGTAATGGAAAAATCACTTGTAAAAGGTTAACTAAATAAGACGACTACAAATAGAAATTTATTCAAATAATAAGTTTATATATATAACTTTTGAATAGTCACTTCTATTTTATTCTATCGCTCATTCGGAAAGCATTACAAGAAGAATGAGCAATGAGCAAGAAACTTAAGTATTACTCTTTTAAATAATCCATAATCATCATAATATAAATATATCATAGATCTTATCTTAATCATTACATAGTAAAACAAAGTCACTTTCGCTGTCCATCCCTATGTATGCTTCAATCTTTAAAACTACCCAACGGATTTTGAAGCAGGTTTTTTTTTAATAGATAGAATGATTCTAGAGGAAGTTTTATATATATATATATATATATATATATATAATACATGTACACCAAGGGTGAAGCCGGGGCGAGTAGCTTTTAAAAAAATTAAAAATATCTTCTTTTCCTACAGTTCATACAAAAACAACGCCTATTGTTACATACATTACATATATATATATATATATATAAACAGTACTGTACACACGCATATACTATTTGTCAACTAAATTACGGAGTTCCGTAGAAAATACGATATAATCGCAGTCTGTCACTTCTTGGGGTCCCTCTATTATATTTTCCTTTTATTGTCCGCGTTTTTCATCCAACTTGGCGAGCGGAGTTGGTTCATCTCTCATAATTAAGTAATTATACTGATAGCTGAGATTACGCTTTTAGTCGCATCTTGCATTGGAGGAAATCTCTTGGAGAATATTTTGTTGTTGTCTCATATATTTATAAATAGGAAAGACTTTCCTCTTTCTGTCTGTTTGTTGCCATTTCATAATTAAGGGCTGAATGAATTTTAATGTAAGACATGACAATAATATTACTAGTAACACAAGGTCATCTTGTCCTATGATAAACAGAGCTTGAGTTATGGATACTAAACAACTGATAGATAGACAACTGGTACTTATATATATACATAGAAAACACCCAGACTAATATAAACAATCATGAAAACGAATGTTTGTATTGTACGAGGAATCGAACTTGCGGCCATCGGAAGTAAGGCGGCGTCTAAACCGCTACACTACCGATGCCTTCAATCATGAAAACCACCCATACTGATTATCTTATTTATTATCTGAGCGCATTCTTATTTTATATTTACTCGGATCCTAGGATCTTAGTGTCTATGTGATAAACCTTCTTCAAAATTTAGGCTAACAAATGCAGAAAGAATTTTTCAAATCGGTCTAGTAATTCCTGAGTTAAGTGCGTTCAAACATATTATTATGTTTTATTATATTTGTAAAAATAAAATAATTATAGAATTTATTTCAAATTGCTTCACATATTTCACTAAATATTAAATGCATCCGTATTATACTTTTTAAGTAATTAAATTTGGAATCACGTTTAAATATCGAATATCCTATTCGAATTTCAAATGAAACAAACATATATAAAATTTATACAACAAATATTATTTTAGCCTATTCCAAATTCAACATATTTAGTGTATACGTAAATTATTCGAATTGATTTATTATAATATTCAATTAATAATACAATAATTAATTATTTTTAAACAAGTAGGAATAGAATACAAAATTCTTTATTCAAATAACTTTACATTTAAGCACTTTTGAATAATCCTCACTTATTTTCTGACTACACCGCTCATTTGGAAATGTGCCTCATCACAAGAAGAACGAGCAAGAAACTTACATGTTACTCTTTTAAATAATTGTCGTAACTTTACATTTTTAGATTGAAATGAGTGAATATAAATTACTATCTAGTACTAATTCATTATAGTCAAAATAAAGAATGAAACTGTCAAACAGTTGGTGGTATTTATTATTTTGACTATAAATAATAAAAGTAAATCAGTCATAGTATGTAATATTATGTTATCTGTGGTTATAGTAATTAGAGCAGACTAGTCCCCACAAGCAGCACTCATTCACAAGTATGACAGATGAGCCAGCCATCGCTGCTCTCGACCATATTTTAGGGAGCTCTAAAACCAGGCCCACCACGCCCGAGACTTCGTAAATCTATACATATAAATAAAATTGGAGTGTCTGTTTGTAATATTGAAATTACCGTTTTTTACTACATGCATATGAATATAAACGGTACATATACCAAAATACGAGTAAGAATGTTTACAATTTTTGTCTGTCTGTCTGTTTGTTCCGACTAATCTCTGAAATGGCTGAACCGATTTTGACGGGACTTTTATTGGCAGGTAGTTCTACATGAACTACCTGCCAATAAAAGTCCCGTCAAAATCAGTTCAGCCATTTCATAAGGACTAACTTAGACTACTATTATTTTAGAAAAATAAAGTTAAATTCCACGCGGACGAAGCCGCGGGTACAGCTAGTTTAAGCTAGTTTAAGTTTAAAATGTCTGTGACAGCTGTCACCAGAGTAATATCTATTAAATACGTCTGCGATGGAATAATTAGTAAAAATTAGTTAAAGTGCATATAAAACATTACAAACATATACCAAATATAGCTACAGAAGTAAGTTACCCTGGCATATATGAGAAACGAATCACAAAGTGCTACGAATGCGAGAAATTCACTATATTTCCAAGAGCGGTAAGCCACAATTTACCGTTACTAATTTAAAAATACCGTTACAATATTATTTACTCCAATTAACTGATTCATGGATGTAAACAAATTTTCACTAATTGAATGGATGGAACTGACTCAATAACTGACAAATGACATATACACGACTACTACTTGTCACAGTGTAATAGTTGACACTTTAAAGAACGACGCAGACGCATTTTTCAACATTATAACAAGACATAGACAACTAGATGGTTTTGGATGCAAGACCATTTGGCCCATTAATTAACATCATAGGTAGGTGGCGCTACTATCGCTTGATTTTTAAATATATTATAAATATTTTAAATATATTATAATATCAGTTAATGGTTTATACATATAACTTATTGATTAATTAATTAATGTCAAGAAAGACTAATTTAAAGATGACTTCGCCAAGCAATATAACGTTTAGGAAAATTAGACGATCAAGCTCATTCCATAGTCTATCTAATTCGTCACTTTATGATACCACGAATATGAGTTTACCAAATACTTCGATGGATGAGAGTATAAATATTCAAAATAAAGATAATTACATAGAAAAATTAACTACAGATCTACATTCGGCATATTCTGAAATTGATGATCTTAACTTGGAGAATACTAAATTAAAGCTAGAGTTAGAAAAATGTTTAAAAATTATAGACATATACAAAAACGATAAATGTGAGAGCACACCTATAATAAAAAAGAAGAAATCCGTAACAAAAAAAATGATCTCGAGAGAACCATCGTTTTCTCCAGACAATGTATGTATACAAGCAGAGTGCAACCAAAACCTAATTACTGATAAGGGGACCAAAGACCAAAACTTGAAGGATACATTGATAAACACTAACAGACTGGATAACAACATAGAAGTATTTTCTAATAATAAATCTACATACTACGACAATGAGCAACATATAAAAACAACAAAAAAGAATGTTGTAATTCTAGGAGACCAACAATGCCGCGGAGTAAGACAAATATTACAAAGCCTTTTGGGCAACGACTATATAGTAACAGCGTTTTGGAAATCTGGGGCAAGATTATCTGAAATATTGAAATTTGATAACAAATATATATTAGAATTGACAAAAAATGACTATGTTCTTATTATAGGAGATACAAATGAGGTTAATCCGTATGAATTTAAGATGTACGTGACTAGTTGGCTGAAGAGTATTGTTAATACTAATGTAATATTTTCTGAAATATCATTTAATATGAAACTTAACGAAAGTCGGTTAAATTATGAGTTGCGGCACATTTCTAATTTTCACAAAAATGTTTCATTTATTGACATGGATTATTCTAGGATTAAATTAACTAAAATGAAATTTACAATTACTCTATGTAGACATCTTTTAAGAGAAATATTACATATTACCTACAAATATAATTCTGAAACATACATTTTAAATTTAAGTAATTATGACAACGTAGTAAGGCAAACAAATTTCTGTCATAAATATACACAGACTGATGATATTTCTCATACTTCGAACATAGCTTTAAGTAATTGTAATAATGACAAATCTAATTCAGAAATGGTTAATAAAACAGAAGATTCGTTTTTTCTTGTATAATAATATCACTGTATTGCATCAAAATATAAATGGTCTTATTAGTAAATCGGATCTATTAAGCATGAGTTTGAATGAGTTAAAAAATGAGGGCTTTTCAATCGATGTGTTGTGTATAACGGAACACAATATGGTGGAAGGTGATATCAATCAGTTATATATACCAAATTTTAATATTGCAGCAGTTTTTTCTAGATCTATACGAAAAGGAGGTTCGTGTATAATGGTTAAAAACATACATAAATTCAAAACATTGTCCAAATTACAAAAGTATAGTGTGCAAAATATTATCGAATGTTGTGGTATAGAATTAGTTAGCCAATGACATCACGTTGTTATGTATCTATAGACCACCAAGACAAGATTCAACTTCAATGCAGACTTTTTTTGATGTATTTGATAAAGTGTTATCGGAAATAACAAAAAACCAGAGGAATAAAAAAATAATAATAGGGGGAGATTTCAATATAGATACTTTAATTAAAACTAAAAATTCATTGCAATTTCAAGGTGCACAGTTTCGGTTTAAAATTTGCTATTAAAGAACCAACACGCTTGGTCAGCTCAACTTGTATTGATAATATAATACACAATGTTAGGGGTTCTAAAAGTAATGTAATAGAACTTGCTCTATCTGATCATACAGCACAAGTTCTAAAATGTCCCGTAAAAAAAACTTGCATTATTTCACACTGGTTTACGAAAAAACGAGATATTCATATTGATAATTTGATTAAGTTTAAGAAAACTCTTAAGGCACTAAGTTTTGTTGATGTATATACTAATAATGACCCTAATAAAGCATTTGACGTGTTTTATGATACATTTAAGTTGTTCTATGACCTCTGTTTTCCTATACTCAAAATTAAAGTACCTACTGAAAAAAAAATTAATTGGATATCTAAGGGCTTAAAACTCTGTAGTAAACGTAAAAGAAAATGTTTATGGGAGTATAGACGAAATAAATCTATAGAAAATAAAAATAAATTTAAAACCTATAGTAGGCGTCTTAAAAACATTATTAAATTTACTAAAAAGTTAAAAAATGACAATTACATACAGACATCAAAAAATAAATGTAAAGCGACGTGGAATGTTATAAATAGCAATAAATCTAATGTTGTTAAGGAACCTATAGAAAGTATATATATTAATAAAATAATTGTACATGACTCACAAATAATAGCAGATGCATTTAATGATTACTTTATAAAAAATTCAATCTGTGATAACAAATCAAATACGGATGACATTTCTTTTGACGAAAATATAAATATGACATGTAATAGTAGCAATAATAATGTAATTGACATTAATCGTATCGTATCATATCGAAATTATAATTCTATGTTTATGTTACCCACTGGTCCTGATGACATAAATTTAATAATTAAAAACTTACGAAATACTGCAAGCATAGGTTATGATGAAATTTCAACAAAAGTAATTAAATATGTAGCAGGAATAATTTCACCAGTTTTAAGTTATGTTATTAATCTTTGTATAGAAAATGGCATTTTTCCTAATATCCTAAAATTATCAGTGATAAAACCTTTATTTAAAAAAGGTGATAGGGAAAATCTAGACTGTTATAGACCTATAGCTCTTATCACAATATTTGCAAAAATTTTTGAGAAGGTAATTTACAATAACCTTTACTCATATTTAGAAAAATATAAAATATTTGCTAATGAGCAAAACGGATTTCGAAAAAATAAAAACATTAACTTAGCTATATTTAATTTTCTTAATACTGTAATTACTAACACTGATAAGAAAATAAGTGTAACAGCGCTATTTATGGACATGACTAAAGCATTTGATCATGTAAATCACGACATATTATTTAAAAAAATGGCGTCGTATGGTATAAGAGGAAATGTATTATCATTATTAGAATCGTATCTATTCAATAGGCAACAGGTAACACAGATTAGTAGAATATGTGTAAAAAGTAAGAATGAGACTATTTACACCTCGAAATTGCGATACATACGATGTGGTGTTCCTCAAGGTAGTGTACTAGGTCCGCTTTTATTCGCATATATACATAAACGATCTACCGAGGGTTGTTAATCATCCAATGATTTTATTTGCAGATGACAGTACTATATTATTTATAAATGATAAATTAGCCAATTATAATTATGAAAAAGAAATAAATAACTCTACAAAATGTATAATTGACTGGTTACAAAGACATAATTTAAAAATTAATCTGACTAAAACAAATATGATGACATTTAATAGACACTCAATTCAAACTGCTACAATGAACATTAACTATTTAGGACATAAAATACTTAACATTGATAATACAAAATTTTTGGGTATTTATATTGACGATAAATTAAAATGAAAGTATCAAATCGAAAAAATTTGTAAAGACTTAAATCGATTTTCATTTGCTCTATACAATCTTTCAAAGGTAGTAAGTATAACTACTCTTCTAAGTGTTTACCATGCGTACGTCTCATCAACTTTGAGATACGGTATAATTTTTTGGGGTAACGCTACGGGTAAGGATCTAGTATTTAAAGCACAAAAAAAATGTGTCAGGGCGATGTGTCATTTAAAAAATACTGATAGTTGTGTTCCATATTTTAAAAAATACAATCTACTTACGGCTCCATCCCTTTACATTTATGAGGTGTCTATTTTTATTAAGACGAACCTTGAACTTTTTAATAACATCAAAGGAATACGTAATAATGATAAATTGTGTAATTTTCCGGCTAAAACTGCTATGTCGTGTAATAGTATTTTAGGAATGGGACCTAGAATATATAATAATCTTCCAAGGGCATTAAAATCTATTGGTAGTATCCATCAATTTAAAACTGCTCTTAGAAATATACTGATTGGTAAAACTTACTACACAGTTGGTGATTTCCTGACTGATACATTGACGTAAAGACAATTGATTAATGACTATCGGTATGATGACGTAGTACAGTGATTTTATTTCATTAAACATTAATTGTACCTACAATTTGAAATTTTGCACACCTCTTACGAGGTTAATGTACGGATCTCAACAACATATTTATAACACCTTATTGTTTACCTACATTTGGCAAATAAAGTATTATTATTATTATTATTATTATTATTAAAAAACAAAATAAACTGCTTACAGAAAACGGTAATCTTATTTCAAAATGTTTATTCAAGATTTTTCTAGGCACTGAGATAATTTTATTCGTCTTTAATAATATTGAGAAACCCAACCGTGATGTGTATACGTCGCTCTTTACTCTTCCCTTTCTGTGATCTTGACAAAGCTTTTTATATGATTTTTAGAGGCAGCAGGTAACTACCTCGCTATCTCATCTCAGGTTCATTTAATTGCTGTCTTTGTAATGCAAACTTAAAACGTCTTAGTAAGCAAGTACTCGAATGTCTTAGAAAGAGGAAACATCATTATACATCCTATGAGGTTGTAACCCCTGCATACACGAAATATCTCTTTTGGGACACATTCTATCTTGAGGAGCTAAGACCATCGCTCCTAAGGATATCCTTCAATTATTGTTCCTGACTGGGACTGACTAGGCAGCGAAGTTAAGAAAAAGGAGAGCATAGTAGATCTATGCAGGTCGCAGTGCTACAGGTCTAAGCAACGAGCAATAGCCTAAACCAAAAATAAACAAAGCAACTGCTAAATATATTGACTAATACTAATATTATGCGAGAGTGACTTTGTTTGTTTGTTACCTCGGCCAAGATAACAAACAAACATAAATACATATATCTTATGTACTACTACTTAGTTGCTAAATACAGCTTATGTATTTATTATGCGAGAATCAAATCCGCGACCATCGGAAGTGATCGGTCTGTGTAGTCGGTCGGGTAAGTCAGTGTGCTCAACTGAGAGTCTGAGGACATTAATATAAGATGCATGACATCTTAATACTCGGGTATAGCACCGCATCAATGTTATCACATGATAACGTGATGTATATGTTACTATTCACGTATATGCGACGGTTTTTTTATGGATGATAATGGAATGCACTGAAAGCCCTTTCAGCGTAAACTGGTACCCAACAGTGGAGGATGATAAGAAATAGAAATAGAAATAATCTTTATTTTGATTTTACCACTCATTCGGAATGCAGATTCATCACAAGAAAAATGAGCTAGAAACTTGTGTGTTGCTCTTTTTAATAGATGTATTTTTTATATAAATAATTACAGTATAACAAGTAAGAGGCATGCAGTGACAGTGCAGCAGACAAGAGATAATCCAAACATAGAAATCGCTACGCACTCATTATTAGTGTAATCAGATAATATTGTCAGTGCTATGGATTTAAAGTTTTTCTATCTACATTAGCAAAGATGAGCATGACGTCCGGGTCAGTTAGCCCATCGTTGTAAATTCAGCATGAATTTATCATGATGGTCTCCAGGAACCACGTGGAGGTCAACCTGACATGGTACATTGCTAGCAATGGGGTTATCAGTCCACATTACTAATAATCTTCCCCCCCATACGCGACGGTTACAGCTCACCATCAGGTGACGCGGCAGCTTGTCTTCCATTTCAATTACAAAAAAAAAACAAATCACTATAGTCGTTACATAGGTAAGAAAACAAAGGAACCAGCGAAAGTGTTGAAGAATCATTAAGCCTAATAAAGAAGACGAAAGTATAAAATACACAATACTAGTTAAAATCAGCAATAATACAAAAAATACAGATATCTAGAACTTAGTTTTCTAAAAAAAATAAACAAACAATCCGCTTTGAAAGCGTAATGATACAAAGAGACAGATTCGATGACTAAATTTAATATTGTGTGCACGACTCGATACGAATAACAAATAAAAGTACACAAAAGCCTCTACAATACCTACCTGTGTATTCAACAGAATGGTAAACCTGTAATATTTCGTATATATTCCCCAACTTTTTACGGTTTTATGATTTTCCGTGCATCATTACCGATTTTTGAAAATGAAACTGTAAAAAATAATCTACATTAATGAAGCTGTCGAGCTGTTTGTTTGTATTAATCTCTGGAAATACCAATACGAATTGTATTAAGCCTTTTGCGTATGTAAATTTGATTTTTTTTTCCTTTCTTCACTTTCTCCAAATTTGAATTTAAAATGAATCTGTATTATTGTAAACATATACAACATTTATTTGAAAAGATTACGAGCTGTTACTCTATTGTTCCAAATTTGAATTTAAAATGAATCTGTATTATTGTAAACATGTACAGCATTTATTTGAAAATAATACGAACTGAGTTTGATAATTAACTATAATACTTAATTTATTTAATAATAATTAATTATTAGTCCACGAGGCTGATTGAAAGATTGCTAATAGAAAAAAATAGTTTACTATTAATAAAGAAACATCATTCGGCGTGCTCGTCGCCTGTTCAAAGGCGGTTATTATAAAATAAATATCTAGTATATGAAAATTAAATGAAATGTCCTGTTTCATGTTTCACCAATATTATAAATCACTTTATGTTCGATACGATGTTTATGTTTATTTTATTTACTAGCGGTTCCCGCGACTTCGTCCGCGTGGAATTGAACTTTACTTTTTTTAAATAAAAGTACCCTAAGTTACTCCTTATTACATCGGTTACCTGCCAAAAAAGTCCCGTCAAAATCGGTCCAGCCACTGCAGAGATTAGCCGGAACAAACAGACAGACAAAAATTGTAAAAACGGCTATTTCAATATTATAAACAGACACTCCAATTTTATTTATTTGTATAGATGTATAGATATGGTAATCTATGTATGTATACATAAATATTTGATTAGTATTAATCAAACACAACTCGATATTTAGAATAGAATAGAATAGGATAGAATATTCTTCATTCAAATAAATTTAAATTTATAAGTCACAAACACGAATAATTTTTTTAATCCTGGATAATCCTATGTGGATTGTCCAGGATTAAAAAATGCAACTAAACTAAGCAAAGCTTGTGTTATACGATATTAGACAACTGATAGAACTATAAATATAAACCTAGACTGTACAAACAATCATACTTAGGAATACAAATGTACTATGAATTGAACCCGCGACCAACGGAAATGTGATACTAGAAAACTATTTATATATTTCTTTCAATATATAAATACGTTATATACAAAGGAAAAAAAAATATTTATTCATGTAGGTCTATTACAGACTCTTATGATGTCAAATCTATCGTCAGTTCGGAATGATTTCGAGATGAGAAGAATTGACAAGAAACTCAGCTCTTATTCTTGGAAACATATATAGACTACAAACAATCATACTCATGAATACAAATATTTGTACCGTACAATGAGTTGAACTCACTACCGCAAAAGTAAGGCTGAGTGCTAAACAGCTACACCAACGAGGCCGTAAGTTTGAAATTTAAAGCTTTCTAAAGATTTATAAAGAACAGTATAGTATTTTATGAACAATACGACATTAATGCCGTAAATAACGTTTCGTTTGTCTGTGTATATACAAGGGACTGATAGTATATTCAGATTTCGGCCGCAGATCGCCAGCATTTTTGTGTTCGTCAAAAATGCAAAACTTACGAGTAATGTATACAGTGACACGGGTAGGCTCGATAGAGCGGACAATTGTACAAATAAAATAAGAAATGTGACTTTCAAATGTAATTTAGTTTATACTATTCGATACTAGATGGCGTCAATAGATATATTTACATGTCAGTTTCATTGTTATATGATTGAGCCAATTTTTAATTTCGATCATCATCATTGTCACTAAAAGCATTATTATCTGCAATAGTATTCTATATAAACAATTTCACGTATGGACAAGTACTCCGTCCGCTTATTTTAATAAAAAAAATATTTTTCAGAAAACCAATATCATAGTATTAATTGATTTTCTGAAACCTTTCACTTAATATTGAGTCATAATGCGTATTATTTAGGCGTAAAAGAACGACGCTGTGGTGGTTCACCCCAGCAGTATGTCCGGGTAAGAAGCATAAGCTCGGGGCTCAAACCCAGCGGTCCATAAGGGCCTGCGGACGAACCAGAACTGGAATTAAAGAATTATGGAACTAATATTATTTATCATAAAATTATTCATGATGGCCAATGATCATATGACCCATCTAAATGATTTACCATAGGCAATGTGTCACTTTAACGTTAAAAATGACTATAGTTACAATTTACTCAAAGAGAAAGTTTAACCTTGTTATTCTTAATTAAACATTTTTTTAATATTAAATGTACTATTCTATTGATACATCTCAGTGGTCCTTTTCTCGCGGAATTTTGCGAACGGACAGAAAAATGTAGAGACCGTTTGTGATGCAGATGAAGCACGAATGTAACTTCGCAACGTGTACATTTTAATAACATTTTTGATATTTTCAAAATTGCTTTACCGTTTTATTCTTAACTAACAACCCATCCCGAATTCGCACGCATTACAAATATTTCAATTTCTCGGCCTGTTCTATACTATAACATGTATGTATTATATATATAAACCATCCTCTTGAATCACTCTATCTATTGCTGAAAACTGCATTAAAATCCATTGCGTAATCTCTAAATATATATAACTCAAAGGTGACTGGCGTAGTGATCAATCAACGCACAGCCCAAACCACTGGACGGATCGGGCTGAAATTTGGCATGCAGGTAGATGTTATGACGTAGGCATCCGCTAAGAAAGAAATTTGATTAATTCTACCCCCAAGAGGATAAAATAGAGGGTGAAAGTTTGTATGAAACTTTGTCAATTTTAACCGATCCGGCTGAGACTTTGCATGCATAAAGCTACTATGACGTAGGCATCCTCTTAGAAAATATTTTGATAAATTCGACCCCTTAAGGGGATAAATTAACGCGTGCGAAGCCGCGGGTAAAAGCTACTAAAATATATAAGTCAACAGACAGCTGCGGCGACTTTGTTTTATACTATATAAAGATTATTATTCAAGATTTATTAATAATCCACTACACTATCAATTATTATATTTATATAGAGAGAAAAATAACTACATTCTTGGCAGCTCTAAGAAGATAAACTCGCTGAGTCACGACTACGGCGTTACGACCACGTATTGAAACGAGAATAATAATATTTTTTCGTAAATACATACATATATATACATAGAAAACACCTAAACCGTACAAACAATCATACTCATGAATACACATGTGTGTGCTTTACGAGGAATCGAACCCGCGACCATCGGACGTAAAGCGGTGTGCTATACCGCTAGACCATCGAGGTCGTCAAACACAAACTAACAGTGATTTCATTCTGTGTTAATTAACAAAAAAAGGAATATGAAACTGATTTTTTCAGCACTTAGACTGAATGGTGGACTGAAACAGAATATGGTGTGAAATCTGAAAAAGGCTGGCGACCCTCTCGTTACGATTTACGTAATCAAAAATGTAAATGCTCTCGTTACAATTATGCTGATTCCCACAGTCCCCTTTCCAGTTAGCTAAACAGATTTTTATTTTACAAACTTCGTTGTGAGAGCGCCGTGGCGTAGTTGTTTGATACCTAGGTTTAGACCGAATGGTCGGGAGTTAGAATCTAATTCAGTGCAAAAGAAAAATTATTTTATATATCTTCTTAGTAATTTATACTCCAATGTTGGAAAAAGTTTAAAGATAGATAGATTGTAAATACATACATAATATATATATAGAAAACACCCAGACCGATACAAATAATTGTTGTAACTGGCTAATCAGATATGTATATTATATTCTAAATTTGTATTTAAATTTATAGTTCTTTTATATTACATTCTTGTTTTTGATACTTTAATTCCTTCTTTCTATTCCTAATTGTCAGTAGTCTATATTAATATATTTTCTCCGTTTACCTAGTCTTTTTTCTTATTACTACAACAATAATTATACACATGCATACAAATGTGTATGATTGTGCCGTACAAAGAATCGAATCCGCGTCCATCGGAAATAAAACTTTGTGGGACTAGACCATCGCAGCCGTTAAAAAAAACATTATATGTCAATTATTGGAAAAAATTGACATATAAAGTTAGTCTCTAGTGTCTAGTAGTCTCTAGTCTCTAGTGTTGGAAAAATTGTAAAATGCTTAGAGAATTAGAATTAAATAGTGAAAGCAAACAGTTATTTATTTTATTAAACTTCAGTTCTTTCATAAAGTTATCTTGATGTACGAAGCAGGGTTGCCAACCTTAAGTTATTTAGCCTAGTACCTATATAGTAGAAATAAAAAAAATGTGATTAAGTCTCTTATATATATAGATATTTTGAAGGGAGGGCACAGCTTGATGTATTTTGATACATCTTGCTCGACTTGGGGCGGCCCGAACTGGCGTAGTACCTCCACCAAGCAGAAAACCACAGCCAAATAGTGTTGTACTTGCGACAGCACTGTGTTCCTGTGGTGTGTAAGGTGACCAGAGCCCCGTGGGGACTGGTTGTGCTGGTATTGAGGACCTGTGTGTTCAACAGTGCCGCGGGATTGCATAGGCGCGACGTGGTGGCACAGCGTTCAGGGAGACCCGGTGAAACGGCTAACCGCTGGCCGCCCGCAGGTTGTTGGGTTCCCGAACCCAGGGATTACTTAATCTCCGCCCTGGGAAGCTGAACCACCGCCTGCGCATAATCCCTGGTGTAGTAGTCGTGCCGGAGAAGGAGACCGGAGTGGACCCGGCTGCTACACCAGTGGGGGGACCGGGGGCCCTTCCGGCCGCTGTGCCACCAAATTGCCAAACCTGTGCAATACTGGGGTGCATTGACACATACTTTGTCCTTTCTAATGCCAGCGCGATCATTCCCCTTCAACCTTAAAAAAACAATACCCAAATGGCCAGAAAAAAGAAAAGGAATCGCATTAAATCAGCGGCACCCCTATCCACTATTAATATGGATTTCTGTAACATCAGGGGACTACACGGAAACATCAATGCGGTCCACCATCATCTCGAGACCGATATATGTAAGGCTCAGCCCATTATTATGTGGCATTAAAAACACATACAGCTTGAAATTTTCACCCTTCTACCACCAATCCCTATTTTTAACTATTTAGCGATATTAGTACTTAAATTTATGGCAGAACAACGTTTGCCGGGACAGCTAGTATATATATATTAGATTTCTGTACTTCTTCTCCATCAATTTTATCCATCTGTACGAATTTAGTAAAAAACGGTAGAAAGTTTATGCTTCACGTATTAATATAACGATTTAGTTCTTTGTAAATATCGTAGAATGCTCGGTTGGCATCCCTATTTAGAAGGGATGTTTTGTTACATATTTATTTATTATTACCCTGTGCGGTTACACAGTATGGGGTCTACATAAACTTCAAGCCCATTTACCCGTAAAAGGGGTTTAAAAGCAATTCGCGAATTCGTCGTGTTAACATGATGTTTATGAATGAAAAGGAATAATTAATATCTTCAGGTAGTGTTTATTTATTTTATATATATATATATATATATATTTATAGGTTGTAATGTATGTATATATCTAAATCCTTACTACTATTATAAATATGAAAGTATGGATGTTTGTTACGCTTTCGCAAAAAAACTACTGAACCGATCATCATGATATTTTGTACACATGTTCTTGGAAGTATTAGAATGAACATAGGATACTTTTTTTTTATAAACGCAAACATTTTTTATATAAAACAAAAATAAAATATCAACATTTTGCTACTTCAGCGCCATCTAGCGGTCTATTAATGAAGTTATGCGAACAAAGCCGCGGGTAAAAGCTAGTAATATTATAAACGCTTATAAACGCGAATGTTTGTGAGTATAGATGGATGTTTGTTACTCTTTCACGCAAAAACTACAGAACGAATTTCGATGAAACTTCACAGTAATATAGCTTATATAGCAGAATAATATATAGATTATATTTCAAAAACATATTATGTAAATTAGGCGAAAAATAATAATAAATGTCTGAAATAACAAATCCACTTTAGGATAAAAGTGTGATGCAGACATTATACGGGTCAGCTAGTATGTGCCTATATATGTATTTATATATTATTTTATTTTATTCTACGATGATGTCAAACAAGCATACGGCTCATCTGATAGTATAGGGTTACCGTAGCCTATGAACGACTGAAACATCAGGGATGTCGCAGTGATAATTAATGATAAGAAGAGATACTTTATCAAATAACAAAAGATAAGATAAATGTATAAAAGGATACTCATATTTTAAATATGGATAAACGAATATACTAAACTGATAATTTTCATTGTAGGTCTAAAAGTCACGTGCGTGTTGTCAACCCTATATTATATAGGGTATATTATGGGTTCTTAAAACTATAAAATACCCTTCTTGAAAAGCCCCATGCGTATAGTCCCGCGATAAAAAATCTATGTGGTACAATGGTGAGACATTTAGTCATAACTGAGATGCAACGACTAATATTGTTAATTATGTATAACAGTTTAATTATAATAGTGTAAATAATTTAACCCCGCCTTAGCCTTAAATTAAAAAAAATTGTATGTTTATGTGATCCTAAAATTTGTGGCCCGGGACCCCACCAACATGCTGCCCACCTTCATGAAGGAGGACTACTGGCCGAAGGATGTGGTGTATCGGCGCTACCGTGCCGTCATCAGTGCTGTGACAATATGTATATGTTAGTTTTAAAATATTATTTCATATATATGTTAGTCTAAAGTTCAACCCAATCAAATCCTCGGAACGGTGAGGTCGCTCCGTGAAGCCTGCGAAGACACCTGAGTCTTCTGCGCTTCTGGGAGGAGCTTGGCTGGCTACGTTAGTAGCCTGGCTCTACACGCACAACGGCCCGTATGAGAGGCCAATTGCGGAAAATGGAGTCCAACCTACATTACATTACATTACATATGTCAGTCTATAAGGCATTTATAACATGGGTCTAGTTTCCTGAAAAGATAAATAATAAAAATAATAAAGAAAATAAAAATAAGAAATCATTCCAATCGTTATATCGGTGAACGGTCTTATCCCAACCAGTCTGGAGCAACATCTCAGACGGTTGGGATACCGAGGCGGCTCACTCCCGGGAAAGATGCAGAAAGCGGTGCTCTTAGATTCTGCCCGCATTGTACGCCGGTTTCTCTCCCTGGGGCCCTGAACCCCGGCCGACTGTGCTTCTGCCGGGGGTAAGTTGCCATCTCCTCTCCTTAGAGATGGAGGGGAGATGAGATTTTTTTTTTGGAAGTTAGGAATAATAATAAAACTGAAAGTGATACCATTAGTCTGTATGTTAACTGACAAGTAACAATATATCTCTACCCATCCTATTTGATACGACAGCCGTGAACAAATTCATTTACAATTAAGCACTATAAAAAAAATGTAATAAAATATGTTCGAAAGCGTTTATGACAGAGACATAACTTTTATTGCGTGGAGGCAATAAATCAACAACATCGTTCGCAAATGGCGAACAAATAAACTAGCGAAAAGTATAAAATTTGTTTCTTTCGCATTGTAAATCACGTCGCTTTGGGAGATCATAAAACACACGCAGCTACTCCTCACCTAACTTGAAATAGAATTACATACACGATAGTATAGAAATCATAATCGTAATATTTTTAATATTATTTTCTTAATATAATATCTCTGTGAAGAGTGTGTTAGATACGCACTTTATCGTATGGCTCAAATTTAAATTTGAAATATTTTTATTCATTTAGTTTTAATCTCTGTTCACTCTCAGGTCACTTTTTCCCCTTTCTGGGGCAGTGGACACCACAATAACAGCAGTTGTGACTTCGGTGTAGGGCAGCACAAAACGAACTGTAGATTACGCAGAAGCTCCATCTTCTGCTTCATCTTCTAGACGTTCGCGCGGGGCAGTCAGTTCGAAATTTGAAAAATAACAAACAATGCGGTTGTGGAATTCACTGGAATTCACAATGAGCTTCTTTATCGAAAACCGATGAAATTGGATCTATTTACGAGCAAGTGTAAAAGGGATTGTAACCTAACAGAAGAATAGAACTAAACCATTCTGAGATGCATCATTAAGAGTTACACATTGGATTTAAAAGAGATCTCAGATCCACGCTCCACGGGGAAATGGAAATGCACTTAATGCATACGTAATCAAATTATGCTCCAGCCGAGTCTGCCCCGCAGATGGGATATATCACACCGCATTAATACAGTCGTCCTGAGCAAAGCTAACACGTATTATTTATTTATTTTAGGAAGGTTAACGGTGTAATTTTACACCGATCATATTGAATTTTATTATCCCAGTTAATAAATCTATTTTGATATTTTTTATATTACGAAATTTGAGCCCGCTTGACCGCAATCTTACCAGATGATGAGATAATGAACTTACACGTGAACTCAAATACCTACTGACTTACTTGAAAGACTCAATGTTGGAAGAGGCAGGAAACGCTGACGCTGGGTAAGAATTCCACTCCTTAACTGGTCGCATAAGAGTTAGACGGTTCAAATATTAGTACGTATGTGATATTTGTATTAAATTGGGTATTTTAACTTGCTCTGTCGGTTGTCTAGTATCTGTAATATAATCTTAGCTGCAAGTTGAGAAGTAGTCCAGAATTAAAAAAAATTAAACACATAATTAGAAGAATTAACTATATCATCTATAATTTATATTAGTTGTCCAATACCCAAGCTTAGCGCTGTGTGATTGTCCAGGATTATTTTAATTATAACTTTGTAATCTAAACTAAAAAATTAAGAAATTGGTGGCTTGCATAGAATTATACATTTTCTTATATTTCCCATAGCTAAGCTATGGTTTTAACAGATTTATGCGGAAATATTGACTCTCTTTATATTTATATTCATAGGTTCTATTTTATTATTATGTTATTAAAATATTGTATATTCTAAAAATGATGCATACATCTGACCACACAACAAACGTAAGAATCGAAATGGTTCGAAATGCATTCGCTTTGATTGTAATACAAAGTGCTCGCATCTTAATATGCTTGTTTAACATTTTAAGGCCATCGTGCGAAGCTACCCTGCTATTTGCTATTTCTCGTGCGAAGCTACCGTGCTGTTTGCTATTTCTCGTGCGAAGCTACCGTGCTATTTGCTATTTCTCGTGCGAAGCTACCGTGCTATTTGCTATTTCTCGTGCGAAGCTACCGTGCTATTTGCTATTTCTTGTGCGAAGCTACCGTGCTATTTACTATTTCTCGTGCGAAGCTACCGTGCCATTTGCTATTTCTCGTGCGAAGCTACCGTGCTATTTGCTATTTCTCGTGCGAAGCCACCATGCTATTTGCAATTTCTACAAGAGCGTTAAACGCGTACACAGTCCATTAGCTTTATCGTAATGTTTGTTGTGACAAACATTCACTCGCAATTGGTTGGATGTTAGCACCGTGATAACGGTGCACTCAAGTGATAACAAACAGTGACTTACTTCACTGAATATTTTTAATTTTGTATGAGTTATCTAGTACACATACCCAAACTCTGTGTAGCTTGACATTAGACTTTCAAATCTAAACTGAAAAAAATAACTTACGTAAGCTTTCAACAATTTTTTCCTCATGTATTGCCATTTTATGTTTATAAGTATTTTAATTTTATTGTTTTAGAACATAGTATATTATAGAAATGACACATAGAAGGTAAAATGATCTCTGGCCTATCAAACAAAAGAATCGAAATAGTTTGCAGTCGCTTTGATTGCAATACAAAGTGCTCGTATCTTAATATGCTTGTTTAACACTTTAAGGCCATCGTGCGAAGCTCCCGTGCTATTTGCTATTTCTACAAGAGCGTTAAACGCGTACACAGTCCATTAGCTTCATCGTAATGTTTGTTGTGCTTGTAACAAACACTCACTTGCGATTGGTTGGATGTTGGCACCGTGACAACGGTGCGCTGAAGTGCTAACAGACAATGACTTATAGGCTTACTTCACAGAACATTTCAATTTATAATACTGCATCGAATTGCGTAAGGAAAAGGCACTGCATAGAAATATTGTATAACACACTGTGCAACACCTATTACTCACTTGATTACTTAAATGACAGTGCATGGCAATAGTTGTTCATGTACGGGATTTACATTTAATCTTAGATATAAACACCTATATAAGTATACAATGTCAATAAACTAGATTCTAATAAAACAAGAAATTCAGTTGAGTTTCTTGGCAGTTCTTCTCTGACGGTAGAGAAAAAATATTATTGAGAAAACTTGACGGTCATAAGCGGCTGAAATGTCCTATATGAATTTTCGTTAAAATGTATACAAAATTTTTGCTTCACGTGATGTATGATAAGATACAACTGCGAAGGGTTTTTAGTTCTTACACTAATATATATTGTATAACTAGTATAATAAGGACGAAAACAAAAATACAAATATTCGAAATTAGACTTTAAATCTAACAGGTTCGAGTGGTTTTTCAGAAGTTCGCAATTTTTGAGTTACAATGATAATATATTTAATCGAATTAGGTGTTATTTTGCGGAAGTCCATTTCACTACTCGATAGATTTATATTATTTTGTTTAAATAATAATAGACTTGCTGTCCCCAAGTATCGTTTAGAAAAAGTTAATAGGTCTTTTATGGGAATAGGTATAAAAATTTACAATAAGATACCAAAGGATATATTGGAGTTACCCTTAAATAAATTCAAAACATCTGTTAAATGATATTTACTGAGCAAAGCCTATTACTCACTAAACGATTACTTGAATGACGAGTGTGCATGCCAATAGTTGTTCATGCACTGAATTTTCATTTAATGTTAGACATAGACACCTATATAAATATACATTGTAAATAAACTGGCTTTAAAAAAAAAGTAATTCAATTGAGTTTATTGCCAGTTCTTCTCAATTGGATCTATATACCGAACTGGACAGTAGGGAAAAAAAATAAAATTATAATGTTAAAATTTGACGTTCATAAGCGGCTAAAATGTCCTACATGAATAAATGATTTTTGAATTTGAATTTGAATTTGATTTTGATAACTTAAGACACAGCGTCATCCAGTGCCAAGTTAAACTGAACTTGTGTTATAGGTACAACAATTTTATTGTCATAAATACTTAGATTTTTTTTTTGTAATGTTTACATAATGTACAGAGTAAACATCCAGATATGTTTGCATTGCGTGCGAGGAATCGAACTCGCAATCATCGGAATTAGAACAGTGTGTTAAACAGCTAGACTACCGAGACCGTCAGTTCATCAATTATTGTACTTTTGTGGATGATAATGGAATGGTGCTCCCGCCTGCGCTAACGGTTTACGCTGGCGGGACATCAGTGGAAGATGATAAGATGAGCAAAGTCAGGTCAGTTAGCCCATCGTGACATGCTCACCAGGAATTTGTCACGATGGTTTCCAGGGGGAACCGCGTGGAGGTCAACCTGATGGATTGTTAGTACTGTGACACTAACATTCCCCGTTTCCCTCTAACTCATTATTGTAGTAGGTGTGCATATGTGTGAGTATTACACTACGGTGTAAATTATGACCAGAGCGGGTCTAGGGTATACTCGTTCATACTAGTAACAACCTGTCACAACTAATGAGAGTTGGGAAACTATTTTATACATTTTTAAATTCAGTGCGAATATCATTTTTGCTTTCATGAAATAGAAGTTGTTGAAACGGAAATTAATTTAATATATTTTTAGAAGTTTTTAAATATTATTAATCATACTCGTAAGTAATGATTATGGACTGTCTCCTGAGATATATTCGCTTTATCACACTATTAACAATAATAATAGTAAGTTCACCGAGAATTTCAAAATTTAATTAAATATTTTTTTTTCTTCCCTAGACAATTCACACTACGTCATCTAGTCGCAAGCTGAGCAAAGCTTGTGTTATGGATACTAGATAGCTGATATAAATACTTAACTTTTTGTTAAATACAAAAAGTTAAGTATTTATATACATAATATACGTAGAAAACAGCCAGAGCAATACACATATACTCATGAATAAAAATATTTGTTCCGTGCGAGGAATCGAACCCGCGACCATCGGAAGTAAAGCGATGTGGTAAACGGCTATACTACCGAGGCCGTTTTGTGTACTGATAATTAATCTCTACAATAAAATAAAGCTGGGATGCAGCTTTATTTATTGATAGAGAGATTGTATTAAATATACCCTGGTGTCTTTCTCACGCATGTAATAGGTATGTATGTATATATATACCATATTATAATTTAGACAAACATTAGTAATATTCCCACGCCCAACTCAAACATTAGTTAATAAGTAAAACAGCCCGCTGAAGTTCAGAACGGGTATTTAAAGCAGGGATTATTATAATAAATAGCATCCGTTTACAGTGAAGACAGTGGTACGCTTATAGCGGCCTGGCATGCAACGATGTCATTTTAACTTCGGAGCCGATTCTGGTGGCGTGCGATATTATTAATCGATAAAACACCGGTGATCTAACGGTTTAGCATACTGCTTTAATACAGGTTTAAAACCTCGCACGTACAAGCTTTTATTAAACATAGTTATGTATTAGTTACAATTACGATAACGAGCATACATATATAAATTACCACAAATAAGATATAAGATAGTTTGTTGAACATCCTATATTGCACCACAATTATGGTAAGTCGTCGAATATCGGATCATTTGTGTTTAATTTGAAAATAGTTCTCCCCACCGTTAATTTCAATATTCATGTATTATTTTCAATTACAAGTGCAATAAAAAACACAAAGATAGGTAAGTCGAATACTAGCACGTTTGCGTTTAATTTGAAAATAACACTTCCTAACGTTAATTTCAATATTCATGTATTATTTTCAATTACAAGTGCAATAAAAAACACAAAGATAGGTAAGTCGAATACTAGCACGTTTGCGTTTAATTTGAAAATAACACTTCCCAACGTTAATTTCAATATTCATGTATTATTTTCAATTACAAGTGCAATAAAAAACACGGAGATAGATAAGTCGAATACTCGCACGTTTGCGTTCAATTTGAAAATACATAACACTTCCTAACGTTAATTTCAATATTCAAGTATTATTTTAAGTTGCAAGTGCCATAAAGAGCATATACAAGTTATCATGAATATGATAGGTAAGTCGAATTTTCGCACATTTTCGTTAAATTTGACAATAGCATTCCCACCATTAATTTCAATATTTATGTACTATTTTAACTTATAGAAATTACCATAAATAAGATAGGTAAGTCGAATATTCGCATATTTTCGTTAAATTTGACAATAGCATTCCCACCATTAATTTCAATATTTATGTACTATTTTAACTTATAGAAATTACCATAAATAAGATAGGTAAGTCGAATATTCGCATATTTTCGTTAAATTTGACAATAGCATTCCCACCATTAATTTCAATATTTATGTACTATTTTAACTTATAGAAATTACCATAAATAAGATAGGTAAGTCGAATATTCGCATATTTTCGTTAAATTTGACAATAGCATTCCCACCATTAATTTCAATATTTATGTACTATTTTAACTTATAGAAATTACCATAAATAAGATAGGTAAGTCGAATATTCGCATATTTTCGTTAAATTTCATAATAGCATTCCCTACCGGTACTTATGTACTATTTTAACATATAGAAATTACCAGAAATAAGATAGGTAAGACGAATATTTACACATTTTCGTTCAATTTGAGAATAGCACGCCACACCGTTAATTTCAATATCTATGTACTATTTCAACCCATTTAAATCACCACAAATAAGTCAAATATTCGCACATTTTGGTTCAATTTGAGAATAGCACGCCACACCGTTAATTTCAATATTTATGTACCATTTTAACCTATTTAAATCACCAGGAATAAGTTGAATATTCGCCCATTTTCGTTTAATTTGAGAATATCACGCCGCACCGTTAATTTCAATATCTGTGTACTATTTTAACCTATTTAAATCACCAGGAATAAGTCGAATATTTGCACATTTTCGTTCAATTTGAGAATACCACACCGCACCGTTAATTTCAATATCTGTGTACTATTTTAACCTATTTAAATCACCAGGAATAAGTCGAATATTCGCACATTTTCGTTCAATTTGAGAATAGCACGCCGCACCGTTAATTTCCCAACGTTACCCAGCCATGGTGGCGTGACGTCTGCGATTTACTTAGCACTCGGCTCGTTAAACCGTTTGCCGGCTCCGGTTTACAGCGGTCCCTTTGATTTTGATAACCGCGGTTTACAAATATACGTTCACGTACATAATCTTTGATAACTGTTCATTAGTACTAATGGTCGTACAGCCGAAATTGGTACGTAATTCATTTAATTTTTAAGTCTGAACTGGCTTGATAGGTATTAATGTTGCTTTTGTGATGGAGTATCTCAAAAATTTGATGTTTTAATTTAATTCTAATATTATAAATTCCAAATTCTTCTAAAGTAATAATCTTTGCCTAACTATTGGCGATGATTATTAATTGGAATAGAATAATTTAATATGACAAGTAACATGTAAAATTACACCGTTATTCTTCCTAAAATAAATAAATAAATAGTTCTGTATATCTCTCTGTCTATATGTTTAGATTTTCACGACTGAACGTCTATATAAATTTTGATAAAAATCAAAATATCTTTATTCATGTAGGTCTATTACAGACTCTTATTATATGTCAAATCTACCATCAGTTCGGAGAGCAATTTAAGAAGAACTGACAAGAAACTCAGCTCATGTACCTACTTATCAAATTTAGGGAGCCCAACTGACCCGCCGTCACTTATCTGGGCATTTAAGAATAGAATAAGAATAGAATAGAAAATCATTTATTCAAATAAACTTACATTGAAGCACTTTTGAATAGTCGTCACATTTTTTTAATCTACCGCTCATTTGGAAAGCTGTCTCATCACAAAAAGAACGAGCAATAAACTTGCGTGTTGCTCTTTTAAATAATTTTATTATTACTTTACATTTTTAAGTTTAAGTGTGTGAATACAAACCACCAATTAGCACTAATTCAATTAAATACTCAAATAGAAAAAATATTGAATATATAACCAACTGGTTAAACAATTAATAAGAGGAAATCAGTCATAGTGATTAGAGCAGACCAGTCCCTACAAGCAGGTCCCGTTCACGAGTATGACGGATGAGCCAGCCATCACTGCGCTCGACTATATTTTAGGGAGCCCAATGACCCGGCCCACCACGCCGCCACAAGTCTGGACATTTTAGTGAGCATGACTACTCAAAACACTAGACTACGTCAACGTTACTTACAATTACCATCTGATAGTTATAGTATTCACATTTTACATAGGATCATGCGGCAATCAATACAAATACCGCTACGCTTTCATATTTCTAAAATCAATCAATTAAATCAAGAAAGCAATGAGAAAATTAAATTATAACGTTGTATGCTAATAAACTAATTATTTACTTGATATGTTGTCGTCTATGAATTCGTCTATCCTGTAATAGGCTTTCTTACATAAAAATTGTTTAACATAAGATTTGAATTGCCTCTCTGTCAGATTTAATGCAGATTCTGGCAGTTTATTATAAAATCTTATGCAATTACCATAGAAAGATATACGATATAGATAAGAGATCATGACTAACTCATGATACATAACTACGTCACTAAGAATATTCAATTAAGTCTAAAAGTATTCGATGCATTTACAACAAACACATATACGCTTGCAACGATCAACAAACACATTTGCATCCAATTCAGGGGCGGGCTCAGTCGTCGCTCGAGACTCGGAATAAAACGTTCCGTGTTTGCGTAAGGCGATTGTTGTGGATCCTTTGTGCGCCCCTCCGGGCCGGATTGCTTCCATTCCTCAAGGAATTAGTTCTGCCGCGCATACTCGCAAAGAATGATGTCGACCGATAGCGCTATCAGTGAATGTTTGAGATGTTTTATTGTGAATTTGATTGTTTCTTTCTATATAATAAACAGAGGTTGTAAACTGTTAATAATAAATAAATTCTTGGTAAATTGGTCACGATGGGCTAACAGATCTGACTTCATGTTCATCTTATCATCCTCCACTGGTGCCCCGCCAGCGTAAACCGTTAGCACAGGCGGGAGCACCATTCCATTATCATCCACAAAAGTACAATAATTGATGAACTGATGGCCTCGGTAGTCTAGCGGTTTAACACACTGTTCTAATTCCGATGATTGCGAGTTCGATTCCTCGCACGATGCAAACATATCTGGATGTTTACATTTTAATCCATAAAAAAAAATAGACATGCGAATGCATAAATAATGTTTATATAACTTTTCTTTTCCAAATATTCCCCGCTAACGTGAGAACTACTCCGCAAAACCGGGTATACAGTTCCGTGCATTTTCATTTATTCCGCACTTTAAAATAACACGGAATTAGACCATAAACGTCCTGGCGTTTATGTCTCTACCTACTTACTATCAGTCTTTGCAGCTGCACTTTTATTAATGGAGAGGACTCCCTACATAGTATGTTATGGTAAAAATTTTATAACAAACCGCTTGCATCTAACAAAGCTAAATATAATAAACGTATATAAAAATGTTTATATATCTTATAACAGCAAAGGAAAATTAAATTCGTACGGTGCAACTTTGTCTGTCTGTGCAAACTTCACCGCTATTCAACAAAAATATATTCAACGTTTGATGTTTATTTATTGGGTTGTAAAAAAACCTTAAAAATACATTCACTCGTGTAAGATATTTTACTAAAATAATTTCTTCACTGATTATTTATTTAACTGGAATGGTAAATAACCTTATGGTAAGAACGACAATGGTAAACAAACTGATGGTAACATCGGCGTCGCCCATATTCGACATATCTGTAAATCATCGGTAATTAATATTCTAAAATATTCCTAAAAACTCTACTGCCTTTACTTAGCTATCTGCCAAAAAAATTCCGTAAAAATCAGTCCAGCCATTTCAGAGACTATCCGGAATAAACAGTCAGATCGACAGACAGAAAAAAATGGTAAAAATTGTTATTTTGGTGTATGTACCGTATTTATATTCATATACATGTAAAAAAACGGTTACTTCAATATTACAAACAGATACTCCAATTTTATTAATATGTATAGATGTATAGTTTATTACACATGTAAATAAATATATAAGATACTTATAATATGAACCATTGGTAGGCTGAAATAAATAAAGCAAAAACATAAATAAAGCATACCTTACAATGCTAACACAATTGCGAGAACTGTGACAAATTTACAAACATCCATAAATATCTAATTTTTATCGAAACATAACTATTTTTTTATCCATATTTATACTTATTTTTTTTATATTATTATCTACCAGTAGCATAAATACTTTTGTAAACATAATTTTTAATATTATGGTGGCTAAAATGTTCATTAAATAAGTTAGACATTAACTTGGAATGTAATACAAAAAGTACTAATTACATATACAAAATATTCGAGAAGGTCGTCTCGGAGGGATGCTGAATCAAAGTTTAAATGAAGCCAAATAGTTGAACATTCATCCACATGCCAGTACAAATGACTTATCTCGCAGACAAAGTTTAGAATCACCCAGAGTTATAGGAGTGACATATTGTAAACACTGGTTTACATCTACGTAGATAATATATTGGTGTATATATTTTTTTAATGTTATGGTAATAGAATATATAAATAATTAAATAACCCTAGACAATTCACACAGCGCCATCTAGCCCCAAGTTAAGCAAAGCTTGTTTTATGGGTGTTAGGGATATTAGTACATACATTTTTTTGTACCGACATAATATACATAGGAAATATCTATATAAATACAAATGTTTGTACCGTGCGAGGAATCGAACCCGCGACAATCGGTGTGCAAATCGCTAGACCACCGATATATCATATATATCGAGATATCATTTTTTTAATCTACCGCTCATTCAGAAAGCTGTCTCATCACAAGTAGAACCAAGTAAGATACTTGGATGTTGCTCTTTTAAATAATTTTGTAGGAACTTTACATTTTTTACCACATTCGTAGACGACTCTTTACAGTCTACCTCTGGTATTATATTAAAACTAGCTGTCCCGGCAAACGTTGTTTTGCCTTAAAATAAAAATAAAAATTTAGGGGTGGACTACTCCTAACATTCAGGGGGATGAAAAATAGATGTTGGCCGATTCTCAGACCTACTCAATACGCTCACAAAATATCATGAGAATCGGTCAAGCCGTTTCGGAGGAGTATGGGAACGAAAACTGTCACACGAGAATTTTATGTATAAGATAATAATCATGTAATTGTACGACAGTCGAGTTACTTGGCTGTTATACTGCAATCCAAATTATAAATGCGTCGTTGAAAAATATGACTATTTGATAGTGCTTAATTTAATTTAATTTTAATTTCCATTATTTTTATTATATTGAAGTCTAACCCTAAATCTCGCAATATAATTATATATGCCCTTCAGAATAATATTTTGTTCTGAGTATTCTTTCCTTCCAAACTCCACGTTATTTTCTTGCCTTACTACAATCTCTTTTAATTAGAATCACATTTCTTACAAATTTAAATTATTAATGCGAACTGTCAGTTATATCAGTTATATGTATAATTGTTAATCATTATTAAAATTAGTAGAAAGTTGAGCGTATCTTTTATACATCAATTTTTATATTTTGTATTAAAATATATATGTATTTTTTGTTCCTTTATGTAACATATTTACAGAATGTTGGAGAGAACTGGCTTTCGTGGCACTGGTTCACCTACATCGAAAGTCAGGGCTAATATTTAATTGTACTGTATATTTATGAATAAAGTTTTTTTTTTTGTTTTTGACAATTCACACAGCGCTATCTAGTCCCAAGTTAAGCTAACTAAAGCTTGTGTTATGGGTACTAGATAACTGATACAAGTACATAGATAATTTTTTTTTTTCGTAAATATATACATATTATACATAGAAAACACCCAGACCGATACAAACAATCATACTCATGAATACAAATGTTTATGCCGTGCGAGGAATCGAACCCGCGACCATCGGACGTAAAGCGGTGTGCTAGACCGCTAGACCACCGAGGTCGTCAAAAAAAATCAAAAAGATTATTTTATTGAATTATTTATTACCGGTGTATTTCAAAAAGTCTAATGTATCGGGTAACCTAAATCTACTTTATGCATCAGTACATCGTGTTGCTGAACTGTCACAAATTCGGTCGAATCTCCCAACATTTCCTCGTGCCAACGTAAATGCTGATGCTCCAACATTTTATAGCTCTCATACATAAAACCCTTTTACTTCCTTAAACTGTTTTACTTACCAAACAGACTTAGTAAAAACGTACACTAACTTGACCACTATGTAGTTACGGCCTCAAGCCACTACGGTTAACTTTTAATTCCCGAACATATAACTAACTTGCAACAAATTCAGTTGTGGCATCACCTGTCTGGAAACAAATTTATGTTTCAGTGAAAAGCACTAGTTTATAACAAACAAGTTTCATTTTGGGTGCTGCGGATTTTGTTACCTCATAACTCGGCTATTAACTGTAACTCAAGTATTTTTACGATAAAACTGTTTTGTTCTACAAAAAATAACATGAACATCCATCTAATGTGAATTTATTTGGTATCAACACGGGTGTAAATGCTAAGAATCGAATAAAAAACATTAGACTAAGCTTTAGTAAAGTTAACTAAATAATATTAGTATATTATTTAGTTAACTTTACTAAAGCTATTAACATTATAAACACGAAAGTTTGTGAATATAGATGGAGGTTTGTTACTCTTTACAGTAATATAGTTTATACATCAGAATAACATATAAACTATAAATTTTACGCGAGTAAAACCGCGGGCACAGATAGTAATGAATAAAATAAACATTATTAGTTGTTATTTAATGTACGGAACATTAAAACGTACATATTTAAAAAATATATGTATATCCATGTACATATATCACGTATTATATTACTAGTTGACACCACAAACGTTGTTCTGCTATATAAATTAATATCGCTATTACAAAATAGGGGTTGGTGATAGAAGAGTGAAAATTTAGTGTTATAAAAATGTAAAATAAAATTGTCCAAATAATAAAAAAATGTGTTAGGGAGGTGACAACCCTTATCACTTAGGGGTATGAAAATTAGATATTAGCCGATTCTCAGACCGGATATGCATATAAAATTTCATAGAAATCGGTGAAGTCGTTTCGGAAGAGTATGGTAACTAAAATTGTAACACGAGGAATTTATACATAAAAAGATTTTATATGTTCATTAGTCACAGAATCGTGAGGATTGTCAATAAGGATATTTCTATTGCCCCCAAGATTAACAGTAAAAAAATACAATATAATGTATTACTAGCGAGTAAGGAAGGGCCGCATCACACGTGGGCAGTACTGCAGATTCAGGTGCTTTTCTCAAAATTATATCTATAATTATTGTACTAAATTATAGGTATGTCAATCAAATTTGGCGTTTAGTACACAGTATTCGGTAGTATCTGCTTATGACACGAATAATCCATTCCAAAATCTAAGAAATTATTCTGAATCCAATTGTCCTTGACCGATCAAGTTCTATGGCGTTCTTAGAACTTGATCGGTTATTGTGTTCACAAATGTGAAATGATAGCCAAGTTCAATATTATTATATATTCCTTGATAGTTGACTTCAACGACGAAATAAATGAGATCTATTATAATAACCGTTTGAGATGTGTTTATGAAATTTTGAACACATATTTATCTCGCAAGTCTCAATATAATTCAAATTTGACAGGTCTATGTGAAAGAGTTTTTGAGTTATAAGGGGATAAAAAGGGGCTCCAAATGGTTTGTGTAAAACTACACACGGTGCTGCTCGCCAGTTCACTTACTTGAACTTGGCTTTGACACACTCCCGCGTGTCTAGATTCACTGTCGACGAAGATCAAGAAGATTGTAAGAGATAGCTGCAAGTATCATGTCAAAGAATTCCTCAGAACGGTTCATCCGTCATACTCGTGACCGGGTACTGCTTGTGCGGACTGGTCTGTTCGGGTTACGAGCACTGATTAGACTATTTGCTTATGTAATAGCATATGCTGGTCTACTCTATTTTCCCAAATTAGAATTTATAAATGAATCTGTATTATTATAAACATGTATAACATTTATTTAAAAAGAATACGAACTGAGTTTCTTGTTAGTTCTTCTCATCTCGAAATCATTCTGATCTGAGGGTAGATTTGACATATTATAAGAAACAGACCTACATGAATAAAGATGTTTTGAATTTGAATTTGAATTTGAATATTGTCCTAATTCTTATTTTGATTAGTATACCTTATTTATAAATTACAGGATCTAATTTTATTTGCTACAAGTCTTGTACATGTTTACGAGTGGACAGTAAAACCCAGGTGCAAAGGTCTTCTTTAAAAGCCATTCACACGAGCTATAATCGAATACAAAGTGTTTTGTACCAACCACTTGTTGTGTAGGTTTCCTTTGTTCTATGATACAATCTGATGGTAGATTAGTTGCTGTTATTGGGTGCGAGGTGATGATCGAAACGTGACCTCTACAATAGAGTTAGTTGTTCGTTTAATAACGTGAACAATGCATCGGAGCAGTTTAGTATTAGAGAGATCTAATATTACGTTATATATGTAAACCCAATAGACATTACGGTAACCTGGTTTATAATTGGGAAATCCTTAAATAGAGGTTAACCATAAATTATTTATGTAATCACACTGAAATGTTAATTATGACGTCATTAGTAAACATGTGTTTTATTTTATCTTTTTAATAAATAAATCATGTTGATCATTACTTGCGATTATTTATTAAAAAAATAAAATGTCTTTTAAATAATGTGTGCTAACCTGTCAATTTTAACAGCTAGCATCAATCTGTTTATCGGTCTTTGATTAAGTCACAGCGCTATATTTCAGTAATTTTATAATCTGCACTAGTTTTAAATATTCATGGCTAAATCATTATAATGCTAATTATATCCACATTTACTGTAATTTAAGAAAATACAAATTACATTAATGTAAGTGTAAGTACACAGTATTAATATAGCTAACCTGATCATAATACGAATAATTCAATCCACAATCTAAGTGTGCGAGGTAAAAAATTCCTTTAAAACCACACTATCCTTGACCACTCAAATTCCATGGTGTAGGAATTTATCTGTCTGTCCCTGTCGATAGAGAGTGGAGGGATGGTGAAAGATAGTTACAAGTTTCATGTCAAATAATTCCTCAGTGTACTGAGGAATTCTAGGTAGAACTTACAAGGCGAGGCAAGTTTTTCCACAAACTGAAGGTTTTGATAACGCTGGTGACATCGGCTTTTACTATATCTTACTAATATTATAAAAGCGCATGTTTGTAATTATGGATGAATGTTTGTTACTCTTTCACGCAAAAACTACTGAACGGATTTTGATGAAACTTCACAGTAATATGGCTTATATATCAGAATAACATATAGGCTATAATGTAAAAAGATTTTATATAAACTGGGCGAAATATAACGGGAAATGTCAAGTGATGCAGACTAAGTTCCACGGGATATCTAGTATAATATAAACTAAAATTTTCTCCGAAAGGCAAAAAGCCGTATGGTATATTTAAACGTTTTACTAGAGTTATATTGTAAAGAATCATTGACGAAGATTCAACAGTCTCTCCTATTTGAGCCGCCAAGCGCCAGCCGCCGATTTGCTTCGTAATCTGTGTTTCAGTTATAATAATCTTCATTCAAATAAACTCAGTACAGGAACTTTTGAATAGTCATATTTTTTTATTCTTGTTGTTTATTGTATGTCGCAATTACGCAGTAACCTTATAGGTTAAGATGTTTGACATCTTAGTCCTCTAAAATAGCAACAATAACGTATTGTCCGTAGTGCTTATCATATATATAGACCACGGTTTTTCACGGTTTTTTCACGGTTCACTCTTACCATCAAGTGAGTCATCAGCTTATTGAATTTCACTAACATAGAAAAAAAACTACAAAATATATAATTAAATTGTTTTATTCTCAGTACATTTAAAGCAATGCCACGTGCCTTTAGACTATTCTTAAAAATATTATGTACAATCTTATTGTAAGTATTGTATTATTTTGTTTAAACACTGTCTTCAAATGCAATATGTAAGTATGTATGTACAAAATCGTCGCACTACGATTATGTATGCACTAAGCACTTGTAACTTTGTTGCCAATGTACTATATTTGTAAGATAACTGTGGCACATTCCTTAATACTTACAAACGGCTCCTGAATTGTTTTATTCATCTATTAGTTTTCTATATATAGCCTATGTAACTCTGGCATAATGCACTTTTAATACAATGAATTTTCTATAAGTTGCAGTGGTTAAATTAAATTTAGTTTTTATTTAGTGTTTACAATCTTCTCTTTCTTTTTAACATATTAGTCTAGGAGTCGGCCCTCCTTCTTCCCATCTTCGCAAGTGAATCATGATAAGTATATAACAGATAAAATAATATACGGACCTAAACCTGAAGATAAGTCAATATTTGTTTTATAGTGATAATAAAGCTACATTTTACTTTTACATTTGAATATCCATTTGATTTGGTTATACTTATAATATATGTTTGAAAGAACGTTTGAACTCGTAAATAAATATTAAACTAATTAAAATTCGTTTGGTAATATAAATTATTAACAAAGTATAAAAAAATCTTTCTTTTTCTATATTACAGAGTAACATAGTCTAGATATTATTTTCCACAATTTAGACATGAGATGCCTGAGTTCGGTTATATATAAATAAATAATAAATATTAAAAAATACATGTCCATAGTACATTTAGAGAATATGTTAAAATATTTTTTATATTCACTGTACAAACAAATTCTGCAATCGTTATATTGAATGTTGTTGTGAATTGACAAACTGCAAATAACTGTTTTCTATGATCACAGTTACGTGTTCGGTAAATATTTAATCTAGCTCTCATGTTACAACCATATAAACTTCAAAGTGGAAAGTAAATTACGGGGAGTTATATTGTTATTTTCAGTTAAATTATAAGGTTTTGAGTTAGTTACTTAGTCCTTCAGAATAGCAATGCATGAGAGATACACAAGCGAACTTCTCCTATCGATATCCCGTCCAATTCAAAAGGAGATCAAAATTACGACGCCCTGAGCAGAAGTTCTATCTAACCCCTAGCGGTGCCCTCAGACTAAAGTCGTATCCGTCAGGCGGGAGTTTGCCTTCAGCCGCTCCATAAGTCGTTCTGCTTGTTTGGAGTGCCATCTGTACGTTCTATATCGTTCGTGGAAGCTATACAGGCCAGCTGCGACCAACAGCATTAGAATAGTTCGAAAAAACCACAAGCGTTTTATGAAGACGTGATGTTCGCGATGGGGAAGCTATGGTTGAAGAGTGAGATATCTCAGTAAAATTATTGGTACACTAGGGGTTACTTAATGAGTTTATATCATTTTATTTTATTCCGCTACAATTAACATGTGTGCAATCACAAACATTCAATGTGGAAACCTGATCACCGCTACGGGAATCGTTACGACCTTAGACCTTGATCTATTGGTGATCAAATTCCGACCGTTACCGAGTCCACACCTATACTGCAACACGTGTTTTGCCTCTGAACGAGGCATCATCAGGCATTGAATAGTTCGGATATAACTTAGAAGCCTAGTGCTGATTTTTCGGCGACAAAACCGCGACTCGAGTGCGGAATTAAACAATATAATATAATTCTATTAAGTACTGAAATGGACTTTCGCAAAATAACCTAATTCGATAAAATATATACTAGGGGCGTCACACAACGTGATGTCCGAAATATTTTTCCACAGATGGATTTTTCCATTGGGTGGATTGCCAGCTTCATTTGACACTTCAATTATATAAAAGAATGCATTCAACGAGCTGTTTGTACATATCATATAAATACTAATGCTAGCGTAAAAACTTTGTGCATGTTCATTAAAAATTACCTAACCTTCAATCATTGACAAAAATATATCTTCATTTCAATTCTCTACAAATGTTTAAAATTAGTTATCTATCTAATGACGTCGACGTGAAAAATTCTATTAGTCAGTAAAACTGTCGGCATTGACGAGTCGCAATGTAATCATTTATATCAATGTCACTTTATATTTTATACAAGTCTGAATAAATTAGATCCTAAAGACAGGATAGGAAAAAATCAATAGGAACATACAATAACAGGGAAGTCGTAAAATTATGTTTACAATATATAAATACAGTCTTACGCACACTTTCTTTTTCACCTACAATCATTCTTGTTTTGACACGTGATTGTCAACATTTGTCAAAATCAAATTATTATATTTGACAACCAGAAAATAATTTCAAACTATATTAAATTACTAAGTTAGTTTAAGTTACTAATTCCTTTTTTATCCCTTTAAGGATCTTCCACGTTGATAGTGTTGATACATTTAGTAGTCTAAATTTCTTTATTCTCTTCCATTTCTTTGATCAAAGTACCTACTAATGGGGGAAGGACATTGTTAGCAATTGGTTGGATTGATGATCCCATTGCTATCAATGTACCATGTCAGGTTGACCTCCACGCGGTTCCCCCTGGAAACCATCTTGATAAATTCCTGCTGAATTTGTCATGATAGGCTAACTGACCTGACCTCATGCTCATCTTATCATCCTCCACTGGTGCTCCGCCAGCGTAAACCGTTAGCGCAGGCAGACGCTCCATTCCATTATCATCCATAAAAAAAATACCTACTAATTTATATAAATCATTTTCATCCTGTTCCTCATTCTATTTATCCTTTCATTCATATTTATAAATTAACTATATACGGATCTCATTGTACTACATAATATATATCCTCTGGTCTTTTTCCTGCTCTGGGGCTTCCTAATATAAAAAGATCGCTAATAGAATTTTTGACGCCAACCATTTCCTTAACTATATTCAATTTCGCGATATTGTCAGCATAATTACACCTAACATTATTGAATTTTGTTTTGGAAATAAAAATTTCGCAAGCACAATCTACATAAATTTTGACAGTCACACTCAAAATATCACACGTAAAGTAATTGTTATGATCAACTTAAAATGTCTTCATAAGAATATGTTCGGAAAGCGGCCCGCCTATATTTGGTATCACATCACTGTTTTTCACTGTTTTCTCTTTATGCAAATTGCATTGTTTTTCTTTATGTCCGATCTCTGATTTGTTATGAGTTGTTTTTATTTGTGACGATATAGACACGTTACGTTTTTTGGTCCCGCACTTTTTACACTCACACGCACTATTGTTACTGTCACTTGCAGTACTCACAATTTTGTTACGGACACTTTTTAAATTTGTCACTTGCTTTTTATTTTCTTCATAATTTGTTGGCTTTTCTTTTACTGCTATTTTTACTTCACCCGACAGTTGTGAGTGATCGAAGCAGGTGGTCGTTTTCTGTAAAAAAAAATACATCTTAGTAAATCATAATTATAAAAACCAAAACTTTTAAATCTATTTTACCTACGGGGTATTTTCTTATTTCAATATAAAGAAAACAGCTTGAAAGAAAAGTAAAACAATTCAGTAGCCAATAAAATTGCTTAATAAAATTATTATCTAGTTTAGCCATTTTTTAATTAGTATTTAAAGACAATTTTAATAATTTAAAAAACTTCAAATATTTAATTACTTCTGAACATAACTATGCTATATTGGACCAAAGATTTGCCCATTAGATTTTTGTATTAGCTTTTGTGCATGTATTAAAACCAGTAAGTACACCAAGTCCAGAATTGAGCGAATATTTAAATGTTTCAAATTCACGTTTGGCAGCTGCAGTATCGAAACAACATGTATTCAAACGTATATTCAAAGAAGCATGTTTGGCAGCTGCAGGATTGAAACAACACGTATTCAAACGTGTGTCCAAAGAAATAAGATAGGTATTACAGATAAAGTAACGTACGGTGGGGTTGACAGCTTTAGAATAGATTTGCACCCGGCCCTCCAGCTCCATCTTGAGTCGCCAGTCACGTAGGTACATGTGCGCTGCCGCCGCGCTCGGCCACCCGCGCCGCCACGTGTGCCATCTTGTACAAATATATTCAAATTTGTATTCTAATATACTACTACGATGCCTGTGAGCCTAGTACTAGTAGGCTTATCTTTGAAGCTGTAGTAATTTTTATTCCTAAATTTGAGCGCGATTAACCACAATCTTATCGATGCGATGTTAAGTGATGATGCGGTCTAAGTTGTTACACCCAAGCCAAATAATGTCTATTCACTTTTGACTTGAAAGACCCAATGTTGTAAGAGACAGGAAATAGACGCTGGGAGAGAGTTCCATTCTTAACTGCTTGAAATTTGATTGTCAGATCTCTTCGTGGACAAATATATTCAAATTTGAATCCAAAATATATTACTACGATACAGCCAGTGTATAAGAAGATATACGTAAAGATTTCCAAAAATAATGTATACAAGCCTCTGATAATTCTATCTGAAGTTAGGTCTATAGTTTATGTTTCAAAATTTACACTTACCTTGTTAAAAGCTGTAGTATTCTAGACTTTTGCCCTAACGACCTGTACATGAGTGCTGTATATCTAAACGAGATTAGATCTCCTCTGACTGGTTTCTCTAAATTTCGATTCCTAAAATTCAGTTTTAAAGCTTCTAAATAGTACTTTGAGGCTAGGCTTTGTAGACCTGAAAAAAAAATAAGTTCGCAATGATTTACACACGTTACAACCTTAATGTTGCTGGCAGTTTGCCTATTATTCTTTTTAGACTAAGATGTCTAATGTCTATGGTACCCATTTTTGATATTTTTTACTTTATTATTGAACTTTTTTCTAGACAAATACATTGTTATAACATATAATATTTTTTTATTACTTATTATTGTGCCTTTGACTTTGATATTGATAAAAACTTTCGCATTGAGTTTTCTAGTAGTTTTAAGCTAAAGCCAGATAAAGAGTGGTAGAATAGTATTAATAGACTACTATTTAAAAGTGTTTACATTAGGTTTATTTGTATAAATATTTGCGTGAAGGTTTTATATTAAATTCTTTTTCTATGTCATTTTTAAAAAATGTGAAATATTTTTGTGTCATATTTAGAAGTAGTTACTATACATTATTTCTAATTTACCTTTCAACCTTAACCAGTCTCCGTACAACACGAAATGTTCCCAATTATTTGGTTCCAGCTCCACCAGCTTTGATAGTATACTCCTCTTCTCTGACTCTGGTTTGAGGATCAGCAGTTCCACGTGAGCTTGCACAAACCTTGGCTGAAGCCATATACACTTTTCCAGCATTTGTATAGCTCGTGCTGTTTGCCCGCTCTTCCTAAACCAATAAAGTAAATAACAGAGATTAAATCTATATATCTTCACGCGAGATCTCTTGTGGGGTAGGTAGAGATTACCGAATATCATTGACTTTTCTATTTGTATAATCTATAACATAAATGTAAATTGATTGGACATGGTGATTAAAAAATTCAATACTGATCACAGTTTGTCAAAGATTTTTAATTAAATGGTGTATTGATTATCTACACTAATATTATAAGGACATATATTTTGTGATTAGTTCTAAGAGGATGGTTTAAATACAAAGTAAATGTATCTATGTATCAGTCTAGTGCCTGTAACACAAGTTCGGCTTAGCTTGGGACAATTCACACAGTATTATCTAATATTGTGAATTGTCCAAGGATATTATTATTTTTATCTTACTAATATTTATAAATGCTTAAGTTTGAGTATGGATGGATTTTTCTTACTCTTTCACGCAAAAACCACTGAACGGATCTTGATGAAACTTTACAGTAACATAACTTTTTACATTAGAATAACACAAGGGCTATAATTTAAAAATATAGTATGTAAATTGGGCGATATATAATGATAAGTATGATGCAGACGAAGTAGCGCGAGTTACCTAGTTATTATATAAACGGGATTTAACCGTGGTAATATTATTTATGAGCATTTAATATTAGTGCGGGAAAAAAATTGGCTATTAAAAAAAACAATTGAGTTTCTTGCCCATTCTTCTCAATTGAATCTGTATAGTGAACTGGACGGTAGGAGAAAAATATTAATACTAAACTTTACGTTCATAAGCGGCTAAAATGTCCTACATGAATAAATGACTTTTAATTTGATTTGGTTTGGTAGAGTCGAAATATCGGGAGCTTATAAATAATATAACGATATATCCCGTTTATATAATTTGTACAACAGTGAAAAAAGTTGAATATAATAATAAAATATGTAATAAATAAAATAAGTTATAACTTTAAGAATCTTACTTACTTATAAAGTTTGCCCAAGTTGTAATGTGCGTTCACGTGGTGTTTATTGAATTTTATTGCTTGCAAGAAATGATGCTCCGCATTGTCTGCGCCTGTGACTAGAGTGCCTATATTGTTGTGGGCACTTGCGTAGCTCGGCCATAGTCTAAATGAAATATATTTTAATTAGATACAGTGATTATGGTCAATATTAATCTGAAATAACCATAGACTACAGATTGGTAGAGGGTAAATTGAAGACTGGACCACAAAATAACTAAGTTTAAAGAATCTGTATTGTATATGTAAGAACGATACACAAATTCTGTAGCATTGTGATATCATTCCAGAATGTCTGAATTTGAATTCAAATTTCGAATCTATAATACGTTGTGTTTTTTAGAGATAAGAAGTAAAATAGAAAAAGAGTAGTTTGAATTTAAATTTCGAATTTACGTAGCTTTAAGAGTCATAAAAGAAAAACATTGTTTCTTGGAGTTCATATTTCGCATATTCTAAATTTGAAAAATCACCAATAATGAAAATAGATATATTTTTAATAAAGGTTATTTTTCTGTATAAATTCATGAAATCATTCTTTAAATATCTTTTTTTCTTATGGCTCTGGCTACTTGCGGTGCTATTAGCTGTATTTATATTCAGAAAATAACTAATTACAAAAAAAATATCTATAGAAATAATTAGCATTATTAAATTATTAAATTTTGAATAAAAACTATTTTTCTATGCATGTAATCAATAATTTCTTATGCCCCTGGTCATTTGCGATGCACTTACCCATATTTATATTCATAAAATAAATAATTATAATGAAATAAAAATGTATTTATGAAATTTAAAGAAGTCATTAGCAACATACAAATTCAGTACAACGGTACAAAATTTGGATAATTACACCATTTACGCGCGTCAAAGATTAGCCGAGCAACCGTCGCGCTTACCTCAAAGCTTCTTTGTAATGTCTGATAGCGTTGTCTTGCTGTTCAGTCTCCCTCAGGAAGTTTCCCAAGTTGTAGTGCAGTTTGGCGTTCTGCGGCAAAGTCACTAAATCCGCTCTGGAACAAACAAAACACATTCGGTGGTAATTTACGCTGAAACGCGGCGACCGTGAAGCGAATATTGCGCTAGGTGTAAATCGCTGAAAGCGCTTTATGTCATATTTAAAACATTACGTGGGTTATGAATGTTTGTGAACTTTTTAATTTGGTGCTTGGTTGCGGTTGTTTTTATTACTGAACCGACGTTTGATCTTGTAATTCCAATATTATTACGCTCTTATTTTACATTTAGGGATATTTATAGGGATGCTCTGTGTTTTAGTGGTTTAGCACAACGCCTTACTTTCTATGGTCGCAGGTTCGGTTCCTCGCACGATGCAAACATTTGTATTCATTAGTAGGATGTTTAATAGGTATAAGTGTTTTCTATGTATAAAAATTTAATACATAGAAAACACACAGTATACATAAGATTGTATTTACAAAACAAAAATACATGTATTTATATCAATTGGCTAGTACCCAAAAGCTCTGTTTAGCTTGGGACTAGATGGCGCTGTGTGAATTGTATTTATATATAAAAGAATATTCTCATAGTAAATATCTCTTTAATATAATATTGCTACCCAACCCGACTTCGCATGGATGTACATGCATTATATATATAAACCTTTCTTTTGAATCACTCTATCTATTAAAAAAACCGCTTGAAAATCCGTTGCATAGTTTTAAGGATTTAAGCATACATAAGGACGGACAGACAGCGACAGCGACAGTGACTCTGTAAAACAGAGTCGCTGTCGCACTATGTAATAATGATGTGCAAACGACAAATGATTTGTTGCTGTTATTCAGCAATCCAGTAGATAATATTTACAACAACCGTACATCGTATTGTACAGTAATTTAATTTCCTTGTTCTATATAAATGTTGCCACTAACGATGTTACAATTTACGAACAAACAATTAAGGGGAGTGTGTCCACGCAAAAATTAAAATTGGTGTATAGCCGTACTGTATCTGAAAGAAAAAGTAATGATGTACTTGTACAATACAAGCAAACAGACTAACATACCCATAAGTAATGATGTAACTACAGAATGAATGTTCTGTAGTACATCATTACTTTTTCTTTCAGATAAAGTCACTATAACACTGATACGTAATTACTTTGATTTATTATAACTGGATAATAAAAAAAAAAATATCTAGTAATGCTATTAGCGAAGATTCTAATTGGCATAGGAAACAGAAAATATGATTTGTTACATGTAAAATTACACTGTTAATCTTCCTAAATAAATAAATAAAAAAATCAAAATCAAATACTTATTCATATAGGACATTTTAGTCGCTTATCAACGTATTTTTTTTTGTGTATTATATTTTTTTCTCTATCGTCCAGTTCAGTATATAGATTCAATAATAAAGAGCTGCAGAGCAGAGCTGATTTCATATGTTTATATTACATAAATATAAAAATATAAAATCTACTCTGCTATATAAAAATAAAAAGGTAATGATAATTAATTATATTTCAATATCATGCACATGTTTTTAAATTTTCATACTGTCTCAGATTGTTCATACGAATAAACTAAAGATAGATCCTTTTTTTTGTTGCAAATCGAGTCTTTCAGTTACGTGTAATTCTAAAACAAACTTGTTTAAAGAAAACATAACTAGTATGAAACGTTGATATCAATTGCCTTATTCTGTGCACAAAATTTCATAGAGTTTATTTGTTATTGTAGAGAATTGTTATAGAATCACGTATTGTATTGAGAGTGGTCGGGGTTATGCATCCTTAATAGAATACGTCAACAATATGGCAACACATTACAAAGCCAACTGTATTTAACCGCTTTCCATTGGAAACTGATGGATGTGTTGCCATAAAAGACCGCAATATTTAATATTATTACGCGTACTCGGTTATTTTCTGGTGAGCCGTTATTAAGTTTATGAGATGAAGTTATGGAGTTTAAACCCGATAGAGGTCAGTTTATGGTGTGTTAAATTATATTATTAGATTTTGTCGTAAAATGTAGTGAAATATATATATATATATAATGTAATTGTGTTGGTGTAAATCTTATATATAAAATTCTCGTGTCACAGTTTTCGTTCCCATACTCCTCCGAAACGGCTTGACCGATTCTCATGAAATTTTGTGAGCGTATTGAGTAGGTCTGAGAATCGGCAAACATCTTTTTTTCATCCCCCTAAATGTAGGGGTAGTCCACCCCTATTTTTTTTTTTTTTAGATAAAATTTTTAGTTTCTATTTTTTTATGATACAACTTCCTAAAATACGTCCAATCCTAAATTTTCACCCTTCTATCATCAACCCCTATTTTTTTATAGCGTTATTAATTTATATGGCAAAACAACGTTTGCCGGGACAGCTAGTAATATATATATCGGTTGTCTAGTACTTGTAACTACTACGACGTTAATTGAGGTTAATTGTTACAAATATCTGTTTTTGTAAATACATATATAATATACATAGAAAACACTCAGACCGATACAACCATAGTTATAACTAAAAATATTTGCACCGTGCGAAAATCTAACTTGCAACCGTTGTAAATTAAAGAGATGTGTTAAATCCCTACACCATAAAGACCATCAACATTATACAAACTCTAAAACAATAATACCTATATGAAACACTTTTGTTTCTGTTGAATCTCGACCTCGTTCGTGTACGTTATAGGAAATCGGGGATGCTGTCTCTGAGGTATTAACAAGAGATTGCACATAAGCCATGTAAGAAAAGGTGTCAGCGATAAAGGCGCTATCTCGAGAGCGTATAACAGCCGGCTTACAGGAAAATATAAGATTTTATAGTGTCACGGGTGACTATAAAACTTTGCACTGTTTTGGTGCAGTTCTATACCTATTGGTATTTGATTATGTCGACTTTTTATGTATTTTTTTACGTCCGACGGTTTATTAAGGACTGTAGATTTTATATGAAAACAAATCGTGGTTGTTATTGGTACGATGTATATTTTGAAAGTAATAATAATACAACGGAAAAATGTATTTTAAAATATATATAAAAATGGAATAGTAATTTAAAAAAGTGCGTTATACGCATGTAAGTTTAAGAAAAGAACGGAGCAATGAAGTAAGGTTGGTAGAAACGTTCAGGATAGAAAATATGAATAAGTAAGGTAAAAAAATAAGAAAAAACTTTTGAAAATACGTCATTTTACACAGTTACTGTTACACAGTTTATGAATTAAGTTATAAAGTAAATGTGAATGACATAAAATAAAAAAAAAATGTTTATTAACGCGATATGATTTTTACCACAAGATAATATTCAAATATTGACGGCCTCGTTGGTGTAGCAATTTGGCACACCGCTTTACTTCCAATGATCGCGGGATCGAATCCTTGCACGGTATAAACATTTGTATTCATGAATATGATTGTTTGTATTGGTCTAAATCTAAATGTTTTATATGTTTGTGTATTGTTGTATATATTTACAAAAAACTGTATATAAATATATATATCAGTTGTCTAGTTCGCATAACACGAATTCTGCTTAGCTTGGGTATACATGGCGCTATGTGACTTGTCCAAGAAGTTTATTATAAAAGAGAGATACTCATACATACAGGTCATATTTATAAGTTAGGGATAAAAAAAAAATTACCGTAATAAAGTAGCTCGATCTTTCCAGTCAGCATTTCTTCTATATGTCCTGGCAACACCACTGGCCGCCAGTATGGCAAGCCCAATGACCAGGATCCATTTCGTCCACGGCTTGGAGTACCACATGAGCTGCACGCCGTAGGCAGTTATGATGACACTACCCACACTGATAATAAACAAATAATTAGTTCATTCCTTAAAAAAACACAATTAATATGCATTGCTATGTGTTTACACTTTTATAAAAGACTAGCTACTCGCCCCGGCTTCGCCCGGGTGTACATGTATTATACATATAAACATTCCTCTTGAATCACTCTATCTATTAAAAAAAACCGCTACAAAATCCGTTGTGTAGTTTTAAAGATTTAAACATACGGATAGGGACGGACAGACAGCGACAGCGACTTTGTTTTATACTATGTAATGAAGATTCAACACGAGTTTTTACACCAGAGTGGACTATTTTAATTGATATGTATGAAAAACATTGTAAATTCCCAGAGGATGCAGATGTTTCATCAATTTGACCAGATATATTCCTATATTCGAAAAAAACTAAACTCGTAACACTAATAAAGCTCACTGTTCCATGGGAAATAAATATACATAAAGACTATGCAATAAAAAGAAATAAATATTACGACCTAATAAACGAACTAACGAAAAATGGCTATGTGGTTTATTTACATTTATTTTTATTTATTTACTAGCTTTTGCTCGCGTCTTCGCTCGCGATAATTTATCCCTTTAGGGATGGAATTTATCAAAATCCTTTCTTAGGGGATGCAACGTCATAGTAGCTTTATGCATGCAAAGTCTCAGCCCGATCGGTTTAAAATTGGCGAAGTTTCATACAAACTTTCATCCCCTATTTTATCCCCTTGGGGGTAGAATTAATCAAAATCCTTTCTTAGCGGATGCCTACGTCGTAACATCTACCTGCATGCCAAATTTCAGCCCGATCCGTCCAGTGGTTTGGGCTGTGCGTTGATAGATCACTATGTCAGTCACCTTTGAGTTATATACATATAGATTTATTTCAGGCTACTAGGTCCATATTATAAATGCCTTATAAACTAACATACATATGAAATATTATAAAATTAAGGTATTGAAATTGTATGTGTGATTACGGCACTGACGGTGGCAATCTGCCACGGTAGCGCCGCTGTACTACACCCTTTGGTGCGGTTGAAATAGAAGCGAGAGGTATACCAGCGAAATCTTTCTAGAATCTTCTAAAGGACCTTCAGCTGTCAAGAATTACAGTAAGTTCTTTACTAGAATGTTTATCTAAAGCTGCAATTTGGGAAAATTGGGAGTGTATATATTTATCAATACATCATAAAAAATTGTCTATAATTAATAGAATAGAATAGAAAATCATTTATTCAAATAAACTTACATTGAAGCAGTTTTGAATAGTCATCACATTTTTTAATCTACCGCTCATTCGGAAAGCTGTCTCATCACAAGAAGAACGAACAAGAAACTTGCGTGTTGCTCTTTTAAATAATTTTATGATTACTTTACATTTTTAAGTTTAAGTGTGTGAATACAAACCACCAATTAGCACTAATTCAATTAAATACTCAAATAGAAAAAATATTGAATATATAACCAACTGGTTAAGTTATTTTACAACGTCCCTACTTCCTGCTTCTTTACTAGAATGTGTTTGTGAAAAATTGTAGTATATACTTATTAATATTACATCATACAACAAATTGTCTAAAATTAAAACTGTAGGGAGGTCTACTCTTATCACTTAGTAATAGAAAAAATTGATAACGACCTATTCTCCGACCTACATACTACACATATAAAATTTCATCAAAATCGTTTAAGCCGTTTAGGAGACGTATAGCAATTAATACTGTGACACTAGAATTTTATATTTACCTATATATAAAAGTCCATATATATAAAAGATTTAGTTACCTGGGTATTATATATAGGTAAAGATTTAGTTACCTGGGTATATAAAGAATTCGCTCGGCGATAACAAAACCGACGGTAACTAGTAAGTTGCTAGCAGGCACGAAGGGTATCACCAGGAGTAACAGTCCAATGACAGCCGGAGTGTGTCTCTGGACCTGGTATGAAACCATAAACAAAAATTAAAAAAAATATCTCACACATAAGAAAACTTTAAAGTCGATTAAATATATATTACGTTTCAGGACTATTCATCTAGTCCCAAGCTAAGCAGAGCTTCTGTTATGATTACTAGACAATTGATATAAATTCATATGTATACATAAAAAGGTTTTGAAGATTTTTTGGTTGTTTTCTATATATTATACAAACAATCATGAATATAACTGTTTGTGCCGTGCGAGGAATCGAACCCGCGACTATCGGAATTAAGGCGGGGTGCTAAACCGCTAGACTCCCGAAGCCGTCAAATAGTGTCGAGTTTATTTTGGACTAACAAAAGAAAACATTTTTAAAATCGATTATATAGTGTTTGAGTTTATTCTTGACAAACATTTAGTATTTTCGAAAAAAAAAAAGATATATGTATTAGTTATCTAGTACGCATAATACAAGCTTTAGCTAGCTTAACTTGGGTCTAGATGGCGCTGTGTGAATTGTCCTAAGATTATTATTATTTTTAAAGTGAAGATTTTTCAAATGTAAAATAAAATACAGTACAAACCTCTAAGTCAGCTATAAACCGATAGCACAACAGCAGTAAGGCCCCGAATGCAGCGCAGGTGAGCAAGTTCCTGGGGTCCCAGCCGCTGGTGATGAGCGGCACGGACCCCATCTGCCAGTCGTGGCTGAGGGACCACGGGCACAGCAGTAACCACCAGTTGAAGGCCGCCAGGTAACAAAACGTCATTAATCTGTGGAATTATATGTAGTAAGTAACTCACGCTCTGAGATTATTATATTAGGAATAGAATAGAATAGAATAGGAAATCATTTATTCAAATAAACTTAATTTAAGCACTTTTGAATAGTCACAACAATTTGTTTTTTATCTACCACTCGTTCGGAAAGCTGTCTCATCACAAGAAGAACGAGCAAGAAACTTGTGTGTTGCTTTTTTAAATAATCCTTGTAAGTTTACATTTACAAGTCGAAACGTGTGAATACAAACTACCAACAAGCACTAATTTTTCGGGTCAAATATAAATATGCAATAAGATTAAATCATTCGTGATGATAGGTTCTATTATATGTACATACCAACGCTTTGAATCTATTAAATAAGAATCGGAGATCATTATAATAGAAATGAATCGATATGATGAATATATTATACTTTATTTAATCGATATGATGAATATATTATGGCGCTGAAGTACCAAAATGTTGATATATTATTTTTTTTAAATGAAATGATATTTATTCAGTAGAAGAAAAAACTAAAACACACATTAAACAAACAAAAAAAAGAATAACAAACAGTGCGACAATTACAAAAAAAAAACAGTACACAAAATACGTGTATGTGCTTGTGCGTGCATGTGTATGTCTTTTTGTTTTTTTTTATATTTGTTTTTAGATAAAAAGTAGCCCATGTTTATTATAGTACCTCCAATAATATGTGTATAAATGTGTATTTCATGATGATCAGTTCAGTAGTTTTTGCGTGAAAGCGTAACAAACATATAATATTAGTAAAGATTTATACAAATAAATGAAATTGAAGTATTTGTAATTTAAAATTAGATTTTCACTAAATGTGTATAGAAATTTACTGAATTTACAAAAAAAAATACTGTCCGAAATTATTAAAAACAAACAGTTGTTGGTTCTTGATAATTTCAGACGCGTCTAAACCGATTTTGATGGGACTTTCACTCGCAAATAGCTAATGTTATGATTTGGACTACTTTTATTTTAGAAATGTTAATTATTTTAATTCTACGCTTTTGTATTTGGTTTTATTTTCAAATATCTACCCACCCCGGATTCGCACGAGTGTACATGTATAATGTGGTGGAGATATTCAGTGGATTATATACAGTAGCAAATATAATTTACTCTCGTTCTGATTCAGTTGCACGTTACATATAAACTGTTACTTAGCAGTATGATTACTTATTTTAAATGTGATGGATTAGAGTTTTTCTTCTAAAATCAATGTGCTAATACGGGTCCTTAATCCATTACATTTAAGACACTCTACATCTCTACATTTAAATAACATACATAATATAAAACAATATACAGAAGAGTAAACAATAGAACAATAGTAGCAAAAAACATATCCAAAATTAAATCTGGTAAAATATTAATCACTAATTATAGTTGGACCTATACAAGTCTTCCTCTTTAATCACTCTATCTCTACTCTATTGCTAAATGCTGCATTAAAATCCGTTGCGTAGTACAAAATATTTAAGCGAACAGACAGCGAAAATGACTTCATTTTGTACTATACTAGCTATTAGCTCCGGCTTCGACCGGGTGTACATGTATTATACATATAAACCTTCCTCTTGAATCACTCTATCTAATAAACAGAACCGCTTCAAAATCCGTTGCGTAGTTTTAAATATTTAAGCGTACATAGGGACGGACAGACAGCGACAGCGACTTTGTTTTATACTATGTAATGACTAGCTACCCACCCCGACTTCGCAAGAGTGTACATGTATTATATATATAAACCTTCCTTTTAAATTACTCTATCTATTAAAAATACCGCTTCAAAATCCGTTGCGTAGTTTTAAAGATTTAAGCATACATAGGGACGGACAGACAGCGACAGCGATCAGCTTTGTTTTATACTATGTAATGATAAAGGTGTTTTAATTTTCTTAATATCCTTTCTTTATTAGTGCAATAAAGTGTTATAAATAAAATGAATAGATTGAATTTATTTGACGACCTCAGTGGTCTAGCGGTCTGCACCACTTTACGACCGATGGTCGCTGGTTAGATTCCTCGCACGGCACAAACATTTGTATTCACGAGTATAATTGTTTGTATCGGTCTGGGTGTTTTCTATGTATAATATGTATGTATATACAAAAAAAATCTATGTATATGTATCAGTTATCTAGTACCCATAACACAAGCTTTAGCTATCTTAACTTGGGTCTAGATGGCGCTGTGTGAATTGTCCTGAGATTATTCTTATTATTACTATCAAACTCTTGTCATACGCCACCACGAGGCGGTAACCTGGAATTTAGTTCTATGAATATATGCCAGCTGAATGTGCCAACGTGCAATTTTCATGTTACTTTGAAATAAGTTAGATTACTAGTTGTATAACGACATTTTATAGCTATTGCATGGAACTTGAATGTTTGTTTAGAATACAGAGTGCTAGCTGTGCCCGCGGTTTCATTTACGTGAAACGTATAGCCTATATATTATACTGATATATAAGCTACATTACTGTTAGGTTTTATCAAAATCCATGTAGTAGTTTTTGCGTGAAAGAGTAACAAAAATCCATCTATAATCACAATATTTACATATTAAAAAAAAATTGTACAGAGCGCTAACTGGTCTCAAGCTAATTAGAGCTTATAATATATGTACTAGACAGCTGATAGATATACTTAGATACATTTTTGTAAACACAAATCATTTATCTATTTATTCATAGCTTTATTAAGTTTTAATATTTTTTTTTTTGTAAAGACAAATTATTTATACATTTATTAATAGCTTTATTAAGTTTTAATGTACAAAGATAATGGCGCATATAGTGGGCTTAACACTTTAAGGTAATAATACATAAAATACATAGGAAACATCCATATCAATACAAACAATCATACTCATGAATACAAATGTTTATACGGTGTGAGGAATCGAACTTACACGTGCCTGGATCGAACTTGCGAACGTCAGAAGTAAAGCGATGTGCTAAACTGCTAGACCACAGGCAGACTGTTATTATTTTAATTTATATCATACCAGCGGTTCTACCCTCATGAAATTTATAGCCTATATGTTATTCTGATGTATAAGCTATAGTACTGTAAAGTTTCATCAAATCTGTTCAGTAGTTTTTGCGTGAAAAAGTAACAAATATCTATTCATACTAACAAACTTTCGCGTTTATAATACTAATAAGATAAGATTTCTTTTCAGTTCTAAAACAAAAATGGACGGTAAACGTGTTTAGGAATAATTTTATGGTAAATAATATATTTGCCGCATTTGACGTTAATCTATATGAATATTTTAAATGTGAAAGTGTGTATGTCTAGACAGACAGACATCTCTTGGTTACCTACTCACGAATAAACGGCTGTATTGATCTTATTGAAATAAGCCTCTGTTTTTTATAAAAAATGTAAACGATATTATAAGTAACAACTTGTAATCTATAGTTTAAAACGAAGTCGCTTCCGTAGTTTGTTCGTATAGATCTTAAACTACGTAACGTATTCTAACACAGTTTTTAGTAGTAAATAAAGTGATTCGAGAGGAAGGTTTATATGTATAATACATGTACACCCGGGCGAATCCGGGGCGGGTGGCTACTTTTATAATATAACGATTCATCCTTACTAATATTATAAATGCGAAAGTAACTCTGTCTGTCTGTCTGTCTCGCTTTCACGCCAAAACTACTAAACTGATTTAAATGAAATTTGGTACCTATATAGTCTAGACGCCGAGGAAGGACATAGGCTACTTTTTAATACGAAAAAAGGGTTGTAAGGGGTTGAAAATGGTAATGCAAGGTTATCTTTATGCGGTTGAATACACACTTATTATAATAATGGCTTAACTAAAAAATTAGATATTTTGGAAAGTCTACTTTATAATTGTGTTATTAAGTCTATTTTCAAAAATTTTTAATTTCTGAATTACACCAGTATTGTACTAGATATGCGACTTATTAACGCTCATATGTCATAAATATACATATATGTTATTTGTATAAGCAGCGCGCGCAACTGATTATTGTCAATCCGTTGTCTCCTTATGAATTTAAATGAATAAACGTTTGCTCTGCAATTTTATTTTATAAATACATAAATATAATCCTGGTATAGCCTATAACTGATGACCCTGCTCTTGGACAAGAGCGTAAGAACATATTATTAATAATTTTGAAGAATAAAACAACATATAATATTAAAAATGTTGTCAATACATATGAACAACATTTCCTTGGAAGAAACAACATCTACCGTTCCATCCGAGCTATTCAGGTTCGGAATACGCGTTTCTCCATTCTGGCCAGTAGAGTCAGAGATATGGTTCGCGCAAGTAGAGGGATAGTTTGCAATTTAGAATATCACATCTATTATTTTGATTTAACAAAATTTTATTATGTTATTGGCCAACTGGACCACCAATTTTCAAAAGAATTTAAAGAAATGTTTAAACTGTTTATTAAATATAAATAAATATGACATTTAAATTTGTAAATATCACATTGTCACCATTCAAGGGGTAAAATAAAATAGCAGATAAAAGTTTTTATGGAAATTCGTCATATTTGAAGCTAGAACGATGAAGCTTTTTTCTTACGCTTTTTTGGGTCAGTTTATTTAATAAATACCTTACTAATATTATGAAAGTGAAAGTGACTCTGTCTGTCTGTCTTAAAAGCCAAAACTTCTGAACTGATTTAAATGAAATTTAAAGTCTAGATCTTGAGATCGGTTACATTAGGTTACTTTTTAATGCTAAAAAGGGTTATAAGAGACTGAAAGAGGAATTTTTTAAAAGTTTAAGCTTCAATCCTATTTTTTTGCGTATTGATTAAATATAATTAACGAAAATGGGTTGTAAGGGTCAAAAGGGGAGTTAAAATGTTGTATGCATGTATTGTCATTTTTTAAAGCTAGAAACTTGAAACCCATTTTTTAGGCTGTTGAGAAAATATTAGTACCTACCGCCACAGGACTCAGCCATAAATGGTTACAGTATAGCGACATCTTATCATTGGTACATGATGACACTAATATAAGTAGCATTAAAAAAAACAAGAAAAAGGGTTATAAGGGGTTGAAAGGGGAGATGTAATGTATGTATGTATGGTATGTATGGAAGTATCTTCATTTTAAAGATAGTAGTTTGAAACTTAGTTTTTGGCTGTTGATTGAATTGTATGGAATTATGTATGGAAATTTCATTTTTAAAGCTAGAACGATGAAACTTTTTTATTGGGTTAGATTATTAATATATATTTTTTATTATTTGCTCAAGGTCACTATTTTACGCGGACGAAGTCGCGGGTACAGCTAGTATAAAATAAATAAACTCCAAAAAATCTTAATTAAAAGTGCGTAGTCTTATTTAATAAAAATCGTACGAGACAAAAAAACTGAGTTGAATTTCGAATAAGTAGCATTCATTTGTTTATGAATTTATGAAGAATTATTCATATGTTTATGAAGAGAAAGTTTTATAATATCACGATTTATATTGCATCTGTTTGGGACACAACTCTAAAAAATCTTAATTAAAAGTGCGTAGTCTTATTTAATAAAAATCGTACGAGACAAAAAACTGATTTGAATATTTGAATTTCGAATACGTAGCATTCATTTGTTTATGAATTGATGAAGAATTATGAAGAAAAAGATTATTAGAGAAGAATAAAAGAACCATCATAGCGTTTTTATTAATCCACAATTTAACTGTGATAATATATTAAATATAAATTGTAATTTCTTTCGTGCATAGGAATAAAATTTTTACTTACTCATTTCTGTATTTTTCACTTATTTATTTCTATAACATCTATGTGAATTTTATTAAATGTCAACGCACTGAATATTTAATATACGAATTTAAATCTTATTATGTGTAAATAAGATATATTATACATCGTTGAGAGTTAAGTAGAGGCGATATTAATATTTCTCAACTTGGAATGATAAAATATCTCTATTCATAGAAATGACAGATTCTAAGAACGAATACACGAGTACATATGTTCATATAAATAATATTTATATCGAAAAGCAAAAGATCTAATAATAAAATCAACCCTTGCCTAAATCAGCGGTATATTATATTTCGGAGTTAAGACATACCACCCCTTCTTATTTTTTCAGTGTATGAAAATATCACAAAATGATTTAACAATTTATTATAATAAAAAAATAAATCTGAACAACTCACACAGCGCCCTCTAGTAGTACTCACTAGTAAACAGAGCTCTCTGATATATTTATACCATACCTAAATATTTTTATTATAAATATTTCTTTCGGCATCAAACTCGCGACCAACAGAAAGTGATAACAGCAATCCACTAAACCAAAAACGGGACTCGACAATCCATAATATACATAGAAGACACCCAGAATACAAACAATCATGTTTGCATCGAGCGAGGCATCATACACGCGACCAAAGGTTACTTCCTTATTATACAGACAGAGTTACTTTCGCATTTATAATATTAGTAAGATATTTAATAAGCTATTAGACCTACAATGAACTGGTAATTTTATATATTCTTTTATCCATATTTAAAATATTGGTATTCCTTTTATATAATTGTTTTATAATAATTTCTGTCATTGCGCTCTGCTACAATAAATGTCTCTACAAGCATCTCTCTTATTTTCATTAATTATTACTTAAACTAACTCCAAAAACACAGAAATAAGTAAAGTAGTGTGCTAAACTGCTAGCCCCCCGAGGCCGCAAAAATTCTATAGAAGTTTATACATATAAGAGTTAGTAATGTAACCGTTTTCAGGCAACTGGCAATAAATGATACATAATAGTCTGTGGACATGAATGATGACAGTTCGTAATAGAGCAGACTGTTGGTAATAACCTACTTGTAGCGCGCACAGATGATAAATTGATTTAAGACGTCTCACTACTCCAGACAAAATGAAGTATAAGAAATAAAACAGAACCATTTCGACGTTAACAAAATACAATTTTATATTTTGACCAGAAATAAAACAGGGCCAGTTCCGTTTGGACGTTGCTCTTTAACAAAATACAATTTTATGTTTTGACCAGAAACAAAATAGGGCCAGTTCCGTTTCGACGTTGCTCTTTAACAAAATACAATTTTATGTTTTGACCAGAAACAAAATAGGGCCAGTTCCGTTTCGACGTTGCTCTTTAACAAAATACAATTTTATGTTTTGACCAGAAACAAAATAGGGCCAGTTCCGTTTCGACGTTGCTCTTTAACAAAATACAATTTTATGTTTTGACCAGAAACAAAATAGGGCCAGTTCCGTTTCGACGATGCTCTTTAACAAAATAAAATTTTATGTTTTGACCAGAAACAAAATAGGGCCAGTTCCGTTTCGACGATGCTCTTTAACAAAATACAATTTTATGTTTTGACCAGAAACAAAATAGGGCCAGTTCCGTTTCGACGTTGCTCTTTAACAAAATAAAATTTTACGTTTTGACCAGAATTTTATATTTTGACCAGAAATAAAACAGAGCCATTTCCGTTTCGACGTTGCTCTTTAACAAAATAAAATTTTACGTTTTGACCAGAATTTTATATTTTGACCAGAAATAAAACAGAGCCAGTTCCGTTTCGACGTTGCTCTTTAACAAAATACAATTTTATGTTTTGACCAGAATTTACTTCATTGTGACCGTATAGTTGATTTGATTTGGCATTGTTGTGTTTCCTTACAAAACGTAAAATATAAAAGCAATTCTATTATTGGATTCTTTGTAGTGACGGTACAAATATTATTTAGAAAAAATAATTATTTTAAATGTTAAAAACATTCAATCAATATGTTGTTGGACCAGTTGAAGAGGAAAAATAATGTATAATTATCTTCAAATGCGAAGTATAAAATGGATTCAGACTTCAGAGTGTATAAATATCTTTTTTAATGAAACACCAATTACATATTCATAGACATTCTTATTTAATGTGATACATAAAAAACACTTGTACAGCTATAAACAATTATACTCATAAATCCAAACATTTTTTCAAATCCTCGCACGGAGAATTGAACTCACGACTATCGGTAGTAAGGCGGTGTGCTACTAGATCACCGAGGCTGTCATATCATTTAAAACTATTCTATTCTAACAGAATTGTTCTAGTCTAACAGAATCAAACCCCAGACTTGTATTTAATACCGCATACTGTATTTTATTTGAGGGAAGCAGATTGTTAATAATATGGACTAATAACCCTATTGTTAGCAATGTACCATGTCAAGTTGACGTCCTCGCGATTTCCCCTAAAAACCATCATCATTGGACTCCCTAAAATATGGTCGAGCGCAGTGATGGCTGGCTCATCCGTCATACTCGTGAACTGAGTGCTACTCGTAGGGACTGGTCTGCTCTTATCACTACGACTGATTTAATCTTATTCTGTTTTTATATTTGAGCCAAAATGAATTAGTGCTGGTTGGTAGTTTGTATTCACACGTTTCGACTTGTAAAATGTGAACTTACAAGGATTGTTTAAAAGAGCAACACACAAGTTACTTGCTTATTCTTCTTGTGATGAGACAACTTTCCAAATAAGCGGTAGATTTAAAAAAAAATTGTTGACTATTCAAAAGTGCTTAAATTAAGTTTATTTGAATAAATGATTTTCTATTCTATTCTACTCATCTTAAGTTTCTGATAAAATTGTCACGTTCAGCTAACTGACCTGACCTCATGCTCATCTGATCATCCTCCACTAGTGCTCCACCAGCGTAAACCGTTAGCGCAGACAGGTGCTTGGTTCTATTATCATCCATAGTAAAAACTATATTTTTTAACACACTTGCTCGTTAAGTGGATCTAATTTCAAAGGTCTTCGATATATAAAGCAACTCATAAAACACTCGTGCGTTATAAATGCAAATAGTGACGTTGCTATTTTTTTTATTAAATTTAGAACTGGCCACCTCGCCTAACATGTGCGCTGAATTAAAAAAGTAAAACGGCGGGAAAGTGCCAAAATGAACAAAATATAAAATTATGTTTTTTTAATCTGTTATCTTGTAAGTATGATGAAAAATGTGTTATAGTATTACGATATGATGTGTTGTTATGATGGTTATAGCATACGAGGAATTTTAACCCGAAGCAAAGGTGAGGGCGTAAAAGAGTCGAGTGTGTTATAACCATCATAACGCACTTATATCTTAATATACTATTATAACTTTATTGCTGTCACCAGATACATCGACCATAAAATATACACCGTTTTATAATGATTTAGTGCTTGATCAGGAATTCGCGTGTCCAGTTCAAGTGACAGACAAAGTTGTATAGAAATAAAGTTGTTTAGGATTTTATGAAGTCATTACAGTGATGTATTTAACTTGTGTTTTATGATGTTTAATCTGTGACTTTAGATTTGCTGTCGAAATATATTATGTTGATTTATTATTTCATATAATTTGTTGTCTATACATTATTTTGAGACTAAAACGTGCATGTTAAAATAGAATTATAGAACATATACATTTTACACCGAGAGTTACACCGAGTCAACCCGAGACGTGATGGCAGATGATCACATTTTTTTTCTTTCTGAACAACCTTCTAATAAACGCAAACATAACGAAAAGATTTAGCAAAATCAAAGCTGTGACCAAGAGAAATAGGGATACATTTTTTTAGACATAGATTAAATTTCTCATTTTGGGTGTTCCGCCAGGAACTTTAAAAACTTGCAGGTTGACCTGAAGTATATATCTATATTCATACATTCATATTTATTCTGTAAATAATAACATTCTATAAATTTATTGTAGAAATCTTACCTGACAAAAAAACTAGGGTGAAAGGCAGCTGGATTGTCCTGAGGCGAAAAGGTTGGCCACGTGCCCTGCAGTAGGGCCAACCTCAGGCAAATAAGCAATGCAAGCGACAGCAACACTTTAATACTTCTTATTGATAGTCCTGTACACTTCTTTTCTATTTTCAGCGAACATATAGATCTGTAAAAAACATTGAAAGGTTAAAATTTTGTTAGTTAGTTATTTTATATTAAATACCAGAAGATATGTAGGTATTTTTAATACATAATACACAATTTTAGCTCTGTCACCTATTTCTGTCCGCAGCAGTTATCATATAGTTATTTTCTCTTGTATATGCTTTTAGATACAGCGGTGGATAGTACAAAGTCATCTTCATAGGCATACAACGTTTGTAATTTAAGAAATGGTTTCTAATAATACAGATAAATTTGTTTATAACCATCCACGTTAAAGAGCTAGCAAATATACATTCTGGATTGAGTGTGCATTCAGAATACAGCACAAGAGCAAGCACCGTACAAAAGTGTGTATGTTAAGTTTATTTGGATAAAATTATTTATTTCTATTCTATACATTGACAGCCTCGGTGGTCTAGTGGTTTAGCACACGGCTTTATTATCCGATGGTCGTGGGTTCGATTCCTAGCACAGTACAAACATTTGTTTTCATGAGTATGATTGTTTGTATCAGTCTGGGTGTTTTCTATGTATAATATGTATTTATTTACAAAAATGTATCCATGTATTTATATCAGTTGTCTAGTACCTATAACACAAGTTCTGCTTAGTTTGGGACTAGATGGCGCTGTATTAATTGTCCTGAGATATTATTATTATTCTCTTTTTCACAGCATAAGCTGGTGACTAGTAGCGAGGACGAGACACGCCGTTATTATTATTATTTTTTATATTCTCTCAGCTTTTGCTGTTTTTTTTTATTATTATTATTATTATTATACATATGTAGTGGCATGGTATTGCAAATCATCAAAATAGATTCCGCTCAACTACAATACCACACAACTACACTAAACGATATGCTCCGTCTATATCAATCACGTTGTAAAAGCAACCTGCAAAATTTGAAATTCAACCTAATATTAGACAGTTCTGGGTCCTAATTCTTTTATAAATAAAAGAAGAAAAGAAATTTAATAAATTCCTTAAATGTTCGTTGTTGAAAACATTACTCCATAAGCCTATTATTACAGCATTTAAGAATATCTGAAAGATTATTGTATCTTTCAGATATTACACATGTATCCTTTCAGGCATAGGAATGTATACGAGAAAATTAGATATACACATTTTAGCATTTAAGAATATCTGAAAGATTATTGTATCTTTCAGATATTTCTATATTCCTATGCCTGAAAGTGTACATGTGTAAGTTTTGTACTATGTAATTATGTATGATACTAGCTATGTCCACGGTTTCCCGCGTGAAATTTATAGCCTATATGTGATATGTCTAAACTATATTACTGTAAAGTTTCATCAAAAAACATTCAGTACTTTTCGCGTGAGCGATTAAAATATAATTTGCGTTTATAATATTACTAAGATTAACACATTAAAAATAATGAATAAATAAATATTTGGAAAGGGAATCAAGTCTATTAAAATTTATTACCTTTTTACAAATGGCCAACACCTATAAAAATCGAATGCTAAATTAAGCATGAGCACGGTGACTCCAGTTTCCTTGGCGAGCATGCTCAGAGCGCCAAGTACTATGCTCAACCACACACACTTCTTGCTGCTTGTGGGTCTATAAAAGAAAGAAGTTATTTAATACAGGTGTTAACTTACACCAACGTCACAGAAAATACTTTTTTTTTTATTTTATGTTTGTAAAAATATTGGGGCACTTGATACGACACGACGAACTAATTAACAATATTATAGAAGGAAAAATAGATGGAAAGAGAGGAAGGGGAAGACCAAGACACAGCTATATCAAGCAAGTTAAAGAGAAAGTTGGAGTCGTGTCGTATCAACAGCTAAAGGGACTGATAGAAGATCGTGGAAGGTGGCGGGAGCTCCACCGATAAGAGCACAGCTCTTAAATTATGAATGAATGATGTTTGTAGGTAATTGTAAGAATAATTTTGTTAATTTAATTACTAATTAACGACTCCTGAAATCACAAACATCTAAATATATTTCGCGACATCTGTGATGCTATAATTGACGTTTGGCTGTTACCATAGGGTGTGCTGCCTGTTTGATTTTCGAAATAATAATTAAAGTAATAATAAATTTAAATTACCTGTGGTATACTAATAGTGAAGACAGGAAAAATATACAGGCTAGTACATCAGCTCTACCAACTACGCCGGCCACCTGTTGATGTAAGAAAAAAATTACTACTGAATGGATTTATCTTATTTTGTACTGTCAGCTTACGGCGGTTTAGTCGCCGAACAGTTTTTATTTTTATGCTATTAAATATCCTCAATATATTGTGTTTATTCCGGAGAATATCACCCATTTCGGCGCAACAATACAAAATATCTAAATTATGATACATTTCTTTCTTTAATACTAACTTTGGCTATATCGATAACTTTGATGGCTTCTTCAGTTGATGGGTTATTGAGAATACTATTGCAGAGCCGAAGGCATTTCGAATAAAAGGTATCAATTCGAGTCTTTTAGTCTCGTTGCGTGCCTAGTCCATAATAATATGATAAACGTCTTAAAATTTTCTACATACCATACAATTTGGAGTTATAGCGCCGAAAAGTTATATTTATATACTCTACATAAATATAGTCACAACAGCAACTATATTTATTAAAAAACTATAATAGGTGACTATAAAAAACATACACATATTTATTTCTATACATATACTTACCGCCTCAGTATGAACGGGGTGTACAGCGAACAGCAGCGCTGCAAGCGCTGCAAAGGGTCGCTGCAGTCGCGCTATCGTAACACAAGCGCGTGCAACTAGCGCGCAACAAGCGGCGTGCAGCGTGACATTGCACGCGTGCCACCACCAGGGTCGGAGGCCGGCTAAAGCATGGTTTAACCTGGAACAAGAAAAAAATATATGAAAATTGACAATGTTTGTTAACTAGCTGTGCACGCGGATTCATCTGCATTCAATTTCAATATAAAATATAGGGGGGGAAAGGGGATTGTTAGTAATGTGGACTGATGACCTATTACTAGGTGTCAGGTTGACCTCCACGCGGTACCCCCTGGAAACCATCGTGACAAATTCCTGGAGAATTTGTCACGATGAGCTAACTGACCTGACCTCATACTCATCTTATCATCCTCCACTGGTGCCCCGCCAGCGTATGCCGTTAGCGCAGGCGGGTGCAACATTCCATTATCATCATTAAAAATATATATATATATATATAATATAGCCTATGTGTTATTCTAATATTACTGTAAATTATGTATTATGCGTACAAAACTTTCTCTTGTACAAACATATAGTAGAAAATCAGAAAATCAGTGAGATACATTTTTACAACTTTTGCTTGCCTCTGAATCATCTTCTTACAGTAAAGAAGGTGATTCATCACAAGAAGAATGAGCAAGAAACTTGTGTGTTGCCCTTTTGAAAAGATTTTTTTTTTATATAAACAATTATACAATAACAATTAAGAGGCATGCGACAAGCAACATAGAATATTTTTGCTCTTTATCTTTTATCTTGTCTCACTTCTTTTATTTAAATATTACATCGTGAACCATCAAATATTTCATTGTGAAAACCTTTCAAGTAATCCAAAAGTAGACTGCCTAAAACACTCCGCAAACGTCAATTAAGCCACTCCAAAGCATAGAGTAATAACAACGTACATACACATAAATGTAACAACATTTATGTTACTTTGTCAAACGAAAATGGATCATAAATCCACAGAGCGAGTAGCAGACTTGCTTATAATGGTATGAGGTGACAGTCAGCGAAAACGCCACCATGCTATAACGTGTGGTACAATGTATTTAAATTTAGTAGCTCAGTTTGTGTCCCGTAATTAAAATTCCAAAGTATGTTTTAATATCAACTGGCTGCGATTTAGTTCACGTCCAAAGAGACACTTTGTACTAAATAGTTTGCTCGAGCAATTACGTTTTAGCTATTAAATCAGATGTGCGCGCTGTAACCGGAACTCTTTGTTTTGAAACGGTCCAAAAAATTATAATAACTATTTAGAAAGTTTATTTTTTTTATTATTAAATAGAAAAGTCCATAAAATAGAAATGATAGCATATTTAATACCTAATAATACAAATCAAAATAAATTTTCTATAATAACAAATCTTAATCATCTTAACTTATGCATTATATTACATTATGTATGGGACTAGAAGAAGGTTAAATATCTTCTTATAGTCCTTGAAACCCAAATCGCTTAGGACATTTTTGAGATTAGCGCATATATAAACTGAACAAAAAAATAATAAAAATCATTATTTTCGATAGATTATTATTACTGTGAATACAGAATAGAATAGAAAATTCTTTATTCAAGTAAACTTAATTTAAGCACTTTAGTATAGTTATCACAATTTTATTAATCTACCGCTCATCGTGAAATTATATTTACCTATTTGAACTTTATAACACGAGTGTCCGAAAGAAAAGAGCTTTTGGTGTTAAAAGCGGTCATTAGCTTTTGTTTGTTTATGGTGCGGACCGTATGTTTGATCAAAGCTTACGATGTACATGTAATTATATATCTTCACGGCTGTTATGTCTGATGGGGTAATCAGAGGCATTATCTAGTGTAGACGTTGTGATGAATACTACATTTCGCTGGATTTCAAAACGGCTAAAGAAGACCCTAACGTATTTTATAGATAATTTTTTTTATCCGCTATTTTATTTACCTGAGAATCAGTCAGAAAAAAATATATATTCTCAAAGAAAGTTTTTGTTATCGGTCAGATTCGAACCCACTACTTTCCGATATAAGTCGGGGTATTAACCACTACGTCACGACGTTCCCGAATGTTGTATGTATACAAAGAAATTCCGCAACAAAATCACGAACTTACATGCAACACTAACATTGCCCACTGGCCTTTACACAAGGCTGCCCTAGTTCCTAACTTTGTTTTTGTCATTGTGCCTACTTAATAATTAAGTACACAAAACAGCTAGCCATGATTAATGTACGTTGTTTGTTTGTTTGTCCCCCAAAGCCGGGACCATTCACAACTCATTAAATTGAACTTGGCTTTTGGACTTTCAGTTTATAAGCCTCCGGTTGCGTAACCTTGACAATTGTTCGTGTCGGTGTACAAGGTGCCGTGTTTTATTTTCTTACGAAACTGACTGTCTCTCGCTACTTCGTATGCACAAATTTTCATTCCTTATTTCAATCCCAGTCCAGATTATTCTTAGATAAAAGATCATTCTCGGATCATCCTATAATCATTCTCGAAATACAATCTATGCTCTTAAGCTTTTGAAAACCGGCAGCTCCTTTAGCTGGATGCCAGACGCGACGAGCTGAAAGCCCGACCATCTGCGGCTATCACCTATAATTATATGAGCGGTGTGCTCTCATGCCCGCGATATGCGAGGATTTTTACACACAAAATAGGCTACATAAGTCACATGCGAGCACATCAACGACAAAATCGGAATTGAAGATAGTCGCCGTGGCCGAAATCGGCCTGGATTACATCATCATCATCATCATGTTCATAAATAACGTCATTATGATACGTTCCTTCGTTTATTCGTAAAAAAGACATAAGAGGCAATAAACAGCAAGACAGTAAGATGCACTTTCGGATTTATAATATTAGAATGGATGGACGTAAGCAAAATTCTTCTTGGTTTCTATTTTTAAGTATAGGCTAAAAAAATTAAGAAAATAGATCGCACAGATAAATTAATTTTGTGAATAATTTCAATACTTCTGCCCAATATTTTATTATTAAATTCATATACAACTTTATTTATATTTCTATTTACTATTGGCTTACTGTATTATTGGATTATCTACCCTGGTAGTGCAATATAAGTGTTTTAATAAAACAATCAGTAAAACGGATCGATATGGTGAAGATGCCGCGTACTACAAAAACAGCCGTACTGAAAACCCTTTTGCAATATCAGGCGGCTGAAAATGATCCCATAAAAAATGGCGACATAAAAGCATACAACTTCAAAGAAAGCAATCACTTTTTTCGATACCAATAACAATTGGAGCCAATGGCAGATTATCAGATATATCGCAGGAAAGGCAACTATAAACAGAAATGTTTCGGGCGGGAATCAAACGTGAGTCTTTATTAGTTTTGTTATAACCACAAAAGGCCGTACAATCTAGTTTTACGCGTGTGATATAATGGTGCACTATATATGATGGGACTATGATGTCGAACTACAAATCAAGAAACAGATATTGCTTATAAAAATACTGTTATTTTTTTATTTTGTTATGACAATATCGAAAATGTGTACAACAATTCTCATACTGATAGGATGAGAATTGTTGTTATTATAGTAATGAAAATGAGAATATAAATTCTCATACTAACATCTTCATGAGCATGATTGTTTGTATATGTCTGGGTGTTTTCTTTGTATAATATTAGTGTATTTAAAGAAATGTATCTAAGTTACCTAGTACCGATAACACAAGCTCTGCTTGGCTCTGGACTAGATGACGTTGTGTGAATTGTCCAAATTTTTTATTACGTTTATAGTGTATTAAATATAGAAAACTACCATAACCAATATAATACAAATAATAGTAATAAAAATACTAGTATTTCGCAATATTGAACTGCGAGCTCTGTTTTCGGAGTAATCAGTTAACCACTAATCCACAACATGTTACAATTATTATTAATTTATTCCACGTACTATACAAATATGATATTTTTTCCATTGCATTTAAAACCATGCAACAATATTATGTACTGCATGCAACGGTAATTTTTAAACTCACGATAGGAGATAACCTATTTCCTGTAACCGTGTCAGTTAAATCTAATGAATAAACTATGAGTGAATGCATGTGTAAAGAGTATAAAGTACCATCAGTCAGTTATTGGATTACTCCCATAAATATCAAATTAAGTTATATTTTGTTTAACCATTACACTGTATTTCATTATTAACATATCTAACCGGTAGGTTGACAAGGTATTAAAACCTATAATACATTATTTGGGACAAACAATGTTAAGTAGAAATATAACATAAACTGATAAATAATTTATATTAAAAGAAACATATGTTACATTTAAAAAAATATCATCATCATCATCATATCAGCACGGAAGACGACCACTGCTGGACATAGGCCTCCCTCAAAGATCTCCACGACGATAGATCCTGCGCTGCTCGCATCCAATGCCTTCCAGCCTTCTTAACCAGATCGTCGGTCCACCTTGCTGGAGACCTTCCCACGCTACGTCTTCCGGTCCGTGGTCGCCACTCGAGGCCTTTACTACCCCAACAGCCATCTGTCCTACGAGCCTGCCCATTGCCACTTCAGAGTCGCAATTTTTCGGGCTATGTCGGTCACTCTGGTTCTTCTGCGGATCTCCTCATTTCTGATTCGATCACGCAGAATAACTCCGAACATAGCCCTCTCTATTGCCCTCTGAGTGACTCTGCGCTTGTTCATGAGGCCCATAGTTAGCGACCACGTCTCTGTACCATAAGTCATTACTGGCAACACAAATTGGTCGTAAACCTTCGTCTTGAGACACTGCGAAAATTTGGACGAAAAGATATATCTGAGAACGCTGTCTATCCGGGTTGGATTCGACGATTGACCTCTTTCTCGAAATTGGACCTAACTAGCTGGATGTTTTTGCCCTAGTAAAAAATTGTAACTAGTATTTAAGGTTTTGATTATTGTTATAAATAGGTATGCAGCGTATAAACTTAACACTTGCAATATAGAATTTAAAATAATCAACAAATTATATAAGAGACATTCCTTGTACTACATTAAACTAATTTATATATATTTAAAAGTAAATAACCATATCAGTAAATCAAGATGAATTTATAAAATTTAATATTTTTCTAATAAAAAAGAATCATGCCTAAAAATCAGTCCAGAATTAAACAATTCATAGCGTAACTGCCACACAAAAAACATCTGCAAGGAATTGATAAACTCCTCCTATTCCAAGTCGGTTGATTAGTGAACAAAACAAATGCACAGCAAAAACATTACCCAATACAAAACAAACAACAAACCCTTCCAAAAACAGGACAGGAAAGCTATTAATTTCAGTTCAGCAAAAAGTAGCAAAGGAAAAACCTAATAGGTGCTAGGTCACGTATCGCAAAAAGAAAAGCTATCGGTTTTACAGCGATGTCTGATACGGGAGGCTATTAAAAAGCAATCAGGCTGACGCTTCACTACCTCTGATGCAGAGCAGCGTCCTGGAAGCAGAATGTAACTGACACTACAGTACACATGCGTAAATGAGTTATCATCATTACATAGCATAAAACAAAGTCGCTGTCGCTGTCTGTCCGTCCCTATATATGCTTAAATTTTTAAAACTACGCAACGGATTTTGAAGCGGTTTTTTTTAATAGATAGAGTGATTCTGGAGAAAGGTTTATATGTATAATACATACACACCCGAGCAAAGTCGGGGTGAGTAGCTAGTTGTTTATAATTTAATTTATTATTCACAATCCAAATAATATGGTTGAATGATTGCAATGTTTCCCAGTCAATGTGCTCACTCTAATACGTTTGAATGCTAAATGAAAATAGCTGGCTTATTAGTCATACTCGTGAACTCTTCTTGTAGGGATTAGTCTGTTCGAGTTACGCCCACTGATTATATTATTTCCTTTTGACAATAATGAAATGCTAATAGTCACGATGTTTTACAATGAATTACTGTTTATAATTTAATTTATAATTCCCAATCCTTGTTAAAATGCCCGATCTAATATAGTTGAGTGCAATGATGGCTGGCTCATCCGTCATACTCGTGAACGGGTGCTTCTTGTGGGAATTAGTCTGTTCGAGTTACGGCCACTGATTATATTATTTCCTTTTGACAATAATGCAATGCAAATGATCACTGCATTCTCTCTAATTGAATTTAAAAATGTTTAGCGGGTAATGTAGCAGCTGCAGGAAAGGAGATGAAGTGATTGCTATTTACATTATGTATATTAACGAAATATTTACAATTGATATATGTACAAGAAGGCGATTCGGTCTCGAATGACAAGCTTGTTATTCTTCTTGCTCCATCGTAACTAGGCAACGGTGTTGCCGCACGATGATAGTAGATTCGCTTCGCCACAAGTGAATCTGTGATTATGGACAAGCTCGTTTGAAAAGAATAAGAGCTGAGTTTCTTGTCAGCTTGAAAGCATTCCAAACTGATGGTAGATTTGACATATCATAAGAGTCTGTAATAAACCTACATGAATAAAGATACATAGATTCTAATTTTGAATTTTTATCTTTATCTAATTAAATCGGAAATTACGTGACGACGTTACGTTTACGAGTCATGTAAAGGTCGTTAAATGATAACATGACGACTGTTTTCATGTTTATATATATGACAGCCTCGATGGTCTAGTGGTTTAGCACACCGCTTTACTATCCGATGGTCGTGGGTTCGATTCCTAGCACGGTACAAACATTTGTATTTATGAGTATGATTGTTTGTATCGGTCTGGGTGTTTTCTATGTATAATATGTATTTATTTACAAAAAAAATGTATCCATGTATATATATCACTTGTCTAGTACCCATAACACAAGCTCTGCTTAGCTTGGGACTAGATGGCGCTGTGTTAATTGTCCTGAGATCTTATTATTATTATTACTATATAGACGACGGACGACGTTTATCATCAAACCGCCATCCTGATTTCCACTTAAATTATATATATGTGTAGCTATTTATTCATATATATTTATGTATGTAGTATTTTCCAATATATTATTTACTTATATTTGCAACGCCAATAATCATTTTTTGTACCACCCACGGTTGATGTGTAGATAATGCCGCATGGTCTTAAGTTCCCCTTAAGTTAAGTTAAGTAAAGTAAGTTAAACATGTGCTAAATGAGTTTTAATTTTTGTTTTATTTATTAAAAATTTAATTTAAATAAATAAAACACAAATTAAAACTCACTTATTACTCAGTATGATTTTTGCAACTGATTGTACTATAAAAGTCGATACAAGTTACCTAGACAGCGCTAAAACAAAATTCGTACATTTCAAAGTGGAAAACTTAATTGCCGAGTGCAGTCCACAAGCATAGTCGCTTGTCAGGGAATAGGAAATATTAATAACTCCCCGCTCACGCAAACACTTTGAGCAATTAAACTTTAGCATTAGTTCCCTTAAGATGACGCCTCAACTATGTTTCAAACGATTTATTTAAACTTAAATGATAGTTCTGTCTTCTATGTAGAATTATATGTACTATATCTTTACTTTAATATACAGTAAAATCGCTCGTTCGATCGATCGTTTATTGTAACATTTCGATTCGAAATTCAAACTTAAATAATAGTTCTTTAATCTATATTTGAAATATTTTTTTTTATTCTTTAATGGCTTGGTACATTGGTGCATTAGCCAAAAACAAAAAGATTTTACGATAAGTATATAGTACGTACATATAATTAAAAATAAATATCAATATCTGCTAATTTAAATTGATATATACGAGGGTCATTGACATTCTTTATTTGAATTTGGCGCGCATTCGGAGTTGATTCAAGAATTAGAATAACGCACGTCATTTATTAAGGAAGTTTCTAGATCTAACGGTTTTACTAAAGAAAGAATACATTTAAAATTGTTTTTTACTTGTTAAATGGTAGAGTAAAACATTGTTCCTCTTTTATGGCGAGTTTAAAATTTATATACCTATAATAATGTGCTGCTGTAGATATCAAAAACAGTTGTTTGTAATAATTTTAATATCTTTTCAGAGCAACACAATTGATTATATTTTTACACATTTAAATGTGTTTGTAAAACACATAACACATATAGATTTGCAGATTTCTTTTCTTGACTGATAATGGAATGGGCCAACCGCCTGTGATAACGGTTTACTCTAGGGGAGGACGATAAGATGAACATAAAGGTCAGGTCAGTTAGAAAATTTTAGTGTCAAGTTTTTTTTAATGGCTGACAATGGAATGAGGCTTCTGTCAAACGGAAAACCGTTATCATCCTCCACTGGTACCTCCTCTGTGATAACACTGTGAAGGTACCAGTGGAAGATGATAAAATGAACATGAGGCCAGGTCGGTTAGATCAGCGTGGCAAATTCAGAATTTTATCACGACAATTTCCAGGGAGATCTGCGCGTACGACCTGATTTGGTACATTTTTAACAATGGGGTTAAGTATCCACATTACTAATAATCCCTCGGATTTGCAGATTTCAGTTCATATAAATAAAGGTATCTCAGTTGGTATACATAAAGGTACCAGTGATAAAGGATAAGTGAGTCTATTTGCAGACAAAAGGAATAAATACTCTATCAAGTCAGAGTGACACGAGTAAATATTGGTTTCGCAATAAAACACGAGTGAGCTGCTCTCGACATCCGCGTCTCGATAACGAGGTTTTTTATTGGATGATAGTGGTATGGTGCTTCCGCCTGCGCTAACGGTTTATGAGGAAGGGGCACAAGTGGACAAATGGAGGATGACCATTCTCCATCCTAACTTTTTTTTTTTACGTGGCGAAAATCCCTCATGAAGACCCGGCCGTCTCAGGGGTTGGACGGACGGGTACTGTGAGACTCACCAAAAACCCCACGATATTCCTCCTCGATCCTCCATCCTAACCTAACCTAACCTCATGTTTATCCTAATAAACACGAGGTTAGGCCATCGGCCTGACAGCCAAATTCCTGGTGAATTTGCCATGATGGTTTCCTGCCCCCTCCAATCGATCTCCCCTCCGATCGGTCCTGCGTCCAATTCAAACAGGGATCGATATTACGACGGCCTGAGCCGAGGTTCGAACTCCTAGCGGTGCCCTCAGACTAGTCGTATCCGTCAGGCGGGATTTGGCCTTCAGCCGCTCCGTAAGTCCTTCCGCGGGTTTGGAGTGCCATCTGCACTCGCTCCCTATCGTCCGGTGAAGCTGTAAAGGCCAGCTGAAGCCAACAGTATTAGAGTAGTCCGAGAAAAATGATGGTTTCCAGGGGGTACTGCGTGGAGGTCAACCTGACAGGCTACGTTATTTGCATTGAATTCATCAGTCCACATTACAATGACCCCTCTCCTCTTCTATGAGGTTCTGGAACTTTATCAATGCTAATACTATGGACTTGTCCTAAAACTAGAAGTATATATATACTTTTATGTATTGTTTTGACGATCTCTGTGGTCTAGTGGTTTAGCACACCGCCTTATTTTTAATGGTCACGGGTTCGATTCCTCGCAAGATTTGTACTCATGAGTATGATTGTTGGTATGGGTTTGGATGTTTCTATCTATATTAAGTGTGTATTTACAAAATAGTCTCCGTAATGTCTAAAGTTTATATGGTTACAGCAGACCAGAGCACAAAAAAAACTGTAATGTCTACAGTTTACGTGGTTACAGCAGAGTACCGGTTGTCATCACTGATTGATTTTCCAATTAAAATTCTGTTATCCACTGGATGCCATCAGAAATTAATAAACCTAGCCAATCGGAAATTGGTGGGTGTTTCGAAAATGTTTCAGTTACACACCAGAACACATAAATAAAACTTTATTAAATATATTAATCTTATTATTAATATTATAAATGAGGAAAGTTTGTGAGTATGGATGGATGTTTGTTACTCTTTCACGCAAAAACTACTGAACGGATTTTGATGAAACTTTACAGTAATATAGTTTATATATCAAAATAATACATAGGCTACTAATTTCGTGCAAGTGAAATCGCGGACATAGCTATCTATTTGTTAAAGTATCCTTTTAAGAATGCCTTTACAGATATCCGGCAGAAATATTCTATTTTTCTGCCGGGCAATAATTATACTACAAAACCAAAACTCCAACAATTCCCAGTTCCTTTATTAACCTGAAGTGAATCCGCATATGAAAAACATCAAGTGAACCAAATATTCGGCTGTTACAGAGATTGATTCGCGAATACATTTTTACTCACATCCGTACGTGTAATATTCTTTTTCATAAGGAAGACTCATTTCTATGAAATGGCTCGCCTCCATTCAGCCATCAGGCCACGTCGGGGGAGCGTTCGTATTCCGCGACACCTTTGATAAATGGAAAGCAGTCAGTTAGCGAAGCCACTTACGTGGTACTCTATACATAATATTTTATAACCTTCAAGAGTTTTATGCACTAGTTTTGACGGCTTCTGTAGTCTCGAGGTTTAACTCACTTTTTCTGATGGTCGGTGTATCGATTCTCGTACGATACAAACATTTATTTCTTGATTACGATTGTTTGTATTGGTTTTTATGTGTTCTATCTATAATATGTTTATTTTTTTATTTATTTAACTTTAATGCACAAAAACAATGTGTACATATGGCGGACTTAACACCATGCAGCGTTATCTACCAGTCAACCATGAGTGGTGCAGAGAAAGATTGTTGGCGGTGCACTAATATGTATGGATTAACAAAAAATATGACTATATCTAACCCACTCTAACCTGTAATACTAATCGACTTTACATAGCACTATATTTTCTAAATGTATATTGATGATTTGTATTTTTCCGGCTAAAACTGCTATGTCGTGTAATAGTATTTTAGGAATGGGAATATAGGAACCTAGAATATATAATAATCTTCCAAGGGCATTAAAATCTACTGGTAATATCCATCAATTTAAAACTGCTCTTAGAAATATACTGATTGGTAAAACTTACTACACTGTTGGTGATTTCTTGACTGATACATTGACGTAAAGACAATTGATTAATGACTATGGGTATGATGACATAGTACTGTGATTTTATTTAATTAAACATTAATTGTACCTACAATTTGAAATTTTGCACACCTCTTACGAGGTTAATGTACGGATCTCAACAACATATTTTTAACACCTTATTGTTTACCTACATTTGGCAAATAAAGTATTATTATTATTACCTTTTTTTCCTTTTTTTTCTCTTCTTTTATAGATTTAAAAGAAGGTAATACTCACCTACACGGGCCTTAGCCAAGTGTGGGAGAGGTTGTGTTGGGTGAAGATATTGTTGAGGAGGTTAAGAATTTTCGGGTCATGCGACAGGTATTTAATATTGTGGCTTTCTGTAGGAGATATGTTTTGGAGGATGAATGTTTAATGTTTGCAGACTATTTTGAAGTGTTTTGAAGAAAGTACAATAGGTACAGTATGTACAGTATTAGCTCGCCATTGTGTTCTTACCTCTATTGCAAGATCCTGATATTTTGAGACTTTATCTGAAATGGTAGATTGTATGTTGTGCGTGAGGTACAGCTATATCTATAAGATATACTGTGTTAGAGTTTTTGTCATGTAATTATTATTATTATTTAGAACACTGCCTTTCTTCCGCTGGTCACGGTTCGATTCCTCGCACAGTACAAGCATTTGCATTCATGACTATGATTGTTTGTATTGATCCAGTCGTTTTTTATATATTATGTATGTATCTACAAAAAAATATATATCTAAGTTATTTATATTAGTTATCTAGTACTCGTAACATAAGCTCTAATGACTTGAATAAAGATATTTTAATTTGAATAATTCTAATGATCAACAAAATAACTATCGCAGTGTCGCTGTACAAAAAAATATTAAGAAATATCTCTCAACGTCTATGACCGTCGACCGTCTTGCTAGTTTGCAGTCTGGCTACGTTTTACATAAATTAATATCATTTCCACCGCACCGGCGATGCTGAGACAGCTATCTGACACTAGTTGCCTGCAGATTGCGACAAATCCCCTCTACCTTTCAACATCGCCCGTCTAAAACACCCATTTAGAGCGAACAGTGTTTTAGAGTGTCACAACATCTGTGTTATAAATCGTGTTTTTAAACAATTTAATTTAATAATAAAATCACTGGACATATCACACAGCGCCATCTAGTCCCAAACTAAGTAGAGCATGAGTTATAGGTACTAGACAACTGACACAAAAACATAGATATTTTTTTTGTACATACATTCATATTATACAAACAAATCTAAATCCTTACTCATGTTATAAATGAGAAAGTAACTCTGTCTGTGTCTCGCTTTCACGCCAAAACTACTAAACCGATTTAAATGAAATTCGGTACACAGATAGTCTAGACCCTAAGGAAGGACATAGGCTACTTTTTAATGCTAAATAAGGGTTGTAAGTGAATGGGCAGATGAAAGTTTGTATGAAAATAACGTAATTTTTCTTCCTTCCTTCCTTTCCTTCTTTCAAGCCTTCATTCATTGTCCCTTTGATAGTTCTCAACTATATTTCAATGTATAATGATATATATAAAATTCTCGTGTCACAATATTAGTCAATCTACCATACTCCTATGAAACGGCTTGACTAATTTTTATGAAATTTTATATGCAAATTCAATAGGTCTGAGAATCGGCTACAATAAGTAATAATAATAATACAATAATCATACCAATAAGTAATAAGGGCTGTCCACCCCTAACATAATTTTTTTATTTTTTGGGCAACATTAGTTATTTATATTTTTTTATTATGTGTCTTTAAAAAAACATACAACCCAAAATTTTCACCCTTCTATCACAAACCCCTATTTTTTTATAACGTTATTAATTTATATGGCAAAAGAACGTTTGCCGGAACAGTTAGTATATAATAAACTACGTGTTTTCATCATTTAAACACCCACAGTCCACCGATCCATCACACAGATACCAGATCAATGGTTAAAATCAAGTAAATACATTTTACTTTACATATATTATATATTACTCGAACAATTTCAGACCAGCAAATTTATTATTTACATTTCCTACATCTCGCAACCAACAATGGATAGAAAAAAGAGTTGAATAATCAGATTTGCGTTTAGCGATAGGGTTGCCAACATTTTTACCTCGTACAAAATAGCTCAATGATCTCATACTTGTAGTTGTACTAAGATTAGGGATGTTACTTATTTTGTTTACACTAATTAGTACAAATTATACAAAGTGTATATTACAATATTGATTTATTTATTAATGGGACGTGATGATGCGGCTCGAATGCTAAGATGGTAGGTGATGCTGGCTTCAGCAGATTACGGGGTGTAGAAAATTATAGATTTGATTACTATCTTAAATTTGATGGTAAATATACTATTAATTACAAAATTATGAATGAACAAAGGTACATTGCGTTGATCGAATGGTTTTTAAAGTCTGTTCGTAATATGATCTTAGAATTTAAATTGGATGGGTGTGCGCTCCAATCAGAACGTTCCTTTTGTGTTGCGTTTTGTTGCTGCTTGTACGCGACAATTATTAAAGTATATTATATATTAGATTGACTGTTAAGTTTTAATAAATTTGCTTATAAGTACTTTCAGATAAGAAAGTAGAAATACAAAAACACACGAGAAAATAATTTTGGACATTTACATAAATTCACTTTTTTTTTATGATATATATAATCATAATATAGTGATTACGTCTTTGTTGTCACAAGGACACTGAGTCTATTAGTCTTGAGACCAAATATCTCGTACTCATGATGTCTTTGTACCATGTACTGAGACGAAAAATCTCGTACCCGTACGAGATTTGAAACGCTAAGTTCTATCTTAGCGGAAAATTTAGAGGCAAATGATTTTTTTTCTTTTCACAATTCACTCAGCGTCATCTAAGTCCCAAGTTAAGCAGAGCTCGTGTTATGGATACTAGACAACTGATACAAATACAAATATTTTTTTTTGTAAATGTATACAAAATATACATAGAAAACACCCAGATCGATACATGCATTCATACTTATGAATACAAATGTTTGTGCCGTGCGAGGTACTGAACCCGCGACCTTCGGAAGTAAAGCAGTGTACAAAACCGCCAAACCACCGAGGCCCGATTGGTACAATAACATTGTCACTGAGTCTATTAGTACTCATAATATCCTTGTACAACGTACTTAAACAAAATATCTCGTACCCGTATAAGGATCTTTGTAACGTTGGCAGCCCTGATTTAGCGGGAAAATTTGAGACGATGTCCCAGTCAGAGTTACGTATGTCAGACCGATGGTCGTTTGTTCTTTGATAAATGATGTACGCCGTGACAAGTGACTGGAATGCTGGTGGCATCCAGTCCGTGTATAATATGCCTCTTATGTACCTCTTATGTCTTACTTAATGGCCCCGAGTGGAGTTTTTTAGATAGAAATATTTTTGTGTACAGTTCTTCGTCATTACATAGTATAAAATAAAGTCGTTGTCGCTGACTGTCCCTATGTATGCTTAAATCTTTAAAACTATGCAACAGATTTTGAAGCGGTTTTTTTTAATAGATAGACTGATTCAAGAGGATGGTTTATATATAATACATGTACACCTGTGAAGCCGGGGCGAGTAGCTAGTTAAAAATAATTTCTTTCTGAAGTTATATTAATGATAGTAGTAATATAACAATGTAACCATTATCTACTAGTTGACACAATGGCATCATCACTGAGTCCATTAGTACCACAGATAACATAATATTACAATTAGTACTGAGACCAAATATCTCGTACTTATATCCTTGTACCTCGTACTGAGATTAAAAACCTTGTACCCATACGAGGAGCTTTGTACCGTTGGTAGCCCTGATTTAGCGGGAAAATTTGAGACGATGTCCCAGTCAGAGTTACGTATGTCAGACCGATGGTCGTTTGTTCTCTGATAAATGATGTACGCCGTGACAAGTGACTGGCGTGCTGATGGTATCCAGTCCGTGTATAATATGCCTCTTATGTACCTTTATGTCTTACTTAATGGCCCCGAGTGGAGTTTTTTAGATAGAAATATTTTTGTGTACAGTTCTTCGTCATTACATAGTATAAAATAAAGTCGCTGTCGCTGACTGTCCCTATGTATGCTTAAATCTTTAAAACTACGCAACAGATTTTGAAACTGTTTTTTTTAATAGATACAGTGATACAAGAGAACGGTTTATATATATAATACATGTACACCTGTGAAGCCGGGGCGAGTAGCTAGTTAAAAATAATTTCTTTCTGAAGTTATATTAATGATAGTAGTAATATAACAATGTAACCATTATCTACTAGTTGACACAATGGCATTATCACTGAGTCCATTAGTACCACAGATAACATAATATTACAATTAGTACTGAGACCAAATATCTCGTACTTATATCCTTGTACCTCGTACTGAGATTAAAAACCTTGTACCCATACGAGAAGCTTTGTAACGTTGGCAGCCCTGATTTAGCGGGAAAATTTGAGACGATGTCCCAGTCAGAGTTACGTATGTCAGACCGATGGTCGTTTGTTCTCTGATAAATGATGTACGCCGTGACAAGTGACTGGCGTGCTGGTGGCATCCAGTCCGTGCATAATGTACCTCTTATATATTACTTAATGACACCGAGTGGAGTTTTTTAGATAGAAATATTTGTGTACACTTTAATAATAATTTCCTTTTGAAGTTATATTTATGATAGTTGGACGGTTTCTGTGATCTATATGTTTAGCTATTTAGCATAACGCTTTACTTCTGATGGTTACGAGTTAGCTTCCTTGCGCGGTGCAAACATTTGTATTTATGAGTATGCTTGTTTGTATTAACCTGGGTAATTTCTATGTAATATATAAATTTATGTCTATATAGGAAGGTATTCGTGGAAACCAGCAACGTGGCACCTAGTCACGGCAAATGCTCAGCCATTTAGTTACCAAACATTAGTGCTTTCTATATGTTATATAATATAATAAGTTATATAAACATTCACAAAAAAAAAACAATCATTGTAATGCAACGTGGCATATCGAGGCATCGTACCCAAGATACTGGCAGCAGTGCCTCTTAGAATGGCCATACTTAACCTCTGGGCAATGTAGCTACCAGCTCTCAGGTCACTAGTAACCTCGATGAGCCACGCTGAAATACTTTTTAATTAACTTTAAATTTTACTGTATCCTGAATCACCTAAACATATTTCCTTCTTTCTATACATTTACTCTATATAAAATAGTTTTAATTTGTCAATCCCTGCACATACCACATGCCGTGATACCTCTCAAGTTAACATTTTTGAGCACTAAGATATACCTCCATATTTTGTAATTTCACTACCAAAAAACAGCTTACAAAGCAACAGATTTGCGACGTAATTATGTGAACTAGAAGTACCTAACCTGACGACTTTTTAGTCTCCCATGTCAGCCAGTAATTAAAGGATATACCGTAGAAAAATCTTTTAATTAGTTTTTAATTATTCAGAATGAGCCAGCTTTGTCATTTCATACGTGTATATTACGATAACAAAAACAAAGCAAATAAAATGTATGAAAGAAGAGACTACCGTACTGTGTCCGCGTGTAGAATAATTATGCTCTTTGTACCCACAAACATTGCAAAATAGAAAACAAAGTACAAAGAATATCCGCATAATTACTCTCAGGATTCACTCTAAAGCAAAGAAGAAGGGAACTGACATCGTGCACTCATAAAAACATGGACATTATTACTACATCTATTTATATATAACTACCTGATCTGCGCGACTTCGTCTGCATCACACTTATCACTATATATCACGCATTTAATATAATATCTTTTTAAATTATAGTCTACTACCTACTCGCCCCGGCTTCGCCCGGGTGTACATACATTGTACATATAATCCTTCCTCTTGAATCACTCTATCTAATAAAACAACCGCTTCAAAATCCGTTACGTACTTTTAATGATTTAAGCATACATAGGGGCGGACAGACAGCGACAGCAACTTTGTTTTATACTCTGTAATGAAGTGTTATTCTGATGTACTCTAAAGTTTCATCAAAATCCGTTAAGTAGTTTTAGAGTGAAAGAGTAACAAACATCCATCCATACTCACAAACTTTCGCATTTACAATATTAGTAAGATAAGAGGTAGTTCTTTAGTTTGTATGTCACAGGGCAATCTACGATACAAACTACTAATCCAATTTTGAATTAGTGTTAGTTGGTAGTTTACACGCTTCGACTTAAAAAATTTAAGTTACAACGATTATTTAAAAGAGCAACACACAAGTTTCTTGCTCGTTCTTCTTGTGATGAGACAGCTTTCAAAATGAAAAGAAAGTAAATGAAAAGAAGGATGACTACTATGACTACTCAAAAGTGCTTAAATTAAGGTTATTTAAATAAAGAATTTTCTATTCTATTCTATTCCTTGAACATTATTTTAGGATAGCAAATTTATCGAGAAAGGTCGTAAGCTATAGAAAGTCTGTAAGATACAATAACATTGCGCTAGAGCTGAATTGCAAAATATTGCAAAAACAGTGAAAATATGACACAGACGAAGTTGCACGAGTTAGATAGTATATTAATATCGCTATATAGTATAAAACAAAGTCGCTGTTGCTGTCTGTCCCTATGTATGCTTAAATCTTTAAAACTGTGCGACGGATTTAAAGCGATTCTTTTAGTAGAATGAGTGATTCAAGAGGAAGGTTTATATATATATATATAATACATGTACACCCGTGCGAAGCCGGGGCGAGTAGCTAGTATATTATAAACTAAAGTCCCTTTCCACATCTGAAATATAAATAAACCCAAAAAGGAATCAATAAATTCATTGCAACATTAAGAGATGTCGCGTAATAGGTTAAACGTAAAATTTTAATATTGTTATAAGTAATTCTTTATTCAAAATATTATGAATAATCAAATACACCTATTTAATCTATGGATCTATTTTGTCAAAATAATTCTATTGAGCTATTCTATTGTATAAATTAGACTTGTGGATAAATAGAACAATAATATGTCAATACTTTAAAAATTATTACTTTTAAAAATATTTATCCGTACCATTCATCATCATCATCATCGCAGCCCGGACGACATCCACTACTGGACATAGGTCTCCCCCAAAGATCTCCACCTTTGTGTTGTGTTGTGATCTGTACCTTTAGTGTTGTAATTGTGGGAAACCCTTTCATTGGCCTTATTTTTAAGCACATATTATTTATTCTTAATTTTATTTCGCTGTTGGTTTTCAAAATAAATAAAAATCCTTTAGATGTATAAATAAGTCTTTATTTAAAATATCTCAGATAATCAAATAAACCTATTTTATCTATGGAGGCATTTTATCAAAAGTATTCTGTTGAGATATTTCTTTACATCTATAACGAGATTTATCTCATTCATCATTACATAGTACAAAATAAAGTCGCTCTCGCTGTCTGTCCGTCCGTATGTATGCTTAAATATTTAAAACTACGCAACAGATTTTGAAGCGGTTTTTTTGTAATAGATAGAGTGATTCTAGAGGAAGGTTTGTATATGTGATACATGTACATCCGAGCGAAGCAGGCGCGAGTAGCCTGTTAGTTATAAATAAGTATTTATTTAAAATATCGCAAATAATCAAATAATCCAATTTTATCTATAATTCTACTTTGTCAGAAGAATTCTGTTGAGCAATTTCTTTAGATACATAACAAAACTATTGTCTTTCTTCAGTAGATACATTATTGTTATCATGTGACAACCCGTTATCATCCCTCTGTGTTCTGGGTAAGAATGATTCTTCCTTCTTACCTGTGTAAGGATTTAATCCACCATTACCTTTTGCTATTATAAAGTTTTATTTCCAGTTTTCCTTCTCTTGTACTAATATATTTGTGCTTTGTTGCTTTGTTCCCCTACTCGCCTCTTACGGCATGCTGGGAATGAAGAGGAATGGTGACATTATATTCTTACTTGGATACCGTACGAGGAGAGCTATATTTACAGAAATAAATAAGATTGTTGTGTCTGTTTGTAATTGCAAATTACTTGCTTTTCACTAAATACATATGATAATACAATATATATATATATACGGCAGTAAAATAAAAATTTAATTTGAAAATAAAATCTTTTACTGTCTGTCTGTTTGTTCAAGCTAATTTCTGAAAAGACTGCACTAGTTTTAAGGGAACTTTCACTCCTAGATAATTCAAATTCAAATTCAAATTCAAAATATCTTTATTCATGTAGGTCTATTACAGACTCTTATGATATGTCAAATCTACCGTCAGTTCGGAATGATATCGAGATGAGAAGAACTGACAAGAAACTCAGCTCGTATTTTTTTCAAATAATAGTGGAACATGTTTATAATAAATATAGTTTTTAAAATTCAAATTTGGGAGAATAGAGTGACCACCAGCATATGCTATCGCAAAGAATAAAAAATTTAATCAGTGTTCACAACCTGAACAGACCAGTCCCCACAAGTAGCACCCGTTCACGAGTATGACGTATGAGCCAGCCATCATTGTACTCAACCATATTTGAGGGAGCACATCGACCCGGCCCACCACGCCGCCACAAGTTTGAACTTTATAGCGAGCATGACTGTTTCAGGTTACTCCACTACGTCAATTATATTATTTACAGCATAGGCTGTACCGATCACAGTTTTCACCCATTACAATATTAAATTTACATTATTTAATTTACAATATGTCATTACAAATTATAAAAAATCATTTATAATAAGTTTCTTTAATGTTATTACATTATCCATGTCAATGGGAAAAATTATATGCCTCATAACAAAAGTTAAAATTGTAATTAAGTCCACACATTGTAGTCATTTAAGTAGTCGTTTATTTTATAATAAGCTTTAGAGCAAAGTGTTTTTTTTACATGTATCTTAAATTTGCCTTCACTTAAATTTAAAACACTATCTGGCAATTTATTATAAAAACGTATACAATGTCCCATGAAAGATGTACTTACTTTTTTGAGACGATAACTAGGCATATTTAATTTATTTTTATTCCTTGTATTATAAGCGTGTAAGTGACTATTTTTTGGAAATAAATTTAAGTTTTTGCGTACGTACATAATATTTTCATATATATATTGACAGGGAACAGTAAGGATACCTGTTTCTTTAAAGCGTTCTCTAAGAGATTCGCGACACGGTAGATTATATATTGAACGAATTGCTCTTTTTTGTAATATAAAAATTGATTCTACATCAGCCGCTCTTCCCCACAATATAATACCATACGACATTATACTATGGAAGTAACTAAAATACACTAGTTTCGCTGTTGCAGTATCAGTCAACTGTCTAATTTTTCTGATAGCAAAAGCAGCCGAGCTTAGTCTTTTGGCTAATGTGAATATATGTGGACCCCACTGCAATTTATTATCTATTACAATACCAAGAAACGAAGTCTCATCAACAAAGTCCAAAACATGATGATTCAGACTAACAGTTGTCGTTACTTGTTTTACATTTGGTAAAGAGAATTTAACACATTTTGTTTTCATTGAATTAAGCGCTAGATTATTTGATGTAAACCAGTTTAGAACATCCTCAAGAGCAATATTTATATTATTAAAATCCTTTGTATTTCTTTTCACTTTGAAAATAAGTGATGTGTCATCAGCAAACAATACTATGTCAAGTATGTTTTGAAACTGGTATGGTAAGTCGTTTATGTAAACAAGAAAAAGAAATGGGCCAAGTATAGAACCCTGGGGTACACCCATTTTTATAAATGACCCCTTGGACTTACTTCCTTTAATGTCTACCACTTGAATTCTATCGCGCAAATATGATCCAATGAGTTCTGAGGACTTTTCTCTAATTCCATAATGTTCTAGTTTGCGTAATAATATCCTATGGTCAACGCAATCAAACGCTTTAGAGAGATCACAGAAGACACCAATGGCATCCTGTGAATCTTCCCAGGCACCGAAAATACTTTGTATTAAGTTAATGCCTGCATCAGTAGTAGACCGTCCACTCATAAATCCGAATTGCTGTTTATGAAATAAATCATGTGTATTAAAATGAGCTAACATTTGTGTAAGTAGTATCTTTTCAAAAATCTTACTAAATACTGGTAAAATTGAGATAGGTCTAAAATTTGATATATTGTCTTTGTCACCGGATTTAAATAGCGGTATTATTTTACTCACTTTCATTAGATCTGGAAAAACACCTTGATCAATGCTCATATTAAATATTTCAGTCAAATGTGAAGCAACTTCACTTATTACAGTTTTCATTACTCTAACTGACATACCCCAGATATCCTCAGTTCCTTTTAGATTGAGAGCGTTGAACGTTTTTATCACACAGGAGCAACTGATATGATGAAAAGTAAAGTCATGAACGCAAGGATTTATGGTATTTTTTAATAATGTTTCAGCTAAACTAGGTGATGAGTTTAAATTTTCCGTAGCTTTGAGAGGTATTGTTGAAAAGAAATTATCAAAAGTTTGAGCAACTAGTTCTTTATTATCAATAATAACGCCATTTTCTGCTTTTAACTCATATTCTGACTGGCACGACTTAATGTTACCTGTTTCTGTATTTATTATATTCCAGGTAGTTTTTATTTTATTTTTAGAAAACTTAATTTTATTCTTTAAATGAAGTGCCTTGGCGACCTTACATACTTTTTTGAATAACTTTGAATAATTTTTGACATATTCATCGAATATAGGATCACGCAAATAGGATCTAATATCATATAATTGATACATATTTTCCCTACTTATATTGATACCTAATGTAGACCATTCAGCGTACTTAGAATTACTGACTTTAAGTTTCTTTACTGTAAAATTTTTATCAAAATGATTTTTTATTATATTGAAAAAACGATTATATGATATATTTGGATCAATATTATCAAATATCAAAAACGGTAAACTTCCATTTAATCTGTTTTTAAAATTCTGTAATTTAAATGCTGTTGTTGGTCTGCAGAACTTATACATAATCTCATTTTTTTCATTACATGCGAATGTTGCTATTTGTCCACAATGGTCTGACGGCAATCTATTTATAATCGATTTATTTAAAATACTAAAATTACAATATATATTATCAATACATGTTGCCGTAGTGGATGTAATCCTAGTAGGTTCAAAGAAAATATGATCAAGATCAAAACTTTTAAAAAGGTTTCTAATTTTATTACTCACAGGATTATCAACAAGAAGATCAATATTGAAATCCCCACATACCAAAATAAATTTGTTACTTTTGAATGCTAACTTCAGTACATCTTCCATGGTGGACTCAAACTTTTCATAGTCTGAGTTAGGAGGCCTATACACACATATAATTATGTGTTTCTCTAATTCTGCACATGATAATTCTATAATGCATTCATTTGAAAGTGCTAACTAATGTAATAAGGGATAACTTACACTTCTTTTCATTTTAGAAATTTTATTTATTAAATAAAATTAAACTTTATTTCCACGCGGACTAAGTCGCAGATATCATCTAGATATAAATATGAAATTTATTTTATAATTTCAATAGAAAATTCTACACATGTACATGCATTTACACTGTAATTTTATAGTATACTAGCTGCATTTTGCGACACGCCTTAAAACACAATTAACGTGGGAGTGATCTAGAAATTTCATTTTTAATCTGACTCTTTCAGGCATAAACTACTAGTTTATGCCTGTAAAAACAATCCATTTATTCTCAAAAGAATTTCGCGTTTATATTATTGATTGATGATTTTATTCATTATGTATAAGTTTTATCATTGACCTAACTACATTTAATTGCAATAATCATTAACTCATTTATTCAATCAGAAACTTAAACATTATATATAAAAGAAGAATTTATCCTTTACTAATATTATAAACTAGCTACTCGCCCCGGCTGCGCACGGGTGTACATGTATTGTATATATAAACCTTCCTCTAGAATCAGTCTGTCTATTAAAATAACTGCTTCAAAATCCGTTGCGTAGTTTCAAAGATTTCAGCATACATAGGGACAGACAGCGACAGCGACTTTATTTTATACTATGTAATGACGAGAAAGTTTGTGAGTGTGGATCGATGATTGGATGTATGTTACTCCTTCACTCAAAAACCACTGAATGTATTTCAATGAAACTTTACAATAAAATAGCTTATACATCAGAATAACACGATTATAAATTTTACGTTACTATTAAGAAATAATGTACTAAATAAACATATAATAAATAAAAATTTACTACAATAACCTCGCAATAAATGGAAACAATAATTGCTCTTAAACAACTTTAAATGTCAGAGCAACATTGCGAAACAGCGGACGGCGTCGCCGCAAAGATTGGTGCTATTTTATTCTTGATTTACGGTTATTGCAGACCATACGGTTACACCTGGACATTTGTTACAGCCGCGTATTATTTGTAAGGCCATTGTTTGGCCAATGATTGCACGATTCCCGGAGGCTTCTACATTGTTTCCAATATTGACATGTTCTTATTTTCTTGCAGTAGTGTTGTGTTCCACACTAATTTACAAACAAACAAAAGATTTATCTTTTCCATAGCAGAAAACCAGATTGCCCGGAATGAGCACCACGTAACACATTATGGAATCACCTTCCAGCAATGGTATTTCCGAACCGATACGATATTGAAACCTTCAAGAAAAGAGCTTATTCCTTTTTAAAAGGCCGACAACGTACTTGCAATTCCCCTGGTGTTACAGGTGCTCATGGGCGGCGGTAATCACTTACCATCAGGTGAGCCGCATGCTCGTTTGTCCTTTGTGGTATAAAAAAAAACATCACAATCCAGAGACCTAGATGTGTCAGAAATTACAACCGAGGATTGGCGGTCGTTCGGAGAAGCACCCGAGGGGGTGAATCGGAAGAAGAGGAAAGGTTGACACCAGTTAACCCAAGCCGTATTCCTTCTCAGGACGCACAGGACAACATAGACTCGGTCAATATTAATACAAGGTCCAGATGTCCACGCAAGGCTGTTAATTATAAACAGTTGTTTTAAATTGTATAAGTATTAAAGTATGGTCATACTAAGAGCTAAGGGATATTATATATGTGGGTAGTTTAAGTTATTGAGGAATGGCTGCGTCCACTCCTTATTGGAATATTAAATCACTGTGTAACCAACCTCGCTGTTTACTTGTCGCGTACCTACCTCTCTAGAAACACAATATTTAAGGAAGATATGTTTGTTTGTTTGAATTGAACAGGCTCCGAAACTACTGTACCGATTTGAAAATTTCTTCTACCATTACAATCCTAAATTATCCTTGATATATATACATAAATAATAATAACGCAGGACAATTAACACAGCGCCATCTAGTCCCACGGTAAGCAGAGCTTGTTATGGGTACTAGACATCTGTTACATATAGTTGTATATTTTTTTGTAAATAAATACATACGTACATAACCCGATACAAACAATTTTACTCATAATTAAAATGATTGTGCCATGTGAGGTATTGAACCTGGACCAACGGAAGCAAGGCGAATCGCTTGACTACTCATTTGATGCCAGGATTCTATTCTGGTTGTATAAGGGTTTAGCAAATATGACTATATGCATATAACTTAAGTAAAACTTAAATGACAGAAAATCTAATTACTAATGAACTGAACTTATTTTATCTTTTAGTTCACATATTTTCTCAATGACAATGAGATACTGTAACAATACACTGTTAATTAATAAAATTATTATAAGTCTATTGACTATTTAGCATTTAATGAATAACATAATAAAGTAAAAAGTAGAAAAACATACGTAGTTAGAATCAATGAAATAATTAAATGTATTGACAACCCATGATATCTTATGTATAAAATTCTTTTGTCACAGTTTTCGTTCCCATACTCCTCCGAAACGGCTTGACCGATTCTCATGAAATTTTGTGAGCGTATTGAGTAGGTCTGAGAATCGGCCAACATCTATTTTTCAAACCCCCTAAATGTTACGGGTAGTCCACCCCTAATTTTTTTTTTATTTTAAGGCAAAACAACGTTTGCCGGGACAGCTAGTATATATATAAAATGTCATTAAACGATAATTTTATTCACATAATTGTATCTCAATCTCATAATTGTTATTTATAAATAAAAAATACTATATTGAGTATTTCTATACTCATATGTGCATGTAAATATATTTATAGAAATAGAAATAATATTTGAATAAATAAACTTAATATAAGCACTTTTGTCAAGTTTTTTTATTCTACCGTTCATTGGGAATGCACTCATCACAAGAAGAATGACCAAGAAGAAACTTGTGTGTTGCTCTTTTAAATAAATATTGTTTTAATTATATTTACATTAACAAGAACTAGGCATGCGACAATCAATATAGAAACGCACTTAAACTCTGTTCAATCAGATAACATTGTCAGCTATATGAATTTTAAGTTATATTTTCTATTATTTTTATAAAAAACATGTTTTTAAAGTTATATATTCATATACTATTTGTATATATATACTGTTTTAAACTTTAAATCTATAGTTACAGCATGTTTAGTGCTTATTTAGTTACTTTTTATTATTTATTCCTACAATTTTTAGTTATACTGCGACAAACTCACTACATCCTGTGTCACGCTATTTTGTAATCCCTTTTAGAGATAAATCCTCCTTTGCTAACAATATTTATAAAATTTATTTAAACTAGCTACTCACCCCGACTTCGCTCAGGTGTACATGTATTATATATATAAACCTTCCGCTTGAATCACTCTACCAATTAAAAATACCGCTTCAAAATCCGTGTCGTAGTTTTAAGCATAGAGGCGGACAGACAGCGACAGCGACTTTGTTTTATACTATGTAATGATGAAGTGCAATAAAGAATATATAAAATACTTTTTTTTTTTTATTGGATTGTTTGGGCTATTGTCAGGTGCTTAGACCCGTAGCACTGCGTCGCACATAGATCTATTGTGCTCGCCCTTTTTCAGAGTTCGCTACCTAGACCCGTCAGGGACAAGAATTGAAGGATATTCTTAGAAGCGATGCTTTTTATCTCCTCAGGATAGAGTGTAAACTTCCCAAAGGGTATATTACGTTTATGCACGAGTGGCCTACAGCCACATAGGATGTAGTGGCGTTTTCTCTTCAGTTAGGTAAAATATGCAGATTTTTGTTGTGCTCAGGCCTAGGTTTGCCATATTTTTGTTCAATTTGCAGTATCCTGTGAGGGTTCTAGTCATGATGAATATATTGTTTTTACTCAATAGCAGTAGTTTATTAGAGTATTTGTTCGATAGTCTATTGTAGTGTGTATTTGTTCGAGTAGCCCGATATTAGGGCTTTTACTTTATAATTTTATTTACTATGCCAATTTAATATAATGAAAAATTGAGTAGAAATTTTATTCCACGCTCCATTCTAATCGTGGATCTAATCGTGGATCCATTACTTCAATTAACTTAGGATTTATATAAAGACTTCTTCAAACGATTTCCCATACAATACTTTATATTATACTTAGTAAAACATTGTTAAAGAGGTATAAAAGAAATGAATACAAGCATTAATTCGGATTCCAAGTGCAAAATTTGTTGAATGAAACATTGTAAATGGAATTTTCTGTTTCGTTAAACACGAAACTAGCTGTTTCACTGTTTTAATTCCATCGGAATGCGACGACGTCGTAAAGATTTCATTCTGGGTGTTTTTGTAGTTATAAATAAAATCATAGTCATTACCCTTTAGATTGTGTTAAGAGAAGTATCGTCTATATGAATAATATGTATATATTTATGAAAAAAAAAATCTACGTATTCGTATCAGTTATCTAGTACCCATAACACAAGCTTTAACTAGCTTAACTTGGGTCTAGATGGCGCTGTGTGAATTGTACTGAGATTATTATTATTCTCTCTATCGTCTCACTCTCTTTTTTGCTGGTTGTTATTATTATTATTAATTATTCTTCTCATAAAGAAGAGATGTCCATTGGCTTCTGATTAGCAAGATGAAACAAACAGACAGAAATATTTTTTACTACTACTATTATTAGATAGAGGGCGCTGTGTAAATTAACGGACTAGATGACGCTGTGCGAATTGTCCTGAGATAATATTATTACGTGAAGTGAAAACTTTGTACCCATTTTTACAAAATTTGCGCAGACTTATAGTTTATACAGAGAAGGAGTGCAGAATGCTAATATTTTATTAAAAATTATGCATAAAAAATATATTAAATCAATAGAATAGAATAGTTCACATTTTTCAAATCAAAACGTGTGAATACAAACTACCAACTAGCACTAATTTATTAGGGTAAAATATAAATACACAATAAGATTAAATCAGTCGTAGTAATAAGAGCAGACCAGTCCCTACAAGCAGTAGTCGTTCACGAGTATGACGTATGAGTCAGCCATCACTGCGCTCGACCATATTTTAGGGAGCCCGATGACCCGGCCCACCGTAATAAAAAAACATAATATTCATTACCATGTATCTGACACACACGCATATATACTCTTTTGTTTATTGTCAAAGTCTGTGCTCAAATTGATAATAGATAAATATTGTTTATCTTCAATATAATCTTGCTGAATGTTAAATTAATTATGGACGAATTTCGACCACTAGAGAACCACTAGTTGTTATTAATATGCTATACTTAATAATCGGTACTAGGGCAGTTTAAGATCTTGCAGAAAAAATAGTTAAACGTTAAAAATCAACAGGTCAGCCCATTCAAAGTCTGGAACGAAGGCGATTTCAACTCAACGCCTGTCGTGATTTATTCCAGCTTACGTGAGCTGTATGAGATTTAGATAAAAGTCGGGGGGAAAAGTTAGTGGGTGCTATGACGTATGCAGCGCTTATCTATGGGAACAGTGTCGTTAGCGTCATGTGCTTGGAAGAATGTTTTCCTGCAAGTATTACTGTATGTATAGTAGATTAGTTTATAATGTACCATCTTACTAAATTATGCACGCGACTTTCTATACGTCAAATTCAAGTGCTGTCAAATTATATTTAATACTAGCTGAACCGCGACTTCGTCCGCGTGGAATTTTATTTTATTTTTCTAAAATAAAAAGAGCCTAAGTTATGTACTCCTTATTAAATCAGCTACCTGCCAATAAAAGTCCCGTCAAAATCTGTCCAACCATTTCAGAGATTAGCCGGAACAGACAGACAGTCAAGAATTAAAAAAAAAATTTAGTTGTATGTACCATATTTATATTCATATGCAGGTAGTTAAAAACGGTTATTTCAATATTACAAACAATCCAATGTTATTTATATGTTATATTTTACCTATTTTTTTTTTATTTAAATATTCTATAAACAAAATGATTCAAAAACTTTATTTGAAGGTACAAACAGTAACAAGGCAAAAGTGACAATAAAAAATAAATAAAAAACCTGTAAAGAAAATACAATCAAAATTGGTACAAAAATGAAAACATATATAAAAATCTGCAAATAGTTTGCAACATTGCTTACGTATAAATAAACAGCTTACAATATTTCCGCAGCAATAATTTCAAATTGAATCCAAACAAAAAAGGATTCGAACGAGAAAGGATCCGTATTAGGAAATATTGGAGGCAACATGACATATAGTGTTGTTTGGGCGAAAAAACGACTGTGTTTTATCACTGAACTTGTTTTATTCGAAGGACACGTACAAATCCAAACACCCATGCACAGTTAGCTCGGGTGAGAAATGGATGGACCGACATCCGGCGCGAATCGTGCTTTTTGTGTAATACTTTTTTGTCTTATCTATATATTAATACGTGAAGCAAACTTTGTACCCCTTTTTACGAAAATTGCGCGGATGAAGTATGAAATTTCACACACTTATCTTACACCTTATCTTACACTTATCTTACACCTTATCCTAACTAATATTATGAATGCGAAAGTAACTCTGTCTGTCTCGTTTTCACGATAAAACTACTGAACCGATTTAAATGAAATTTGGTACACAGATAGACACTTAGAAAGGACATATACTACTTTTTAATGCGAAAAAAGGGTTGTAAGGGGTTGAAAGAGGAGATGAAAGTTTGTATGAAAGTATTGTCATTTTTAAAGCTAGAAGGTTGAAACTTATTTTTTAGGTTATTCATTGAATATAAATAAAGAAAAAGAGCTGTAAGGATATGAAACAGGAATTAATGTATGGAATATGTATGGAAGTATCGATATTTTTGTTTGTTTTTTTGGTTAGAGTACTGCATATTTTTTTTATTTGGTCAAAGTCACTATAAGACGCGGACGAAGTCGTGGGTACAGCTAGTACTTTATAGAGATCCTTCTCTAAAAAAAAACATTAAGTCAATAAGAAGAACATTACACACTACCATTTATTTCGCACTTAATATTATTTGTCTATAGTCTCACTGAATGTTAAATTAATTATGGTCAAATTTCGACCACACTACTAGTGGTCAGATAAACAGATAAATATTTTATTTGCTTGAACATTTATTTGCACATTGTTTTCATTATAGTATACCTCTTACAATAATGGCTCATAATCAGGAGGCATGCGAACTGCATTTTTCTAAATGATCTACAAATAATGAGAAGATTAAATATTATGTATATTTAATCATTTTTAACAGTCACACATATAATATTATTTTTACGATATATATATGTTATATATATTTTTATAATATTACCGTTTATAATATTATTACAATCAATAGTACAGTATTCTAATATGTAACTTCTAGTAGTTTACAAAGGCGTTACATGAGTTTTTACATTTATTTATTTGCATTATCAACATATAGTGACATTGATTAATATTTTTTTTTACAAAGTATACTAACATTTCTTATACCTAAGGTATACGTTTATTTATTACATAAAACATTTCACAATTAAACACCAAATGGCAATACTCAGAGAGTGCACTCTGCCCGCCAGAGGCGCCGTACTACGCACCATTTCCTGACCTCAAATGGACCGCAAAATTGTACCGACTGCCGCTTGAACAATGGACATTACTGTAGTTTAGTTAACGACTAAATCCCATTCAAATAATGACCGGAATATTTTATATGTCCCATGTTTAGGTTGGCTGAAGCGTTGTTGGTTGCTGTTAAAAACCGCAGCGGCAGCAATGGTGTTTGTGGTGACCATTCAAATGTGACTGTTTAGTGATTATCATGATTTGTTACGTTCTTGTGTAAATTTACGTTCACCTGATGGTGTTTAATATGAATTTTATTACTATTTATATGTATCGGTCTGGGCGTTCTCTATGTATATTATGTATGTATTTACAAAAATGTATCTAAATATTTGTTGGCGATCGACCGCCGAATTCTTTTGTTATTTTTATTATTTATTAATGTATATTTTTGAAGAGTTCTTTTTTATATGTCATGTATTATTCACTTTTTGTCTTTTGGATAGTTCGCAACTATATTTAAATATATTTTACTATCATATTCTATACGTGTTTTCTTCATTTACTCACCCATACACACCACCAATCCATTATGGTATTTATATCAGTTGTCCAGCACTCATAACACTATGTATGTATTTTGACTAACAATAAAGTATCTATGTATTTCTATGACTTATCTAGTACCTAGGCTGCCTTTTAAGTCTTGTCGTTTGCCAACCTCCCGCGTTTATTAAAAAAAAAAGCATATGGCATTTACATCTTTTTGAATTTAGAATTCGAAAACAAAAGAATGTTTTCAGATTGGTCGAATAGTTTTATTGTATCGTCTATTCAAAGGTGACAAGTCAGTTGTAAAAATGGAAATCACTAAGGAAAATTTGCGTGCGATAATTTTTTACAACTATCAAAGGGGATTATCGCGACTTCAGTGCTTTGAGGAAATCACTTCTGTGTTTGCTGATGTAGCACCATGTCGTAGGACTATAGAACGATGGTATATAGAATTTCAACGTGAGCACTCTAGCCTCAGTGACAAGCCACGTGAAGGTCGTCCAAAAACCGCCATGACGCAAGAGAATATTGAAGCCGTGCGGCAACTAATCCTCGAAGATCGTCATGTGACATACCGTGAGATAGAGGCATCCGTGGACATTTCAGGGACCACTGTCCAAAAAATCCTGCATGGAGAACTTGGCGTAAGAAAGTTGATCTCTCGTTGGATACCACATTTGCTTAGCGACGACCAAAAAATAGCCCGTGTTAGTTGGTGTCGCAAAACTCTGCAGCGATTCAACCGAGGAGAGTCAAAGCATGTTTATGATATGGTTAGTGGTGACGAGTCTTGGATATATGCTTACGATCCAAATTCTAAGCAGCAGTCAACTGTTTGGGTCTTCCAGGATGAGCCAAAACCGACCAAAATCATTCGCTCACGGAGCAATAAAAAAAAAATGGTTGCCTCGTTTGTGGCAAAGGGTGGTCATGTCGCCACTATTGTACTAGAAGATTGCAAGACGGTTACCGCTGACTGGTATACCACTGTTTGTTTGCCACAAGTTATCACCGAATTTCGAAAAAACAATTCAAGACGTCGTATGATACTGCACCATGACAATGCAAGTTCGCACACCGCCCGTCAATCAAAGATTTATTTGAGCACCCAAAATGTCGAAATTTTGGATCATCCGCCTTACAGCCCTGACTTAAGCCCTAACGATTTTTTTACGTTCCCCAAAATTAAGAAAAGTCTTCGTGGTCAACGTTTCAGCTCACCCGAAGAAGCTGTTGACGCGTACAAATCGGCCATTTTGACTACCCCAACTTCGGAGTGGAATAAATGTTTTAAAAACTGGTTTGAACGTATGCAAAAGTGTATTAAATGTCGCGGAGAATATTTTGAAAAACAATAAATGATAATGATCTATTAGATTATCTATACTTATTTCAAACGACACAACTTAAAAGGTACCTATAACACAAGCCCTACTTAGCTTGGGACTCGATGACACTGTGTATTGTCCAGGGATATTATTATGATTGTTTATTTTAGTGTGCTCCCTTTGATGGGGTGATAGATTTGTCCCTGCGGGTGAAAATCACCAAATATAATTATTTGTTTTCATGAGTTTGATTATTGTTTCAGTCTGGGTGTTTTCTATATATATTGTTTACATATTTACAAAAATGTATCTAAGTATTTATGTCAGTTCTCTAGTACCTACCCATAAAATAAGCTCTCCTTAGTTTGGGCCTAGATAGTGCTGTGTGAATCGTCCAATGATATTATTACTATAATTTGATACTACGGTTGGCACATGATAAAAAAAGGGAGAAAAGCTATGTAGATTCGTTCTATCTCTTGATTTCCGTTTATCGTCGACCTTTGGGACATTCTGTATGTTTTACTCGAGGCCAAGAAATCAAACAACACCGAATTGGATAGTAAACAAACATATATTCAGGGGCCGTATTATGAACTCTTATTCCCATTCAGTTTACGGCTTAAACTGAACTGCCTGGCGATTTCGTATTACGAACGCTATTAGCCAGCCAGTCAGCGGTCACGTGACAGCTGAACGTCTTCTGCCCGAAAACTGACCGGCTATTTCGTATTATGAGCGTTTCATTTGACAGATCTAAGCGGACACAACTGTCAAAAAGACCGTTTAAAAACAATTCAGTTTACGGTGGCTTCATATTAGCTTTTATAGAATTGTTTTCTAATTTATAGCTTCATAATTGTAATTTGTTTATTATTTCTATTTCTATGTCAGTTTTTATTATGTTTATAACATGTTTGTGCAGTTATTTCGATTGTTTTTGTTTCGTTTTAATTTTAATTATGTGTGATGAACTCGAAGTATTGGAGTTTTTGGAAATGTGTGCACCCTACGAAAAAGAAGTAAGGAAAGTGAAAAGACGGCGATTACGCGACCAATCCAATCCAATTGATATAGACAATGAACAATTTAGAAAACGTTATAATCTAAATAAAGATTTGGTGCGTAATATGCGTGCGAACTCATATGCCGGTATCATCGAAATTTACACACCTACCAGTGGAAACTAAGGTATAATGTATTGTAATTATTTCACTAAATCACTAGCTGACTATGTCAGGTTTTAGTAGGATTATTATTTATGCTACAGGCATATTTATCAACGGCCTATTAGTGATATTGCTGTTCATTCTTTAGCACAGCCAATGGCAAATAACCGATTTATTGCATTTACCCAACATCCAAAAGTAAATACATATGTAAAATTCCAAGGACATCTGAGTAAAGGATAGATAATAAATATTCAAAGGTATCTATTTCTACTAGCAACTGTTATTGTTGCAAATACATCTATGAGTACCATGTACCATACCATATGATATAGTGATAATATATATGGTAAAATGTATGCATACAAGTAAAGCCTAGAAAGCAAGTATACAAGTATGCAACAGTCTGATGATGTGCAGTCTCTCCGGCACTTTCCTCCGAGGACAATTAATTAAATTAAATTAATTATATTTTAGGTTTTATAATTGGAATTTGGAATGCTGGGTGTATTGGGCTGTATTTGACTGTACACATGCCACCCCATTGTAAATTAAGAAGAGATATTACTGTAGAAAACAATACCATTCATTAAATATATAATTGGTAAGTGAAATATAAATTAAAAGACATATAATTATATAAATTAACAATAAACAATATTTTAGACATGCAAAATATGTTAATGATTATACATCTCTAAAGCTACTTATATACTAACAATAAATTGTTTACTTAAATATTAAATGACCATAACACTTAGACATATGTTTCAAATAATCTGTATCCATGTAATTAATCTCATATGTTTCAAATAATATTTATCCATTAGTTATTCTCTTATGTTTCAAATAATCTTCATCTATGTAATTAATCTGGAAAAAAAATTTAGGTTAGTAATGCTGACATGGAGATTATATAAGTGTGGATGCCAACTGGAACTGGAGCTACTCATGACATTTGGGCAAACCAGAGGCATTAAGCAACATCTAGAGGACTTAAGCTGGAATAAATCCTTATGATTACTTGGTAAGCACAAAATTTTATTATGAAACTACAAACATCATTACATCTAAGCTCTAAACTTCAGTAATTTAGAAACATAGTTATTTATCAGCACCAACAGTTATTGTGCTGTGTTTTAATGAAATAATACTTTTTGTAAATAAATATTAATATTATAGTATATAATATGTTGTTTTTTTTTAGGAGATCCAGGATATGCTTTAGAGAAGTATACTCCCATCTCAAATGCTATACCAGGACCACAAGAAGCATATTACACTGTAAGAACATGGAATATCATTGAGAGCACAATTGGGCTTCTAGATTTAGATGCCTACATGTACTTTGAGTTCTTATAGAGAACTAAATGAAGGTCTAGCTGCTAGACAAACCCATGTTGTTTAGTTGTGGAACTAAGAAATTGAAACATTTATAAATAATAATATTGTTAATAGGTCAATGTTTTAATTATTTGTTTTTATAATAAATGATATAGGTACATTATTTATGTCTTTTATTGGTAGTTATAATTAAAGGGATATGATAATTTTATTATATACTAGTTATTACCTATGACTTTGTCCATATGGCATACCTAGTTTTTGTTAAAATAAATAAAATATCTCAAATAAAAGCAACTTGTTACTCCTTTACACAACTCATTACATATGACAGTGAAAGTATCCCTCAAATTTGGTCCAGCTGTTTCAAAGATTAGCAAGAACAAACAAACGGACAGACAAATATTTTTATTTTTTTAATGTCATTTATCTTACCTTATATATGTATGCATTTACTGAAAAGCTGTTGTAACTGGTGAACTTCAAAATTACAAACAGATACTTCAATTTATTTGCATAGATACATGTATTTCAGATTTTACTGAGATTCCTATTAAATGAAATAAATTAAAATTCAGATGGTTACCTTATAACACTTAAACTTGACAATCCTTTCCAGTCTTTAAAACCCCCTTTTCCTAAGGAGTTTAATTGTTGAGCGACGTCCTCACACAAGCGATTGGTATGGTATTCTTGGGCGGACTTATTAAAGCCACTTGCCATTTCCCTATGGGATTTTAAAAATCCCATATAATTTTAAATTACCGGTACGATACACGACGTTGGCGAGGGGTTTCAGTCCGTGATCTACAATTTAGTTAGATAAATATACAAATATAAACAGTTAAATATTTGCATCATTTTAAAAAACATCACTAAGAAAATGTTAGGAATACTTACGTTACATTAGGTATATTTTTCACAATAATTGAATTATTAAATTTAACTTGCGTATAAAGTCATGGAAAGGCTAAGTTTCAAATTGTACATTAAAATCAGAATTAAGTACTTTGCGCGGAATTTTAAGTAGATGCACAAAGTTCGTTTGGATATTACAATGAAAATATTTTTACAAATAAATCTGAATTATTAAAAAAGACAATAAAACTGTCTGGAATATTTTTGTATATTACACAAATTCTACCATTGTATCTTAATTACTGTTTTCTATATTTAATTTACATTTATTTAATTAATATTTTGTCCAAAAAGTGACACACAAAAACTCAACTTAACGTTGCAACGAATGTATGCGTATCCGAACGCAGCGCGAGAAAATCCACTAACCAGCCAGAGACAAACTATCCAGGCAGAATACGGTTTGAATTTGGACCCTCATAATACGAAAAAGAACAATTCAGTTTAAGGCCGTAAACTGAACTGCCTGGAAACTGACTGGATTTTAAAGAGTTCATAATACGCCCCCAGGTGTAAGATCAAACTCGATAATTACAAAATTCCGTACAGTGGTCATAATCAAAGAAAACGAAACTATAGCGCGTTGTACATTTCACCTAGCGCCATCTAGTATAAATATTGAGAACTTTAATTGATATTGGTAATAATTGGGATAAGAGATGATTATAGTCTATTGATAGACCGTCAGTTTGTTTATCACTCAAGTTACATAAAAAAAGAATTCCCAATTTGGATAGTCAGAATATTGTCACATGTAGATATCGAGGTAATCACAAAATTTAACACGCCCATTATAAATGCAAAAGCGTTGGTTATAGTCCACGAGCCAGAGTCTAATTTCATCAATCATTTCATCTCAACTGAAAACTTCTAAAACTATTAAGATAGTTGTTTTACGAAGCATAGTGAAAGTCAGTTGCGGTTCTAAGGGTGGATTGAAGACCTGTTACCTCGCAAACATTATTTTTTAAATAAACAATATGCTCTATAACTTTAAGTTCATAAACGTTCTTATTTAGGAAATTTATTTTGACAGGTTCGTCTACTTTTTAATAGATTAGTCACAATTACCTGTTTCTGGCTCGCGGTCTATTACAAATTCAGCATACCTGCAACGAATAAAGAACAAAGTGGTGAGCAAATGTTATACCTACAAACTCAAGGCTGCGTATCTATTCTTAAACTTAAACTTGATTATAACATTATTATCAATTCAGCCATAAAATTAATCCAAGCAGATATTATTTTCACAAAGTTTAATTTAATGAGGCGCAATACAAAATTTTATTTAAACATCAATGGCTTACGGTCGACCTTTTAAGACAACTATAATAGCTTCGCAAGAAACGAAAATAATATGATATTATCCTTTTACAGAGCGTGTTGCCGGATGGCTGGCGATCAAAGATTTGGATGATGTGCACACCAAAGGAACATCACAAAGGCATCTTCAACCTTTGATATGGAGAAAAAAGAAAGTGAACTATTTTAACGTCGTCCTTATTTGTTTTGCTTTTGTACTGCGCATTAAGGACCATGAGTTTATCTCCTTTCATTCAATTAATGAAAATACTGACTCAAACAGATAATTCACAGTGCCATCTAATCCCAAGCTAAGGAGAGCTTGTGTTATGGGTACTAGACAACTGATAGAAATACATTGTACAGATAAAAACAAAATACATTTTTTGTAAATACATAGATAATATTAAATTCAAATTCAAAAATAATTTATTCGTGTAGAACATTTTAGCCGCTTATGAACGTAAATTTTTTTTATAGTATATTTTTTTCCCTACCGTCCAGTTCAGTATATAGATGCAGTTAAGAACGAACTGGCAAGAAAATCAAATGTCAATCGAAATAAACGCTTACAGACTAATACAAACAATCATAATCATTAATACAAATGTTTGTACCGTGCTAGGAATGGAACCCGAAAGCATCGGAAATAAAGCGGTGTGCTTGACCGCTAGACCACCGAGACCATCAAAGATATTTTGACGATACCCATATTTGGCCAAAATGGACTTTGTGCCAAGCCTTCTAAGTTGGTTTCACCTTGCTTTAGAAAACATGTTCTGAATGACATGTTTGAAAGACATGCCGATCTTGAGGATTGGGATATCATGCCTCTGTATTCTATATATCCATTCAGCTTTGAGCATTCAGCATTCAATGAGAAATTCAGCTTCCAAAATTTTCTGCTACAAGCAAAGATTTCGTAGTCTCTCTTTAGTAACTAATTAATAATAATAATAATATATTTATTTTCTCCACAAAATCATATATATTATGGAGTGCTGCAGAGCCTTTGAGGCATGTAAAATTCTATGCAAAAATACAGATTTGTGGAGAACTGGTGCCTGTACTAGGTATCCGAAGAACCTGTATCACGGGTCACCAGGTCCCCCCACTAGATCTTACATGCTAAAATTTATATGTAGGTACATTAGATGAAGGATATGGCTACTACATTTAATGATACAGAGAATATTATGTAAAGAAAGAACAATTAAATCTAGTGCTACGTTAATAATGTAAAAGTATCCAACAGAGAAAGAACACTTGTATGCTTGGGTATGGCCCTACGCTACTAAAATCAATATTATCAATACTAAAGACTTATCTTTAGTATTGATAAATTACCTCTAGACATAGTATCTAATTTACAATTTTAACAATTTGGTTGGTTTTCGGTAGGTTATGTTATGGGGTGAATTAATTTTTCTGTTTCTTCATATGTGAGGTTTTGTAACCATTTAGAGATCAATTTTTTGCAAATTTGATATTAGCTACCTTATATACAATTATCTTTTTCCTTTATAGAAAATAAAGGAAAAAGATATAGTGAAGATAATTGAATTTTACTTTGAAAATGGATGGTCAATTGTGGCAACGCAAAGATCGTATATGCGCCATTTTAATGTTCGACATCCCCCTAGTAGGCCTGCAATAAGGAACTTAGTGAAGCGTTTCCAACAAACGCTGTTGAAATCTTCACTCGTTGTTCTGTTGTAAACTTATCCATGAAAAAAATTCCAGGGATTATATTTTTTAATTCTGAAAAGAGACAAAGAAATATATTAATAGAAAAAAAGTTATTTAATTTTCAAAATGTAAAGTGACTTCTGGCCACCCTGTAGTATATAGAAGATTTGTGAAGACCAAAATTTTTCGGGTGCCATCTTATAGGCGTTTAAAGTTACTGTCGTCTGCTTTGACGGTGGGCGGTGACCGTTGCATCATTCATCACAATATTCAAATCCTTTGTCTCCTTTGTGTGTGACGCAGCCTCTTTACTATGCAGATACGTTCCACTGCATCTACTGCTATTTAAATTTTCATAGCGCTCACGTCTACACTGCATCATGTAAGTAAATTAGATTCTCCCGATATATTTTTAAGATGATAAAATATGAAAATTCATAGCCGGTATTAATACGCGATCGTACCAGTTGAATATCTGATATTTGAATTATAAATGCGATATGAGGTTTAAGAGTAGCTACTATATGGGCCTATATAGTTATTTATTAGCTATGCTGTTGAATAATGTAAAGTATTAAGACGAATGTAGTGGTTTCGATACTCAAGGGAACCATTCTTTTGAACATCTCCTCATAACATTTGTATTAAAAAGTAAGACTGTATTATTATATCTTTAAGTTTTTGGAACTATGTAATATTGTATGTTCTCGGACAAAATATGTATTTATATATATATTTATAACAAAAATCTACATACATCAAACAACGCTATCTATAGTATATACATCTAGTTATAAATGAAATCAAAACTCATTTATTCCACGTAGAACATTTTAGCCGCTTATGAACGTCAAATTTTTTAGATTTATATTCAATTCCCTACCGTCCAGTTCAGTGTACAGATTAAATTGAGAAGAACTGACAGGAAACTCAATGGAATTTCTTTTTTTAAAAGCCGGTTTATTCACATTATTCCTAATAAGCTCTATGTTTATTTTATCAATTGAAGTCACTTATTTATAGTATAATACACACACACACAGCGCCATCTAGTTCCAAGCTAATCAGAGCTAATGTTGTGAATACGAGTCAACTGACAGATACTTAGATACATTTTGTTTGTAAATACATACATAAGATACATAGAAAATATCATCAAACAAACAATCATAAATTACCTAAAAAATTACATAAATTAATAGTGTGTCATCATTTGATTTCAACTATACGACCCTAATTATACTTATTAATAAAATTTTATATGATAATGGATAATTCAAATCTTGCATTAGTGCACTATATTTTACAGCAGGAATCAAACTAGTATACCAAATTACAAAACTCTGCATACAACCAGGCAAAGTATGAGAGGAATTGATGAAACTAAGTTGAAACTATTGCCTAGTTCCAACATCTGAAAACTGGCAGTTGGGACTTGTACAACGAAACTATGGTTTAAAGACACTTTGACAATACCACTTCAAAGTTAGCGGTTAGATTTTCGATTGTAATATGGAACAGATGGTGTGTAATGGGGAATTTAAATTATATTATATCGCAGTCCAATTACAGAGTATGGAGACAGTTTAGTCTTAAAGAATTCTAATTTTTATCTCTGACGGGCCTGGGCAGTCTAAAAAAAGAGCGAGCACAATAGATCTGTGCAGGTCGCAGGTCGCAAACCTCATAAATAAAAAAAATGTCTTCAAGGATGGCAATGCATAAGATATACCCCGACGTCATACGATAACCTTATGTCTATGATGCTGTATATTTATATTGTCATTTCAATTATATAAACTAAATCCAAAGCAATGTCTTCGTTAACGTAAGCACACAGTTCTCTATAATTATCATCATCATAATTATCATCACCATCACCACCACCATAGCCATCATCATCATCGTCACCATCACCATCATCATCATCATCATCCTTCTCCTCTGCCTCTTGCTTATTCCATTTATTTGGGGTGTAGTATATTTTCCTTTTCCATTCATCCCTGTTCACAGTCGTCTCGTCATCTTCATCTTTCACACGGCCTATCTATATTGTTTTCGACATTCCTCTGCCGTTATAACTATCATTTATATGTAACACTTTATATAAAATATTATCTTCATTCCAACACATTACATGGCCATAGCAAGCTAGTTCATCAATCCGCTACATATGATAAAAGGAATTGCCGGGCTGTTAGTTTTCGATCGTTTTTATTAAATTGCAGTCTCAAACTACGACATAACTGAATGGCCTGTTCCGATTTTTGACATCTACAATTCATACGAACTTGGAAATTGTCCAATGGCAACAAAGTGGGGGAAAAAACTAAAAATTTACGATTCGATTTTGTGTGAAAAAATTTCACGCTCTCTATAATAGAATGGTGTACAGTCTACGGTAGTGATTATTATTTACGAAGGGCAAGAGTCCAATTTAGAATATCTAGTTAAAAATACGCTATAATATTCTGATGGATGGACTGTGTGAAAGATGATTTGGTAAGAAAGGGAGTAAATAACGAGATGACTGCGAACAGGGATGAATGGAAGTAAAAATATATTACGTTAATTCCAAATAAATGGGATAAGGAAGAAGCAGATGATGATGATTCTGATAAATGATGGAAATAATATTTTGCAAATTGTGTACATTCTCGTATCTAGAATTTCTAATTCTGTAGAGATTTCCAGACACCAATATTCCATTAAAATATTTCTTTGTTGCAATATCTTTCTCTATTAAATGTTAGCATCTTATCATATATGTCAACAAGAACAGTCTCGGTGGTCTAGCGGTTAAGCACACTACTTTATCTTCGATGGTCTCGGGTTCGATTCCTCTCACGATTAAAACATTTATATATTCCTGGGTGTTTGTATTTGTATTGGTATGGGTATTTTGTTCTTGTAATATATTATGCATTTACAAAAAAATGTATATAAGTACACAACATAGCTCCATTTACCTTGGAATTAGATAGTGCAGTGATGGTGATGGTGAATTATTTTGGGTTAGGATTATTATATACCACAATTTTTCTATAAAGTAAAGGATATTTGTACGGAACTCGTAAAATATATGTATTAATTTTATATCTCTACTATCAGCTTCCTCTTTCGTATAACGTATTCTATTATTCTACGTCAGTACAGAACAGTTTGTGAATGAAAAATTATGCAAAAGATAATTTATATATCTCTTTGAACTTACAAGAAGTGAAGTGGAAAATTTAAAACAATTCTAAAACCTTCAGAAACATACTGCGGGCACGTGATCAATTTAGAATGAAACGTTCACTTTTTTAAATACTGACTGATAACCTGACGAACTACATAATGACAATCGTTCTAAAAATTATTTTAATATAAGAAAAAATATTAAGAAATCTTTAACTAATCGAACAAAACAACTAATTTCTTATTAACTTTTAGTACAAGAAAAGCGAGCAAAAATGTCCATAAAATAAAGAATTGAAATAAATCTAATTTCTATTGACTAACCAAATCGCGGAATATAAATTAAAATCAAAACATCGCATTTCTATACAGTTTCCGGTTACAGTTGTCTCGACAATACGATCGGAATCCCCGGGATTCAGAGTGGAATTGCACTGTCTTTAGAGCGAGGCGCTCGACCGAGAAATTGTATCGATCCGTACAAGGCAATACGTAAAACATTACTGTGCATTCCCAAAAGTATTGCACTAAACGGATCGCATTGTTCTCGATTACATTACTAATGAAAAGTGGCCTATTTGAAATAGAACTCTTCTTATTCTATCTATTACGCTAGAAAAGCCTATTAGGAATATAATTGTCTGCTGCGCTACGCTAGAAACTCTATGTGTGTTGTGATGGAGATATCCAGTCGATAGACAGCGGTGAATATAATTTAATAGAACTCTGCTTATTCTATCTATTACGCTAGGAAAGCCTATTTGAAATAGAAGTATCGGTACGTACGTATAAAAGTTACGTACGTAACGTTACGTTACGTTACGTACGTGCACTAAACGGAATTGCATTGTTCTCGATTACATTACTAATGAAAAGTGGCCTATTTGAAATAGAAGTATCGGTACGTACGTATAAAAGTTACGTACGTAACGTTACGTTACGTTACGTACGTGCACTAAACGGAATTGCATTGTTCTCGATTACATTACTAATGAAAAGTGGCCTATTTGAAATAGAACTCTGCTTATTCTATCTATTACGCTAGGAAAGCCTATTTGAAATAAAAGTTTCGGTACGTACAAAGCAATACGTAAAACATTACTGTGCATACCCAAAAGTATTGCACGAAACGGAATGGCATTGTTTTCGATTACATTACTAATTAAAAATGGCCTATTTGAAATATAACTCTGCTTATTCTATCTATTACGCTACGAAGGCCTATTTGTAACAGAAGTATCGGTATGTACAAAGCAATACGTAAAATATTACTGTGCATTTATAAATACTGTAGAACTCTGATTATTCTATCTATGACGATAGGACCTCTCCTTCTTTTCTAGAAGTTCCACCGAATATACAACGGATTGTGTTCTGAGGAATCATTCGACATGATGTCTACACTTTTGCATGGGTTTACATGTATTATACATATAAACCATCTTCTTGAATCACTCTATCTGTTGCTAAAATCTGATTTTAAAAGATCTAAACGAACAAATAGAGACAATAACTTCATTTTATACTATGTAACAATATAGATGGTTTTTGTAATCTAGCTATACCACACATCGCTTTAATTCCGATGGTCGCGGGTTCGATTCCTCGCATGGCACAAACATTTGTATTCATGAGTATGATTGTTTGTATCGATCTGGGTGTTTTCTATATATATTATTTATGTATTTACGAAAAATAAACTATGTATTTGTATCAGATATCTATTACCCATAACACAAGCTGTAGATCAATTTGGGACTAGATGGCGCTGTGTGTACTATCCTAAAAAAACTATTTTAAATAAATCTTTGCAGTAATTTCGGAGATATCCCGTAACAAACACACAGAAAAACGGAAGAGGCTTTTAAGAACTCTACTAAAATAGGTCACTGAAGTAAATACGTGTGTCACACGTTTGCGAGTGGATTGTCAAACACAGATTGTATTACGCCCCCGTAATCGTCTTGTTTACATATTCATCTCAACGTGTATGTGCATAGCTAAGTAAACATTATATGTATATAGTTTCAGAGACGTCTGTGTATAAACAGACGACACATACTTATCTTTTATTTAGTTGAATTATAAGAAGGGTGACGTTTAGAATCGGTATAAAAATAAAATAATAACTATAGTTAAGTAGCTGTGCTTGTGACGTAATATATACTTATTTTATTTAGTTGACACTAGCTACTTGCCCCCGCTTCGCACGGGTGTACATGTATTATACATATGAACCTTCCACTAGAATCACTCTATCTATTAAAGAAACCGCTTCAAAATCCAATGCGTATTTTAACGATTTAAGCATATATAGGGATGGACAGACAGCGACAGCGACTTTATTTTATACTATGTAATAATGATATAGTATAAAAGAATTTCGCTTCCCGTTGTCTGTCTGTACCTATGCATGTTTTGATCTTGAAAAACTACACGACTTTTGATTTTTTTTTAATAGACAGATTAGAGTGACATAAGATAAAGGTTTAAGCTATATAACATCCTACTACTGAGCAGTATAACCTATAGTCCACGCAGGCGAAGCCGCGGGCGGAAAGCTACTAGCTTTCCGCCAGAAGGGTGACGTTCAGAAGGGTGACGTTCAAAATAGCCATGAAAATAAAAGAATAACTATAATTAAGTTGCTATACCCGCGGTTTCACTGGTATGAAACACATACTTATCTTTTATTTAGTTGAAATATAAGAAAGGTGACGTTCAGAGGTATGGTATGGAATGGGTATAAAAATAAAAGGATAATTATGATAGCTAGTTAAGCTGTCCCCGCGGTTTCAGCATGAAATTAATAGCCTATGTGCTATTCTGATGTATAAGCTATATCACTGTAAAGTTTCGTCAAAACCCGTTCAGTAGTTTTTGCGTGAAAGAGTAACAAACCTCCTTCGTTTATAATATTATGAAGTGAGATAATCAGCCAGTACTTTATTTTGTATATGAAATAGGTATTATATTAGTTGGTATAAAATTACTTGTATGTACATTTAAATCAATATGGAATAACTTTATTCTAATATTCCCGCCCAAAAATTTTGAATAAAGAATTATAAAAAAATATTATATGTATATAACCTGCCAGTACTTTATTTTGTATACAAAATACTGTTTTAGTTAATATAAAACTAATATATAGATTTAATGAAAAATAACTTTTATTTGTATATAATAGACGAAAATAAATTCAAACATAATTTGGACTTATGTTTCATAAGTCCAAATTATTATTGAATTTATTTTGGCAGCATAAGTCACGCTCTTCGCCTTAATTTTACTTTTTAAATCAATTGTTTAATTGAAACATAATACCTATACTGCCTCAGTTTCTTGGAAATAGTTATTTTAATTATTATAATGTTTATTTATTCATTATTAAATATCTACATGGGTAAACAATACCATAGACAGAACCTCCAAGTAATATCTATTAACCGCGGCTCTAATTTGTAATCAATAAATATTTATACAAAGCCTCAATATTAATAACGACATCAAATTAATACGATTATTCATAAGTGAATTTTGGACCTTAACTCGTTACACATAGGGTCGTCTGAACAGGAACAAAGGCTTGCTGTTGAACAAAGCTTGGTTTACCAACTTATGCCATTTATTATCTAACCTCGACCCATTTATTGGTAAATATTTGGGGTTTTCGGTCTTTTAGCATGGCTCCGGACGGTCGTTATTTAGAAGTTTAGGCCTATTGTGAATATTTGAGAGAATACATTGTTTTATCAATACATGTGTTATAAAACAGATTTACTGTATAATAACGATAAATCAAGAACTAATTCTAAAACCTGATTTTTTACTAATATATCCATTTTCAATCCTCACGATATAATTAAGTTTCAGTACGATTCATTCAGCTATTTTCTTCAATTTTGAAAACAAAATTATATATATGTATTTACATATATATAATTTTGTTTTCTTTGTTAACTTTGTTTTCCATTAATTAGTGATATGGACTTCCTCAAAATAACTACTTATTTATTCAATAAAAAAAAAAAAAAATCTTTGGCAGATGTTTAATGTTCCATCTGGAATTATTGTTGCTCTATGGTGCCCGACATTTCGCGTTGTTAGTGGTGATAAATATTCTCAATCATAAACAAACAGCGATCACGTCGCGTTCTATAACTCGTCGTGTAATTCGCCGCTACAACAAAGTCACATGGCCTTACGTCAAAACATTTTACGTGTCCAATCCCGTAATGTCATAATTCTTAACAGGAAAAAAACGCCAATAATATCCGCGGGTCAAATATCCCGATACCGTCGTGCCGCTCAAAAATGTGCCTTACGATTGTTGTTATAAGGAAAATGCGAGTGCGCGTGTAGTTGAGTTTTGTCGTCGCGTGCGTAGACGTACTAAAGGAACGTCAGTTAAATTGTACAATCGGGTAATAGACGGTACGGCCCGGTACCGCGGGTGACACTTTGCAAGACCGGCTCATGAAAAATAGACGAAAAACTGTTTATCATACGTGAAACGGCACGCACGTTTCTACTTTTCTTGTCTATGGTGATTAGTTTATGGTTTGATAGCGCCATAGACTGAGGAAATTTATTGCCGCCTGTTTTTCCGTCATTAGCAGTTAGTTCCATACTCTGCTGACCTTGTATTTACTATGGGTACTAAAATATTTATTTTTTATATATATAAAATACCTAGACCAAAACAAACTACCATACCCATGACTTTGAATGTTTGTACCCTGTGAGGAATCGTACCCGTGACCATAGAAGGTAACACGGTATGCTAAACCGCTAGACCACGCCAGGCCGTCACGTCCATGTTATAGTAGAAATAGAAATAATCTTTATTCAAATAAACTCAATACAAGCACTTTTAAATAGTCATATTTTTTATATTTTAACACAGACTCATCACAAGAAGAATGAACAAAAAACTTGTGTATTGCTCTCTGTCTCTCTCTTGAATACAAATTATTCAAATTAAATAATTACGCAATAAAATATATATATATATATATATATATATATATATATATATATATATATAACTCAACTAGATTTTGCCCGCGGCTTCGCTCGCGTCAATTTATCCCTTTAGCGGTGGAATTTATCAAAATCCTATGCGTAGGGGATGCCTACGTCATAGTAGCTTTATGCATGCAAAGTCTCAGCCCGATCGGTTTAAAATTGACAAAGTTTCGTAAAAACTTTCATCCCCTATTTCATCCCCTTGGGGGTAGAATTAATCAAAACCCTTTCTTAGCGGATGCTAATGCGAGTGCGGATGCGAAGCGGCATGGATTAGCGTTATAACATCTACCTGCATGCCAAATTTCAGCCCGATCCGTCCAGTGGTTTGGGCTGTGTGTTGATAGATCACTATGTCAGTCAGTCACTTTTAAGTTATATATATTAAGACTATAATAAACTGCATATAATGTAAATAGTTTTTTTTAAATACAGATAAGTTACTGTTGGCGTGTGTACACTTCTGGGCTGGCCTCAGCTCGTGTCAGAAATTCATAACAGAGGAAAGCTTTACCATGTTTTGCGATATTAAATAATATATTACTGTATTTAGTCTTTTTAGTGGATTGTTTGAGTGGAGGTTGGTTTTAAAACATTTTTTGTATATTAATATTTAAAAAACATTATAAAATAGTTACATATACTCCTACATGTCAACAGACAACAATCTTTGATTATCATTACATAGTATAAAACAAAGTCGCCGGCGCTGTCTGACCGTCCCTATGCTTAAATCTTTAAAACTACGCAACGGATTTTGAAGCGGTTTTTTTAATACATAGAGTGATTCAAGAGGAAGGTTTGTATGTATAATACATGTACACCCGGGAGAAGCCGGGGCGAGTAGCTAGTAGACTATAATTTAAAAAGATATTATGTGACATGCGCGATATATAGTGATAAGTGTGATGCAGACGAAGTCGCGCTGATCAGGTAGTTATATATAAATAGATGTAGTAATAATGTCCATGTTTTTATGAGTGCACGATGTCAGTTCCCTTCTTCTTTGCTTTAGAGTGAATCCTGAGAGTAATTATGCGGATATTCTTTGTACTTTGTTTTCTATTTTGCAATGTTTGTGGGTACAAAGAGCATAATTATTCTACACGCGGACACAGTACGGTAGCCTCTTCTTTCATACATTTTATTTGCTTCTACCGGTTTAGTACACCACTTTGCTTCCGATGGCAGTGGCTTCGATTCCTCGCAGGATGCAACCATTCATATACATGAATATAATTGTTTGTATAAATGTGGAGTAATTACCCCATTGCTAGCAATGTACCATGTTAGGTTGACCTCCACGCGGTTCCCTCTGGAAACCATCGTGATAAATTCTTAGTGAGTTTGTTACGATGGGCTGACTGACCTGACCTCATGCTCATCTTATCATCCTCCACTGGTGCCCCGCCAGCGTAATCCGTTAGCGCAGTCGGGTGCAACATTTCATTATTATATACAAAAAAAAAATGTTTGTATAGGTCTGGATGTTTTCTATGTATTATATATTGTGTATTTATGCTGCAATCTTCAAGCTCTGCTTTCTTTAGGACTAGATGTCGATCTGGAATTCGTTCTCCGCTATTATTGTCTGCACCGTTACCTTGTTTTTCCAGTTAATTAAAAAAACAAATCGTGAGCGTTAATTTTGATGATTAATTACAATTGTTTAATGTAGGAATATGTTATTACTAGCTGTACGCCCGGCTTCGCCCGCTTTATTATTTTTACACTATGTTTAATTCTGATGTATAAGCGATATTACTGTAAAATTTCATCAAAATCCGTTCAGTACTTTTTGCGTGAAAGAAGATGAGAGAAGAAATAAACTTTCGCATTTATAATATTAATAAGATAAGATAATTATAAAATAAAAAATGGATAGAATTGATTGTACACTGAATTTAATAGTGACCGGAAGTGAAAAAATTCTAAAATGAAAAATAAAATATCATTGTTCCAATGCGTGACTTTCCATATTTGAATTTTATAATTTTATTTTTAAACATTATATTTGGCTATATGCGATTTCAAACAATAATATTCCTATAAAATACCTAAAGTATTTTAAAACGAGATAATCTCTCCTGTAATGAGAGAATTTCAGGCTCAAATGATTGCTGAATTATTTTTGTGTGCGACAATTATTTAAATGTAGTGATTTTAAAACGGATAGTTCATTCGTCAAATGAAAGGATTTCAATATAAACTGGTAAAATTAAATTATATATTTTATGTAATATATAGATTATATTTCGTTTTGTAATTCTACCTGTATATGTTTTCTTTCAATCAAGAACATGTATAAATATATATTTATATTTATGTACCATGTACATAGGTATAATTATATTTTTATACATAGAGAGATTTTATTTCTTTATTACAAAGATAAATTCTGCAACAGGACACGATGGACCCGGCTCCCGATTAAATGTCATTAATAAAAGAAACTATTCATAAAATATATACAACTATTTGCCGCCGTATATGTAGAGCCAAAAAAAATATGCAAATGGAGGATATGATAGGAAAATTAATTTTAATGTCAGAATACAAAATATAACGTTTGCGTGACGTAGAATACCGCTCGGGTACTTAGCGATGCATCAATTAAAATTGTCTGCCAACTCCAGTTGCAAATTCCAAAATATGTTTCTGTGACTGTCGCCGAATGGTACCCACAGTATGAGCCGGATCAAGGAAATTCTTTCATGACAAAATACACCAATTTTCAGTTACGGTTCGAGTTATAAGAATTATATATATTAAATGCATTACACTACTAGGCTATGTCTATATTTATTGAATACTTTAAAGATTTAAGTGCGGAGCAACGCACAGTTTAAAAAATCAGTTCTTGGATAAAATCCCACAATAACATTTTTAATATAAAAAATATCAATATGTTTTAAAAATATGGATCAGATGCTTTTTCGATTTTCGAATGAATGAATTAATCAATGGAATACCTATTTTGAAAATCGAACACAGCACATATGTACGGTGTTCGAAATTCAAATTTTCGAAACATTCCCGGGTAGTAAGTTGCCTAAATGTTTTTTTTTCTTCTTCAGGTATGGTGCCTGAATGTTGACGCGTTGATTAAAATAATAACTAAGCATAATATGTATATTTATCACATAATGACTTATGCAGTTACTAATGAGTTAGAAGAGATAGAATATACATATGTCAATTCGAAATTTCGAATGTTATAGTTAGTTTCAAAACTTCTCTTAGTTGCATTTTTACCTTTATATTGCTACAATATTATAATATTTACCATATACTATACCTACATATACTACATACGTTATAGATCTAAAAGGCTGATATTTATATATTTATGTTTTGTTAGTTAGTTTCATGGATTGTTTAGTGAAATGGCGTGTCCATAATAGATATAGGTAATAGAGGTATATTACAAATGTGGACTAATAACTCTACTGCTAGCAATGTACCATGTAATGTTAAGCTCCACGCGGTAGACCCTGGAAACCATAGTGGTAAATTATTATTTGTCAATTATGAAGTTCCAGACCTGACTTCATGCTCATTTTATCATCGTCCACTGGTGCCCCGCTAGCGTAAACCGTTAGCGCAAGCTAGTACGTTATTCTACCTTCTTTCTAAAAAAAATGGTAGATTTCGCTGCCTATATCAGAACAGGCTGTACATTCTGCTTCACGCTTAAAACTCGTATCTCAGACCAAAGTACACAGAACAAAAAACGCTCGCGTGATCTGTACCATTAATTTGGTGCGTGAAAAGAAGGCAAAACGCGGCGACGCAACTACGTCAGCACGATTTTTTTTTCTTTAAAGATAATAATTGATGGGATTTGTGTACAAAAATTATTGCTAAGGAGTTCTTAACCTTGAGCCGTAGGTACTTAACTCGAGGTTTCCTTGACAAGTCAAGAGCTTTAGAATTACATTTGAAATTATAAATGGAATAGTGAGATTCTGTGTTTGCCTCTCTTTTCCTCTACTACTAGTCTTTTAAAGGAATAAGTTATTCAAATTCAATTCTAAATTCAAATTCAAATTCAAAAATCATTTATTCGTGTAGGACATTTTAGCCGCTTATGAACGTCAAGTTTTACATTATAATTGTTTTTTTTCCCTGCCGTCCAGTTCGGTATATAGATTTATAATCGTAAAATGTAGTATTTACATGTATGGAAGAAGCTGCAAGGTATTTTTAATATGATTCTGGGTGATCTAGCGGTGTAGTACGCCGCACTTACTTCCAATGATCGCGAATTCGATTCCTCGAACGATGATAACAATAATGGAAAATTTACACAGTGCCATCTAATCCCAATCGAAGCAACAATACTAATTTTTATTTTATAAATATATACAACATAGAAAGCACCCAGACCGATACAAATAGTATGATTCTTGAATACAAATATTTGCACTGTGCGAGGATTCGATCCCGCGTAAAGCGTAAGTAAAGTGGTGTGCTAAATGACTAGAAAATCGGGTACGTCTGCACGATGCAAACATTTGTTCATAAGTATGATTATTTGTATTAGTCTGGGTGTTTTCTACGCATATCATGTATGTATTTAAGAAACGTATACAAGTTATTTAGATGAAGATAGATAGATAAATAAATTTATTTGCTTCAACATTTACCGTGTTAGGTACAAATGTTCGCCTTATATCCAGGAGCGTAGTATAAGCTGTGCTTAGTTTCAAACTGGAAACCGCTGTGTGAATTGTCCTACATGGTTATTATTATTAATCTGCACTTAATTTTACAAATGCGACATCAAGTTGCACTCCCGTCCCACAAATGTTTAATAATTCAAAACAATACAATTCTACACTTGGCAAAATGCCGCCGCAAACTCCGTGCGCATTTAAATAATTCCGCGGATCCCTAAATTGGGTTCCGTGTCATACGCACTTGTAATCTCGAAACTCTGCTGCATCTGGATGTAAGCCAACTGCGTTATTGGAATTGATAATGTTAAATAATTAAAACTATTACGCCACTCTGTGTACCATATTGTAATTTAGAATTTGAAAATGGAATAAAAAAAAATTAAATCACAGATACGTAAAATTAGGAAAAATTTCGCCGTACCACTCTGTATCATTCATCGAACATTAAATTCTAATTTGAAATTTGAAAAAAGAATCGAACTACGTAAGGCAGAGATAACTATACGTAAAATTACTAAAAATAACGTCGTACCATTCTGTGTCATTGGTCTAACATTAAATTCCAAATTAAAATTTGAAATAAGAATCAAAATACGTAGACAGAGAATAACATAATAAAAACAATACATAAAAGTAGTAAAAATCAAGACGTACCACTTTGTGTCATTGTTCGACAATTGTAATTTAGAATTTGAAAACAGAATCAAAATATGTAAGACAGAGATAAATATACCTAAAATTAGGAAATATCACATCGTACCACTTGGTGTCATTGATCGACCTTTAAATTCTAATTTAAAATTTGAAAAAAGAATCAGAATATGTAAGACAAGGATAACTATACGTAAAATCATTGTATAGACAGAGATAACTATGTCCTTTTTATGAAACTTAAAATACATACAAGCTTTTATAAGTAAAATAATAATGAGCCTGAACAATTCACATAGCGCCATCTTTTCCCAATGTAAACAGAGCTGGTATTATGGGTACTACACAACAGATATGAATACTCATATACATGTTTTTGTCATTACATAAATAATACATATAGAAAACATTCTACTTGATACAATCATACTCATGATGACAAGCACGTATGCTAGCGAGGAATCGAACCCGTAACTATCGGAAATACCGCTAGACCATTGAGTCTTACTAAAATAGTTTAAATATAGTATGTACAAAGCACATCGTTAAGTCCAATAGCGCTGAGGTTTCATTAAAATAATGACATCTGCAGTTAACGCCGTTCTCGTTACCTGCAGTGTCTGAAAATACCGGTCAAGTGCAACTAAGTCTGTATTTGTGAAACCATCTACACTAGCTACAGAAATCCTACATATGTTTGGTCACATTTGAGTGTTATTATGTTGAACGAAATTTAGTATACTGGCGGCACAATCTGTGTGCACGAGAGTTTAACAAAAAAAAATTATAAGATTTAACATATACTTATATAGTGGAGTATATCACTTTGCTCCATTGTGAATAATTTCCGCAGCGTACGCAATATAAGGATTTTACAAATAACAAAAAAAATCTTATGCAATGTTTTTAAAAATAGAACGTTATGAATTTTCACCGTATTTATATACAAACATTTTATTCTTTAACTATTTTAAATATAGAACACGTATTGGAGAAATTCAAGTACTGAACTTTATGAATATCGAACATTACAAATATTTTGTGAAACAATGGATTGGCGGGAGAAATTTGAACAATTTAAATATCGAACATTATAAATATTTTTTAAAATAATGGAATAACGATTATTGACATTTTAAATTTAATTTTCATTAAAATAATGACATCTGCAGTTAACTCCGGACTCATTCATTACCTGCTGTCTGAAAATACCGGTCAAGTGCAACTAAGTGTGCATTTGTGTAATCATCTACTCTAGCTACAGAAATCGGATATACGTTTGGTGAAATTTTGTTGAGTGTTATTATTGTGTTGAACTAAATTTAGTTAACCGGTTAAGCACGGGAATTTAAAAAAAAACATATATTTATATAAACACCCTTTAATATTGATGGATTCTATAGAACTGTAGTATATCACAGTACAAATGTTTGTGCCGTGCAGGGAATCGAACCCGCGATCGGAAGTAAGGCGGCGTGCTAAACCGCTCGACCACCGAGGCCGTCAAAATCAAAGAACCAATTAATGTACCAGCATGCTAAGTCACGAACAAGTGGGGATTAAATATTTTAGAATAGCACCAAAAAACACCCGACCTATTTCAGAACTTGGTTAGCGAATATTTGCGTACTCCCTTCAAAGGATCAAGGTGGGTACTTAGCGAACTAAACTCAACGGGGCAAACTAATTAATCACTACCTCGTTATCACAAGCCGCGACGCTATATAACTATTATATATGTGTATATTTTGATTACAACACCTTCTTCCTTATCCCTTAATGAGCATAGTCAATCATTTTAGTCTGTATTTAGTATGATTTACCTGTGGCTGAGTATTGCTACAGATAAGAAAATATTTCATAGTGTTACATATACTTGTTAGATGTATTTTATTGATTTTCTTTTCATATTTTTGACGGCCTCGGTGGAATAGGTGTTTAGTACTTAGCTTTATTTACCTCGCACGGTAAAAATATTAATGAGTATGATTGTTTGTATTTTTTTTTATGGATGATAATGGTATGGTGCAACCGCCTGCACTAACGGTTTACGCTGACGGGGCACCCGTGGAGGATGATAAGATGAGCATGAGGTCAGGTCAGTTAGCCCATCGTGACATATTTACCAGGAATTTATCACGATGGTGTCCAGGGAGAACCGCGTGGAGGTCAACCTGATGTGGGGCATTGATAGTAATGGGGTCATGAGTCCACATTAATAACAATCCCCTTTCCCCCTGATTGTTTGTATTGGAGAGGTCGTTTTCTATGTATATTATGTATTTACAAAAAATATATCTAAATATATCTAGTACCCATAAAATAAGCTTGGGACTAGATGACGTTCTGTAAATTATCTTAAGTACAAAGTAACGATGTAAATGAACGAACGTGCATGGCAATAGTTGTTCATGCACTGGATTTTCATTTAATGTTAAACATAGACACCTATATAAATATACATTGTAAATAAACTGGCTTTTAAAAAAAAAGTAATTCAATTGAATTTCTTGCCAGTTCTCAATTGGATCTATATACCGAACTGAACGGTAGGGAAAAAATTAAAATTATAATGTAAAAATTTGACGTACATAAGCGGCTAAAATGTCCTACATGAATAAATGATTTTAGAATTTTGAATTTTACTATATTATATGTTGTGAAGTACAATGATGCTATATTTTATGTAAAAACTCAGTACAGATACAGCATCGTACTGCCACGTTTCATAGGAAATCTTCTTTAAAATATGAACTGTCATGAACATTGATATATGTACGCGTATCGCGCGTTTCAGATAAAATATTATGAAGCATCAACCTTCAAGTCCTCAAATATAGCTACAGTCACGTCTATTCTATTCTATTCTATTCTTTCTATGAAGAATTTATAAACGACTAGCTGTCCTGGCAAACGTTGTTTTGCCATATAAATTAATAACGCTATAAAAAATAGGGGTTGGTGATAGAAGGGTGAAAATTTAGGGTTGTATGTATTTTTTAATGACACATAATAAAAAAATATAAATATTTTTTTTTGCCCAAAATATAAAAAAAATATGTTACGGGTGGACAACCCTTATCACTTAGGGTTATGAAAAATTGAAGCGTCAACCTTCAAGGCCTCAAATATAGCTACAGTCACGTCTGAAGAAATTTATACCGGAATAATGTCTTACAATGGAATAGACTCTGCATTGAGATTTGTTTTGTTTTCTACAAGGAATAAATCTTTATTTCTTTCTATAAAGAATTTATAAATGACTAGCTGGCAAACGTTGTTTTGCCATATAAGTTAATAATGCTATAAAAAATAGGGGTTGGTGATAGAAGGGTGAAAATTTAGGGTTGTATGTATTTTCTAATGACACATAATAAATAATATAAATAAAAAATGTTGGCCAAAATATTAAAAAAAAATGTTAGGGGTAGCCCTTATCACTTAGGGATATGAAAAGAGATAGTAGCCGATTCTCAGACCTGGATAACACAGAGTAAACATTTACAACATACTACCATATATAAATAAATATCATACATAAGTACACACTGAAACATAAAATAAACGTAATGTTCTGGTGACACTAACAGAACAGACAGCTTGCATTACCCTGCATTTGGAGTGTAGACACATAACGCACACAGTTTTCTGAGTGAGGAGTAGTAGTTTTTTTAAATTTATTTTTAAAAATCTGTCCCAAGATGTCATTTACTTCTACATCAAAATTTATAATAATCGATCCAGCGGTTTATAAGTACAAACAAATTTATAAACTTATAAACTAGTCAAATTTATAACAGCTAATGACCGTAATGAAACCGTGTGGAACCTTCCAGCAATGGTATTTCCGAACCGATACGATATTGAAACCTTCAAGAAAAGAGCTTATTCCTTTTTAAAAGGCCGACAACGTACTTGCAATTCCCCTGGTGTTGCGGGTGCTCATGGGCGGCGGTAATCACTTACCATCAGGTGAGCCGCATGCTCGTTTGTCCCCTGTGTTATAAAAAAAAAATATCCTTTACAAGTAACCCCAGCTAGAACATCATATTTCTCCCTTAAATTACAAGCATATACTCGTCCGTACTATAAATTAGTTCGTCTGTATACTATGTAGATATAGTTAGAGATCTCACTAACCAAATTCTCAACCACATCCAACTAATTATCTCGTTTTTGGCGGGAAACTTCATTAATTAACAGGCAAACACTTGTCTGTACCATCACCAATATTAAACCGAGATAACGTTATTATAGTATATTATACCTAATCAGGTATAAAATACGATACAAACTAGAAATACGAGTTGTTACTCGTATCTCTAGTTTATATCCTTAAATACTGTTTAATACTTTTGTTGGGAACCCACCGCTATGGCTTCATTTTATGTTCTTTAATTTTTAAATTGATATTTTTTTATAGTCTTTTTTATACTATTAGTAATATTATTATTATCATGTCATAGTCATGATCATATTCTTCAATCGAACTGTTGGAAAAACTACTTTGTATATATTTTATCGATTTTTTTTATTTTATTGACATTATTTTTTGCCTCAGCTTCATATTGACTTCAGTTACGATTTGATACAGCGGATGTTTTCGTGGCTAATTGTATTTCAATGAGAGATGTATCATTGCATTGTATAAAACAAAGTCGCTGTCGCTGTCTGTCCGTCCTTTTGAATGCTTAAATCTTTAAAACTACGAAATGGATTTTGATGATTCTAGAGGAAGGTTTATATGTATAATACATATAAACGTTTATATGTATAGTACACCCGGGCGATGCCGGGGCAAGTAGCTAGTAATATATAATACACAAATTTATATTTTATCGAATTTTCATTTATTAATGTATAGATTTACTCAAATATTCCATATCTGATATTATATGTATTTCATAACGAAGAAACACAAGAAAAAATCGTGTAGTTAAACGGCCAAGACACGTTCTAAGGTTACAGATTTCATAAAACTTGTTTTATTCCGTTTCATAAAAGAGACGTGCCTGCTACGCGGCTGCGGCTTGACTGACTAATAGAGAGGAGCGGGGTTAGACAGGGTTGCCAATATAAAAATACCTAACACCTATTCTCGTAAAATATTTAAAAAATTAAAAACAAAAAAAACTAACATCGAAAAAAAATTTAAAAAGTAAAAATAAAATTTTGAATTTCGATCTTTCGTATTTCGAAAGATTTTCGTAGCTCAAAATGTCGTATTGATTATCCTTGAGTATGATTGACATCTCTGGCTTAGAATACATTGCAACATTGACTAATAAAGGAGAGGAGCGGGGTTAGACAGGGGTGACGAAATAAAAACACTTATCTCATAAAAAAAGAAAAAAATGAATAAATTTTGTATTTTCGTATTTGTAGTAATGCCAACAAGTTTCGTAGGTTAAATCTCGTATTTGTACGAATCCTTGTACGGTTGACATCCCTAGAGTTAAAACACATTGCAACATTTGTACTAGGATTCTCGTACATCCCTGGAGTTAGAATACATTGCAACATTGACTAATAGAGGAGAGGAGCGTGATTAGACAGGGTTACCAACATAAAAACACTTGGCCTTGTAAAAAATAAAAAAAATATTATAATATTTTGTATTTCGAACATTTGCATTTCGTATTTCGAACATTTTCATAAGTCAAAATATCGTATTTATACGAGGATCCTTGAGCATGGTTGGCATTCTTGGGGTAAGAATACATTGCAACGTTGACTAAAAGCGAGGAGCGCAGTTAGACAGAGTTGCCAACCTAAAGCTAAAGACACTAATCCTCGTATAAAAAATTTAAAGACTGCTAAAATTTTGTATTTCGAACTTTTGCATTTTGTAGTATTTCGAAGATTTTCATAGATATCTACGTACAGTTGACATCCTTGGGGTTTGCACATTTAACATATTCCAACATGTACTGTAATCTTATGGATGTTAATGGAATGGTACACCAGATATTTTTTTTCGGGAAATCCGTCATGGAATCTCGCCCGCACCAGGGGGTACTGCCGGACTCCTATCGGCTAAAACCCCAAGCTGTAGTAAAAAAAAGTAGGGTATAAAACGCTCCACCCTCTGATTTAGACCACAAAATATCATAAAATACGAGTCGACAATTCACAAGTGTAGTTGCGTATGTAACATTCGATTTTCACCTTTATGACATCGCAAACTATTTGTATCTCTACATACAAATAGTTTGCGATGTCATAAAGGTGAAAATCGTAGCAATAAAATTATAGCACCAATAAAACATAATGACAATATGTATTTATGTACTTTCCAAATAGATCTACTATCTATCTTATTTTTTGAGGGGAAATGTTTTTGGGGTCGATTACCAACGCGATGGACTAACCTTATGAAAACGGCTACACATCAGTCCATTGTGCAATTTATTTATTTATTTATTTATTTACATCGTACTAATAAACTTACTGTAATAAATGAAACACGTCCGTAACCAGTGATATCTTATTTTAATGAGAGCGTCACACAAATATCTACTTACATATTTTTATAAAAAGGAATCGTAATTGCCTACATTACACTTACTTACTTTTTAAATAAACACACCTGGACAATTAACACAACACCATCCAGTCCCACAGTAAGCAGAGCTGTGTTATAACTACTAGACAACTGATGTAAATACTTAGATTTTTTTGGTAAATACATTCATAATGTAGATAGTAAACAACCAGACCGATACAAACAATCATCATGAATACAATTTTTTTGTACCGTGCGAGGAATCGAACCTGCGACTACCGGAAGTAAGGCGGTGTACTAAACCGCTAAACCATCAAGGCAATCATATAGCACTGCTTGCTACAATTAGGATGGGATTTACGTTTAAACAATAAGCCTAGCCGGAAAGCTAAGCTGGTGAAGTACACAAATACATAGTAAGCGTATCCACAGAACAGTAGTGTTTAAGTTATAAGCGAAAAGCGGAAGATATTAAACAGTCATTAAATTTTTAAGCACAATCCGTCCTCATGTACACATACACAATAGTACTAATGATATGATTGATAAAGTAGAATTACTGCTAAAAAATATAATTTATTACGAAAATATTTTACAGTATGAAAATAAAAATATTTTGTAGTTCACAAATAAGATAATCTTGTAATTAAACAATTATTAAATATCATATTTATTAAAAATTTAATTAAACACAATCCAAAAAAAGTATGTAATACAGGCGTAGCAATAGATATTTTTTAAGTTCATTGATTTTTTTTGTTTCTAAATGTCGGTAAAAAAAGTATTTCTCAGTCGTTGATATAAATATTTTTTAATTATGTTTATAATTAATTCAGTATTAATTCGTTTCAGTAGGTTTTATTGACTGTTATTCTTTAAAACATATAAATCATTGCAAAACAGAAATTACTATCAGTATCCATTTATAATGACAGTCAAACACAAACATCAAAACAAAAAGTTAATATAATCTTAACATACAATAACATGAAGTCGCCTCCTCTGTTCATTGCTTTATACTTAGATCTTTTAAATGACGCAACGTACTTTAATGCGGTTTTTAGAAATAAATAGATTGATTCTAAAGCAATGTTTATATCTATACTAAAATTATATTATAAAGCTGACGAGTTTGTTTGTTTGTTTGAACACGCTAATCTTAGGAACTACTGGTTCGAGTTGAAAAAATATTTTTGTGTTGGATAGTCCATTTGTTGAGGAAGGCTTTAAGCATTAAAACATAATGCTACAATCAATAGAAGCATTAGTGAAAATTGTTCCAGAAACGGGGAAAGTTATTCATAGTTGAGGGCTTCCGTTGCGTGCGCTGCTCGAACGATGTCGCGAGCACAGCTAGTATATGAAATAAAATACATGTACACCCGTGTGAAGCCACGGCGGGTAGTTAGTGTACATATAAAAGAGAAACAATACTGCAAAATTAACCATCAGTCTTTATTGAATTATTAATAAGACATATAAAGTTCCCCGCTAATCGCTCATGACTTAATCATCCCACACGAGGTAAAACCGCAAAGCACTTAGGTATATAATATTTTTATTACAATACCGCGCGCAATAGAAGCAAACGCGACCCACTAAATAAAATATTTTCCCAAAGAACGTTTATATTATTGCGAGCTTTATGTTACTACAGTAAACTCGCACAATATGGTGTTATTGCTTGAATGTTTTCATTGCGCGTTCTGATACTTGAATTTGACATGTTTATGTCGGGTACCTGTGCTGCGGGGGTAATGTAATGCATTATGTTTTGAATTATTAAATACGTTATGACAACGCACTTTGGGTTATTTGATGGTTTGGGTTTTTATTTTTTTTTTGTTCTTCACATATACCTTGGCGTAGATATAAATGTACAGTGATTTATTTTATTCCCTCGAATTGAATAGATTAATAATTTTTAGAATAGTATCGAAAATAATAATGGCATAATCGAAGTAGCCATGGACAATTTACAAAACACCATCAAGTACCAAGGTAAGCTGAGCAAATGTTATGGGTACTAGACAACTAATATAAAAACTCAGATATATTTGTTTGTAAATACATACATAATATACATAGAAAACAGCCAAACCAGTATAACAATCGTACTCATGAATACAAATGTTATGCTAGGAATCGAACCAGTGATTATTGGAAGTAAAGCGGTATGCTAAACCACTATACCAGCGAGATCTTAAACACTACAGTAATAGTACTACAAATTATTCTACGTAATATAATATAATGTAAGTAGGACTCCATTCTCCACAATCAACCTCTCATCTGGGCCGTTGTGCGTGTACAACCAGACTACTAAAGTAGCCACCCAAGCTCCTCCTAAAGTGCAGGAGACTCCTGGTGTCTTCACAGACTTCACGAAGCGACCTCACCGTTCCGAGGATTTGTTTTCGTTGTGTGGCCATTGCTACGCTCCAGGATTACGTGAGCAGCCGTTTCTTCGGCTTCAAAGCAGCCCGGACAAGGGGGACTGTCTGTATTTTACATATATATATCACAGAAATCTATACATATTACATATATATCTATATATACAAATATTTTCAAATTATTCTACAAATAACAGAGATATCGCAAATTCTTGTAGTTAAGATTGCAAATATTGGTATGTTTGTCGTGTTAGCAAATAGATTATTAATTGTTATATATACAAACAGACAAACAGTAATTAATATAGTTCCGCAAATATACGAGAATGCCTTAATGAACACTGAATAAATACGAGATAAGGAAATGTTATAATTTCTTTGAACATCTTAGTAAGTTAATATTTATTATAATAATTTATGGTATTATAACTAATATGTTAATTTAATTGGACATTAGATGTTTAAATTTACTTGATTTTTTTTTATTGAGGATTTTAGGGATATTCAAGTCGCCTTCTCTTTTGGAAGTAAGTTCAAATTCTGTAGAATACAAATATTTGTACCCATTAATTAATAATATGTTTAGTTTTACAACTGAAACAGAAAACTAATGTTTCAATACTAAATCTTTTTTTATACCATGATGGTAGCAATCAGACATATGTGATGGTAAACGGTTACCGTAGTCTATGAATGCCTGAAATACTAGAGGAGTCACGTGGCCGTCGCCGATACAAAACTAACATCAAGTTTTCGAAAAGAATTAGGTACTATAATAGAATATAGAAATAAAATTAAAGAGACAACTGGAATTAAAACTATATTGTACTTATGAAACCGAAAACGCCATATGTTTTCCGAAAAATAACCGTAATCGAATTTTGTTTCTAAAACCCAGTTTCAGTGAAAAATTGAGATAACATTTTAGACAGACCCTGTAAAATATATTAGAAACTGAAATCTTTACTCTACGCAATACATTTAAATAAATAAATTAAAAAAAAACATATTTGTTACTGTAATAATGTTCTTTTCCTAACACTTATAATCTCGATTTGTGTTGCATCTTAAAGAGATGTCAAATTGTGTAAACGTGTATATATAGGTTTTGTTATAATAAATATGTACACAAGTGTGTGTTTTTTATAGTGTATATTGTTCTTTTTTAATAACAAGTAAAATTATATTCTTCCGATATTGGAAAAGGGAAGACGGTTTCATATTTTTTTCTCAAAATATACTATTGAATAATAAAATATCACATGTTTTATGGAAGACCCAAAGGGGATAACACAGATGTTTTGACATACCCCACGCCATATGGTAAGGAAATTGCATCATCCTTTGCCTTTCAGTATTCAGCAAAATTGGCCAACAAAGCCCAAAAACATAATAAGTTTGCAGTATTTTTTCTGTATAATTGTATCTCGATGTTCGATCTTTCGAAGTTTTTATTTTAATTGGAATAATAAACTTACGGACCATATTATGTTAAGCTAAAATCGTCGCCTATACCTTTTCATAGTATAAAAGAACGCTATTTGGCGACTATGAAAAGGTGAGACAGCTGAAATAGCTAAGAATTAGGTACGCATACAGACGACGTTTTATCGAGAGGTATCTGGTAAGTTAAGTAGTTTTTTCGGACTACTCTAATACTGTTGACCCCATCTGGTCTTTACAGCTTCACCGGACGGCGGGTGCAGAAGGCACTCCAATCCCGCGGAAGGACTTATGGAGCGGTTGAAGGCCAACTCCCGCCTGACAGATAAGATTTTAGTCTGAGCGGGCACCCGCTAGGGTTAAAACCTCTGCTCAGGCCGTCAAAATTCCGACAGCCTGAGCCAAGGTTCGAACCCCTAGCGGTGGCCTCAGACTAAAGATAATTGTACTCGTGCGAAGCCACGATGGGTCGTTACTATAAAATAATCTGTAATTAATCAAGTAATTATAAATATATTTCTTTTAAACGCAAATTACGGGAATATTATCAAATTTTTAGTACTTCTCTTTTCTCAGTTCTCTTTACCTTATATTTTTCTATTTCATACTCTACGGTTATTTTCTGTCAGACTGTTAGTTACATATTCAATTTAATATATGTATAATACAATATTTGTTTAAATTTATATATTAAATGTTTGTAATATATTATTACATCTCTTATATAGGTATATATTTTGCGTTCAGTTTATACTTTGTTTTACATTCATTATATTTGCAACGTCGACAATTTTCTGAACCACCTATGGTTGCTTGGTAGAAAATGCCGCACGCTGTTAAGTCCACCAAATGTACCTTTTGTATTGTGTATTGAAGTTAAATCTTAAATATATATAACTCAAAGGTGACTGACATAGTGATCTATCAACGCACAGCCCAAACCACTAGACGGATCGGGCTGAAATTTGGCATGCAGGTAGATGTTATGACGTAGGCATCTGCTAAGAAAAGATTTTGATAAATTCCACCCCTAAGGGGATAAATAACGCAAGCGAAGCCACGGCCAAAAGCTAGTAAATAAATATAAGTAATTACTTATATCTCCTTTAGTACTTGCAATTTATTCAGTACTCTAAGTACTTACTTATACTTAGTTACAGAAGTGGCGCGAACACATAAACTCGAAAATAGTTTTGTGTAAACATTACAACAAAGTTGAGTTTACTGCAAGAATGCATCTCTGTTGAATTCCACTTCCCAGAGAACTTTATAAATAGACTAAATTCACTTCTAGTACTCACTGTTATTAAAAAAAAATAGTTTAACCAAAATTATACTTGTTGCTGGCAGTTTGTCTATCGTTCTTTTTATAAACTTTAAATTTTTGATATCTGTTTTTTATATATGTTTATCAAAAGTCACAAACATACATAAAAAGTGATAAATATGTATGTTTGTGACTTTTGACTAGTTGTTGTTACCTCTTCGCTGTGAGCCCTTTTGGGAAATATACACTGATTTTCAATAAAGTAGTCGTTGTGTTCCCGCGCCAGTCACAATACTTATATTACATATGAGACAGTATATCTGTCTGTCATTTGTTCTGTGCTTATTACTTCTATCCGACTAAACATCTTAACAAATCTTAATGCGTGAAGACTTATATCCCGAAGACTGACACATGCTATGTTTTATCTAATAAGCAAATAAAGTATAGCTAGTTGTGTATGATCCTAAAATTATAATAGATAAATTAAGTAAAAAAATATTTCGTATATATCGTACTCAGTATTTTTTTTTCAATGTATAATAATGGAATGGTGCATACCTCTGTGCTAATGGTTTACGCTGGCGGGGCATCAGTGGAGGATAATGATATAAGCATGAGGTCAGGTGACAAATTCACCAGGAATTTATCATAATGGTTTCCAGTAGTGTGGCGTGACCTGACGTGGCTAGCAATTGGATTAGTCCACATCACTAACAATATACTTCACCCCACTAACTCAATATTATCACATAAAATATCACTCGGTATAAAACTATCTAAAAAGAATGTAAAATAATGTATACCTTGTGTTTCTAAAAAGAAAAAAGTTTCATTAAGATTGATAATCATCATCAATTAGTTATATAAGAAACGCTAATAAGTACAGCATACAATTCTAAAATTACTGCAGTATACACTACATATAAGTAGAAAGGTTGTGTTCCATTCCATCGTGTGGCTCACCAGTAAGACAGAATGGCGTTTAAAGTGGATATATTTATTCGAAATGGCAACCAGTGACGAATGGCAGCAAAGACAGCGGCACCACACCAACTAAATTAAACAGCCACGCGTTCCGCACACCGTCTGAATAAATTGGTGATATTAATCTTTGTCACTTAATACTCCATAAACTTGGAGCGTAATGGATCCCGTACCTGGATTAGGAAATTGTCGGTTCATCAAAATTAACCGGTTATTGTTTACGGGAGATTACAAGTTGTTTGAATTCTGAATTCTGATTGTTGCTACTGCGGAAAGTTTTGAGAACAAATAGTTTCTGTGGCGATAAGATTTTTTTAGAATTCATGTCATATTCTAGAGCTAGCTAGAACTAGCTTCTGCCAGTTTAATTGGTCGATGTATTAGCAACAAAAAAATATACAACCATTACAGATTATGGCTTTCTTTATAATATGAACTTTGACTGTTTATATGGAAATACATGGTCCATATATAATTCCGTGCATGAACAACTATAGCCACGCATGTTTGTTACTTAAGTAATCGTTTAGTGATTGATTTGATTTGATTATAATTATACTGATAATAAATATACTGATAAAACATTATTATCGATAGTAACTCGTTTCTACGTCATTATTTAGGATTAAGGTACATCGCCGTTGTGTGTGTGTTTTTGCGAGAATTTCCTGGAGCGCATCCAAGCTAATACTATGTGCAACAAATATGCCACTTTCTGCTAAAAGCTTTGGGTTAACTTGCCCTAGATTTCTTTGTTCCGTACTGATATTTATTAAAATAGATTTTCTACGAGATTCCAACTTTTCTATTAATAAATCAATTATTTAACCTTTAGTTATTGAACTGAGACATAAATATTATAACATTTCTATTTACTTTGTAAATATATACAATATAGGAAATAGGGGTGATTACAAGTATTATATAGGAGGAATTATCAGTAACGTGGCTGATGACCAATGGGCTCGTTGATCCACATTACTAACAATCCCTCCCAATGCTAGCAAAGTACCATGTCAGTTTAACCTCCAATCGGTTCCTCCTGGAAATCATCGTGATAAATTATTCATAAATTTGTCGCGATGGGCTAATTCATCACATCTCATGTTAATGTGGAATTAACATGAGATCTGATGAATCCTGCACTGGTGCCTTGCCAGTGTACCTTTACTTTTGTAAACAGTGTATTTAGACACATAGTTATCCATTGTACATGGTATAAGAATTAGTAATAAATAATCTTTATTGAAATAACAACGTAAAAATGCAGTCTCATCACAAAAAGAACGAGATCGAAACTTGGATGCTGCTTTTTTAAATAAATCTTGTTCAGCATTACATTTTTAATATTTTGTGTCAATACAAACTGCCAAATATCAAAATTTATAAAAGTATATAAATAATTACTTAAGTAACCCTTTTCTTTTTGTTCCTGTAAAGATAGTTTCGAAGAGATTGCTTAGCGATAAGACTGCCTTTTGGAATAGTTCTATATGAACTTACTATTTTAATTATTTTCTGTATCTGATTCAGTAAAGAATATAAATAAATAGCAAAATAAATCAGTAATAACTATCGGAGCGGAACAATTCCTACAACCAACGTCCATTCACGAGTATGACGGATGAGCCAGCCAACATCAGCTACAAAAGAATCAACAACAGGTAAAGTGTAAAATATAATATTATTAATTATCTTTCAGTTCATAAACTCGTTCTTGCATGAAAGTTTCCTTGAGATGATTAGACACAAGTTTCTCAGTTAAAGTAGTAACTAAGTTGCTATCACTTGAGGCTGCGTTACTAAGAATTACCAAGATATATGCGGAGGGAACTTTGAAATCCTTTTAGAGGCATGGCGTGAAGTTAATTTAACGCTTAATACGTTGCTCGTTTTATAGTGGGAATGGAATATAATAATAAATAATGAAAATAATAATAATATCGTATTACCCCCATAGAAAGGGACATATCTAAAAGAATAAAAATAATAATACGTCAGAAAGCGTAAAAAGCTATGAAAATAAAACATATAATAATAATAATAATCTATTACCCCATCAAAGGGAGATGTATAATATATATATATAAAGAATAGAATTTGTTTTAAGTAAAAATAATAATAACAACACACACTCGCATACACACACATACACACACACTGCCCTTATTTGATTTCGGACCGTAAGTAGAGTATACGGCGCGAAGCGTAAAAACCCAGAAAAAAAAGTTGAGAAAACAAAACATAGCAATAATAATAATAATACGGTATATACGCCAGAAAGTGTAAAAAAAACTGGCAAATGCTGTGAAAATGAGACAACAATAATACTAGAACATTTTTTACTTCTTCAATAGTCACATCTTTACATACCTCAACCTCTCCCACACTTGGTTAAGGCCCGTATAGGTGAGTATCACCTTCTTTTAAACATATTATAGATAGAGTGATTCAAGAAGAAGGTTTCCACTCGTATGTATAATACATGTACACCCATGCGAAGCCGAGGCGGGTAGTATTTTATAAAAGAGATATTTATGTATAATGATAATGTTATTTAAGACCTATCGGAGCTCTTATAATGTTATTTTTTTTTAACTAAACCAGTGTTGTCGGACGTATTTGTCCTTTACAGCTTCACCGACCGATAGAGACCGAATGCAGATGGCACTCCAAACCCGCGGAAGGACTTATAGAGCGGCTGAAGGCCAACTCCTGCCTGACGGATACGACTTTGAGTGCACCACTAGAATTTCAAGCCTCGGCTCGAGCCATAGTAATTTCGATCTCCATTCGAATTGGGCAAGGGAACGTTCGGAGAGGTGCTCGAGGATATATATAATGTTTATATACATATAGTTGTATACAAAAATTGTAGTGTAATAAATTTCACAACTTCTCACCAGTAAGGCTGTGTGTCGAAACTAATATAATAATAATCTTAGAAAGAAAGAAGAAAGAAAGAAAAATATTTTATTCAGTGCAATGTAAAAAATACAATATAAACAACAAACGAAAAAAAAGGGCAAATAAAATGTACATATAATTAAACTTAATTTACCATGTAGATAATCAAAAATAAACATAAAATAATCATTTTTTACATCCAAAAATGCACTGAAATGGCTCCACTCAGCTTTAATGTATGTCCTAGGTGAACATACAGCTGGTTTTCAGTGGCACCAAAAATATATATATAAAAGGGGCAGAGAGAGAGGGCACTATTTAATATGAGTGATAATATATAAAACAAAATTACAACTAATAAATACAAACCAATTACATATACTAGAAAGAATTAGGACAAATAACACAGCGCCATTTAGACCCAAGTTAAGCTAGCTAAAGCTTGTGTTATGGATTAATTAACTGATACAAATACATAGCTATATTCTTATTTTTTTTCGTAAATACATACATATTATACATAGAAAATACCCAGACCGATACAAACAATCATAATCATGAAACAAATGTTTGTGCCTTGTGCTGTGCGAGGAATCTATCTCGCGACCATCGGAAGTCCGACGGTGTGCTTAACCGCTTGACCACCAAGGCAACATAGTATAGACAAACATTCAGATGTATTACCAACAGTAGATATATTAAAATCATTAGACAATGATCGAAGTAATTACACGCCAGCGGACCGGGGACCGCGCGCAATTGGATTTGTGAACACGAGCGTTGTAGGGGAATGCGAGAATAAATGTTGTCTATTTAATAGTCATTTGACTACAGGTTTACTAGAATTTAATAATTGTTCACAAACAGCTCGATTGAATGCTTTATACCTTTGCAATTGGACTTTACCCTTTACAGTACACCCAATATAATTCACGTTCAAATATTACTGATTAAATGAATTCATTTTTATAATATGTAATTTAATACAACACGTAATGTAATGTAATATATAATATAAGTCGTAGTAATTTCGATCTCCGTTTGATTTGAACAAGGGATCGATCGAAGAGGTGCTCCAGAATAAATATAATGTTTATATACATAGTTGTGTATAAAAATTGTAGTGTAACAAATTTAACAAATTTTCACCAGTAAGGCTATGTGACGAAACTAATATAATAATATCCTTGGACAATTCACACAGCGCCATCTAGGCCCTAGTGAAGCAAAGCTTGTATTATAGGTACTAGACAACTGATATTTATACATATAAATAAAATTGGAGTGTCTGTTTGTAATATTCAAATAACCATTTTTAGTACATGCATATGAATATAAATACGATACATAAACCAAAATATTCTCTGTCTGTCGGTCTGTTTGTTCCGGCTAATCTCTGAAATGGCTGGACAGATTTTGACGGGACTTTTTTTGGCAAGTAGCTGATATGATAAGGTGTGACTTAGGCGACTTTTATTTTAGAAAAATAAAGATAAATTCCACGCGGACGAAGTCGCTAGTAATTAATAAATACATAGATATATTTTGTAAATAGTTACGTAATATACATAGAAAACACCCAACCCGACACAAACAATCATATGAATCCAAATGTTTGTAGTGAAATGTGAAACACAAAGTTTTAGATGTCGCCAAAATCTAGAAATCAAAACCAGAACATTTATTGTAGTAGTACATTTTAGCCGCTTATGAAGATCAAGATTTGTGTTAATATTTTCCCCCTACCGTTTAGTTTAGTATAAAAATTCAATTGAGAAGAAGAACTGGCAAAAACCTCAACTCTATATTTTTAAGCCAAGATTCAAACTTTCTACCATTGAGTTTAAGTTGCGCTATCACTAGAATTTCTTTTATTTTTAAAGGCAAGATTCAAACTCAAGACCTTTCAGTATAAACCGCGCTAGTAATCACTAGGTCACGACTTAAATATAAATGTAAATCCAGTTCAGTATGTTTATTTTATAAAATTGAGATTTTGTTCATTCTTTGCGGAACAACGCCATATTATCGTGAGGGTGTTTACGATAGTTGAAGGAAACGAGCTACAGTGTAATAAAGGTCGTTAGAGCAGACACCTGGCTTGAATATATAACAGTGAAAGTGAAAGGCATAAAGCCTTATCAATGCCTGATAAAATTCTCTACACATACTGTCGCTGACACTAAATGGATCATGACATTCAACACGGGTTTCTCCATGTACAAGTACATAGTAATAGAAATAATCTTTATTCAAATAAACTTAATATAACTTTTGGATAGTCACATTTTTTTTTATTCAACCACTCATCCGAGCGCAGACTAATTACAAGAAGAATAAGCAAAAATCTTGTGTGTTGCTCTTTTAAATTTTATATACAAATTAAAATTATTCTGTACTAAACTGTATCTATGTTTTATCGAATTGGATGTTATTTTGCGGAAGTCCATTTCACTACTTAATGGATTTATATTATTATTTTTAATTCCGCTAAAATTAGCACGTGTAAGATCACAAATAAAAACTTGAGGAAACTTAACTACACTTGCGACTTTGTCTAATGGTGATCAAATTCCGACCGTTATTGAGTCTACACCCATATTGCGCCATGTACTTCTGAACGAGGCGCGTCAGGATTTGGTTGTGCAACAGTCAACGCTATGCTTCCCAGCTATACCGTCAGAATTGCGGAAGATTGCTCGCGAATTCCTATAACTCTGAAAAACAATTAATTGAAGGAACACAAAGAAGAAAAGAAGGTTTACAGCTGGTAAGAGTCCGGCAGTACCCATTTACCTCCCTCGGGGCGGGCTCCATGAGGATTTTCGAAGAAAAGAAGGTTTACAGCCGCTAAGAGTCCGACAGTACCCATCTACCTCCCTCGGGGCGGGCTCCATGAGGATTTTCGAAGAAAAGAAGGTTTACAGCCGCTAAGAGTCCGACAGTACCCATCTACCTCCCTCGGGGCGGGCTCCATGAGGATTTTCGAAGAAAAGAAGGTTTACAGCCGCTAAGAGTCCGACAGTACCCATCTACCTCCCTCGGGGCGGGCTCTATGAGGATTTTCGAAGAAAAGAAGGTTTACAGCCGCTAAGAGTCCGACAGTATCCATCTACCTCCCTCGGGGCGGGCTCTATGAGGATTTTCGAAGAAAAGAAGGTTTACAGCCGCTAAGAGTCCGACAGTACCCATCTACCTCCCTCGGGGCGGGCTCTATGAGGATTTTCGAAGAAAAGAAGGTTTACAGCCGCTAAGAGTCCGACAGTACCCATCTACCTCCCTCGGGGCGGGCTCCATGAGGATTTTCGAAGAAAAGAAGGTTTACAGCCGCTAAGAGTCCGGCAGTACCCATTTACCTCCTTCGGGGCGGGCTCCATGAGGATTTTCATCAAATTACAAAAAAAACTTTCCCAGCTATATCTGAATTATTTTCAAAGCCTGATGATGTCTCGCGATGATGGTAAAATATTTTCAGTAACATGGGACACAGTAATCGAGTTACTCTCGTATAACTGTATTAGCAATCCGCAATTAATCAAAGCTAGTAAGACAAACTGAAAATCTATTAAACACATATATATCACAAACCGTGTCACGCCACCTTAAACTATCTTCTTCTTTAGGTGTCATCTCCTATCGGAGGTTGGCGATCATTGTGGCGATCTTTATTTTGTCCGCGGCGGTCCTGAAAAGGAAACTGGTGCTCAACCCAAACCACTGCCTGAGGTTTTTTAACCAGGAAGTACGGCATCTGCCTGGTCTTCGGCAACCCTGAATTTTTCCTTGTATTATTAATTGCAGAAGACTGCATTAACCTTAAACTTTACTATTGTAATTTAGTATAGATCAATATTAGAATATACATTTTGTTTGTTCACTCTAATCTGTTAATATAATAATATGTCTACTATTAGTTTGGTCTTTATTTTATATCATTAAAAAAACTAAATTTAAGTGGATTTATTTGAATCATTATTACCAATCGAGAATGCTGAATCATTTCGCTAATTGTCTATTTCCTTTATATGTTTCCATTCCTATAATCCTATTTCTGTTTAAATTTATTTTTAGTTTTCTGTTTAAGTGTTCACATCTATCATAATACATGTTGAACTTTTTTTAATTTTCTCTTATGGATTTTTTCGTGTAATTAAGACGTCAAACAATACCGAAATGCCCACCTAATGGAAAGTGGTAACTACACTTACATTTATATAAACGGCCTAACGTGTGCACGCCTGCTGTATGCCTCATGCATCCGTACTCTCTAATTCCACTGCCACATGTCCACTTCGAAACAGGAAGACAGCTTACATAGCAAACTGCATGGAGCCAGAAATATGTGAAATAGATGATATTGTACTGTTTCTCTTATTCTTACTGCCTAATAATAACATTTATTACTTATCCTGCTATGATTGCGGAATCGTTTCAAGCACAATGCAAACATTCATGACATAAACATATTCATCTGTTTTCTGCTAATAACATACATTTCATTTTAAAAAAATATTTTTAATTCGTAAATACATACATATCATTACATAGTCTAAAACAAAGTCGCCGTCGTTGTCGCTGTCTTCCGTCCCTATGTATGCTTAAATCTTTAAAACTACGCAACGGATTTTGAAGCGCGTTTTTTTAAATAGATAGAGTGATTCAAGTGCAAGATTTATTTATTTATGTATATAAACCTTGCATACACACGTGCGAAGCCGGGGCGAATAGCTAGTTATAAATAGAAAACACCCAGACCGATATAATTATACTCATAAATATCTACAAATATTTGTACCATGCAACGAATCAAACCTGTTATCATCGGATATCAAGCGGTGTGGTAAACAAGTAGATGACTGAGGCCGTCTGATGATGATGCAAAAGATACGAAATCTTTTCTTCTTCTTCTTAGTCGGTACACTCTTGTCAGAGTGGTCGTGGTCAACATTTTGAATCACGACGAGTGAGGTTGTTGGTAATACGGCTCCTTCGTCGCGGAAAGAAAGAATACGAAAAAGCAGTGTGAAAATAAACTGTTACTAATAATTCTACACCTTTTATACTTTATTTATCCTCTCACACATTGCCATCGGTCCACCCCGAGTACATCTATTGATTTTTGGTGAAAAACACCCTCGTGTAATCGGATTTTGGCCCCTGTTTGTCTTCATATTCTCAAAGAAAACTTACACGTGTTTTGTGGCCTCTTTGCCGCTTACGAAATAGTTGTGGGACTTATGACACTATCACACTTACGTGTGATAATCTAGTAAGTCCTGTAATATGTAGAAAATGTATGTAAGTAATTGTGTAAATTAGTTTTAATTTATTACTTATCCACCGATCATTGTGGAATGGATTCGAGTAGAACGGAAACATTTGTATTGGTTATAAACTGTATGACCTTACAATTTCCGATATTTTCCATTCAAATATATATTTTTATATATATTTCTTGTAAAACAAAAATATTTTTAAGCAGTTATGGTTTTTTAACAAGTGTATATATATTATCACTAAATAGTACCTACTTTCAAAAGTAGGTATGCGTATATAGTAAACATTAGTAATTACTAGCTGTCCCGGCAAACGTTGTTTTGCCATATAAATTAATAACGCTATAAAAATAGGGGTAAAACTTAGGATTGTATGTATTTTTGTATGTTGTATCATAAAAAAATAGAAATTAAAAATTTTGTCTAAAAAATAAAAAATACAAATTTAAGGGTGGACTACCCCTAACATTTAGGTGGATGAAAAATAGGTGTTGGCCGATTCTCAGACCTACTCAATACGCTCACAAAATTTCATGAGAATCGGTCAAGCCGTTTCGGAGGAGTATGGGAACGAAAACTGTGACACGAGAATTTTATATGTAAGATTAGTATAAATATTATAAGTAAATTATTAGTATATATCCTGATTATCAGTGTGCTAATTCTAAATTAAGAACAAGAAAAATAGCTAAGTACCTATATAATTTGGATTTGAATTTCGATAATTTTGGATGTCTAAAATTGTTTGTATTGGTATGGGAGTTATGTATGTATATTGTTATGTTTTGGATGTACATTACATACACCTATTATTTCACGGATATACTATGCTGCTTCCTACGATATTCCCCTAATATAGAAAACAAAACAACTGATCATTGTACTTTGTTTTCCAAAATACGCTTATGCAGAATATTTGAACCAAATCTAAAAAGGCAAGTTCACGACATATATTTACATTTAGTTTTTGCATTTCATATGTACGAATTTGGTTTCCCTTGCATAAAGGATAATATTATTGTAAACATATACAACCTAATTTCAAAAGAATACGAGCTGAGTTTCTTGTCAGTTCTTCTCATCTCGAAATCACTCCGAACTGACTGTAGATTTGACTACAATAATAAATCTTTTTTTCAAGTAGGTCTATTGAATAAGAGTCTCTAATAGACAAACATGAACAAGATAATTTGAATTCGATATAACATACAGGTGTTTTTTTTAGAATAGAATATAGGTATATACTTATTAATTTCTTTTACGGCTCGAAAGATTTTTCTCCTCAAGTTTCCTCATTAATTCCATTTCATTCCAGTTTGTGTAATCTTGAAGTTTCTTTCAACAAGCTTCTGAGTGCATAGATCTAGTTATCCTTGCTTCAAAGTAATTTGTAAAAAATAAAACACGACTGTGTTTAACATTTTCAGATATAAGTACAATTCTTTTAAATTCTCTCATCTATTTTAATGCATTTTTTTTAATTAACTCCCAGGTAAGTTGAACAAAAGAATATATATACAACCTTAGTAATTTTATATCTAATGTTAATTTCAAACTATAACTTAATAAAAAGAAAAAAAAAACTTTAATGAAGAAATATGTAACCACATAATTTTGTTTTAAATTGAATATGATTCCATTTTGAATATTTGCACATTAGGGGGTACCCCCTACACATTAGGGGGTGTTGGATGTCTTGTACTTTTATTATGTATTAGGATCCAAAACTTTCCTTTGTAGCAAGCAAATATATTATATTATAATAATTATTATTACTAACAGTCACCCGGTCGAAATTCGACAATGATTTATTATTAATTCATTATTTAAATTGTAAACATTTGTATTCATGATGTTTATATTGGTCAGAGTATTTCCTATGTATATTATTTATGTATTTAAAGAAAAAGTTCTACTCAGACTGGAAGATGGTGTTGTATGGATTGTCTTCGATCTTATGATAAGTATTGGATTATTATCATTTTATTTATTTTATTAATCCATATATTTATAAATAATATAAAACTTATTTCTAATCTAGAAGCTAATGAAAAATGTTTATCACAATATAACTCATTAAATTCAAACACATAATTTACTCAGTGAGTAAACAATTATTTTCCATTTGATTCCCGTTTAAAGTGATTTAATGAATATGAACGTTACTCCAAACGATTTATGGTCACAAATTGATTGGTTGTGAATTAATGCAATTTAATCTCTCCCAATAAATTATAAATGGACGCTGTACTGTAAACAATTTATTATGTTCCGACAAAAATTAAAATGTCCGATAACCTTCGTGTGATATCGAGGAAAATATTAGTTTTGTAATACATAAATAGCACTCCTAACACAAGGTCTGCTTAGCTTGGAACTAGATGGCGCTGTGTGAGTTGTCCTAAGATATTGTTATCATAAATGAAAGTATTGACACTTTGTTTCTTTGTTCATTCTCTAGAAATAAAAATAGGAATTAATTTTAATCAAATAAACTTTCTATAAGCACTTTTCAATAGTTACACTTTTTTATTCTACCACTCATTCGGAACGCAGACTCATCACAAGAAGTATGAGCAAGGAACTTGCGTGTTGCTATTTTAAATCAATGTTGTTCAGAATTATATTTATAAGAACTTTATTTAAATACTAATTGTAAAGTTGATATCTAAATAAATGAATAATAACTGGAGTAACGAAATAAATCAATCATGGTTATCATCAGATGTCATGCCTCTTATGTTAATGGATCACTCCTCCGTCTTACATTCCGATGATCTTGGGTTTGATTCATTGCATTTATGAGTATGATTGTATTGGTATCGCTCACAAAATTTCATGAGAATCGGTCAACCCGTTTCGGAGGAGTATGGGAACGAAAACTGTTACACGAGAATTTAATATATAAGATATTATGTATGCAATTACAAAAAAATGGATTTAAGTATATATATTCAGTTGTCTAGTACCCATAAAACAAACTTTGTTTAGTTTGAGACTAGATGGCGCTGTGTGGATGTTCAATGATTTATTAGTACTTTAAGTAATTATTTTCATTATCTAACTAGCTTGAAAGATTATGATATTGTTATACACGAGGGACACAAGCAAAATATCGGTCTGTTACGCATTGCTTTATTAGTTTAATAGTTAGGCGGAAGCAGCCACCTCTATAACTACTTATGTAATATACTTATGGTATACCCCTCCAATCGATCCCTCGTCCAATTCAAACGGAGACCGATGTTACGACGGCCTGGGCCGAGGTTTGAACTCCTAGCGGTGCCCTCAGACTAATATCGTATCCGTCAGGCCTTCAGCCGCTCCATAAGTCCTTCCGCGGGTTTGGAGTGCCATCTGCTCTCGCCCCCTATCGTCCGGTGAAGCTGTAAAGGCTACCTGCGGCCAACAGCATTAGAATAGTCCAAAAAAAACTTATGGTACATTGCATATACAACAAATATTTAACTGTATATGTGTATCTATACTCAGAAATATTTTGTTTTATAGTAGTTTATATCTAATTAATGTTTTTGTAGATAAAATAAATATTATTATTTTCACTATTGTCCCATTTTCTCAGCTTTAGCTGGTTTTTACCACACATACAGGCCGAAACCAAGTAAATGCAATGTGTGTGTGTGTTTATGTGTATGTGTGCGTGTGCGCGTGTGTATGTGTGAATGTGAATGTGTGTAGTGAGCCTTTTTTATTGTTATTATTATTACATGTATGTTTTATATATCTAGTTTTTTACGGGGGTAATACGTACAGACACACGGCCCTTAGCCAAGCGTGTATGAGTCTAAAAGTTATATGAGGATGACGCATGTGATGACGATAGAAATTTATTATTATTATAATCAATTTCTCCTAGCAACCTAAGGGCGGGACAGAGTTAATTACTCTTCTCACCAATTATTTATGTTTGGTTTACGTATACATAGATTATTAAGTCAACACGCGGACCTTAGCCAAGTGTGGATGAGTTTAAATTATTATTATTATTAATGCCGCATTATCTCCGAGCAACCTAAGCATGGTGAAGAATAGAATAGAATAGAATAGAATAGAATAGAAATCATTTATTCAAATAAACTTAATTTAAGCACTTTTGAATAGACATAACAATTTGTTTTTTTATCTACCACTCGTTCGGAAAGCTGTCTCATCACAAGAAGAACGAGCAAGAAACTTGTGTGTTGCTCTTTTAAATAATCCTTGTAAGTTTACATTTACAAGTCGAAACGTGTGAATACAAACTACCAACAAGCACTAATTTTTTGGGTCAAATATAATCATGCAATAAGATTAAATCAGTCGTAGTGATAAGAGAAGGCCAGTCCCTACTACGAAGAGTAATAACACCAATTATTTATATTTGGTTTACGAGTACATATATCATTACATCACACCCCCCCATAGACGTATCCATTTACGTCTGTATAATTATATTCTCATGAATGATAGACGTTTACAATATTCAAAGCTTTTCAACAATGTCCATTATTAACTTACAGTTAATGTACTTCATTGCTTATTGACTGATATAACCGAACGGATTTCCCCTATTGTTTGGTTTCGATATATAATTGTATTTAGCAGTTCGATTTGATCAGATTGGAATATAATCATAATTAATTTCAGATATACCTATCGAGTTATAATATATATTATAATATGAGAGATCAAAGGCCGTCTCTAATGAATAAATTTAGTATATGATTGTATTTATGTTAATAGGAAACTTATGCAAGTGATTGTATTGAACTGCTTTGTGTTGTGACTGTTTATAGATTGTAAATGTTAGGGTGATAGGTTCAAATCTGGCGATACTGATACCTGTAGATGTTTATCGACGGTATATGGATTTAGCACACCGCCTTACTTCAAATATTCGCGGGTTTGATTCCTCGCACGGTTTACAAATATTTGTATTCATAAGTATGATTTTTTTTTATACTACTATGGTGGCTAAGAGGCATACAGCCCATTAGATAGTAAATGGATACGGTAGCCTATGGACACCTGAAACACCAGGGGTGTCACGTGCACGTTGCTGACCCTTAAGAAACCTTAATATACCCTTATTTAAAAACCCCATGCTGTAGTCTCATGAGAAAACCTCGGTAGGAAGTTCATTCCACAATACCAAGTGTACGTCCACTTAGGTTCCAGCGTGTGGGAATGAATTCCCTGTTGATGGCGAGCGGTGCGCCGGTAAAAGGTGGCCGTAGGCATCATGTCGAACAATTCCTCAGAACACAGTCCGTTGTATAATCGATAGAACACACAAAGCGAAGCGGTCTCGCCTCAAACTAAGTGGCTCGATACTGCCAGAGAGATTGGGATCATCGACAATTCTCAAAGCACGTCTCTGAACCGAGTCAAAAGGACCGAGCTGGTATCCAGGTGCTCCCGCCCAAAAATGAGAGCAATACTCTATGTGCGGCCGAACTTGAGAGTTACATAAGAGGAGTCTCTGGTCTGCAGTGAAGGCTTCGCTTCTTATTTGTATGGGTCTGAGTGTTTTCTATGCATAATATGTATTTATTTACTAAGATTTTACTAAGATTATAATAAGAATGTTTGGAAAAAAAAAATAATAGTGTTTGAATATATTACCCCCGTAAAAAGGGAGATATAATAAATATATATGTATATATATATATATAATAATAATATGTCGGTGAACGGTCTCCCAACCAGTCTGGAACAACATCTCAGACGGTTGGGGTTCCGAGGCGGCTCACTCCCGGGAAAGATGCAGAAAGCGGTGCTCTTAGATTCTGCCCGCATTGTACGCCGGTTTCTCTTCCTGGGGCTCTGAACCCCGGCCGACTGTGCTTCTGCCGGGGGTAAGTTGCCATCTCCTCTCCTTGAGAGGGGGAGATGAAAATTTTTGTAAAGTTTTGATAATAATAATAATATTTATTTGTTTGAATATGATATATATATATACAATGATAGTAATTCTATATTATATATATTTTATCATATTCTGCTGTTTCCAACGTACAAATACTAATTCTGTAATCAAGCATTATAAATTCTAAACATTAGTCATTCATCCTAACTTCTTACTTTAAACATTATGGAATATAATAGAATGGATGGACGTTTGTTACTCGTTCACGCAAATATTACTGAACGGATTTTGATGAAACTTTACAGTAACATAACTCAGACTAGCTCATTCTTGCTCACTCTTTTTGTGATGAGTCTGCATTCCGAATGAGCGGTAGAATAAAAAAACTAGACGATTTAAAAGTGCTTATATTAAGTTTATTTGAATAAAGATTATTTCTATTTCTATTTCTACATTAGAATAACACATAGACTTCATGCAGATGAAACCGCGGGCACAGCTAGGTACCTTTATGTTTGCATTATACCTGCACCAATCTATTATCATTTAAATACATATAAAAGTATAAATTTATATTCTATTGTAAAACAAACAAAGGTATCGTGTAAACTTAGTATAGCGTGTGATCGATTAATATTGACGGTAATTTATTCAGCAATATATTGGAGTGAGCTTACAACAAGATGGATTGATGGTTTATTGGAAAATTATGGGATGTGATTTTAGGAACGTGTATAGGTGTGCCCACTGTACTACATTTTTTTAAACTCCACGGTGGCAAATGAGCTGCTCATTTTATGGTAGCCTATGGATGCCTGGACCACTAGGCTACTTTACTACATTTTTTTAAACTCCACGGTGGTAAACGAGCTGCTCATTTTATGGTAGCCTATGGATGCCTGGACCACTAGGCTACTTTACTACATTTTTTTAAACTCCACGGTGGTAAACGAGCTGCTCATTTTATGGTAGCCTATGGATGCCTGGACCACTAGGCTACTTTACTACATTTTTTTGAACTCGACGGTGGCAAACGAGCTGCTCATTTTATGGTAGCCTATGGATGCCTGGACCACTAGGCTACTTTACTACATTTTTTTGAACTCGACGGTGGCAAACGAGCTGCTCATTTTATGGTAGCCTATGGATGCCTGGACCACTAGGCTACTTTACTACATTTTTTTAAACTCCACGGTGGTAAACGAGCTGCTCATTTTATGGTAGCCTATGGATGCCTGGACCACTAGGCTACTTTACTACATTTTTTTGAACTCGACGGTGGCAAACGAGCTGCTCATTTTATGGTAGCCTATGGATGCCTGGACCACCAGGCTACTTTACTACATTTTTTTAAACTCGACGGTGGCAAACGAGCTGCTCATTTTATGGTAGCCTATGGATGCCTGGACCACTAGGCTACTTTACTACATTTTTTTAAACTCCACGGTGGCAAACGAGCTGCTCATTTTATGGTAGCCTATGGATGCCTGGACCACCAGGCTACTTTACTACATTTTTTTAAACTCGACGGTGGCAAACGAGCTGCTCATTTTATGGTAGCCTATGGATGCCTGGACCACTAGGCTACTTTACTACATTTTTTTAAACTCCACGGTGGCAAACGAGCTGCTCATTTTATGGTAGCCTATGGATGCCTGGACCACTAGGCTACTTTACTACATTGTTTTAAACTCCACGGTGGTAAACGAGCTGCTCATTTTATGGTAGCCTATGGATGCCTGGACCACTAGGCTACTTTACTACATTTTTTTAAACTCCACGGTGGCAAACAAGCTGCTCATGTGATGGTAAACGGTTACTGTAACCTATAGATACCTGAAATACTAGAGGTGTCAAGTGTGCCCCGACCCTTAAGAAACCTTAATATACCCTTCTTGAAAACCCCATTCTATAATTTCTTGCAAAAATTGTTACCTCGGCAGATAGTAATGAACTACCACAATCTAAATGTACATGTCTGATGGTAAACTGTTAAGGTATCCTATGGATGTCTGAAATACCAGGGGTGTCAGGTGTGCGAAAGAACTTATAACTTGAAAACCCCCATACTATAAGCCTGGCGTGAAAACTTCGTCAGATAGTTCATCCCACAATCTAAGTATACGCGCTCCTCTGACTATACTCTACAGCATTGTCCTACTCCTATTGTTTAGGATACAGAAAGTTACCGAAGGCTACCAGAAGTAGACTTTATAATAGTTGTCTGCGAATGTATTCTCTGTCTCACCTAATTCAGCCGCCAAGCAGCTTGCTTTGTGAGATGCGTTTTGGTTATAGGATGCAGATTAAGCGGTGAAACTATAGGATAAGACTACTCGATGGATTTAGATTATTTTGTTTAATTCCGCTACAATTAACATGTGTGAGACTACGAATATTCGGTGTGGAAACCTGACCAGCGCTACGACCTTCTCCAGTAGCGATCAAATTCCGACCGTTATTGAGTCTACACCCATATCGCGACACGTGTTTCGCCTCTGAACGAGGCATCATCAGGCGTTAATTAGAGTTCGGGTACAGCTCGGAAGCCTAGTGTTAACTCATCGGCGACCAAACCGCTCGCAGTCTCACACATGGTAATTCTAGCGGAATTAAACAAAATAATTTAAATCCATCGAGTAGTGAAATGGACTTCCGCAAAATAACACCTAATTCGATTAAATATATAGGATAAGAAGCATGACATCTTAGTCTACTGAAATGGCAATGGTTGTTATATAATTACGTTATGGGAGTAATGGAAATATAATATTTACTATAAATTAACTATGATAGAGGACGGGGAGTATAGAGGTCGACCTTACAAGGTACATTACTAGTAATAGTGCTCGTAGTATTTATTCTCCATTAAGGAGAGCTACTGGCCGAATGGTGTGGTATATCGGCGCTACAGTGGCAGATTGCCGTCGTCAGTACCGTGACCATACAGACAATATTAATATATAAATATATTTGTGTGGAACTGTGTATAGGGCGCTGGGGTCGGTGCAGCCAACGATGTTGGTAATTAAAGATGCAATATGTAAAAGTAATAGTATATTATAAAAATATATGTCGTAACAAACTATATGAAAGCAAGAGCAATACAAGAATGATAAAAAGGGAATAAATAACAAAACCATAGCAACCGATATAAAATATAAATATTTAAAAATAAGGAATAGTCGTACCAGCCAGCGGCCCAAATGTAAAGAGTCCTGTACAATATTACTTTCTTAATATTATTTCATTCATATATTAGTCTATAAAGTATTTATAACATGGGCCTAGTAGTATGAAATAAATACATAAATTATTAGTAACATTTCTCTCTATAACTATATTTACTTAAGATGAGCTCAGAATACCGTAGAGATTAAAAAAAAAATGCGATGGTGTTTGTTCAATAAAACATAACTAAACCGAGGGGCGTCATAAATACATTGTACTAAAGTGCGAATACGCCGAGATAACAGCTCTATGGTAGAGCGCAAATGTCACTATAGGGTTGCCAACTGCAATTTTGCACAGATAATGCACTTGCCAAAATAATAATTTTATGAATATCTGTATAGTAGGTTAAAATCAGTGGCGCCACACATATTTTGACAGAAATGTTCTTCTGCAACCATTTCAGATATTATCGTTTATTTTTAGTTTAATAAAAATCTCAGCTGGAGTCTTTGTATACAATTTAAAGATTTATATAAATTACTTTTAAAATATTATATAGTACAGAATAAATAATATTTTAAATAAAGTCGGTCTAGCATTAAATGAGTTTAGCAATTTGAAAAAAAAATGTAAACTTTTCAAACTTAATTTCAGAAAAAATAGGTACCGGAGAATTTATCAAACTAATTCACATATATATTTACTTATATTTCTTGTTAAGTAATTTAACTGGAATACAGAAATAGGTGCATGGCACAATGTCTCAAAGTTAACAGTAAATATTGGAATAAAAATAGATATATATATATTGCAATATCTGTTACCAGACTTTAAAAACTTGTCACCTCGGTCTCACTTACTTCAGCCGCCAAACACTACCTACCTACCTACTTTGTAAGCTGTGTTTCAGTTGTAGAGTACAGATTAGATGGTGAAATTACAGAATAAGGCGCTTAGCATCTTAGTCCGCAAGAATAGGGGGAATGGAATTATTAGTAATTTAGTCTAAAATCCCCATAGCTAGCAATGTACCATGTGACCTCTACAAGGTTCCCCCTGAAAACCATTTGTTGATGAATGCCACGAGAAGCTAACTGACCTGACTTCATGTTCCTATTATCCTCCACTGGTGCGTTGCCAGCGTAAACTGTTAGTTAGCTGGCGAGTGGACTATTTCATTATCATGCACTAAAAAAGTCTTCTGATGTCATCTGGAATGATACCGTGATATTACCAGTTCTGTTTATACATATAAAAGATTTCCATTAGGTGGGCCGTCAACTTTGCTACTTAAATTTCATTCCAAAAAAATATCACTATAATTCATTAGAAAAGAATAAGACTTAAGGTTCTTGTCAGTTCTTCTTGGTTTGAAAGCACTCCGAACTGATGGTAGATTTGACATATTATAAGAGTCTCTAATAGACATTTGTGAATAAAGATATTTTCAATTTATTTGGTTATAAAACGTTCTTTATCGACATGGCCCCTCATTAAGGCCTCCTTAACTTGCCTTTATACGTAACTAGCTTTTCACCCCGGCTTCGCACGGGTATACATGTATTATATATATATATATATATATATATATAAATATCCCCTTGGGCACTTTGTGGCTCAGACGTGCCGTATAGGTAGTTTTTTGTTGATCCATTTTCACTTGTTGATCCGGAGGCCTTTTGTTGATCTAATGCCAGCTGACCATATATAAATGTTGATCCGTTTTGAGCCACAACTGTCACGACGAGTAATAATAATAATTAAGCGATTTATACACGATTTTATACAAATCCACCTTTTTGGCATACGAGCAGTTCTTGATCCAATTCAAACGGGCCAATCAGGGTGCAGCATTTGCCAAGGGCTTCCTCATTGGCACGTTTGGGCTACTACATTATGGCTACAGTAACTTAATAATGTCTAGCTAGTATTTCAAGAATAATAGTCTATCTAATCTAAATATTTATAGAAATCAGTCTGGAGTAACGTGACTCCAGATCAAACCTCAATACTTATTATTTTTTGGACGGGAATCTTTTCTATTGTAACAAAGTTACTGAGCGAATAAAGAGAAGACGCAACGGCGGATCCAGGGGGGAGCGTCATGGAGGTCATGGGAGTCATGGGGGCGTCATGACTCTCCCCCCCTTAGCCCAGGACTTAGGTAGACCACTAATTGAACTAAAAAATAATGAAACAGCAAATTTTTTTGCACGATCGGAGTGTTGGTGCAGTAGTATTAATTATAATTAAACATTGTTACTTAAAACATAACAGTTAAAGTACTATAACACTAAAAGCAAAATAGGTATTTTCAAAATACTTTTTCAAAATAAATTACCCTTTGAGTTTTTGTCCAAACCTCAGATATTTTATTTATTTTAGGTATATCAATCATTACATAGTATAGTATAAAACAAAGTCGCTGTCGCATCTAACAAGTACATAAATAAAGAAACAAGACTTTTTGGCTCTGAATATATTTCAAAAATCAATTACTTGTGTTAATCAATTTATATACTCGTTCTTATTTCATAGTACTTGTTTTGATCCGAATATATACAGATACCGTAACGGTCTATTAATTATGAATTTATTATACCTAACCTAGATATTTTATTTTGACGAAACTCCGTGTAGTAGTAGTATCCGATAAGGGTATGCGAACCCTAAGTATTATTTCAAAATGACCAGTAATTTCGAAGAAATAAGCCTTTGAATTTCAAATCAACTTACCAAACGGACGCTCAAGGTTCGATTCCCGCCACCGATTTTTTTTTGTTATTTTTTTTTGTCTTTATTCTAATTTTAAATTAACTATTTTAATAATTAAATGAATTTAATCGAACAAAACGTTGTTAAGTATTCAATTAATTTTAATTTACATTACCTATTGTACTTTCTAAATTGTAAAGCAGCTAACAATTATAGTAAGATCTTATAAATAACTAACACAACAAGTAAAACATTTTAAATGTATTTTCTTTATTATTACAAATATTTTTTATGCATAATATAATAGTTAATATCTAATAAATACATAATGATCTGATAATCAAATTATAAGTACAGTCTCAAATTGAAAGTAAGAAAAACAGAAAATATAGAGAGAACTATAGGGATATAACAGATGTGAAAAATGGAGAAGGACAGTAAAAAAGTTACAAATTTAAATAATGTTGCCGCAATTTCTGTTTAAATGAATTTATTACATTATTATATATATTAGGCATACGACTAGCCTTATGACTGTTACTTTTTTTTTAATCTATACATCTATACATGTAAATAAAATTGGAGTGTCTGTTTGTAATATTGAAATAACCGTTTTTTACTACTTGCATATGAATATAAATACGGTACATACACCAAAATAAAATATTTTACAATTTTTGTCCGTCTGTCTGTTTGTTCCGGCTAATCTCTGAAATGGCTGGACCGATTTTGACGGGACTTTTTTTGGCAGGTAGCTGATGTAATAAGGCTACTACCTAGTAACTTAGGCTACTTTTATTTTAGAAAAATAAAGTTAAAAACCACGTGGACGAAGTCGCGGGAACAGCTACTGTATAATATATTAGAGATACCTACGTGTTTTTTTATTGATGACTAGCTGTACACGGGATTTCGTCCGTGTGGAATTTAACTTTATTTTTCTAAAATATAAGAAGTTAAATTCCACGCGGTACAGCTAGTTGTCGGTAGTCTAGCGATTTAGCTAGCACACTGCTTTGATTCCTGCTTGGTGGTCGAGGGTTCGATTCCTCGCACGCTGCAAACATTTGTATTCATGAGTATGATTGTTTGTAACGGTCTGGGTGTTTTCTATGTATAGATAATATATATGTATTTACGAAAAAAATCTTTGTATTTATATCAGTTGTCTAGTACCCATAACGTAATCTTCAGCTAGCTTAACTTGGGTCTAGATGAAGCTGTGTGAATTGTCCTGAGATTACTATTATTACTATAATAAATCTTTTCAAATCAGCCGATGTTTATTTTTGCCATAATACGTGCTGTTACCATGTGATAATATTACGTACGTACTTATTAAACTATTAACTTATTATTAAATTATTAACTATTTATACTGTTTTAAATGTGATGCGTTCATTATTTATATTTCCTTTGAATTAAAGACAAATGTATATATATATATATATACATTTATATAAACTTGCACACTTAGTTGATCCAGCCACGATCCGTAGATATTGCTGATTCCACTGTCTCTCTCTTTCTATCACTATCTTTGTATTCTAATATGCGATGTTGCCGTTCCGGCATGGTCTCGGCCGGAACGGCAACATCGCATATGTTGCGCGTTGTTGCCAAATGTATTCGTCGATAGTAGTAGATACCTATACGCGATATATATTTTTTCAACAATTTCCTGCAATAGTGAATCCGTATCGGCAATTTTTTTTAAATGCACAAAGATTTTTTGGCTCTGAATATATTTAAAAATCATTTACTTGTGTGTTGATGAATTTATATACTAGTACATGAAGTACCTAATACTTGTTTTGATTTGAATAGGTAGCGATATTATGAATTTATTATACGTAATCTAAAGATTTTGACGAAATAAAAGTAATTAGTTATCTGTTAACCTTGACTTCATGCTGGCACCAGTATTATCAGATGATGAACATACTCTTCGAAAACTTACAGCAGAAATATCGTGTTTGGACTCATTAGATAGGTCTCGATGAATAGAGTTTAAAAAACTTAAAATAAATGGTAAATTAGAAATAATGTATAAATACCCCTTACGTAAAATTCGACCACTTTAAACTTAATAATAATAATAATTAGGAAAAGAGAAAAGCTATACATGTACTGAAAGTAATTGATGTCTTCCACACAATATTTTCACTATTAAACAACTCTGTTTGTTCAGTAAAAGTGTAAATACACTGGTAACCTTTAATCATATTTTATATGCAAACATTACATATACAAACCCTAAAGTTTTATTTCAGAATAGCTAGTAGTTTTGAAGAAATAAGTCTTTGAAATTGTACGTGTAACTTATATATATACTAGTTTTTTCACCATACCAAACAACACCAATATGGCCTAGTTAGTAGTTTACCTGTGTACCAATTAATAATAATAGTAATCTCAGGACAATTCACACAGCTTCATCTAGACCCAAGTTAAGCTAGCTGAAGATTATGTTATGGGTACTAGACAACTGATATAAATACAAAGATTTTTTTCGTAAATACATATATATTATCTATACATAGAAAACACCCAGACCGTTACAAACAATCATACTCATGAATACAAATGTTTGCAGCGTGCGAGGAATCGAACCCTCGACCACCAAGCAGGAATCAAAGCAGTGTGCTAGCTAAATCGCTAGACTACCGACAACTAGCTGTACCGCGTGGAATTTAACTTCTTATATTTTAGAAAAATAAAGTTAAATTCCACACGGACGAAATCCCGTGTACAGCTAGTCATCAATAAAAAAACACGTAGGTATCTCTAATATATTATACAGTAGCTGTTCCCGCGACTTCGTCCACGTGGTTTTTAACTTTATTTTTCTAAAATAAAAGTAGCCTAAGTTACTAGGTAGTAGCCTTATTACATCAGCTACCTGCCAAAAAAAGTCCCGTCAAAATCGGTCCAGCCATTTCAGAGATTAGCCGGAACAAACAGACAGACGGACAAAAATTGTAAAATATTTTATTTTGGTGTATTATGTACCGTATTTATATTCATATGCAAGTAGTAAAAAACGGTTATTTCAATATTACAAACAACAGGCTTCAACATTCTCAAGTACCACAAAAAAGATGTTTTTATTAAAAACAAGCTGTTCCCGCGACTTCGTCCGCGTGGAATTAAACTTTATTTTTCTAAAATAAAAGTAACCTAAGTTACTCCTTATAAATCAGCTACCTGCCAAAAAGAAGTACCGTCAAAATCGGTCCAGCCATTTCAGAGATTAGCCGGAACAAACAGACCGACAGACAGACAGACTAAAATTATAAAAATTGTTATTTTGGTATATGTACCTTATATATATTCATATGCATGTAGTAAAAAACGGTTATTTCAATATTACAAACAGACACTCCAATTTTATTTATATGTATAGATGTATAGATTATTATTTATTTATTTATTTATTCATCCAAAATAATACAAATTGTGTAGGATAACGTAATAGTAACATTACAGTAAAATTTTGTCAACAACATAATAGCAACTTAAATATTAAATCTCGGTATATCTATAGACTAGCTGGCCCCAGCGACTTCGTCCGCGTGAAATTTTATTTTATTTTTCTAAAATAACAGTAGCGTAAGTTACTCCTTATTACATCAGCTACTTGCCAAAAAAAGTCCCGTCAAAATCGGTCCAGCTATTTCAGAGATTAGCCGGAACAAACAGACAGACAGACAGACAAAACTTGTAAAATATGTTATTTTGGTGTATGTACCGGATTTATATTCATATGCAAGTAGTAAAAACGGTTATTTCAATATTACAAACAGACACTCCAATTTTATTTACATGTATAGATGTATAGATTAAAAAAAAGTAACAGTCATAAGGCTAGTCGTATGCCTAATATATATAATAATGTAATAAATTCATTTAAACAGAAATTGCGGGAATATTATTTAAATTTGTAACTTTTTTACTGTCCTTCTCCTTTTTTAACATCTTTCTGTTATATCCCTATAGTTCTCTCTATATTTTCTGTTTTTCTTACTTTCAATTTGAGACTGTACTTATAATTTGATTATCGGGTCATTATGTATTTATTTATACATTTATGGGTTATATATTTATGTATGTATATTGTTATTTTTTTATAGAAATGTATATTTTGCTTTGTATTTATATATCTTTTTTTGACATTTCTTATTTATATTAGTGCACCGCCAATAATCTTTCGCTGCACCACTCATGGTTGCCTGGTAAATAACGCGGCAAGATATTAAGTCCGCCACATGTACAAATTTTTTTGTGCATTAAAGTTAAATAAATAAAAAAAATACAATACTGTTTAATGAAAATGCGTATTGTCTAGTGCTTTGAGATGTATCAAAATAAGGTCAACAAAAAAGTCCGTGATGGTATATGTCTATCTCTCAAGGATAACCAACAATAACCATTTTTTATCTTTTACATTTTACGGGAATTTTTTTTATCGTATGTTTCCCTTAAAATCATGTAAACTATGCTATTATGTCATAATCTAAAGAAATAATAATATTTTATAGTGAAATATCCACTATAAAATAGTAATGTAAGTAGCAATGTAATTCGTTACGCGCGAATCAGCTGTTATAAGGTCAAAGGTCGGTGCACCCCGCGTATTTGATAAATAGTGCTTCTCTGGATGTCTTTAAGAGAAAATGGCAGTATGTACGTGTATATGTACAAGTCCTTAAGTGTTAAGTTTTTCAAATGTACAATAAAGAATAAATATTTTTAAGTACAGTACTTACGTACATTAATATAATACCTACTTTTTACTTGTATCTATTGTCATCAAAATTAAATTATAAGTTCTTAACTTGACCACGACTATGTGACCCTCTCTTGGCGCCAAAACGAGTGAAAAAATGAACAGCATACGACGACGACGCATACCTATAGAGTGGAGCAACTGCTTATTCAGTTTTATTCAACTATTTAGTCCCTCCACCGTTACAATGAATGGAGGCGGATATTACAATGTATGTAGCATTGCGAATATAAAATATCTAGATTAGGTATAATAAATTCATAATTGATAGACCGTTACGGTATCAGAGCCAAAAAGTCTTCTTTCTTTATTTATGTACTGTTAGATGCGACATCGACTTTGTTTTATACTACACTATGTAATGATTGATATACCTATGTAAAATAAATAAAATATCTGAGGTTTGGACAAAAATTCAAAAGGTACTTTATTTTGAAAAAGTATTTTGAAAATACCTATTTTGCATTTAGTATTTGAAATACAAAACACAAAACTATTTTTGTTTTTAGAGTGACATTTCTATGAATTCACTGTCGATAGCGAGCGGTGCGATGGAAAAAGATAACCGTTTATAAAAATATAATAAATAGCGCTGGACAATTAACACAGACTGATACTGAACTGATATAAATAGATATTTTTATCTTGTAAATACATATATAATATACATATAAAACACCCAGACCGATGAAATCAATCGATGACCGATGAGTACATATGTTTGCACCGTGCGAGAAATCGAACCCGCGACCATCGGATGTAAAGCGGTGTGACCACCGAGGCAGTCGAAATACATAAATAATCTTATGAATTTAATTTATTCTAATTTGTTTGTGTGCGCGGGGTGCGGTGTACGGTGCTCCCCCCTGCCACCACCGTTGCTGGAGCTTGCATGTATGGAGCATTGCGAATATAAAATATCTAGATTAGTAAATTAATAAATTCATAATTGATAGACCGTTACGGTATCTATATATATTCGGATTAAAATAAGTATCGCAGTAAGGACCAGTATATAAAGTGATCAACACAATTAATTGATTTTTGAAATATATATACGGAGCCAAAAAGTCTTTGTGTATTCAAAAAATATCTAATTTGTTTGTGTGCGCGGGGTGCGGTGTACGGTGCTCCCCCCTGCAACGGTGGAGTTACTATGTATGGAGCATTGCGAATATAAAATATCTACATTAGTAAATTAATAAATTCATAATTAATAGACCGTTACGGTATCTATATATATTCGGATGAAAATAAGTATCGCAGTAAGGACGAGTATATAAAGTGATCAACATAATTAATTGATTTTTGAAATATATTCAGAGCCAAAAAGTCTTTGTGTATACCAAAAATTTAGCCGTTCGGAGCCAGTCATGCACGAATTATTAGTAAAAAATGTGTCGAGTATATCGTACTATCGACGAATATATATGGCCACATCGCAAAATAGAATGCGACGTTGCCATACCGCCTGAGATATACGCGATAGGAGTCAAGTTATTCAGTGCAAAAGGTGGAATCGGCAAGTGTTTAGGTTGTGGCGTGATCAACAAAGTGCCCAAAGAGGTGTTTATATATATATATATATATATATATATATATATAAATATCCCCTTGGGCACTTTGTGGCTCAGACGTGCCGTATAGGTAGTTTTTTGTTGATCCTTTTTCACTTGTTGATCCGGAGGCCAGATGACCATATATAAATGTTGATCCGTTTTGAGCCACAACTGTCACGACGAGTAATAATAATAATTACGCGATTTATACACGATTTTATACAAATCCACCTTTTTGGCATACGAGCAGTTCTTGATCCAATTCAAACGGACCAATCAGGGTGCAGCATTTGCCAAGGGCTTCCTCATTGGCACGTTTGGGCTACTACATTATGGCTACAGTAACTTAATAATGTCTAGCTAGTATTTCAAGAATAATAGTCTATCTAATCTAAATATTCATAGAAATCAGTCTGGAGTAACGTGACTCCAGATCAAACCTCAATACTTATTATTTTTTTGGACGGGAATCTTTTCTTTTGTAACAACGTTACTGAGCGAATAAAGAGAAGACGCAACGGCGGATCCAGGGGGAGCGTCATGGAGGTCATGGGAGTCATGGGGGCGTCATGACTCTCCCCCCTTAGCCCAGGACTTAGGTAGACCACTAATTGAACTAAAAAATAATGAAACAGCAAATTTTTTTGCACGATCGGAGTGTTGGTGCAGTAGTATTAATTATAATTAAACATTGTTACTTAAAACATATCAGTTAAAGTACTATAACACTAAAAGCAAAATAGGTATTTTCAAAATACTTTTTCAAAATAAATTACCCTTTGAGTTTTTGTCCAAACCTCAGATATTTTATTTATTTTAGGTATATCAATCATTACATAGTATAGTATAGTATAGTATAAAACAAAGTCGCTGTCGCATCTAACAAGTACATAAATAAAGAAAGAAGACTTTTTGGCTCTGAATATATTTCAAAAATCAATTACTTGTGTTAATCAATTTACATACTCGTTCTTATTTCATAGTATAGTGTTTTGATCCGAATATATACAGATACCGTAACGGTCTATTAATTATGAATTTATTATACCTAACCTAGATATTTTATTTTGACGAAACTCCGTGTAGTAGTAGTATCCGATAAAGGTATGCGAACCCTAAGTATTATTTCAAAATGACCAGTAATTTCGAAGAAATAAGCCTTTGAATTTTGAATTTTGATTTTAATAAGCCTTTGAATCAACTTACCAAACGGACGCTCAAGGTTCGATTCCCGCCACCGATTTTTTTTGTTATTTTTTTTTGTCTTTATTCTAATTTTAAATTAACTATTTTAATAATTAAATGAATTTAATCGAACAAAACGTTGTTAAGTATTCAATTAATTTTAATTTACATTACCTATTGTACTTTCTAAATTGTAAAGCAGCTAACAATTATAGTAAGATCTTATAAATAACTAACACAACAAGTAAAACATTTTAAATGTATTTTCTTTATTATTACAAATATTTTTTATGCATAATATAATAGTTAATATCACTTAAAATTAATTTAATACTTAACAACGATTTTATCGATTAAATTCATTTAAATATAACCCATAAATGTATAAATATTATATATAAATAAATACATAATGATCTGATAATCATATTATAAGTACAGTCTCAAATTGAAAGTAAGAAAAACAGAAAATATAGAGAGAACTATAGGGATATAACAGAAAGATGTGAAAATTGGAGAAGGACAGTAAAAAAGTTACAAATTTAAATAATGTTCCCGCAATTTCTGTTTAAATGAATTTATTACATTATTATATATATTAGGCATACGACTAGCCTTATGACTGTTACTTTTTTTTTAATCTATACATCTATACATGTAAATAAAATTGGAGTGTCTGTTTGTAATATTGAAATAACCGTTTTTACTACTTGCATATGAATATAAATACGGTATACACCAAAATAACACATTTTACAAGTTTTGTCTGTCTGTCTGTCTGTTTGTTCCGGCTAATCTCTGAAATAGCTGGACCGATTTTGACGGGACTTTTTTTGGCAAGTAGCTGATGTAATAAGGAGTAACTTACGCTACTGTTATTTTAGAAAAATAAAATAAAATTTCACGCGGACGAAGTCGCTGGGGCCAGCTAGTCTATAGATATACCGAGATTTAATATTTAAGTTGCTATTATGTTGTTGACAAAATTTTACTGTAATGTTACTATTACGTTATCCTACACAATTTGTATTATTTTGGATGAATAAATAAATAAATAAATAATAATCTATACATCTATACATATAAATAAAATTGGAGTGTCTGTTTGTAATATTGAAATAACCGTTTTTTACTACATGCATATGAATATATATAAGGTACATATACCAAAATAACTATTTTTATAATTTTAGTCTGTCTGTCTGTCTGTCTGTTTGTTCCAGCTAATCTCTGAAATGGCTGGACCGATTTTGACGGGATTTTTTTTTTGGCAGGTAGCTGATGTAATAAGGAGTAACTTAGGCTACTTTTATTTTAGAAAATAAAGTTAAAAACCACGTGGACGAAGTCGCGGGTACAGCTAGTGTATAATATATTAGAGATACCTACGTGTTTTTTTATTGATGACTAGCTGTACACGGGATTTCGTCCGTGTGGAATTTCACTTTATTTTTCTAAAATATAAGAAGTTAAATTCCACGCGGACGAAGTCGCGTGTACAGCTAGTTATCGGTAGTCTAGCGATTTAGCTAGCACACCGCTTTGATTCCTGCTTGGTGGTCGAGGGTTCGATTCCTCGCACGCTGCAAACATTTGTATTCATGAGTATGATTGTTTGTAACGGTCTGGGTGTTTTCTATGTATAGATAATATATATGTATTTACCACAAAAAATCTTTGTATTTATATCAGTTGTCTAGTACCCATAACATAATCTTCAGCTAGCTTAACTTGGGTCTAGACGAAGCTGTGTGAATTGTCTTGAGATTACTATTATTACTATAATAAATCTTTTCAAATCAGCCGATGTTTATTTTTGCCATAATACGTGCTGTTACCATGTGATAATATTACGTACGTACTTATTAAACTATTAATTTATTATTAAATTATTAACTATTTATACTGTTTTAAATGTGATGCGTTCATTATTTATATTTCCTTTGAATTAAAGACAAATGTATATATATATATACATTTATATAAACTTGCACACTTAGTTGATCCAGCCACGATCCGTAGATATTGCTGATTCCACTGTCTCTCTCTTTCTATCACTATAACGGTAGCGTGGTGGAACGGCAACATGTTGCCGTTCCGCGTTCTACCACTATCTTTGTATTCTAATATGCGATGTTGCCGTTCCGGCCGAGACCATGCGTTGTTGCCAAATGTATTCGTCGATAGTAGTAGATACTCGATATATATTTTTTCAACAATTTCCTGCAATAGTGAATCCGTATCGGCAAAATTTTTTAAATGCACAAAGATTTTTTGGCTCTGAATATATTTAAAAATCATTTACTTGTGTGTTGATGAATTTATATACTAGTACATGAAGTACCTAATACTTGTTTTGATTTGAATAGGTAGCAATATTATGAATTTATTATACGTAATCTAAAGATTTTGATGAAATAAAAGTAATTAGTTATCTGTTAACCTTGACTTCATGCTGGCACCAGTATTATCAGATGATGAACATACTCTTCGAAAACTTACAGCAGAAATATCGTGTTTGGACTCATTAGATAGGTCTCGATGAATAGAGTTTAAAAAACTTAAAATAAATGGTAAATTAGAAATAATGTATAAATACCCCTTACGTAAAATTCAACCACTTTAAACTTAATAATAATAATAATTAGGAAAAGAGAAAAGCTATACATGCACTGAAAGTAATTGATGCCTTCCACACAATATTTATTATTAAACAACTCTGTTTGTTCAGTAAAAGTGTAAATACACTGGTAACCTTTAATCATATTTTATATGCAAACATTACATATACAAACCCTAAAGTTTTATTTCAGAATGGCCAGTAGTTTTGAAGAAATAAGTCTTTGAAATTGTACGTGTAACTTATATATATACTAGTTTTTTCACCATAACAAACAACACCAATATGGCCTAGTTAGTAGTTTACCTGTGTACCATTTAATAATAATAGTAATCTCAGGACAATTCACACAGCTACATCTAGACCCAAGTTAAGCTAGCTGAAGATTATGTTATGGGTACTAGACAACTGATATAAATACAAAGATTTTTTTCGTAAATACATATATATTATCTATACATAGAAAACACCCAGACCGTTACAAACAATCCTACTCATGAATACAAATGTTTGCAGCGTGCGAGGAAACGAACCCTCGACCACCAAGCAGGAATCAAAGCAGTGTGCTAGCTAAATCGCTAGACTACCGACAACTAGCTGTACACGCGACTTCGTCCGCGTGGAATTTAACTTCTTATATTTTAGAAAAATAAAGTTAAATTCCACACGGACGAAATCCCGTGTACAGCTAGTCATCAATAAAAAAACACGTAGGTATCTCTAATATATTATACACTAGCTGTTCCCGCGACTTCGTCCACGTGGTTTTTAACTTTATTTTTCTAAAATAAAAGTAGCCTAAGTTACTAGGTAGTACCCTTATTACATCAGCTACCTGCCAAAAAAAGTCCCGTCAAAATCGGCCCAGCCATTTCAGAGATTAGCCGGAACAAACAGACAGACGGACAAAAATTGTAAAATATGTTATTTTGGTGTATGTACCGTATTTATATTCATATGCAAGTAGTAAAAAACGGTTATTTCAATATTACAAACAACAGGCTTCAACATTCTCAAGTACCACAAAAAAGATGTTTTTTTATCAAATAAACAGTTTTTATTAAAAACAAGCTGTTCCCGCGACTTCGTCCGCGTGGAATTTAACTTTATTTTTCTAAAATAAAAGTAGCCTAAGTTACTTCTTATAAATCAGCTACCTGCCAAAAAAAGTACCGTCAAAATCGGTCCAGCCATTTCAGAGATTAGCCGGAACAAACAGACCGACAGACAGACAGACAAAAATTATAAAAATTGATATTTTGGTATATGTACCTTATATGTATTCATATGCATGTAGTAAAAAACGGTTTTTTCAATATTACAAACAGACACTCCAATTTTACTTATATGTATAGATGTATAGATTATTATTTATTTATTTATTTATTCATCCAAAATAATACAAATTGTGTAGGATAACGTAATAGTAACATTACAGTAAAATTTTGTCAACAACATAATAGCAACTTAAATATTAAATCTCGGTATATCTATAGACTAGCTGGCCAAAGCGACTTCGTCCGCGTGAAAATTTATTTTATTTTTCTAAAATAACAGTAGCGTAAGTTACTCCTTATTACATCAGCTACTTGCCAAAAAAAGTCCCGTCAAAATCGGTCCAGCTATTTCAGAGATTAGCCGGAACAAACAGACAGACAGACAGACAAAACTTGTAAAATATGTTATTTTGGTGTATGTACCGTATTTATATTCATATGCAAGTAGTAAAAAACGGTTATTTCAATATTACAAACAGACACTCCAATTTTATTTACATGTATAGATGTATAGATTAAAAAAAAAGTAACAGTCATAAGGCTAGTCGTATGCCTAATATATATAATAATGTAATAAATTCATGTAAACAGAAATTGCGGGAACATTATTTAAATTTGTAACTTTTTTACTGTCCTTCTCCTTTTTTCACATCTTTCTGTTATATCCCTATAGTTCTCTCTATATGTTTTTCTTACTTTCAATTTGAGACTGTACTTATAATTTGATTATCGGATCATTATGTGTTTATTTATACATTTATGGGTTATATATTTATGTATGTATATTGTTATTTTTTTATAGAAATGTATATTTTGCTTTGTATTTATATATCTTTTTTTGACATTTCTTATTTATATTAGTGCACCGCCAATAATCTTTCGCTGCACCACTCATGGTTGCCTGGTAAATAACGCGGCAAGATATTAAGTCCGCCACATGTACAAATTTTTTTGTGCATTAAAGTTAAATAAATAAAAAAAATACAATACTGTTTAATGAAAATGCGTATTGTCTAGTGCTTTGAGATGTATCAAAATAAGGTCAACAAAAAAGTGATGGTATATGTCTATCTCTCAAGGATAACCAACAATAACCATTTTTTATCTTTTACATTTTACGGGAATTTTTTTTATCGTATGTTTCACTTAAAATCATGTAAACTATGCTATTATGTCATAATCTAAAGAAATAATAATATTTTATAGTGAAATATCCACTATAAAATAATAATGTAAGTAGCAATGTAATTCGTTACGCGCGAATCAGGTGTTATAAGGTCAAAGGTCGGTGCACCCCGCGTATTTGATAAATAGTGCTTCTCTGGATGTCTTTAAGAGAAAATAGCAGTATGTACGTGTATATGTACAAGTCCTTAAGTGTTAAGTTTTTCAAATGTACAATAAAGAATAAATATTTTTAAGTACAGTACTTACGTACATTAATATAATACCTACTTTTTACTTGTATCTATTGTCATTAAAATTAAATTATAAGTTCTTAACTTGACCACGACTATGTGACCCTCTCTTGGCGCCAAAACGAGTGAAAAAATGAACAGCATACGACGACGACGCATACCTATAGAGTGGAGCAACTGCTTATTCAGTTTTATTCAACTATTTAGTCCCTCCACCGTTACAATGAATGGAGGCGCATATTACAATGTACGTAGCATTGCGAATATAAAATATCTAGATTAGGTATAATAAATTCATAATTGATAGTCCGTTACGGTATCAGAGCCAAAAAGTCTTCTTTCTTTGTTTATGTACTGTTAGATGCGCCAGCGACTTTGTTTTATACTACACTATGTAATGATTGATATACCTAAAATAAATAAAATATCTGAGGTTTGGACAAAAATTCAAAAGGTACTTTATTTTGAAAAAGTATTTTGAAAATACCTATTTTGCATTTAGTATTTGAAATACAAAACACAAAACTATTTTTGTTTTTAGAGTGACATTTCTATGAATTCACTGTCGATAGCGAGCGGTGCGATGGAAAAAGATAACCGTTTATAAAAATATAATAAATAGCCCTGGACAATTAACACAGACGGATACTGAACTGATATAAATAGATATTTTTATTTTGTAAATACATATATAATATACATATAAAACACCCAGACCGATGAAAACAATCGATGACCGATGAGTACAAATGTTTGCACCGTGCGAGAAATCGAACCCGTGACCATCGGATGTAAAGCGGTGTGACCACCGAGGCAGTCGATATATATAAATAATCTTATGAATTTAATTTATTCTAATTTGTTTGTGTGCGCGGGGTGCGGTGTACGGTGCTCCCCCCTGCCTCCACCGTTGCTAGAGCTTGCATGTATGGAGCATTGCGAATATAAAATATCTAGATTAGTAAATTCATAATTGATAGACCGTTACGGTATCTATATATATTCTGATTAAAATAAGTATCGCAGTAAGGACCAGTATATAAAGTGATCAACACAATTAATTGATTTTTGAAATATATATACAGAGCCAAAAAGTCTTTGTGTATTCAAAAAATATCTAATTTGTTTGTGTGCGCGGGGTGCGGTGTACGGTGCAGGGGGGACCCTGCCTCCACCGTTGCTGGAGCTTGCATGTATGGAGCATTGCGAATATAAAATATCTACATTAGTAAATTAATAAATTCATAATTGATAGACCGTTACGGTATCTATATATATTCGGATGAAAATAAGTATCGCAGTAAGGACGAGTATATAAAGTGATCAACATAATTAATTGATTTTTGAAATAAATTCAGAGCCAAAAAGTCTTTGTGTATACCAAAAATTTAGCCGTTCGGAGCCAGTCATGCACGAATTATTAGTAAAAAATGTGTCGAGTATATCGTACTATCGACGAATATATATGGCCACATCGCAAAATAGAATGCGACGTTGCCATACCGCCTGAGATATACGCGATAGGAGTCAAGTTATTCAGTGCAAAAGGTGGAATCAGCAAGTGTATAGGTTGTGGCGTGATCAACAAAGTGCCCAAAGAGGTGTTTATATATATATATATATATATATATATATATATATATATATATTTATATATATATAATACATGTACAAAACTTCCTCTTGAATCATTCCATATTTTAAAAAAAATCCCGCTTCAAAATCTGTTGCGTAGTTTTAAAGATTTAAGTGTACAAAAGGATGGACAGACAGCGACAGTGACTTTGTTTTACACTATGTAATGATATATGTATAAAAAAAACGTATATGTAACAGTGTATATAACTGAATTTTCTCTACTGTAGATATAAAGAGTTTTTTACTCGTTTTAAATTTGATGTCATTATTTGTACGTACAGTTACGAAAAACCAATAAAAATAAATAAGACGCGGTTAGATCCCTAATAAAGAGTCTTTATTTTATTTTTTATTTATAAATAATGTTACAAGTGACAACCCTAGCCGTTATCATAATTTATTAGTACCTCGCTCCACAGGTACGGACGCGTGGCTTATCTGTCCTCCGTGCGCTTAACTAGATTCAACCCCGGTTATAGTCGAAAATGACCGGTATATTACTATAATGTACACATTACGTAGGTTCCACTAAGCAGTATCCGGATATCCGGATACCAAAGGCCATTAAGTTAAGAACGTCGTTTCATAATATTTCTAAGAGATTCTGAAATTCAATTTCTTGTACTGCGGAATGGTATATTAATATTGTGGACCTTTACGTTTGCTTCGATGGCAAAAATAAAGGTCACCAGCCTTAGTATGCAACCTTACTTCCGATGGTTGCAGTTCGATTCTCGACCTATAGAGATTTTTTTATATTTGAGTACCAATAAGATATAAAAGATAATCTATATCCGTTCTCGTATTAATCTAACAATATATCTTCACTTTAAGAACTTTTTACTTGGGAGTATGTAACAAAACTCGGTGGTTTAGCGTTTAAGCGGTCTTTGCAACGCATCAGGAATCGAATCCCCGACCATCGGAAGTAAAATGGTATATTTTACTTCCATTGGTCGCGGATTCGATTCCTGATACGTTGCAAAGAACACATTCATGAGACACATGTATGGGTCGGGGTATTTTCTGTATATTATGTATGAATTTATAAAAATATAGACAAGTATTTCTATCAATTGTTTAGTACCCATAAAACAAGCTCTGCTTAACTTAGTTCTAGATGGCGTTCAAAATTCAAAAATTCAAAATTCAAAATATCTTTATTCATGTAGGTCTATTACAGACTCTTATGATATGTCAAATCTACCGTCAGTTCGGAATGATATCGAGATGAGAAGAACTGACAAGAAACTCAGCTCGTATTTTTTTTTTTCAAATAATAGTGGAACATGTTTATGATAAATACAGTTATTAAAATTCAAATTTGGGAGAATAGAGTGACCACCAGCATATGCTATCGCAAAGAACAAAAAATTTATTCAGTGTTCACAACCTGAACAGACCAATCCCCACAAGCAGCACCCGTTCACGAGTATGACGTATGAGTGTTGTGTGAATTGTTCAGATTTATTCTTATCATTATAATGAATGTACAATAACGTCCAATAAAATAACATTATTCGTCTCCTAAAATGTGGTATTTATTATTAAAATGGTATCCAATAATTCTCACATAATACAAGTCCGTACTCTGCCAGCCGCGTTAAACTTTCCTAGAACTTGACCTAGATTTATGACTGAAATATATTTAGGGGAAGAGAAAAGGCTGCGCCCACCATATCCACCATATCTTGTATTCCACATAGAGTTATATTGCGTTAGATACCTATATTTTAGTGAGAATTATATCTTCAGTTTCTCCTAAACTCACGTATTTCAGTTTGAAACTAGCCTAAATAATAGAGATCTAAATGTACTGTATAGGTATTTATAGACAATTTCTTTTCTATTTAGTTTTAATGTAATATTATTAAAATTATAATAATAAAAAACTTAATTGATAAATATAAATATTGCGTTATATATGTAAGTAACCATAAATTTACCTCTTTTACCTATGATATTTTTTTTAAATAGATAGACTCTTTGGAGATTCCTAAAGTTTTTTAATGCTAAATAATTTGACTGGTAACCAGGCAAAATTATACAGCGTCTTTATCAGTAATACTAATATTTGATTTTAGTTTTCGACAATTATTTGCTAATATTAAATTAAATCTTGGTATTTTATTTCGAACTACTCTAATGCTGTTGGCCGCAGCTGGCCTTTACAGCTTCACCAAAGACGAGTTCAGATGGCACTCCAAACTCGAAGAAGGCTGATAAAACGGCTGAAAGCCATCTCCAGCTTGTGGGACAAGTATATTCTCAGTCATTATATTTATATATGCATATTCTTAAGTGGTTTGAAACCGTGTAATAACCGTACGTTTTGCATCCACCGATTAACTGCAACTTCTCTTTTGATTTTTAACTTATGAGCCTAAACTTATTCATCTATACATCTATACATGAAAATAAAATAGGAGTGTCTGTTTGTAATACTGAAATAATATGAATATAAATACGGTATGTATATATACCAAAATAAGATTTTTTACAATTTTTGTCTTTCTGTTTGTTCCGGCTAATCTCTGAAATGGCTGGACTGATTTTGACGTGACTTTTTTTGGCAGGTAGCTGATGTAATAGGGAGTAACTTAGGCTACTTTAATTCCAAGCGGACGAAGTCGCGGGAATAGCTAGTAGACAATATAATTCATTTCCGCGGCAGTGTTATATCACTTTTCTTTTATTTAGAAATAAATTAAAGCTAGTCGACATTACAGACGACTAAGATAAAAAAAATATTATAGGCAACGATATAACCATAACAAGTAGAAAAACATAGTCCATTCAATGAATAACCATTATATTAAGCTTACCTGAATGAAAGGGTAGTCAACGGTCTGTATGACTTATGACTGTTCACATCGGCCATCGGAGTCCCCCAGAAGTCGTCCAAAAGCAGATGCTTCAAGGAATTACTCCCAGTGACGTCACCATTCGTCACGATGGCCGGTATATCATCATGTACGAAGTCACCGTTGAGGCTGTTCATGTAGCTGAGGACCGCAGTGGTGGTCACCATCACGTAGATGGCGTAGTCGCCGTTTCTACTGTTCTTGGACGGCTCCTCGCGGACAGTGGTGAGCGAGCGTCGCTTCATTTTGGGTGTGTTCCTCAATACTTTCACAGTCACATGTTTGCACCTACACATTTGTAGATTTTCTGTAACAATCGAAATTTTTATATTAGAAATGTATTTATCTATACATATAAATAAAATTGGAGTGTCTGTTTGTAATACTGAAATATCATTTTATTACTACAGGCATATGAATATAAATACGGTACATACACCAAAATATAATTTTTTTTGTCTGTCTGTCTATCTGTTTGTTCCGGCTAATCTCTGAAATGGCTGGACCCATTTTGACGGGACTTTTATTAGCAGGTAGCTGAGTAAGTAATAAGGAGTAACTTAGGCTAATTTTATTTTGGTAAATTCTCGAATTAACTTTTTGTTAAATTCCACGCAGACGAAGTCGCGAGTACAGCTAGTATGTATAATAATACGCATTTATTAACAGTCGTAAAAACAAAAATATAAATAAAGGGCAAGTACAATGCATAATTAAATAATTTTGTTTGACCGTACATTGGACTTCCTCTTTCTAATTGCATATGAATTTACCAAGATGATTTACAGGGAGAACCACGTGGAGTTCGGCCTGACATAGTCTATTGCAAGCAATGGGGTTACTAACCCCCTTCCTTCCAACGAATACGAGATACAACACTATATCTCTATTGGTGGGTATTGTTAGTAATGTGGATTAATAACCCCATTGCTACCCATGTACAATGTCAGGTTGACCTCCACGTGGTTCCCCTTGGAAACCATCATGTTATATTTCTGATGAATTTGCCACGATGGGCTAACTCTCATGATCATCTTATCATCATCTACTGGTGACCCACCAACGTAAACCGTTACCGAAGGCGGGTGCACCATTCCATTATCATCCATAAGAACAAAAACTCTATAAGTCCATCTAGGATTAAAATCTTGATATAATAATAACAAAATATATAGGGAAGGATCATCATCATTATCATCTCAGCCCGGAAGACGTCCACTGCTGAACAAAGGCATCCTCCAAAGATCTCCACGACGATCGGTCCTGCGCTGCTCGCATCCAATGCCTTCCAGCGATCTTAACCAGATGGTCTTTCTACCTTGCTGGAGGCCTTCCCACGCTGCATCTTCCGGTCCGCTATAATATTATATCTTACAGTAATAATAATGTATTATTAATTTAACTTTTTCCACCACACGCCCACAAAATATAATATCCCTATCAAAATGGGAAACTCGCTAAAATGATTACCCATACAAATAGGTACACGGCGTATCGCGTTAACATTCAAGTTGGAATAAAATATCCGGGATTCCATCGCGCTGTTCATGGGGCCGTGAGGGCCGCGTAATCTAAATAACTATTTTTCAATATAGCTGCAATATAACGTTATGAATTTCGTCCAGCCTACTCTAAGGTACGTGCTCCAAATATTATATTTGAAGGAAGAAAAAGGCAAAATATGTGAAGTGGAAACTTGGACGATGTATTTCGGATTTGAAGAGACTGGTGCCGCTTATATTGGACAGATATTCTTTTAATATATTTTTATTTAAAAAAAAAATAATGATGATAACCCTGGACAGTTCACAGTACGTCAAGTATTATAATTTCTATAAAGAGTATAAAATTGTAGTAACAACAGTAGTGTTATATGTATAAGTATATATACTGCAATGTATATATATCTGTCCATATGTTACCTTTCGACGACTAAACGATTGAATAAGTCTTGAGGAAACACATGAAGACATATTGTATTATAAACATATATAGACTATATTTACAAAAACAAAAAAGCTAGCTATCTAGTCTCAGCTAGCATTACCTACTTACTAAACATTCGTAATTGATTACTTAGATGACAAACGTGCATGGCAATAGTTGTTCATGCCCGGGATTTTCATTTAATGTTAGACATAGACACCTATATAAGTGAACAATGTAAAAAAACTGGCTTTTCAAAAAATAGGATACGAGCTGAGTTTCTTGTCCGTCAGTCAGTTCTTCTCATGTCGATATCATTCTAAACTGACGGTATATTGGACATATCATAAGAGTCTGTAATAGACCCACATGAATAAAGATATTTTGTGTAATTTTAGTCGAATTTCTTGCAAATTCTTCTCGATTGAATGGGTATACGGAACCGAAGGGTAGCGAAAAAAATATTAATAAAAAATTGATATACATAAGCGGCTAAATGTCCTACACCAATCAAAAATCCTTTAATTTTGATTTGATTTGATTATTGTGACTGTATGACATGGAAAGGAAATGAATTCTTGGGTAAATAAACAATAAACAATACTTTATTACTTTATTTTTAATATGAAATTATTATTTTACATTATAATGAAGTACATTTTCTTCTATTAACTTCTTATCTCACCAGAGACTACAGAGCATAAATCATAAAGATAAACATAATATTGTTTGTACACAAAGAATCACTCTATCTATTAAAAAAAACCGCTTCAAAATATGTTGCATAATTTTAAAGATTTAAGCATATATAGGGACAGACAGCGACAATGACTGTTTTATTCTATGTAAGTAGCTACTCGCCCCGGCTTGGTACGGGTATGTATAATATATATAAACCTTCCTCTAGAATCTCTCTATCTATTAAAAAAACCGCTTCAAAATCCGTTGCGATATTTTAAAGATTTAAGCATATATAGGGACAGACTTCAGCGGACAGACAGCGACAGCGACTTTGTTTTATACTATATAATGATGACTATTATGTAGAAAGCACGTCGGCAACAAATAGAATCAGATTTATCTCGACCGATCAATACACATTGTTAACTTGTCGCCGTCGAGCAAACATCATTACTGAAATAGCCTGGGGTTTCAGGCCTTCTGTGGGCTGCATAAATAAATCTAAATCGGCCGGGTGAAGGATAAGTAGTTGGTTGTCTCTACGTGTAAATATAGTGTGTAATAGTGTAAATATACTTAGAAATTATTAATACTAGTCTTAACAGAGGCCGTCAAATTATAACCCTACTATCACTACTACATCCGCGTGAAATTTATAGCCTATATGTTATTCTGATGTATAAGCTACATTACTGTAAAGTTTCATTAAAATCTGTTCAGTAGTTTTTGCGTGAAAGAACAACAAACATTCATACTTACAAATTTTTGCTTTTATAATATAACTTAATATTAAGTTCCAAAATAAGCAGAGCTTGTATCCCAGTCCCCAAGTATTAGACAACTGATAGAAGTATATTTTCATGATGATGATATAAATTTATTACATTAACATACAAGGAAACACCCACATCAATACAAACAATCCCACTCATGAATACAAATGTTTGTACTATACGAGAATCGAACTGACCACCGGAATTGAGGCTGTATGCTAAATCGCTGGACTACCAAATCCATCATAAACTAATCGTATTTTAAAATTTATAACAAGGTTTTGTGTAAAACTCCTTATATGTAAATTTTAAAGCTCACTATGTTCTGACATTTAACGTTTTAAACACTCTCATAGACCTATTATTTCACTTATACGACGGTCATGTCATTAGATACTAACTACACAATTACAACTTGTAATTACCCATTAGTTACTAGTTATAAAATATATATGTTCTCATTATTTATATATATTTAATCGAATTAGGTGTTATTTTCCGGAAATCCATTTCACTACATGATGAATTTATATTACTTTGTTTAATTCCGCTAGAATACGTTTAATTGTAGCGGAATAAAATAAAATGATCCATCCATTCATCAAATCCATCAAGTAGCTCATTATTAATATTGTTAACAGGGTCTTAACAAGGATTTTATTGTAAACTAGCGAACCGTCCTGGCTTCGCATGGATCTACAACAAATCTTTGAATTTCTCGGCCTGTTATATACCATAACGCATACATAAACCTTCCTCTTGAATCACTATATCTCTCACTACAAGCTGCATTAGAATCCGTTGCGTGATTTAAAAGTTATAAACGAATATACATGGACGACGAGTTTGTTTTATATTATGTAAAGATATTAGTTTCCTAACTAGAAGTATATCTACGATAAGCCTGATTATATCTACCTATATTTATTTATATTTAATACTTAGCAAAGTTAATTATTTAATGAATTGCTTACGAATACAATTTGACAATATTGCATAGGTCTTCTATAATATTTTTGGCGTGTAAAAGGTTAATGTGATTACTATTTAAATTTATCTGATTCAGTTTTTACTACTATATATGTAAAGATAGTTTTCTCTCTTGGTGTTTCGACTAGGTTGCACTATTTGTGGTCAAGAGCTGATGGATTAGCTATCGTTGATGATCTGACTTATCATTTAACTATATTACTATAATAATTTATACTAAACTTGCTACTCGGCCCGGCTTCGTACGGGTGTACATGTATTATATATATATACCTTCCTCTTGAATCACCCTAACTATTAAGAAAACCGCTTGAAAATGCGTTGAGTAGTTTTAAAGATTTAAGCATACGCAGACAGTGACAGGTGCTTTGTTTTATACTATATAGTGATGTGAAAGTTTAGAAATAGATGATACATTTAACATCAGAAAACAAACAATCCGGCTCGAAGGACCATAAAGATGTATAAGTCTGCTGTGACACACACAATCTGGATGCTATGATATTGTACGAATGATAAGTCCAAACTGCTTGCCAACTTGAATTAATGAGTATACGATGCTTGAGTGTGGACTGACGCTAGCTTGTGTGTATTTGGGTGTACTTAAGGGAAAAAGGTATATGTGGGTGGTATGTGGACGCAGAGCGGTGTGAAATACTGACGGCGACAGTCACGTACCATACAATTAAATTACAAAACAATTATCGCATCCAAACGATAGTAAACAAAACTTCACGCAACTTATTAAAATCAAATTATTATCCAATCGAAATTGTTAATAACAGTCCAGACTGACGCACTACGTGTTAACTATAGTACAGATAGGACGATATGTCCGGCACAGTGGTACCGGCTAGATAACATAAAATTCATAGTTGACTATGTCCGAACTTACGGTAATATTTTCAGACTGGAAATCATACAGAACATAGAATACATCCATGTAAATTCAGGCATAATATACATAAACACCGAAACCAATGCGAACAATTTTGTGTCATGCAACAACAACCGTATCCACATATCATATTACGTGAACGGATAGGGTATTTAAATTTATTGAAAGAAGCGGACGAAGTCACAGCCAATAGTGAGTCTACTATAATAGTAAGTCGTTATTATAGAACTACTATGTAAAATGCACAGCGGATTTACATTCTAAGTAGCGATACTTACCTTTAATATTAAATGGCGGGACGGAAATCGAATCTTTTATGAATACCCAAAAAGGAACAAAAAGGGACGATTGTTAAAACGTTTGAGAGACATTTATTATTTATTGGCAATCTTCTTTTGTCTAATCCATATACCTAACTCAGACTAACTACGCTACCGCTGAATCTTACATTTAAATTTTCAATCGAAACCATAAGGAAAATCAGTATTTTGTTCTATATTTCTTTTTAAATGATATTTTATTTTTTATTTTTTTTCGGACTACTCTAATGCTATTGGCCGCAGCTGCCCTTTACAGCTTCACCGAACGATAGGGGGCGAGTGCAGATGGCATCCAAACCCGCGGAAGGACTTATGGAGCGGCTGAAGGCCAACCACCGCCTGACGGATACGACTTTAGTCTGAGGGCACCACTAGGGCTTCGAAAATCAGTTCAGGCCGTCATAACATCGATCCCCGTTGAATTGGACGGGGGATCGATCGGAGGGGTTTTATTGTATTTACTGCCATAAGTCATATATAATTTACTTTATATAAGTATGTAGTGTGTGGGAACGAGAAGGAAACATTATATCGTCTCTAGTGCACACTGCTGGCGTCATAGAGCCATTAGGCTCTGAACGGTGTGTAAGAACAGTTGTTTGTCTGGGAAACAATAATTAAGACGACAATCATACAATATGTCCATTATTTTAACTCGTAATTACATCAAGAAATCGTCAGTTACTATAAATAATCAAATTGTAATAAAATGTAATTTGTTGTTAAAAGTAATTAAATGAAAATAGTTAATTTTACTTTTTCTCGTGGTTAGCGTCCAAGCTAATAGTACTTGATAGACAAGTCTTCCACCCACTAATTTTTAATTTAATAGCACTGTGCGTTTACGGTATACCACCTGCGTATACGGTATATGCTGCCGGGGCACCAGTGGACGATGTTGAACGAGCATGAAGCCAGAAGGGCAAGAAAAAAGAACTAGAAAGTGTACACAATCTTGCGAATTTTGAATAACTTCCGACGAGACAATGGCGCGCTTTCTTTTTTTTTAACAAAGGGAAATAATACCCCACAATAATAATCTTCTGAGACATTTTATCGTGAATTCCACGGTGACAGATCAATCAGTCAGGCAGAATAAGTCCCTTTATAAGTTAAACAGTACGCTCCCTTGCCACATAGTCTGGTAATTTGGTCATAACAATATTTAAATATTATTCTAGGTAATTTTAGTCTTTGTTTTTTTTTCTACCCCGCTTATCAAATAAGCATCTCTCATCTCAGGATGATACATTTCTTTGCGATATATCCAATCTTTTTTTTTTTAGATTCTCAACAAACACGAATTACTAAATAATACCGTACCACAGATTACAATACAAGTAGTATCTGTTCCAACCTTCATAATCGTAAATATTTTTTCTCATTTTCAATTCCATCATTGAAAATGACAAAAAAGAAGCAAAGATCCTTAGACCTTAAAGCCATTTTTTTTATAACACAGGAGACAAACGAGCATGAAGCTCAAGTGATGGTAAGTGATTACCGCCGCCCATGAGCACCCGCAACACCAGGGGAATTGCAAGTACGTTGTCGGCCTTTTAAAAAGGAATAACCTCTTTACTTGAAGGTTTCAATATCGTATCGGTTCGGAAATACCATTGCTGAAAGGTTATTCCACAATGTGGTGGCCTAAGGCCTAAGGTGGCCTATGGTGGCCTAAGGAGCCTAAGGCCAATTATTATATAAAATTATTCAGTATTGCTTTCATTCGTATTCAAAATTATTTAAGTCTTGTCCATATCATTGCATCAATTATTTAAACTTATATCGATTTATTTGACATTGGTGAAATCATCGAAACCTTGATGGAGCCACAGATAAAAAAATTACGACAAGTAAGCATTGTAAAGAAAGCCTACTCAACAGAAAAAAACCTAGCGTGATTCTTTTGTTACTGTTTATCTATCTACCTTAATTTTAGACCGCGAGAAATCGCTGACTGACTTGGTACTTGGCAGAATTGTGAAAAAGTATTGCCGTCTCATAAAAAATGTATTGACACGTTTTAAATTATCTGATGAAATATTATATATAGTAATGGTCGCCCAATAGTCCAAATTCGACCATAATAACTAATACAAAAATCTTTGAACCAACAATATTTATATAATAAAAAATGAGTATATATGCGTGTATGTGTCAAATATATGGTAGTGTATGTATTATTTATGCTTAATTTAAAAAAGATATTACCTTTTTGTAACGAGTGCAGAAAGGTAATCTTTTTTAAATTAAGCATAGCTCTATATCTTATATATGAAATTCTCGTGACACAGTTTTCGTTCCCATACTCCTCCGAAACGGCTTGACCGATTCTCATGAAATTTTGTGAGCGTATTGAGTAGGTCTGAGAATCGGCCAACATCTATTTTTCATCCCCCTAAACGTTAGGGGTAGTCCACTCCTAATTATTATTTTTATTTTAAGGCAAAACAACGTTTGCCGGGACAGCTAGTAAACTATAAGTGTGCGTTACATACTCCTCCCTCCACGCAATATTTAAGTCGATTGTCTTCTTTTAGTTATAATTTCTATTGTACAATAAAGTATTACAAACAAACAAACAATTTTCGTAAAAAGGACTACTAAGTTTTAGCTTCACATACTAATATAATGTCGGTTTCACCCGCGTTAAAGTATATATAAACTTCAATAAAAAATAACTATATTACTGTAAAATTTCATCAAAATCTGTACATTGGTTTTTGCGTGCAAGAGTAACATACATTCATTCATACTCACAAACTTATGTATCTCTAATATTATTATGATTTAGACTTTAAAATATTTTGAAACAATAAAATGGAAGATTAGTCTGAAAAGTTTTTCAGAAGCATACTTATTGAAGTGAAGACAGATGTTCGATATAAAATCAAGATGCGCCATAATGTGGGTATTACAACTTATGTAAATACATTAATTCAGTTAGCTTCATTAATTCAGGTGAGTAGAAAAGTTTTATTGCTGCTTTAACACTATTAAGGATTTTTATGTACAAACTAGCTATTACCGCGGTTTCACCTGACTGTAATTTATGGAACACGGGGCAGCTAGTTTCCTATATTTCGATTGGGTATTTTTAAATCTAACTTGACAGTGAGTTTCTTAGATTAATTGAGTTTGTTAAAGATGTATCTTGAAATAGACAAATTATGTTTAAGAAAAGAAATTCTCTGTGTAACACTAAACATTATATTAAGTACCAGCTGTGCCCGCAGTTGCATCCTCGTTAAATTTTAATAAAAAATATATTTTATATGTTATTCTGATGTATAAGCTAGATTACTTGTAAAGTATCACAAAAATCCGTTCAGTAGTTTATGCGTGAAAGAGTAACAAACATACAACGCGAAAGTTTGTGTGTATGTACACACAAACTTTCGCGATTATAATATTATTAACATTACTTGTCCCGACTTGATTTAAAAAAAAATAATTTCCATCCACACTAGTATTAGAAATGCGAAATCGTATCGTATACCAATATACGACTAAACGGATTTTAATGTAATTATACGTAAAGATTTTGTCACGATAACATGATCTATCATCTAAAAATAATAGACAATGTCATATCAGGGTGATAGCTAATAATCTAACAATAAGCTATAAAATCGAAGACTAGAATTTAATCAGAAGAAGTCACAAGTCGCAGTTTATACTATAAAGGGGAGATTTTATATGATTTTGTTCAGCAATTCCTACGTATGCCGGCTTCGGATGACTAGCGGTTAAGCACATCGCCTAACTTCCAACAGTGCGGGTTCAATTCCTAACACGGTATAAATATTTGTATTTATGACATCCCTCAGTCATGAGTGTTTCCTATTTATTTATGTATTTACAAAAAAAGGTATGTATGTATTCATATCAGTCGTCTAATATCCATAACACAAGCTCTGCTTAGCTTAGGACTAGATGGCGCTGTGTGTACCATCTATAAATATTCACATCAAATAAAAAATAATTTATTCGTGTAGGACATTTTAGCCGCTTATGAACGTATTTTTTTTTTATATCATAATTGTTTTCCTTACCTATTATTATTATTATTACCGTTTTTGTCTCATTAACTCAGCTTTTGCTGGTTTTTTAGGCTTTATGGCGTATACCACACTTACGGACCGAAACCAAGTAAGTAAGCAGTGTGTGTGTGTGTATATGTGAGAGAGAGAGCGTGAGTGGGTAACTATGTGAGTGAGAGTGCGAGTGTGTGAGTGTGAGAGTGTGAGTATGTGAGTGTGTGAATATGTGAGTGTGTGACTATAATTGTGTGTTTATTATTATTTCTTAAAACAAATTCCCATCTCCCCTCTTAAGGAGAGGAGATGGCAACTTACCCCCAACTTACTTATTATTATTATTATTAAAGTCTTACGGCATCGTGCCTACCTAGCTAGTACAATAACTTGAGACCGCAAAATTATGTCTGCAGCCAACACCGCAGTGGAATATTGTTGCGAGCGTCTAACATAGCTGAGTCGATAGACACCGCCCGCGTTGATGTACAGTCTCGAGGTTTCCCTAAAATTAATATATACCTAATTTAACAGCTTCAAATTCTGTATTGTCTAAACTAATATTATAAAGTGGCTCATCCATTATACTCGTGAATGGATGCTGCTTTTGTATGGAACATGGAAGTTTGACTGTGCTAATGATATATAGTAGCTAGCGTTTACATATACATATCTTCTTTTGTATCTCAATACATCTACGAAAATATTATGTATGCCAGGAAAAACATTAACAGTTTTAAAAAAGTAGGTGATTACACTAATAAAAGCTTCCGTAATATCAACAAACTACCTAAGTGCCGTTTGACCAAAGTCAGTAATTCATTTTATGGAAATTGCGTAAGGTTTTACAAAAAACTCCCAGAGTCTGTAGTCAATTTGCCAGAAAAAAATTCAAAGATGTCATAAAATGTTTCCTTTGTAAAAAGCTTATTATAAAATTTAAGAATTTATAAATGATAATAATGTTTTTGTAGAAAATATCTAACTTAAATTTCATAGCGCTGACAATGTTATCTGATTGAACAGAGATTAAATGCGTAGCGGTTTCTATGTTGATTGTCGCATGCCTAATCCTTGTTGTTAATTAAATATAAGTAAATCAATATTTATTTAAAAGAGCAACACACAAGTTTCTTGCTTATTCTTCTTGTGATGAATTCCGAATAAGCGGTAGAATAAAAAACTTGACTATTCAAAAGTGCTTATATTAAGTTTATTTGAATAAAGATTATTTCTATTTCTATTTCTATATCTGTAGGTGACATCATTGTGGCGATCTTTACTTTGTCCACGCCGGTCCTGAACGGGGACCTGGTGCTCAACCCAAACCACTGCCTGAGGTTTTTTAACCAGGAAGTACGGCGTCTGCCTGGTCTTCGGCGACCCTGGATTTTTCCATGTAGTATTAATTGCAGAAGACTGCATTTTTCATTCCGCATTATGTGACCCAGCACACAGCATGTACACTAGTTTACGGCGTTTGATGGTGTTTAGTACTTCTGTCTTTTTTTGTACTCCTTGGAGAACAGTCTCGTTTCGCACTCCATCCCTCCACGATTTAACTTTAACATTCTCCTGTAAACCCACATTTCGAAAGTTTGTATTCTCTTACACGTCGTTCGTATAAGAGTCCACGCTTCAACGCCATACAGGAGAATAGAAAAGACAGCAGCGCATAATCGAACTCGAGTCACTATTTTTAGAGATCGATTGCAAAGTAGTGTAGTAAGTAGTACCTACTGCTCAATTTCATGAATGTTTTCGCACTTGTTCGATACGGCATTTGATTTCCTCTCTGGTCTGGTCTATGGTCTCCTTATTCATCCACAATACATCCGAGATATTTATAAGACTTTACCCTCTCCAGTGGACTACCTTTCAAAAATATGACATTGTTTAAAGTCCGAGTTGCACGACTTACATATAATGAGCATAAAATCGGATAGACCTATAACAATTTCTTTTTTGTATCTTTATACACACATATAGGCTTACTATATTAGTTCAGATCAGTTATAATAAAAATAATATTATAATCTCTAGACATAATTCACACAGCGTCATCATCTAAGTAGAGCTTATGTTATGTGTACTAGACAACTGATATAGATACTTAGATATATTTTCTGGTAAAATAATATAAATAGAAACATCCAAATCGACATAATCATGCATTGCAGGCGTTGCATACATATACATAGGTATTGCTGAATCAAATCATATAAATTTAAACATATAAATATACATATAAATTCCCCTTTACTGTACAATTTGTGACTCGCGATTTAATCGGATTTTTATAGATATAAAATAGGATATGTCATACAGCCAGCAACTGAAGTGATTTTTTTTATTTCTAGTGTTCGAATGTATGGATTAATAATAATAATAAGTTTATTATGCAATAAACAGATACAAAATGAACTTAACTAAGGATATAAGGATTATATTATATTTATGAATATAAATGTACTGTGCAAGGAATCGAACGGTTTAAATGTTTTAGAAATTCTCTGTGACTACAGACTTCATTCACAGTTTCTCAAAAATCTTAACTCCCTAAAATCTTAACTATTATTTTCACATGGCACAATATAACATTACAAATGCACCGTGCAAGGAATCGAACGGTTTAAATGTTTTTTACAATTACATTTTAGAAATTCTCTGTGACTATAGACTTCATTCTCAGACATTCGGCTAAAGATAGTAACTATTGATGTGTTGCCTAAAATGTTAACTTATAATTGTTTTTTACAATTACATTTTAGAAATTCTCTGTGACTACAGACTTCATTCTCAGACATTCCGCTAAGGACAGTAACTATTGATGTGTTGCCTAAAATGTTAACTATTATTTTCACATGGCACAATATAACATTATTTATAATCGTGACTACAAATGCACCGTGCAAGGAATCGTAGGGTTTAAATGTATTTTACAATTACATTTTAGAAATTCTCTGTGACTATAGACTTCATTCTCAGACATTCCGCTAAGGATAGTAACTATTGATGTGTTGCCTAAAATGTTAACTATTATTTTCACATGGCACAATATAACATTATTTATAATCGTGACTACAAGTGCACCGTGCAAGGAATCGGACGGTTTAAATGTTTTTTACAATTACATTTTAGAAATTCTCAGTGACTACAGTCTTCATTCTCAGACATCCCGCTAAGGACAGTAACTATTGATGTGTTGTCTAAAATCTTAACTATTATTTTCACATGGCACAATATAACATTATTTATAATCATGAATATAAATGCACCTTGTAATGAATCGGACGGTATAAATGTTTTTTACAATTACATTTTAGAAATTCTCTGTGACTACAGACTTCATTCTCAGACATTCCGCTAAGGATAGTAATTATTGATGTGTTGCCTAAAATGTTAACTATTATTTTCACATGGCACAATATAACATTATTTATAATCATGAATATAAATGCACCTTGTAATGAATCGGCCGGTATAAATGTTATTTACAATTACATTTTAGAAATTCTCTGTGACTATAGACTTCATTCTCAGACATTCCGCTAAGGACAGTAACTATTGATGTGTTGCCTAAAATGTTAACTATTATTTTCACATGGCACAATATAACATTATTTATAATCATGAATATAAATGCACCTTGTAATGAATCGGACGGTATAAATGTTCTTTACAATTACATTTTAGAAATTCTCTGTGACTACAGTCTTCATTCTCAGACATTCGGCTAAGGATAGTAACTATTGATGTGTTGCCTAAAATGTTAACTATTATTTTCACATGGCACAATATAACATTATTTATAAGTGACCGCCCTGTTGGGCCGCGGCGAGTGTGGGATACGAGCGAGCGGCGCGGCCCGCCGCGGCGACTCCGTCCGACGAGCTTATGAATTTAATTTTGCGGGTTGGTTTATAGACATCACGTGACTCAAATACTGGCAGCCTTACGCTCCCGCGCTGGAATACGGTACGTGAATTATGCGTTATTTAATAAAAACTATAAGCTCGGGTTAGGTGCAATATAGACATACTGTGATATATTGCAAATATGGCAGAGCAGTTTAGGTTCATATTAAATTCTTTCATGGGAGACTTTCCATAGGGCCTATCTAATCTATTTGCGGTAAGAAGAATTAGACAATTAACAGACGTGGCAACGGCTAAACTTGTCTATTTTAGCTATTTCCATAGCATTATGTCGTATGGTAATTTGTTATGGGGCAAAGCAGCTGATATAAATACAATATTTACTTTACAAAAGAGGGCCATTCGCTCCATTTGTGGTATGGGTTCCAGGGAGGCATTGCGAGAGTATTTTAAGGAATCAAATATTCTCACCGTTGCTTCTCAATACATTTATGAAAATATCATCTATGCCAGGAAGAATATAGACAGTTTCAAAAGAGTTAGTGATTGCACTAATAAAAGCTTACGTAACAATAACAAACTGATTTTACCTAAATGTCGTTTGGCTAAAGTTAGTAATTCGTTTTATGGCAATTGCGTAAGGTTTTACAATAAAATACCAGAATCTTTTATAAACCTGCCAGAAAAAAGATTTAAATGTCAAATAAAACATTTCCTTTGCAAAAAAAGCTTACTGTAAAATTGAAGAATTCGTTAACGATAATTATGTTTTTATAGAAAAACTTTAAATTCATAGCACTGACAATAGAGTGCGTTGCGATTTCTATGTTGATTATCGCATGCCTCTTACTTGTTATACTGTAATTATTTATATAAAAAACATCTATTAAAAAGAGCAGCACACAAGTTTCTTGCTCATTTTTCTTGTGATGAATCTGCATTCCGAATGAGTGGTAGAATCAAATATATGACTATTCAAAAGTGCTTGTAATGAGTTTATTTGAATAAAGATTATTTCTATTTCTATTTCAATTTATGCATTGAATTCCATAATTTACAGTAGGTAGGTAGTAGATGGTTAAATTACACTCACAGCAGGCTAATTATGGACCCTGTTGCATACAATAAGCAGAAGAGAAGAGAGGAAGAGTTTGTTTTATAAATATAGTATTGATTAATAAAATTAAGAAATAAAATACAATGTAATTAATGTATTTAAAAAATTGTTAAAAAAAACCTACAAAAAAACTTATAAAAAATTTTACTATCTCTATTTACGTGTGTATCATTTGACAAAGGCAATATATATGTATATATATAAAACATAATGTATATAAAATGAAGTCAATTCCACTGTCTGTTCGCTTAGATCTTTAAAACTATGCAACGGACTTTAATAAAGGTATCAGCAATATAGATATAATAGGCAGGTTTGTATGTATAATACATGTACACTACTGCGAAGCCGGGGCAGGTAGTTAGTATATAATATATTACAAAGAACATGAAATGTGTAACATGATTATAAAGCTAACATAGAAAATAATAATTTAAAGCAAATAAAATGTAGCATACTTATTAGTTTACCACTTAAAATAGCTTTACAATATTCTTTAAAAGTTACCTGTCTAAAAATCAAATATTATGTTCCAGTACAGAGTGGAAATAATATCATTTTTAATACAAAACACGAGGGCGGACACTGTCCTACAATGAGGCAATTTGTATGTAGTTTAGGAGATATTACAGACATGTACGTAGTATATATTTAGACAATTTGGTTAATTATTGTTGACATAATTTGATGTATAATTCGTTCGATACTTAACTGTTTATTGTACCTTCATTTAAAACTATTATAGCTATTTTTCATGTAGTCTCACTAATTTCTAATTTTACTTTCTTAATGTGTTCTGTTTTTACTAGAGATGAAACGGATATCCGGTAACTATCCGGTATCCGGCCTATCCGACCGTCTTAATACATGATTCGTTCCATACTTAACTGTTTATTGTCAGTGTAACCTTCATTTAAAACTATTATATCTATTTTACATGTAGTCTCACTAATTTCTAATTTTACTTTCTTAATGTGTTCTGTTTTTACTAGAGATGAAACGGATATCCGGTAACTATCCGGTATCCGGTCTATCCGACGGTCTTAATACTATCCGGCCGAATACCGGATAACTACTGTTCAGCTGGTAAGGCATCCGGCCGATATAAAAAAATCTGGGTAAAAAAATCTTTTTTTTAAGTAATTATTTACTTTATTTAGTCTTAGTAATACTTAAGGAATAAAATTAGTTTCACTCAATAGTAAATGACTGTTATAGAAAGAAAATTAATTTATTAGTTAGCTAAGTTCCGCCGGATATCCGGCTATTCGGTCACACGGTTGGCCGAATATCCGGTATCCGGCCAAACTGCTATCCGTTTCATCACTAGTTTTTACTCTTTTATAATGTGCGATAAAGAATTTTAATATATATTGTGTGAGACTATGTATAGGGCGCTGGGGTCGGTGCAGTCCAATGGTGGTAATTAAAAGCGCAGTATGTAAAGGTCACAGTTTATTATAAAAATATATGTCGTAACAAACTATGTATGAAAGCAAGAGCAATAGAAGGAATAATGAATTATAATAAAACCATAGCAACCAAATATTATTCATATAAAAATATAAATATTTACAAATAAGGAATTGTCGTGCCAGCAGCGGCCCGAATGTAAGGAGTCCTGTACATATATAAAATAAAATTAAGTTGGCATAACTACTACCCTTCCGATCCATCCCCCGTCCAATACAAACGGGGATCGAAATTACGACGGCCGAGGTTCGAACCCCTAGTGGTGCCCTCAGACTAAAGTCGTATCCGTCAGGCAGGAGTTGGACTTCAGCCGCTCCATAAGTCCTTCCGCGGGTTTGGAGTGCCATCTGCACTCGCCCCTAACGTCCGGTGAAGCTGTAAAGGCCAGCTACGGCCAACAGCATTAGAGTAGTCCGAAAAAAAAACATAACTACTAGAGATACACAAAAAAAAATTAACTTTACTAACTAACTAATACAAAAGGCAGACTTATCGCTAAGCAATCTCTTCCAGACTACCTTTGGTTAGAGAAAGTAATGGGAGTTACTTAACTAATATATTTACTTTGATGAATTTTTAGTATTTATATGAAATATTAAAACTGTAAGTAAAATAATAAACATCCCTGGACAATTCACACTACGACATCTAGTTCGAAGCTAAGCAGAGCTATGTACTTAGATACAATTATTTTGTAATAACACATAATATACATAGAAAATACCCAGACCAATACAAACAATCGTACTCATGAATATGAAAGTTTGTACCGTACGAGGAATAGAATTCGCGACCATCGGAAGTAAAGCGGTGTGCTAAACCGTTAGACCACAGAGGGTGCCATGTTAATCTATTCTGTTTGTACTTTTTTATATTATAAAAAAGCAATATATAAATATATAATTATCTACAGGCCGCCCACATATATAAATAAAATTGGAATATCTGTTTGTAATATTGAAATAACCGTTTTTTACTACATGCATATGAATATAAATACGGTAGATACACTAAAATAACATTGATTACAATTTTTGTCTGTCTGTCTATCTGTCTATTTGTTCCGGGTAATCTACGAAATGTCTGCACCGATTTCAACGAGACATTGTTTGACAGGTAGCTGATGTAATAAGGAGTAATTTAGGCTACTTTTAATTAAAAAATTAAGTTAAATTCCACGCGGACGTAGTCGCGGGTGCAGCTAGTATTATATATGAACAAATTAAGTAGGTCTGGTCTATATACAGCGCCTTAAGTCATAGTTTCTATACTTAAACTTTCGTAAAGACTCAGAACTTAGCTCAGACGTTAACTTTGAGATTGTTGTAAAACTAATGTATGTGTATGTACACATAAATGTATAAAGATATAAATAATATCTGCTTAGCAATAAGACTAGGAAGATATTATTTAGTTTTCTCAATTAGAAAATCTTTATAAAAGTTTCATTTTTAATTTCATTCATTTTTAATATACTTTATTTATTTCAATCAGACGTATACTCAAATTGTAAATTCGTTATTAAAAAAGCGGAATTAAACAAAACAAATTTATACGTACATTCAATTATTGCAAATGTCAAAGATACATTGAACCGCCCCGCCCGGCCCGCCGGCTAGGTATAGCCCATTGTTTGTACTCATAGCTACATTAGTTCCGACTCATTGGCACTTCGACAAGTAAATTCCCGGGAATTTTCCCGTTGACATGCAATAATGCCGGCATTATTTGTATTATCGAGTGAAATATCTATACTTTGGTACAAATTTATTACCATTCAGTGCATTGCAGCCACTGATACCATATCAAGTAATATTGTTAACTAACTGTCCTGCGTAACTTCGTCTGCATCACACTTATATGAGACTAGCTTTTGCCCGCGGCTTCGCTCGCGTTAATTTATCACCTTAGGGGTGGAATTTATCAAAATCCTTTCTTAAGGGATGCCTACGTCATAGTAGCTTTATGAATGCAAAGTCTCAGCCCGATCGGTTTAAAATTGACAAAGTTTCATGTAAACTTTCATCCTCTATTCTATCCCCTTAGGGGTAGAATTAATCAAAATCCTTTCTTAGTGGATGCCTACGTAATAAAATCTACCTGCATGACAAATTTCAGCCCGATCCGTCCAGTGGTTTGGGCTGTGCGTTGATAGATCACTATGTCAGTCAGTCACATTAGAGTTATATATATTTATATTTGGCGTAATATTTCGTCCAATTTACACAAAATCTTTTAAATTTTTTTTTAAATCAAAAAAATTTTTTTTATGTAAGTATGTTACGCACTTTTATGATATGTGAAATCTACCGTCAAAGTACTCTCTAGTTGAGAAGAACTCACAAGAAACTCAGCTCTAAATTCTTATATATATTTTTAATTATTAGTAAGAAAAACTAACAGTGCACCTTATTAACTCTGATCAACGCGACGGTTGACTGGTAGAGAATGTCATCAGGTCATCAGGCATTAAGTCCATCATGTATACAATTTTGTGTACAAAACAATAGAATTTATTCAAATAAACTTAATTTAAGCACTTTTGAATAGTCATAGATATCCTTCTTTTAATCTACCGCTCATTCAGTAGGCTTTCTTAGCAAAAGAATAAATAAATAAATAAGATTCTCAATCATTATCCCAAAAAATTACGAAGGTAGACTGTACAATAGCGTCTGCGTAGGTACTTCTGCCTTTCGTAGTGGAATTTAACTATTTTTTAATAAAATAAATAAAATTTCTAATACAAAATTAGTATGTAATTATAAATTAACAGCTTTTACTAAGTACATATAAACTAGGTACTTATATAAAAAAGTGTCTATCTGTTTGTCCTTGGCTAGACTATTTTTAACGGGAGTTTCACACGTAGATAACTTTATAAAGATAAGTTACTCCTTTATACTTTCACACATAAAAGGGTGTTAATTTGAAATTAGAGACTTGAATTTTATATATTTAAAACACATTAAAACTCTACAGGACAGTGCAAAATCTTACACTGGCAACTCAACTATTAACTGGGCATTTTCCATTTGAAATACGGAATCTTATCGGTAAATAAAAGTAGTTCGAACAAAAACTATTCAAGTCAGCGGCCACAGAGCTGTCAGGAGCACCCCTGTGTGAATGGGAGGGATTCTTGGGGAGGCTACGTTCAATAGAAATCACGCGGAGACAGAAATTTGCTACGTAACTGGATATCTACGTATTTGCCAACTTACATGAACTATACTGTAAAATATGTCTACTATATGATCTATATAATGGAAAATTTGGGACACATGTCAATAGAGAATGAATATATAACATTTTAACTGGCGACTATATATAACTATAATCCTAATAAAGTATTTAATATTTTGACTTTAATAAATTAGTGTTAGTTGATAGTTTGTGTGTAAAATGTAAAGTTACAACGATTATTTAATAGAGCAACACGCAAGTTCTTCTTCTGATTAAACAGCATTTCCGAATGTGCGACAGATACAAACTAGACAACTGATATAAAAAAATGTATTTAAGTTACTCCTTATAACATAAGCAATCTGCGACTGAAAGTTCGGTCAAAATTGGTCTAACCGTTTTAGAGATCAGCATGAACAAACAGATAGACAGCAAATTTTTTTTTTATTATGAGTACCGTATATATATATTTGCTACACTCACATCAAATTACTACGTATTTAGTGAAATGAAGTTAATTTTGAAATTAATTTTAATTAATGTTATAGATTAATCTAATACAGTATTTAAAAATAATTGTTTACCAGAAAATAGATATTAATAACAATGCATCATAGACAAAATATTGTAAAAAAGGCCTCTATAGTTTACATTATTCCTCACAAGACACCATCAAAATCACAGTCCATAAACTAAGCTCAGCCATCGAGCCGGACCGTTACACCCCATAACACAGAATAAATAAACCCTATCTACCATTCGTTTGGTCACATTAAGCGTTCACAAGTGTCATAAAATTCTGACCCACGGCTCAAGTCAGTAAGGGTAGGCTCTTTTTACATTCTGCCCTACAATGATGTAGTAGTGCCATCAGGTTATGGGCTCACTAATAGGAGTGACTTAATTCTTCGATAAGACGTAATGCGATTTACTTTAGTTTTATGCTGTGCAGTTTTTGGTATTATTATTGTTTATTATAGTATGTATAGTAATATTTATCAGCCTCGGTGGTTTAGCATACCGCCTTACTACTGATGGTCGCGGTTTCGATTCCTCGTGTACAATTCTATATAAAAAATAAATGTAACTGGCAGCCTACAAATATGTGCGTTGCTATGTCCGCAAAACGTATTAAAAAGAATGTTGAAAAACATTCAAAGAACAAAACTGAAATCAATAGAGACATTATCGATACATTTTTATTTCATAAATATAATTTAAAAATCTGTACAAATATTTGTATTCTTCAGTTTTTTGTAATAAACTCAGCTTAGCGCAGCTTAATCTCGGGAATACAAGATCGGCTATACATTGTCGCTTGTCCGTAAATCGCAATTTAATAATACATTATATTGTCCTATATTTGGAAGTATCATTTGCACAACTTACTTGGGTCGGGTCACTAAGTTCTGACGGAAGGTAAATAGGTGTTTACCTTTCGCCAATTCCCCTGTCAACTGCAAGCTTAATATTCTCAACTTCCATACAAATAATGAGTATCTACTTTTGACACGATCCTTTCATTGTACTTGTACGTAACAAGTCCAGAGTACCATAGAATTCTAGGTTAGAAATATATGGATATAGATATAGATATATATATATAGATATAGATATAGATATAGATATAGATAAAGATATATAAATAGATAAGAGTTTTATTTCTATCTTTACACATGTGTGTACACAATTATATAAGTGGTTTACTATGATAATATTTGCGTCATCACTAGTCGCCTCTCCGATCGATGCCGTCCAATTCAAATGAGGATCGAATTTACGACTGCCTGAGCCCAGTTTCGATTCCCTAGCCCTCAGACTAAAGTCATATCCGTCAGGTAGGGAGATGTCGTTAATTCGCTCCATAACTCCTTCCGCGGGTTTGGAATGCCATCTGCACTCACCCACTATCGTTTGGTGAAGCTGTAAAGGCCAGCTGCAGCCAACAGCATTAGAATATCAAGTCGCATTTTTTATTTACTCTTTTGTCCATTTTTTTTTCTTCTTTGTATAAGTATAATATACTTTTAGTTTTAATGACTACAAATACAATTATATCAGAATATATCTAAATATCTTATTAATATTATAAATGTGAAAAATTGTAAGTACAGTTATTTGTTACTCTTTCATGCAAAAACTAATGAACATGCAAAAATTATCCATCAGAATAACATAAGTATAGGCTATATTTTTATTGAAATTTAACGAGGTTGAAACTGCGGGTTCAACTGGTAACTAATATAATGTTTAGTGACAAAGTTTCTCTACTTAAACATAATTTGTCTATTACAAGATACATCTTTAACAAACCCAATTAATCTAAGAAACTCACCGACAAGTTAGATTCAAAAATACCCAATAGAAATATAGGAAACTAACTGCCCCTCTCAACTTCGTCTGCACTTACTTAACATTTAACATTATATTTCGCCCAATTTATATAATAACTTTTTAAATTATCGCCTATGTGTTATTCTAATATATAAGCTATATTACCGCAAAGTTTCTTTACAGTAGTTTTTGTGTAAATGAGCAACAAACATCCATACTCATAAACTTTCGCGTTTATAGTATTATTAAGATATGATGCATTATGTTCACCGTAACAGTTAATAATACCTCTGGCTACCCCATTCTGGATACAATCGTGAAGGTACATTATTATTTCGATTTAAAATAGGAAGCGATTGCAACAATGTTATATAAACAAGACCCGGATGCTGTAATAAGCAAATAAACAGTTGCCGTCCAATTTGTTGCTAATCAAATCACTCATTACCGTAATTTTGTACTAGCTATAACTATTGTAATTAGAATGAGCTACCATAGTTCTTCTAAAATTTATTAACTTCGCATAAGTTTAAAAACTTTAATCATTTTATAATGACTGTAAATGTTGAGATGTATGTGTGATGTTTGCGCCTGTATACCTATTTTCCTGTCCTTAGATCCCCTCCACATCTATCTCTTTCCTTGGCAAGGAATCTGAAAAGGACAGAGGTGTTTTGCTCGAGCCCGATCTTCAAGACTCGGGCTGTCGTACACGTAGTCGCTCGGAGATCGTTGAATGGTGGCTGTCATAGATTTTGCATCCGCATTATAATTAGTATTTTGGACAATATATAGACTAATTTCGTAGATTCGTGCTGGTACAGTATCGTACAAGAACGAGAGGACAGCCGGCCTCCGGAAAGACATCGAGTAAACCAGGTACCTTGCCTTCTTTCATCCTAAAAATCAGTATACAATAATACAGTCCACTTTCCACGTTCCATTTTCATTTGCGCATTTAGACACCAAGTAGTGTAAAAAGAATGGATACAATAAAGAACAAATACATTAGAGGAAGTATGAAAGTAGCGCCGGTGTCTGAGACCTTGAAAAGTAACCGTCTGTCGTGGTATGGACATGTAATGCGTAGGAATGAAGATCATATCTTAAGGAAGGTGTTACATATGAATGTGGATGTTTATAAGGACAGACCGAAAGAGATGGATGGACTGTATGAAAGATAATATGATAAGAAAATAACTATATGACTGCGAGCAGAGATAAATAGAAGAGAAAAACACATTACGCCGACCCCAAATAAATGGGATAAGGAAGAAGCGGATGATGACGCCCATTTGCCGTTGATCTGCTTGTAATACTGCTAGATCCTGCTGATTTGTGTGTTAAGATAAAAACATATAGAGAGAATTTAATTATAAAAATTACACGTTCTTTATATAAATATATAAATAAACCTGGACAATCAACACAGCGCTTTCTAGTCCCGCAGTAAGCAAAGCTTATGGTACGGGTACTAGATAACTGATATAAATACTTAGATATTTTTTTTGTAAATACATAAAAGGGGGGAAGGGGATTGTTAGTAATGTGGATTGATAACCTCATTGCTAGCAATGTACCATGTCAGGTCGACCTCCACGCGGTTCCCCCTGGAAACCATCGTGTTAAATTCCTGGTGAATTTGCACGATGGGCTAACTGACCTGACCTCATGCTCATCCTATCATCCTCCACTGGTGCCCCGCCAGCGTAAACCGTTAGCGCAGGCGGGTGCACCATTCCATTATCAACCCTAAAAAAAAAAAAAAAAAAAATATACTTAGAAAACAGATTACAAACAAACCAGACCGATACAAATAATCATACTTATGAATACATGCATATGTTTTTATACACTACATATTTTCTATATGTTTTTGTTGGTCAGCCGCCTCAAAGGAAACTAGTTTTGAGAACAAAAACATTTTTATTCATATAGGTCTATTACGATTATGATATGTCAAATCTACCATCAGTTCGGAGTGCTTTAGAGCTAAGAAGAATTGTCAAGAAACTCAGCACTTATGTGTGAGTGAGTATACAAATGAGTTTGTATATGATTACAAAAATACACATTTATTTTTTAAATTCAATTAGGGAGAATGTTGTGACCACAAGTGTATGCTATTGCATTTTGTCAAATGGAAATAAGCCTGCATACAAGCAGCATACGTTCACGAGTATGACGGATTAGAATGAGTTACCATTGTTGTCCAAAAATGTATTAACTTTGCATAATTTTAGTTACTTTAAAAGTTTTTCAATAACGACGGCCCCACAGTTGTTGTTCTTCTTATTATACTACTAAATTCTAGTAAAATCATGCGATGTCTAATCTTTGCAGTGCAGGCTCGATTGGTCGTAGAATAGAATAGAATAGAAAATCTTTTATTCAAATTATTTTAATTTAAGCACTTTTGAATAGTCAACTTTTTTTTTTAAATCTACCGCTTATTCGGAAAGCTGTCTCATCACAAGAAGAATAAGCAAGAAACTTGTGTGTTGCTCTTTTAAACAATCCTTGTAAGTTCACATTTTACAAGTCGTAACGTGTGAATACAAATTACCAAGCAGCACTAATTCATTTAGGTTCAAATATAAAAACACAATCGGTCTTATTACAAAAAATCTGTTAAAACTCGGACGAAACGTGGTCTAAATGGTCGTGGTTTAAACCATTCCTAAAGTTAATACTTGGAATAAACCTAACATTATTACGAATCCAGATCTAACAGAGGACTACTTAGTACTACAGTTAAATCGTTCATTATGTATTCCATACAGAAATCAGTCACTCATGTCTGTCACCGTACAATTACGTTCCATTTTACCAGAAAACTGAAAAGATCAAAAATAATATTAGTTCAAAGAAAAATGTATAAACTAAAAATAAATTTATTTCTATTTATCTAGGTCTTCATTATAACTATTTCATTAATATATAATATTTATTAATGTACTATTAGGCTGAAAATCAGTTTTAAATTACAAGTAGGAGTTCTATACGGAGGAAAGGAACGGCGAGATATTTTTATTGGATCGTTCGAATGGTGACTATTTCAAAGTCAAATGAGTGAAAAAATAACAAATAACGTCTTTTATATATTTTTATTGTCGTAAAATTTGCTTTAAATATTTTTAGTTAATATATTTTTAATTTAGTTAAAATATTTTTCAAAAAACTACAACTTACAATAGAATTTTTAAAATGGAGTTTGTATTTTTGCATTTAGACCACTGTTAAACTAGGGGCATCGCAGGTCTAACTTTAGACCATAGACGAATCACGATTTAGAGATAAACTTCATTTTGTAATAAGGAATACATTGGTGAATGGTTTATTACTAGTGCTAAACCAGGTTTATCTTTTTGTAATAAGGCCGAATAAGATTAAATCAGTCGTAGTGATAAGAGCAGACCAGTTCCTACAAGCAGCACTCGTTCACGAGTATGACGAATGAGCGTAGGCTTATTACTATACGTTATATCGCAAATATATAATTTTAAATACTTAAAAAAATATACTAGCTCGAAACAATATATACAGATAAATAAAATAAGGTACATGTTTGTAATTTCAAATTAACAGCTTTCACATAATGCATATGAAAGTTTATATACAGACTTGTACACAAAAAAAGTCTGATTGTCTGTGTGTCTGTTTGTTCTTGCTGAGATCTGAAACGGCTGGACCGATTTTGACGTAACTTTCACTCATACATAACTAATATTATATAGAGTAACTAACTACTGTCTTTTTTTTTAAATTTTAACTCCATGCGGACGAAGTCGAGTAATAGCTAGTCAAAAATATAAATAAACATTATATTTTTTAGTATGCCAGATTCGAAGTCGCGACCTCATCGGTAATAACCACTGGGCTGCGAAGTCCTCACTCGCTCTTATATTAATATTTTCTTCTCCAGCATTTCGCGTCCACTTTTAACGCTGTTCAGAATGAATGAATTAGTTTATTTTACGTGGATCCACGTTCGTCCCGATCCGTACGGAGCCGGTGCTATACTCGTAGTAGGGGCTCTCAAATTCAGCTTCCCAATGAATAAATTACATTCAGCAGACGTTATTTGTGATGACAATTTCATTTTCCCTGATTACTTCCGATGTAGCTTTAGAATAATAATGAGATACATTTTTGTATATATTATTCAAATAACGGGCGTGTTTTATTCATTAAATCATCTCGCATTTAATAATTCATATTTTAATATGTATATATATATATATGTCGATTTCGTATTCTATGTATGATTGTATATGTACTTACAAAAAAAATATCGTAATTTATTTAATATCAGTTATCTTGTACCTATATCACAAGCTCTGCTTACTTTGCGATAAGTGGCGCTATGTTAATTGTCCAGGTTTTTTTTATTATATTTGAAATGTCGGTAGTCTAGCGGTTAAGTACGCCGTCTTACAGCCGATGGTCGCGGATTCGATTCCTCGCAAGATACAAATATTTGTATGATTGATAAACATGACTATGATTGTTTGTATTGGTATGGATTTTTTATGTATTTATACATACATGTATTTATGTATTTATATCAGTTTCCTAGTACCCATAACACATGCTCTGCTTAGCCTGGGACTAGATGGCGCTGTGTGAATTGTCCAGTTTTTTATATGTATGTATATTTAATCGGATTCATACTACCTTTTAATTACATAGTTAATTCACTTAAATACTTAAATTATAACACGAGAATAGAAACTAGGTTCTATTATAAACAAACTACTCGCCCCGGCTTCGAACGGATGTACATGTTTTATATATGTATATAAACCTTCCTCTAGAATCAGTCTATCTATTAAAAAACGGCTTCAAAATCTGTTGCGTAGTTTTGAGATTTAAGCGTACATACGGACGGACAGACAGCGACAACGACTTTGTTTTATACTATGTAATGAAAAGGCGAAAAAAATCGCGAGTAACAACTAGTCCAATATATATGAATATTGGGAATGAAACTTGCTTTCAGTTCCGTATAGCTTTTATTTGTTTTTTAAATATGTGAAATTATCAAAAGTACGAAAGTCTATATATAAAGTATAGTATCAATATATAAAAAAAACGTAATAAAAGCAAATGTACATTTATACGTTGGTACGTACAAGGATTTCCTGTGCTCTCCTAATATTAGGTTAATCTTATCTCAACTGCAGGATAAAACGACGTAAGGACGGACTGCCTACTGCCTTTTTATGTGTCGATAAAGTGGTACCGTGGCGGTGCTCAGGGTGGGCGCACCTCGATGGCTTCCTGACGAGGGATACGAAAATGAAAGTCATGTTAGGGATGGTTTGTGGCCTTTTTTGTTCTTAAAACGTGTGTGTTTGGGGTGGCGGGGATGGGGGAACAGTATTCTAGAAGGCTGTTATGTAATGTGGTACATTTTTTGTTGATCAAACCTTGAAATAGTGACAATTTTGTGAATATTATTTTATATGTATACTTTTTTATACATATATATTTTTATTATTTTTTTAATTATATTTTATGTGACCGGTATGTAGGCTCAGCTAAATATCAGCTCTGGAAACTACGTTTCCAGCATTTGGTTATAGTCCGCATTGACTCTGTTTTGTTTTTATTGTTTTGTGTTGGTTGTTTTTATCTCATTCTTGTTGTGCACGACTCTACGAAGTTTATTTTATTCTGCCCTAAATAGAAATAATAAATAAATAACCCTGTGAAGTAACATAGAGCAAATTACTTCGTATCAAATTTCTTCACCGCATGTAAATTGGTCTTTATTTATGTACTCAAGCAGTTCATTGATCTCTTATATCTATCAGAGCATACTATGATAACAGCAAAAACAACCATTTAAAGGCCAATTTACACAAAAAAGAATATTTTCATTCATTAAGGATAATTAAGGTATGAAAAAATTTATTACATTAGAAATTTATGCACATAACGTTCCATTATTCTCATCTAATACTATATCGAGTAGAAAAAATGTAGATAAATTCGTATCAACCTATATAACGGAATATTTGTCGTAATTAAATAGGGAAACACCCTATATTTCGACTTTATTAGCAGTAAGATCACGAGTCAACTAGAAATGACAGTGGATATAAGCAATAGTTACGAACAGACAAATCTGTCCTCCCAAATAGAAATTGAAACAGCTCCTAAATAAATATTTCATTTGATAATATTTCTTTAAGCAATATATTTAGATAAGTATGTAATCGCTTCTTATTTATAAGTATTACAAAATTTCATAGCATTCACAATTTTTATAAATCTTACAGTCATAAAAGAACAATTTTTTTTATTGGTCCTTTTATAATAAAAAAACGTTTACATTGCAAACAATCGCTTCAGTTCAATCGAAGAGGGCATATAAATAGAAAAAAGCACCATTCAGACCAAACAATGGACCATTTGGCTCTAATAAACCATATTTGATATCAATATCATTTAGTTTAGAGATGTGTCAACTCGAGTTGTGCTGAATTCGAGTTAAGCTGAATACTCCCAACTCGAGTTGGGAGAAATGCCGGATTTTAATAGGAAAATTTTGTCCCTTGTTTTGGATATTTTCAAATCGCTAGTGAACGGACGTGTAAAATATTAGAAATGCTTGAATTCATTTTTAATATGTAGGAAATACGAGCTCGTTATTGCATAATATAAAAAAAATCACTCAAATAGGATGAGTTGACGTGCAACCATGCATTCGCTCCATAAGTCCTTCCACGTGTCGTTTCTACTCGCCCCCTATGGTTCGGTGAAGCTGTCAAGGCCAGCTGCGGCCAACAGCATTAGAATTGTTCAAATATATAAAAAACAACTGTTTCTTCCAGGTAACTCGAGTTACAACTCTAACTTAACTGAATTTCAACTCGAGTTAACTCGAGTCATGTTTAATACGAGTTAGCACATCTCTAATTTTTGTGCGTGCGAGGGAAAATATAAAACTCCTTTACGTCGGACACAAAACGGGTGAAACATTACAGCCTGGCGAGTCAAGTGGCCGGTAATCTCGCCTCGTCCATTTCCCTTCGACGTTTAGTCGCAAATTACCACGGTGCGAACGAGTTTAGAAGCAGTAATAGTTGTGTGTTTTATCTAACGTTTAATACCACCGAAAAGCGTCCCAAAAACTTTTATTTAACACTTTTTCACGGACGAGTTTATAGAGACGCTTTTAAGAATTTGATCGTACTGTAGCAGTTTGCAAGATCATCGTTATAAACTTAAATATATACATACCGGATACTAAATATGGAGTCAATTTAATGAGCATGATGTGCAGCTATACAGCGCTGGTTTTCAGGTAGCCCCTACTACTCATTAAAAAATAATACTATTATAACATACGGGTTTATTTAATTAATAACTATATACATAGATATCTCCATTTTTTAATAGATCTCGATCTACAAACGCTACACGCGTAGCTACACGTGTCATCGCTTGTTACGGTAGAAAAAAATATGTAATATAAAAAATTTGACGTTCATAAGCGGCTAAAATGTACTACATGAATAAATGATTTTGAATTTGAATTTACAAAGATAATACGTAAGAAATCACGCAAAAATCACAGCAATAAATTTGCAACGTTGCGATTCTGCAATGTCGGCTTCTCAAAACATTTACCATAAAACTTTATTCATCTAGAATCACCAATAACTTGTGAGTCACATCTTGACTTTATTCCCAACCTCTATCTCTAATTCTATTACATTTTGAAATATCTGTCTAGACTCGTTACTCATTTTATTGGTTTAAAACGTTTTAATTATGCAAATATCTACATATGTAAGTTTTATCAGAATTAATTTCATTAAGTGAAAAGTAATTAGAATATATGTACCTTAAATTTAGACCTCTAAATATATTTGAATCTGATATGGCACGGGGTGAACGTTTCACTGTTTTATTGATTCACTAGCTGCTACCCGCGGTCCCGTCCGCATGGAAATAAAATGATTCACGAACAAACGAACTGATACATATACATTTTTATAAATACCAGACCGATACAAACAATCATACTCATGAATACAAATATTTGTGCCGTGCGAGGAATCGAGCTCGCGACCATGGGTCGTAACGCTAGATCGCTAGACCACCGAGGTCGTCAAGCCATACAATATATGTATATTGTACTGTACATCTCGGTTTTGTTTTCGTTTTTTTACATTTTTCTTGCTTTTGTGTATATCTGCAATGAATGAAATACAGTGTTTCGGTCCGTTTGTTTTTAATTATAAAATATTGAAGCGGCAAATTAAATTATAAAATATATAACATAACACCACTACTTGGAACCCGACGACCTTTTGAGTTTTGTTAGGGTACTCAAGAACTGGGCCAAATGGAATACAAACCTTCTCTTTTATAACTTAAAGTTATATGCTAGAGAATCCCATAAGAAATGAAGGTCATCTTTTGTATAAATATTGTACACAATAAGCAATAAAATAGGCACCTAACAATAAAATCCTAATAAAGAGCACGTCGTGGCCCAGTTGTTGAGTACCCTAACAAAACTCAAAAGGTCGTCGGGTTCCAATCCAGCTTCAAGTAAATTAATATTCTGACTGATTATCTAATAATAGAATTATAGATAACTAAATTATACCAAGACACATGTTCGCTGCCAATTTTGCAACATCGCCAAATTGTATTAAAAATTTACTCAGCGAAATGTAATATTATATAATAATAGTTATCATATATTAAAACTTATCGTTACATAGTATAAAACAAAGTCTCTGTCGCTGTCTGTCCGTCCTTATATCTGCTTAAATCTTTAAAATAGATAGAGTGATTCAAGAGGACGGATTTTGAAGCTGTTTTTATTAATACATTCAAGAGGAAGAGAATACATTCATTTTTAATATATATATTATAAATGCAAAATATTGAAGAGAAACACTGATAAATTTAGGTAATTAGGTTTTTTGGTATCAGCATTGCACCCGTGCGAAACCGGGGCGGATCGCTAGTAACATATATCTTAGGACAACTCACAAAGCGCTATATGGGTATTATACAACTGATATAAAAACATAAATACTTTTTTTTTAAATAGATACATAATATACATAGAAAAGACCCAGACCGGTATAAACTGTCATACTCATGCATGAAAATTTTTGTACCGTGAGAGGAATCGTACTCGCGACCATCAGAAGTAAGGTGGTGTGCTAAACCGCTAGACCACCGAGGCCGAGCAATATCAAGCATTGTCTGTCATGACGACAACAATTGACAATGACCTTTATCATTATGCTCAATTTACACTCAGCCCTAGTGGGCAGGGAAGTGAGCAGCGCGAGAGTGTAAACACGAGTGGAAACCCTTCCCATGCCATTGGAGCTGCCACTCGCGCTGCCCGGCGCTCCCTCGATTGTCGGTTTTTCATGCGCGAGTCAAAGGATTAGAAGCGCGAGTGGCAGCGTGGTTTTACATTCAGCCCTCTCGCTCAATTGTCGCCCGGCAATATTTCCGGCAGCGCGAGGGCAGGGGAAGCGGCTGAATGTAAACGTAGCATTCAGCCGCTTCATGCCTATTAAGTACAATAGGCATGAAGATATTATGTAATCATCAGAATTGGTGAAACCATAAAAATACCTCCGAATTAAGGATTTCCTATTTGAAATCGGGTAAAATAATCTTTTATAACCAAAAGGACCCGGCAAGTAGGCTCTTCACTTAATCCGCAGACTTGAAACGTTTTTTACTTCCTTAATAGCCCATTACGGGACCTGGATGTTTTGTCTCTCACTATATCAGGCTGCTTTCATATTTCCATCCCGTTTTCGAGCCGTGATATAGGATAGACATTTGAATTGATTTTTTTTCATCCGTTTCCAGATTGCCTGATATCGTAAAGCAGCGTCGATTAGTGCGCTATAACATTTTTAGCTTTTACTCGCGAAGTCATCTGAAGGTTTATTTCAAGTTTTTGTAGCTAAACCTATGTTATACTAGATAGATAGATAGAATATACTTTATTTGCAACATAAGTTTAGAAGAAGCACAAACAATATAACAAAGGATACATGTATCGTTACAATAAGGCGGCCTTATTGCTAAAGGCAATCTTTTCATGGCAACCTTAGGGAAACGGATTGAAATATCGAACAGGTAGGTAAAATAACATTAACAGGAGAAAACTAAAAGGTAACAAACATATAATGATGATGATCGCAACCTGAACAGAGCAGTCCCTACAAGCAGCACCCATTCACGAGTATGACGTATGAGCCAGCCATCATTGCACTCAATCATATTAGAGGGATTTTTAGCTGAAACTTATGGGATAGTCGTCATATTGTCGTCGCTCTGAGGACATTTACCAAATTTTTAGTGATCTATAGCATAATAAATGTAACTGACCACTGAAACAAAAACAAAACATTATTGAGAAACTAATAAAACAATTATTTGTAAAATTTTATACTTGTTTTTGTACTGTACGTAGGTACAGTACAAAAACAAGTAGCTAATCTCAAAATACGATTTTCACTAATATATGTTAATAAGCATTATTTATAATTTTGTACTTCTGACTCCAAACTATTTACAAACAAAATGCTTATACGGGTACAAGTTCGCGGGCTAAACTAGTAATAAATATGTATGAACATACAAACCGACTATAGTAAAATAACCAATCTATGTATTGAAAAGCATGCCCAGACAGAAGGAAGAGCCAGCAAAAAAACTGTCACACATGGCGGTCTCGCAAATGCGTTTTGTCCAGACATGATTTATGGAGCCGAGACAATATCTTAACTCGAAAGATTCATAAATCGAGAACGGTCTCTTCCCGAACGGTTGATATTGCATTCCAATGGAATGCTTTAGATGAAGTAAGAACAGAAAATTAAATGATATATGATGAAAATAAAATAAAATAAATCTAAATTAGGTAAGACAACACAAAGTTAATTAGCGCAGAGAAAACTAAATAGAATTATTTAGAATTAAATAATCTAATTCATAAATGAGTAACGCAACATATAATTAAGTTGCATAACATAAAATGGGGGGACAATTTCGATCCTTCGATCGATCCTCCGTCCAATTCAAACGAGGATCGAAATTAGGATGGCTTGAGCCGAGGTTCGAACCTCTGTGGTTGAGGGAGGGTACCGTCCCTCAGACTAAAGTCGTAAGTCAGGCGGGAGTTGTCCTTCAGTCGCTCATAAGTCCTTCCGCGGGTTTGGAATGCCATCTTTCTCTATCGTACGGTGAAGCTGTAAAGGCCAGATGCGGCTAACAGCATTAAAGTAATCCGAAAAAAAACGATATTTGTGATTATTTTATATCAAGAATCATATTAAAAAAAGCCACATCAATATTGTCATATCGAAATAATCTATTAACTTATCTGTATTGTATTGCAAAACAGAAACACACAGAAGAAAACACATACAATCGTTATACCAGACGTAAATCTAATCACTTGTCTCCATTCTAAGGTTGCCTGGAAGTAAAATTTACAATTATGTAACACCACTTAAAATGAAGTAGCACATTTCAAGATTAGGTACTAAAAATCGTCATATAATGTATGATCGCAAATGTTTCTTATTCAGCTATAATTTATGGCATTGAGCGAATATCTTAACTCGAAAGATGCATAAATAAGAGATTTTCCAGAACCGCTGATATTATGATTCATCGATATACAAACAAATTTAGTAGCAACTGAAAATTAATAGTAAGAATTTTTCGCTCACAATATTAAGCACACAACTTAATATTGATAGAATAGTATAGAAAATCTTTTATTCAAATAAACTTAATTTAAGCATTTTTTAATAGTTATCGTACTTTATTTCATGTTTAATAGTATAAGTCAAATTGAAATAAAGCAACACAACTCAACATTAAATGGTACAACTCATCATCATCATCATCATCATCGCAGCCCGGAAGACGACCACTGCTGGACATAGGCCTCCCCCAAAGATCTCCACGATGATCGGCCATGCGCTGCTCGCATCCAATGCCTTCCAGCGATCTTGACCAGATCGTCGGTCCACCTTGCTGGAGGTCTCCCCACGCTACGTCTTCCATCCGTGTCCATTAAATGGTACAACTAAAATTTAAAATCTAGTACCATAAATCGGAACTAAACTTAAATAGTACAACTCAAAATAAAGTTACACAACTATAAATAAAGTTATACAAAATTAAGCTGCAAAAAATTGTCACACACGGTGTCCCCGCAAATGTGTCGTGTCCAGCTATGATTTATGGAGTTGAGTGAATATCTTAACTCGAACGATGCATAAATCGAGATCGGGCTTTTCCCGAACCGCTGATATTGCGTTTCATCGGTATGCGCAAAATTAAGTATCATGTAGCAGCTTAGCCATATGTATTTTTAGATTATTATTTCTGTATCTTAATAATATTATAAACGCGAAAGTAAGTATGTTTGTACACATAGGCTATATTTTATACAGCTATTATTAAATAAATAACGTTAATAAAACATAAAATTTATCATTTTTTTAATGAAATACAATTATTATACGATATGATCGACTGCTTAATGGTGTGGTTAATTCTATGTTTTGGTCACGACATACGATTGTATGTTTAGTTTAAGTTTGTTTAATGTTCAAGGTTTGTTGATATATTCTGACAGTCAGCGCTTTGACAAAGAAGAAGTAAATAAAAATTAATATTTATTGGTCTCTACCGTTATAAAAAACATAAACAACTTAGTCGGTATATCAATATGATAGATTTTATTTACATATATAGTGGGTAAATGATTAGATTGAAAGTAATTTATGTTATGGAGAATACAAGAGTTTCCGTAACCGACTTGAATACATAAGATAAGTTACGAAAAAGAATGAATCAAGACTAATGTGTTAGAATTAACTAATTATTTTATTCACACAAAATTCTTATAAAATTAAATTTTATTAACATTTATTTAATAAATTTAAATAGCAACACGCAAGTTTCTTGCTCATTCTTCTTGTGATGAGTCTGCGTTCCAAAAAAGTGGTAGAGTAATAAAAATACGACTATTCAGAAGTACTTATATTAAGATTATTTGAATAAAGATTATTTCTATTAGAATAGAAATGAATTTTCTCTGCCAACTCCATAAAGGACTAGATCCTTTACCTGAAGATAGATCAGACACGTACTTACTTCTGTGAAATGTATAAACCCGTATAAGTACCTAAACGAAGTCATTATTATTGTGAACAAAATCAATACAAAACAATCAACTCTCATGTTATGCTACAAAACAGACGGTGAGATATAATTTCAAAGTTTTAAACGCTAATACGACCCTGAAACCACCGGCTTATCGATTACGAATTGATTTTATATTAACAATTGTATATTATAATCAAACTTTTCATTTAAATATACTAACATATTGGTATTTGTGAATATAAAGTTCTGTATGTGTGTGTGTGAGAGAGAGAGAGGGAGAGAGTGTGTGAGAGAGAGAGAGTGAGAGAGAGAGAGAGAACAACCTGCAGAAGTTTTCTCGAGAGACTACAGCGTGGAGTTTATCAAGAAGGGTATATTAAGGGAACGGTAACCGTTTATCATCAGATACAGAGCAGTATGCTTGTTTGTCACCATCATAGTATAAAAAATATTCCAGCCTAGCATTTCAGCTATTTAGTACTCATGAAAAAGACTTTGCTTAGTTCGGACTAGATGGCGCTGTGTGAATTGTCCAGGGATATTATATTTTATTAATCTATTGTTACAATAAGCTAGCAGCTCCATCAGATCGACCTCCACGCGATACCTCCTGAATATAATCATGGTAGATCTTTTAAATAAATATATATGTAGCTGTAATAAATAATACTACTTCTCTTTCCTTTGTTGCTATTGCCATGTATATATATATATTTCCACCACTCCACAATTCCTTTCAGTCATTCAAAGGTTGACTGGAAGGAATCCCTCATTTGAGATAAGTCCGATATTGTCCAACTTATTTTTTTTTAAGATTGTTTTATCTTTAGTTAATTTAAATGTATTTACTGTACAATAAAGTGTTACAAACAAACTACTAATATTACAAATGCGAAATTTTGTGAGAACAAATGGAAAAATACTGAAAAAATACTACATTTGTATATAGTTGGATGCATTAATATATGATTTATTATTATTCATATTATATGATATTACATGGATAGTCCATACACTACTCGTAGACAATCATTATGATATTTTTTATCCAAATACACATGGCTACACCATTGGACAGTGCAATAAAAAATGAGGAAAAAATCTTCATTTTTTATCTGTGATTTACTTTAAAAATTAATAAAAAAATAATATACTTGAGTGTTTGGAGTTATCGACGCTTTTCCTGCCATATATACAAACTTACTACAATACTCTGTATTTAATAACTATTTTTCCTGGTTCTCAAGATAAACAAAAGGCACGGTTACCGCTAACATAAAACACCCCAAGTACATACACCCCGCATCCCTTAATTTACTAGCACATAACGCCCGCAATCTCACTTCCGACACACCATTATCCAGCCTCCAATTAACTGGGAACTGCTTTATTAACCAACATCTTGAAGTTGCACAAAAACCCATCTCAGTGTGAGCGAGGTATAATTAATTAAAAAGTCTACAATGTTCTGATGAAACTATACTTAAAACATCCGGCAACTTTTGATAGCGTTGAAATTTATTTTATGCTGTGTTGATCGTTTTCCCGACTGTGTAGATTTAATGAGGGTTCTGTGTTTGAGTATATTGTGTATTAATGCTATTTTTATTATATTTATGGTTGCTTTTAATTTTCTACTAAAAAAATTAAGGATGTCCTGGGACATACAAAACTCGCTACTATGAAAATGTTCTGCAATAACTAATTAAACTCGATGAAACTTTGTCCGTACGATACAGATAAGGCAACAAATATCAACATTACTAGTCATATTTTCTTTAATCAAGTAATAAACGACTTCAGTTACATTTTTTTAGTCGAATAACTGTAAAACTCGATTTTCAACTAAAAAAACATAATATCTTTAGATCATTCGTTGGAACAATCGAAGACAGTATAAAAATTTGAAAATTGTGGAATAAATTGGAATTATAATGAGTTTTCAAAATAACGAAAATATTACTGTTATTAGTTTAATATTAATTGTATTATAACCTTTACTATAATAATAGTGTAAAATGTAAATATTTACAACAAAATTTCGATTGAAAATATTGCTATCGCGCTTGGATGAGATACGCACTACCATACAGAACATTCAACTATCATACATTCATAAAAAAATAAAGAATTTTTAAAGAATTTATTTACATTAATACAAAATTATTACAATAACATATTAAACATAAACAACAACATTAGTTTATAAAAAACCTGTGTTACAGTAATTTTTGAACATATCCAGAGCAATGTATACAATTTAAATAAAAAAAAAATAATCTATGTATAATATAACCAAAATAGGGCCAGTATAAAAAAAATTACGTTCATAAATAGCAAAACTATTATTTTGATTTAAATAAAAACATCAACAAGCTCAGAGACACTCAGAGGGCAATGGAGAGGGCTATGCTCCAAACTATTTACAAACAAAATGCTTATACGGGTACAAGTTCGCGGGCTAAACTAGTAATAAATATGTATGAACATACAAACCGACTATAGTAAAATAACCAATCTATGTATTGAAAAGCTTGCCCAGACAGAAGGAAGAGCCAGCAAAAAAACTGTCACACATGGCGGTCTCGCAAATGCGTTTTGTCCAGACATGATTTATGGAGCCGAGACAATATCTTAACTCGAAAGATTCATAAATCGAGAACGGTCTCTTCCCGAACGGTTGATATTGCATCCCAATGGAATGCTTTAGATGAAGCAAGAACAGAAAATTAAATGATATATGATGAAAATAAAATAAAATAAATCTAAATTAGGTAAGACAACACAAATTAATTAGCACAGAGAAAACTAAATAGAATTATTTAGAATTAAATAATCTAATTCATAAATGAGTAACGCAACATATAATTAAGTTGCACAACATAAAATGGGGGGACAATTTCGATCCTTCGATCGATCCCCCGTCCAATTCAAACGAGGATCGAAATTAGGATGGCTTGAGCCGAGGTTCGAACCTCTGTGGTTGAGGGAGGATACCGTCCCTCAGACTAAAGTCGTAAGTCAGGCGGGAGTTGGCCTTCAGTCGCTCCATAAGTCCTTCCGCGGGTTTGGAATGCCATCTTTCTCTATCGTACGGTGAAGCTGTAAAGGCCAGATGCGGCTAACAGCATTAAAGTAATCCGAAAAAAAACGATATTTGTGATTATTTTATATCAAGAATCATATTAAAAAAAGCCACATCAATATTGTCATATCGAAATAATCTATTAACTTATCTGTATTGTATTGCAAAACAGAAATATACAGAAGAAAAACAAATACAATCGTTATATCAGACGTAAATCTAATCACTTGGCTCCATTCTAAGGTTGCCTGGAAGTAAAATTTACAATTATGTAACACCACTTAAAATGAAGTAGCACATTTCAAGATTAGGTACTAAAAATCGTCATATATGTATGATCGCAAATGTTTCTTATTCAGCTTTAATTTATGGCATTGAGCGAATATCTTAACTCGAAAGATGCATAAATAAGAGATTTTCCAGAACCGCTGATATTATGATTCATCGATATACAAACAAATTTAGTAGCAACAGAAAATTCAATAGTAAGAATTTTTCGCTCACAATATTAAGCACACAACTTAAAATTGATAGAATAGTATAGAAAATCTTTTATTCAAATAAACTTAATTTAAGCACTTTTTAATAGTTATCGTACTTTATTTCATGTTTAATAGTATAAGTCAAAATTATAATAAAGCAACACAACTTAACTGAGTCTTAAAATTTAGTAGGTACAATCAATTTTTAATTTAAATGTATACTACATTTAAGTCAAAATTGAAATAAAGCAACACAACTCAACATTAAATGGTACAACTCATCATCATCATCATCATCATCGCAGCCCGGAAGACGACCACTGCTGGACATAGGCCTCCCCCAAAGATCTCCACGCCGATCGGTCCTGCGCTGCTCGCATCCAATGCCTTCCAGCGATCTTGACCAGATCGTCGGTCCACCTTGCTGGAGGTCTTCCCACGCTACGTCTTCCGTCCGTGTACTACAATGGTACAACTAAAATTAAAAATTTAGTACCATAAATCGGAACTAAACTTAAATAGTACAACTCAAAATAAAGTTACACAACTATAAATAAAGTTATACAAAATTAAGCTGCAAAAAATTGTCACACACGGTGTCCCCGCAAATGTGTCGTGTCCAGCTATGATTTATGGAGTCGAGTGAATATCTTAACTCGAACGATGCATAAATCGAGATCGGGCTTTTCCCGAACCGCTGATATTGCGTTTCATCGGTATGCGCAAAATTAAGTATCATGTAGCAGCTTAGCCATATATATTTTTAGATTATTATTTCTGTATCTTAATAATATTATAAACGCGAAAGTTAGTATGTTTGTTACTCTTTCACGCAAAAACTACTGAACGGGTTTTGATGAAACCTAACAGTAATATAGCTTATGCATCAGACTAACACATAGGCTATATTTTACACAGCTATTATTAAATAAATAACGTTAATAAAACATAAAATTTATAATTTTTTTAATGAAATACAATTATTATACGATATGATCGACTGCTTAATGGTGTGGTTAATTCTATGTTTTGGTCACGACATACGATTGTATGCTTAGTTTAAGTTTGTTTAATGTTCAAGGTTTGTTGATATATTCTGACAGTCAGCGCTTTGACAAAGAAGAAGTAAATAAAAATTAATATTTATTGGTCTCTACCGTTATAAAAAACATAAACAACTTAGTCGGTATATCAATATGATAGATTTTATTTACATATATAGTGGGTAAATGATTAGATTGAAAGTAATTTATGTTATGGAGAATGCAAGAGTTTCCGTAACTGACTTGAATACATAAGATAAGTTACGAAAAAGAATGAATCAATACTAATGTGTTAGAATTAACTAATTATTTTATTCACACAAAATTCTTAAAAATTAAATTTTATTAACATTTAATAAATTTAAATAGCAACACGCAAGTTTCTTGCTCATTCTTCTTGTGATGAGTCTGCGTTCCAAAAAAGTGGTAGAGTAATAAAAATACGACTATTCAGAAGTGCTTATATTAAGGTTATTTGAATAAAGATTATTTCTATTAGAATAGAAATGAATTTTCTCTGCCAACTCCATAAAGGACTTACTTCTGTGAAATGTATAAACCCGTATAAGTACCTAAACGAAGTCATTATTATTGTGAACAAAATCAATACAAAACAATCAACTCTCATGTTATCCTACAAAACAAACGGTGAGATATAATTTCAAAGTTTTAAACGCTAATACGACCCTGAAACCACCGGCTTATCGATTACGAATTGATTTTATATTAACAATTGTATATTATAATCAAACTTTTCATTTAAATATACTAACATATTGGTATTTGTGATTATAAAGTTCTGTATGTGTGTGTGTGAGAGAGAGAGAGGGAGAGAGTGTGAGAGAGAGAGAGAGAGGGAGAAGAATCCCCTCATGCTGTAACCTTAGTGGTCCCGGTAACCTTCATATTATAGAATGAACAACCTGCAGAAGTTTTCTCGAGAGACTACAGCGTGGAGTTTATCAAGAAGGGTATATTAAGGGAACGGTAACCGTTTATCATCAGATACAGAGCAGTATGCTTGTTTGTCACCATCATAGTATAAAAAAAATATTCCAGCCTAGCATTTCAGCTATTTAGTACTCATGAAAAAGACTTTGCTTAGTTCGGACTAGATGGCGCTGTGTGAATTGTCCAGGGATATTATATTTTATTAATCTATTGTTACAATAAGCTAGCAGCTCCATCAGATCGACCTCCACGCGATACCTCCTGAATATAATCATGGTAGGTATCTTTTAAATAAATATATATATAGCTGTAATAAATAATACTACTTCTCTTTCCTTTGTTGCTATTGCCATGTATATATATATATTTCCACCACTCCACAATTCCTTTCAGTCATTCAAAGGTTGACTGGAAGGAATCCCTCATTTGAGATAAGTCCGATATTGTCCGACTTATTTTTTTTTAAGATTATTGTATCTTTAATTAATTTAAATGTATTTACTGTACAATAAAGTGTTACAAACAAACTACTAATATTACAAATGCGAAATTTTGTGAGAACAAATGGAAAATACTGAAAAAATACTACATTTGTATATAGTTGGATGCATTAATATATGATTTATTATTATTCATATTATATGATATTACATGGATAGTCCATACACTACTCGTAGACTATCATTGTGATATTTTTTATCCAAATACACATGGCTACACCATTGGACAGTGCAATAAAAAATGAAGAAAAAATCTTCATTTTTTATCTGTGATTTACTTTAAAAATTAATAAAAAAATAATATACTTGAGTGTTTGGAGTTATCGACACTTTTCCTGCCATATATACAAACTTACTACAATACTCTGTATTTAATAACTATTTTTCCTGGTTCTCAAGATAAACAAAAGGCACGGTTACCGCTAACATAAAACACCCCAAGTACATACACCCCGCATCCCTTAATTTACTAGCACATAACGCCCGCAATCTCACTTCCGACACACCATTATCCAGCCTCCAATTAACTGGGAACTGCTTTATTAACCAACATCTTGAAGTTGCACAAAAACCCATCTCAGTGTGAGCGAGGTATAATTAATTAAAAAGTCTACAATGTTCTGATGAAACTATACTTAAAACATCCGGCAACTTTTGATAGCGTTGAAATTTATTTTATGCTGTGTTGATCGTTTTCCCGACTGTGTACATTTAATGAGGGTGCTGTGTTTGAGTATGTTGTGTATTAATGCTATTTTTATTACATTTAAGGTTGCTTTTAATTTGCTACTAAAAAAATTAAGGATGTCCTGGGACATACAAAACTCGCTACTATGAAAATTTTCTGCAATAACTAATTAAACTCGATGAAAGTTTGTCCGTACGATATAGATAAGGCAACAAATATCAATATTACTAGTCATATTTTTTTTAATCAAGTAATAAACGACTTCAGTTACATTTATTTAGTCGAAATAAATGTAAAACTCGATTTTCAACTAAAAAAAATATAGTATCTTTAGATCATTCGTAGGAACAAAGTTTAGTAGTAAAGACAGTATAAAAATATGAAAACTGTGGAATAAATTGGAATTATAATGAGTTTTCAAAATAACGAAAATATTACTGTTATTAGTTTAATATTAATTTTATTATAACCTTTACTATAATAATAGTGTAAAATGTAAATATTTACAACAAAATTTCGATTGAAAATGTTGCTATCGCGCTTGGATGAGATACGCACTACCATACAGACCATTCAACTATCATTCATTCATAAAAAAATAAAGAATTTATTTAAATTAATACAAAATTATTACAATAACATATTAAACGTAAACAACAACATTAGTTTATAAAAAACCTGTGTTGCAGTAATTTTTTAACATATCCAGAGCAATGTACACAATTTAAATAAATTAATATGTGTATAATATAACCAAAATAGGGTCAGAATAAAAAATAATTACGTTCATAAATAGCGAAACTATTATTTTGATTTAAATAAAAACCAATGAATATGTATACAATATAAGCAAAATAAACTAACTATGGGCCATCAACAAGCTCAGAGTCACTCAGAGGGCAATGGAGAGGGCTATTCTCGGAGTTACTCTGCGTGATCGAATCAGAAATGAGGAGATCCGCAGAAGAACCAGAGTGACCGACATAGCCCGAAGAATTGCGACTCTGAAGTGGCAATGGGCAGGGCACATAGCTCGTAGGACAGATGGCCGTTAGGGCAGTAAAGTCCTCGAGTGGCGACCACGAACCGGAAGACGCAGCGTGGGAAGGCCTCCAGCAAGGTGGACCGACGATCTGGTCAAGATCGCTGGAGGGCATTGGATGCGAGCAGCGCAGGACCGATCGTCGTGGAGATCTTTGGGGGAGGCCTATGTCCAAAATAGGGTCAGAATAAAAAAAAATACATCATGAATAGCAAAACAATTATATTTTTTTCTACGTGTATACCAAAATAAATCTGATTTGATGAGAATGAAGATTTTATCTATCCATATTTCATTTATTACTCAGAAAGTTCGTTATACATTGTCGGGGTATCTGCATTTTGTTCACAATCAGCTATTCAATGAATGACTTACAGTGTCACGTTAGGACTCATTATACATTGTGAAGTAGATGTTGGTGTTAGATAAAACACACGATATCTGACAATCAAGGTGCACAACATTACCGACTACTGAATGTATAGTTTGTGCTGTCATATGATTAGTTTTATTGAAAACTAGCTGTTACTTCGTCCACGTGGAATTTAACTTTATTTTTCTAAAATAAAAGTAGCCTAAAGTACTAAAAATTATTTTGTTCGTCTTAATTTATTTGTTCAATTAGGTACTGATAGGTTCAAACTATTACAGTTACATCCTGCATCATCTCTTACTTCATCCCCATGGGGGTTGAATTTATCAAAATCCTATTTAAGCGAATGTCTTCATCATAGTAGCGCCAATCTTTAATTTCAGTTCAATCAGTCGAAAATATAAGAAGATTTATACATACTTTCATCCCCTATTTGATAAAATAGGGGATACCCTTAGGGGTGGAATTTATCAAAAATCCTTTCTTAGGAGATGTCTACGTCATAGTAGATTTATGCATGCAGTCTTAGCCCAATCGGTTTAAAATTGACAAAGTTTCATATATACTTTCATCCCCTATTTTATACCCTTGGGGGTAGAATTAATCAAAATCCTTTCTTAGCGGATGCCTACGTTATAACATCTACCTCCATACCAAATTTCAGACCGTCCAGTGGTTTGGGCTGTGCGTTGATAGATCACTATGTCAGTCACCTTTCAGTTATATATATCGTATGTTAACGTATGTTATGTAAATGGATAACATATATATTAATAAATAGTTTCTTTTATTACAGAGTAAATTTGCAAAGTAAAAATAGTTATAATAAATTAAAAATTCTCCCTGTATGATGACGAAGTAATACTGATTGAAGATCCACTAGTATAGTGGAGTACTTATATTTATCATCGGTGTTTCAATCACCGGAGAGTCAATTACAAATACTTATTGACTCTCTGGTGAGGGAATCTAACACATTATATCGACGGTCTCGGTGGTCTAGCGGTTTAACACACCGTCTTACTTCCGAAGGTCGCGGGTTCAATTACTCGCAAGGCACAAACATTTGTATTCATGAGTATGATTGTTTCTATCGGACTGGGTGTGTTCTACGTATATTATGTATGTATTTACGAAAAAAATTTATATGTATTTGTATCAGTTATCTAGTGCTCATAACACAAGCTTTAGCTAGTTTCAATTGGACGTAGATAGCGCTGTGTGAATTGTCCTGAAATTATTATTATAATGTTGATGTTGATCGTCAGATGTCAACTTATGTACAATCTTTGTATGTGCGACGCCTCTCAAAAAAGATGTCTACTCTGTATAAAATATAACACCAAATGTAACGGGATAAATCAAGTCGCTAACCTTCTAAAAAGTCAATTTGCCAAGACCCTCTCTCTCGCAGTTTGACAGTTAATAAAGGCCGATAGAGCTGTAATCTGAATTGCTAATGCTATTTTTCTTTAAATTACTTCGCTGTGCCGTGGATTAAGCGCCTATTATATTCAAAGATTGTTTGCCTTATCGGTTTATTGCGCGAACAAAGAAACGACTTTCATCCAAAAATGGTTCTCTTTGTATGTAATTTTGATACAAAGTAAACTATTATAACGTGTTTTGTACATACATAATACATACATAATATATTTGCATAATAATATACCGTTACAATAAAATTACACCTTTATTCAAATTAACTCAATAATAATAATATCTCAGGACAAATAACACAGCGCCATCTAGACCCAAGTTAAGCTAGATAAAGCTTGTGTTATGAATACTAGATAACTGATATATATACATAGATATTTTTTATTGTAAATACATACATATTATACATAGAAAACAACCAGACCGATACAAACAATCATACTCATGAATACAAATGTGCCGTGCGAGGAATCGAACCCGCGACCATCGGTCGTAAAGCGGTGTGCTAGACCGCTAGACCACCGAGGTCGTTAATACAAGCACTGTTGAATAGTTATATTTTTTTATTCTAACACTCATTCAGAACGCAGATTCATCACAAGAATGAGCAAGAGGAATGAGTAGTCATATTATATGTAACAGTATCATCATTATAATATAATATTTATGTTCAATAACAGATCATAATCCTGGACAATCCATATAGCACTATCTAGTCCCAACCTAAATAAAGCATGTGGACTACGTACTAGAGAACTGGTATTTAACCTTTATTTACCATTAAATTAT